>NC_056429.1:32212468-32821218 GCF_018296145.1 Oncorhynchus tshawytscha | reverse complement strand
AGTGAAATACGGAACCGTTCGGTATTTTATCTAACGGGTGGCATCCCTAAGTCCTAATATTCTTGTTACATTACACAACCTTCAATGTTATGTCATAATTACGTAAAATTCTGGCAAATTAGTTCGCAATGAGCCAGGCTGCCCAAACTGTTGCATATACCCTGACTCTGCATGTAATGAATGGAAGAGAAGTGACAATTTCACCTAGTTAATATTTCCTGCTAACCTGGATTTCTTTTAGCTAAATATGCAGGTTTAAAAATATATACTTCTGTGTATTGATTTTAAGAAAGGCATTGGTGTTTATGGTTAGGTACAGTCGTCCAACGATTGTGCTTTTTTTGCAAATGCGCTTTTGTTAAATCATCCCCTAGCGTTGCATCGATTATATGCAACGCAGGACACGCTAGATAAACTAGTAATATCATCACCCATATGTAGTTATAACTAGTGATTATGATTGATTGATTGTTTTTTATAAGATAAGTTTAATGATAGCTAGCAACTTACCTTGGCTTCTACTGCATTCACGTAACAGGCAGGCTCCTTGTGGAGTGCAATGAGAGGCAGGTGGTTAGAGCGTTGGACAAGTTAACTGTAAGGTTGCAAGATTGGATCCCCCGAGCTGACAAGGTGAAAATCTGTCGTTCTGCCCCTGAACAAGGCAGTTAATACACCGTTCCTAAGCCGTCATTGAAAATAAGAATGTGTTCTTAACTGACTTGCCTAGTTAAATAAAGTATTTTTAAAATTTTAAATAAAATAAGAATCAGCACCCAAAAATACCGATTTCCGATTGTTATGAAAACTTGAAATCGACCCTAATTAATAGGCCATTCCGAGTGCTCACACAAGCTCCTGTTAGGCCTACAGAAATAAATACCTATAAAAAACGTATCTAACTGATGGGATACACAAGCTACATTCCTTGCCAAATGACGACAGTTTTATCACAAATTCAGAATAGACTGATTGATTGAAGTAGGGAAATATGTGTTCCAACAAAGAGCTGCCGTTTTGGAATAATTTCCTGCTTAGGCTATTTTGTGAACTGCTAGTTCCTTTTAGAATTGGTTAGCTTAGCATATAACTCCCTAAACATAGATAGGTTCCGCACTGAAAATAGGCCAAAAACATTAGTTTGATAAAGAGAGAGAGTATTTTCTTCAGAATCATTAAGCCTAAACATACTCACCAAACATACAATGCCTTCCAAAAGTATTCACCCCCTTGGCGTTTTTCCTATTTTGTTGCATTACTTGTCATTAAAATTGATTTTTATTTTTATTTCATGTACTGGACATACACAAAATAGTCTAAATTGGTGAAGTGAAATTAAAAAATACATATAAAAATTCTAAAAAAATAAATAAAACGGAAAGTGGTGCGTGCATGAAGCACCTAAATAAGATCTGGTGCAACTAATTACCTTCAGAAGTCACATAATTAGTTAAATAAAGTCCACCTGTGTGCAATCTAAGTGTCACATGATCTCAATATATCGATGTTGTAAAAGGCCCCAGGGTCTGCAAAAGCACTAAACAAGGGGCACAACCAAGCAAGCGAAGACCAAGGAGCTCTCCAAACAGGTCAGGGACAATGTTGTGGAGTAGTACAGATCAGGGTTGGGTTAAAAAAAACATCTGAAACTTTGAACATCCCACCATTAAATACTAAAATAGGAAATGGAAAGAATAATAATCCATTTCAGAAGAAATGTCTTTGTTTTCTGGCCATTTTGAGCCTGTAATCGAACCCACAAATGGTGAAGCTCCAGATACTCAACTAGTCTAAAGGTCAGTTTTATTGCTTCTTTAATCAACAAAACACTTTTCACCTGTGCTAACATAATTGCAAAATGATTTTCTAATGATCAATTAGCCTTTTAAAATGATAAACTTGGATTGGCTAACACAACGTGCCATTGGAACACAGGAGTGATGGTTGCTGATAATCGGCCTCTGTACGCCCATGTAGATATTCCTTTCTGTTTCCAGCTACAATAGTCATTTACAACATTAACAACGTCAACACTGTAGTTATGATCAATTTGATGTTATTTTAATGGACAAAAAATGTGATTTTCTTTCAAAAACGAGGACATTTCTAAGTGACCCCAAACTTTTGAACGGTAGTGTGTACGATAATACATCACCATGCAGTGTTCAATGTGGAATTGTTAAGCCATTTAGACAATTCTAAAGAACAGGCGGAATAAACTAAATTGAACTTATGTATATTGAAAAGAAGACAGATTGTTTCTTTGCTAAACTGACCCCCGTCTCAAATTCTTTGAGAATAACTGTTCCAGACGTGAGATGCGCATCACTTCTCACTACCTTTTTTCATTTGGAAAAATATTCTGTTATTCCATTCTGATATATTAAATCATGTTTTTCTTTTAACAATAAAATAGGTATGTCTTGACTGTGATAAGGGCTTGGGAAATAAGTGCGACTTGTCAGATAAATTAACAAAACAAGGCTATGTGATTGCAACGCCATCTGCATCTACAAGCAATCGCCACTGCTAAGGTTACTACCTTTTTGAAGATTGGGTACAACAATAAGAAACTCAGCAAAAAGAAAATTCCTGTTACTGCCAACTGCGTTTATTTTCAGCAAACTTCACATGTGTAAATATTTGTATGAACATAATAAGATTCAACAACTGAGACATAAACTGAACAAGTTCCACAGACATGTGACTAACAGAAAATGAATAATGTGTCCCTGAACAAAGGGGGGGTCAAAAGTAAGAGTCAGTATCTGGTGTGGCCATCAGCTGCATTAAATACTGCAGTGCATCTCCTCCTCAGTGACTGCACCAGATTTGCCAGTTCTTGCTGTGAGCTGTTACCCCATTCTTCCTCCAAGGCACCTGCAAGTTCCCGGAAATAAAAGAGAGCCGCACACTCTAGGAGCTCGGATGCAAAAATTGAATTACCTACGTTTTGACAGCCAAGCTGTCTTCATCAGGGTATAATCACAAACACTGCGGGATGACTCGTTTATATATAGTGTCAAAAGACACAGGTGTCTGTAATCATGGCCAAGAGTGGCCTAATATCATTGGTTAATAATCAAATATTAAAATGTCATACAAAGAACAGCATACAAACAACAAATGGATAGCATACGATCATAGATTAAATTGACTACACAAGCTTACAAACAATTACAATAGCAAAGTCACAATAATCACAAGAATGGCTTCAGATCAAAGTCTACGTTGAGACCGAAGGGCACAAGGGTCTTTAAATTAAAGATGCAAGTTCCCGGACATTTCTGGGGGAATGGCCCTAGCCCTCACCCTCCGATCCAACAGGTCCCAGACATGCTCAATGGGATTGAGATCCGGGCTCTTCACTGGCCATGGCAGAACGCTGACATTCCTGTCTTGCAGGAAATCACGCACAGAACGAGCAGTATGTCTGGTGGCATTGTCATGCTGGAGGGTCATGTCAGGATGAGCCTGCAGGAATGGTACCACATGAGGGAGGAGGATATCTTCCCTGTAACGCACAGCGTTGAGATTGCCTCCAATGACAACAAGCTCAGTCCGATGATGCTGTGACACAATGCCTCAGACCATGAGGGATCCTCCACCTCCAAATCGATCCCTCTCCAGAGTACAGGCCTCAATGTAACAATCATACCTTCGACAATAAATGCAAATCTGACCATCACCCCTGGTGAGACAAAACCGCAACTCATCAGTGAAGAGCACTTTTTGCCAGTCCTGTCTGGTCCAGCGATGGTGGGTTTGTGCCCATAGGAGACATTATTGCTGGTGATGTCTGGTGAGGACCTGCCTTACAACAGGCCTACAAGCCCTCAGTCCAGCCTCTCTCATCCTATTGCGTACAGTTTGAGCACTGACGGAGCGATTGTGCGTTCCTGGTGTAACTCGGGCAGTTGTTGTTGCTATCCTGTACCTGTCCCGCAGGTGTGATGTTTGGATCTACCGATCCTGTGCAGATGTTGTTACACCTGGTCTGCCACTGCGAGGACGATCAGCTGTCCATCCTGTCTCCCTGCAGCGCTGTCTTAGGCGTCTCACAGTACGGACATTGCAATTTATTGCCCTGACCACATCTGCAGTCCTCATGCCTCCTTGCAGCAAGCCTAAGGAACGTTCAGGCAGGGGCCCAGGGCATTTTTCTTTTGGTGTTTTTCAGAGTCAGTAGAAAGACCTCTTTAGCGTCCTAAGTTTTCATAACTGTGACCTTAATTGCCTACCGTCTGTAAGCTGTTTGTGTCTTAACGACCGTTCCACTGGTGCATGTTCATTAATTGTTTATGGTTCATTGAACAAGCATGGGAAACAGTGTTTAAACCCTTAACAATGAAGATCTGTGAAGTTATTTTGATTTTTACGAATTATCTTTGAAAGACAGGGTCTGAAAAAGGGACGTTTCTTTTTTTTGCTGAGTTTATAACCAGTTGACATCACAATTTCAATAAATGAATCTTAAATGCCATTTTTTTTAATTGACTGAATATACTACATATGGGGCAATTTAGCAATCAGGATTTGTTATCTGTAATGGTTATGATAAATTAGGCTTTGTTGCTCACTGTTGACATATCGATAAATGCGCAAATATTTTCTCCAGTGTGGGACTTGTGTTCTAAAATGACCCCCCCCAGTCGCGTACTTGAGTACTCAAATCAAATGCCCATCCCTATTTCTGATACCTTTTTAAGACTTTTTCTGGTTGAAGTTTTCTAAGACCCCTTTTCCATCTGTTTATCCAGAAATCAAAGCCTTTACTTATGCCAAATGTTTAAGATGGAGAATGAATGAAAACGTATCTAGCTTTCTTTCCCCCCAAATAAATACCTGTAGCGTTTGTTTGACAGCAAATTTGATATGCTCTCCTATTCGAAGGAAATTCCCTCTTCCCAATTTTCCATCATCACACAAACCTCCCGATTTGTCACATAAAATTATAGTAGCCTAATTAGCTTGAGTGGTAGGACCACGTTAATTATTTCGGGAGATAAGACCTTAAATTACCTATGTTTGAATTTGTTCTTCTTAAACTTGAGACATGATTTGAATTCATACGAGCCACCAGAATATGACCCCCCTGTTTTGGGTGCTGTGAGGCTGTGCTGTGAGGCTGCTTCTCCCTGTGTTTGACAGTCTCAGTGTGAGACGGAGGTATCAGAGGGTTAGACACGTGTGCTCCCTGTAACGTGCCCTGTAACTCTGTTTGCACAGCCTCCCCATCAAGACTCCTCTTGCTACCCTTTATATGTTACATGGAAGAGCACACAGGGCCTGGTGAGAAAACACTCCCCTCCTGCTGCTGTAAACAGTGTGTCCCTAGTGTGTGTCAGAATCAGGTTAAAAGCATGAACTAGGACTAAACACCTGTTTCACCAACCTTACTGTAGTGTCATTGATTTGGATTTAGATTTGACCACATTTAAATGGATAAATACAGATATAATGACCGCACAATCTCCTGTAAACAAGGAATTGGTTGAATCTAGCTATGGAGCAGCATCACTTGCAACACAGTTGAATTGAAGCTACAGCTATGAGATGGAACCTGTAGAGGACATGATACTGGTGGATGTACAAAGTCTTTGGGTGGATTGAAACTACAGCTAGCTGAGGTGGAAGCTAGAATCCATGTCTATTTGGTCTTGTATCTCCATTTCAGTCAATCTGCATATCTTATTTAAAGAGTCCGTGCTCAGTTACAGGATTCAGAACTGAGCAATGAAAACGAAAAGGACTCTGAGCTGGGCACGCTAAATTTTTCATCAGAGTAGTAGATTTCTCTGACAACAAACAGCACTTAAATGTGTGTTTGAGTGAAATCCTACAGTACCCCTGAGCCTTGTCCCTAAAAGACTGCTTGACGGTGGAAAGTGTATATCCTTAGCCCTAAACTTAAGCCCACTCCTTAGCACTCTTCATGAAGGGTCCAGTAATGTATAGTAGTGTGCCAGAACATCTAACTGTAGCCGATGTGGGATCGCTAGCTAGTTAGCTGTGTTTGCGGTAGTAGAGTCCATTACAAAACAGATCCTAGCTAAAATGCTTCTTTAGAAACAGGGCCAGTGTTATGTACTGGCCTTAGTGGCTCTGGTCTGCCCTACTGTACCTCCAAGTGCCGATCAGTGCCGTTTAAGATGAGGGAGGACAATTTTTTGTTTTTTCATGAGCGTGGCCTTATTTCTATTACATCATCTTGTCATTCATGTTCTATTCACCCAGTTCAATGTAACATCGATAGGTTTAGGCTACTACATGATACTCATGAGGTTGCTACAACCTAGCCTACGAATGAAAGATTACAATGTAGGTGCACACAGGTTGAAAGAAAATGTTGAGGTGACAGACTGTCATATGGACAGACAGTGACACATTTGATACCGCCTTGCACACTATTGCCTGCATCTAGCTGATCTAGGGTATAATCATTAGTCCAGCAGTTGCAAACAAGTTTCTATTGAACAAATTCAGGTATGTGTATCCCCGTTTCGTTCGATTGCTTCTGTTTTAAGAAACGTTTTTTCAACAGAATCGGCGCAATGAATGCCCTCAGAACAGCCAATGTATGAGTGTGCAAGGTGGTATTGAAAGTGTCACTGTCTGTCACCTTGACTACAAAACATTCTCTCGAGCTTTGCACCGACGTTGTAAACTTCCATTCATAGGCTAGGTTGTAGCAACCTAGGGAAAATGTGAGTTTAATAATGTAGTAGCCTAAACCTATCGATGTTACATTGCGCTGGTGAATGGAATATGAATGATCGACTTCTAATATGCTGTTAATGAAATAACGCCTTATCATCTTAAACTGCACCGACCGCCACTGCCAAAAGAGTGTGGAATGTCAAATGACTTCTGTCCAGACAGCATCAGATACACAGGCTACATTTACACTGAGTATACCAAACATTAGGAACACCATCCTGTTATTGAGTTGCTCTTTTGCCCTCAGTACAGCCTCAATTCGTCAGGGCATCGACGACTACACAAGGCATCGAAGGTGTTCCACAGGGATGTTGGCCCATGTTGACTCCAATGCTTCCCACAGTTGTGTAAAGTTGGCTGGTTGTCCTTTGGGTGGTAGACCTGTTATTGATACACACGGGAAACTGTTATGTGTGAAAAACCCAGCAGTTCTTGACACAAACGGGTGCGCCTGGCACATACTACCATACCCCCTTCAAAGGCACTTAAATATTTTGTCTTGACCTTTCACCCCCCCCAATGGCACACATACACAATCCATGTCTCAATTGTCTCAAGTCTTTAAAATCCTTCTTTAACCTGTCTCCTCCCTTTCATCTACAGTGAATGAAGTGGATTTAATAAGTGACATCAATAAGGGATCACCTGGTCTGTTTATGTCATGGACAGAGCAGGTGTTCTTAATGTTAATGTTTTGTCCACTTAGTGTAGAGGGGCACTGTTTTGCTCGCCCAGATGCTTTCTACGGTGGTATAGTTTCAGTAGATAAGAAGAGGTGTAGCGAGAGGGCCCACTGCCACCCAAATCTGTCCAGAATAAGCCCAATCCGTTTCTATGGGAATAATATGCAGACCTAAGCTTGTCGCCTGCCTTCCCGCCTTTTGGACAAAGAGTCCCATTGTTTGGGCGGAGACATGAGCATCTCGTCATCATATACAGTTCTCTGGTGTCATTCTCTTGCGAATAGGAAAAGAAAGTTGGCGGGTACACAGTGCACGGTTAGGATGCTGGCTTGCCCTAAATTAAATTGATGTTTTGCCAAAATTATATAAATACTCCTGTCTAAAAATAATTTGAACAACTTCACCAGGGAGTATGTCTTAGCCACATAGGATCACTAACAATTTTTTTATATTCATTGCTGTGGATTGTTTCAAATCACAAGTATGCAGGCCTATGCCTATTTAGGATGCCCACAATTTGGGTGGGGCACATGGCAATAGGTCTAACTGATTGAGTTGCGGCTGTCAGTGAAACGAGTCTAAAGTATGTGTGAAGATAATGTCTTGAGTATCATTTTAAAATGTTGCATCAAGAAGAAGGGGAGGGGTGTGTGGTGAACATATTTACACTAGTCTGTGACTAGGGTTTTGTATTTCTTCGTTGTTTGGCCGGTGTGGTTCTCGATCAGAGGCAGCTGTCTATCGTTGTCTCTGATTGAGAACCATACTTAGGTAGCTTTTTCCCACATGGGTTTTGTGGGTAGTTTTTTCTGTTTTGTGTCTTTCTGCACCAAACAGAACTGTTTTGGTTTTTGTTCATTATTTTTGTTATTGTGGTTAAATCAGTGTTCAGTTCCAATAATAAAGATGAACACGTACCACGCTGCACCTTGGTCCTCACCTTCTTCCACCAACAGCCGTTACAGCGTCTCTCCAGGATGCATGCATACAGTATGTAGGAATGTGGAACATTTGGCAATGTCTGAATCCTATTTATCTTAACTCACCATGTACACCATTAATAAGCAGAGCTTTTCAGTTATTTTCTCTTCATCTCTAACAAGTCAACAAAATCTATTTTAAAAAATCCTTTGCGAATGATATCCATTGCGAAATCTTTCCAACACTCCCGGCCTTGACAATCACCAAACCTGTGTGAAAGAGCAAAATATCATGATCTGATGATCCCATATATCCAGTGGAAACGTCATAAAATACAGCTTTCTGTCCGGAGCTCACTGGCGCAAAAACGTCAGAGTGCCAAGAATAGTCTAGTTGATAGCTCAAGTCAAGGCAGATAGATATACGGAGTAGAGAGATTTTATTTTACCTTTATTTAACTAGGCAAGTCAGTTAAGAACAAATTCTTATTTTCAATGACGGCCTAGGAACAGTGGGTTAACTGCCTGTTCAGGGGCAGAACGACAGATATGTACCTTGTCAGCTCGGGGATTTGAACTTGCAACCTTCCGGTTACTAGTCCAACGCTCTAACCACTGATTGAAAGAACCAGATTTTTTCATCAGGATATTTTCTACTGTTTTTATTTGTCGGCTGTAGGCATATGTATTTTACTTTGCTAATGATGGAAGTTATTGACCTACAGGCTGTGATTATTTTGAGAAACTAAAATGTTATTGAAATGATACTGTTCCACGAAAATGCGCATATAGAAATAATCTGGCATGCAGATTGGTAGAAATGGTAGGATACATTTTAAGTTTCCCCAAACATGAAACTCATGAGCTGCCTATGGTCTTTACTTTTACACCTGTTAACAACATAGGAGGTCCCGTGAAAAAAAGTGCCTGCCTATGGAAATCAAAGGCCCGTCCAACTGATTAGTTCTTGTGCCGGCCCTGCTTAGAAAACGAAGGGCTCTACTCAATCTGTATCGCGGAAGCGTTACATATTGCTCTCTAGAAATGTAAAGGAAATCCCAATTGAGCCGACAAATTAACCCCTTAACCTGAATATATTCAGAGATACTTAGAATGGAGGATAGGAATCCCATTGGCCAATGAATGGAGAAACGTATAACACCCCACCCAGCAGACTGTCGACCAATCGTGTTTACGTTGTCATGCTGCAATATGTAGTTGCTAAGCTAATCATCACGCAATCCCTTCTAAAAGTCGAGAAACGGATTATTTTCCTCGAAAGTACGTAATTTCCCGATTTCAAAGCTATACGATATTACAGAGAACAAATGAATCATCTCACATCTCGGAAAAGATGTGTAATGTTGTTCTTGTTGTCCACGTAATTCATTATAATGTTGGGTTTTTGAGCTAGCGCCCAATTGAAGGAGTGATATCCTTGTCCCAAAATCACCCAGAATGCACCGCGTGGCCCATTGATGACTCATGGGCAACCTACACAATGGGTGTTAATACGATTCCAACGTAGTTTCCCATCTCCTCGAAAGTATCTCTGACACAGTCTACACTAACTCACGAACATTGCCTTTAAATTTAAATCACACGGTAATTCTGAACATCGCAAAACAGATTAAATAGAGCCCTAAAGGTTGCAAAATGGAGTGCACATTGTCTTGTCATTCCAGGGTTCTGGATGACAAATGAAATACTAAAGACAAAATCCTGCGGTACTAACTATACCACCATCTCTGGAGAGTACATTAGTTTGAACTCATTCTCGCTAATAGCACACAGATTATTATGTGGGATTTTGTGGTAAAAGTGTTTTCAGCCATGAAAGAGACACAGAGTAGTTTTTAAAATGTATAAATACACACACACACACAGCCCTGCTACATTAAAATGTGTGTGTGTGTGTGGGGGGTAATTACCATGCCTGGTTGCTATATATTAATTAGATTGCAATATAATATTTAACCAGAATATTTAGAACACTAAGCCATGTATGAATATGAAGTCTGTTTCCTATTGTTCTTTGATCATAATGATTTAAAAAAAAATACTGTTATAGGGCATAATCCGGTAAGGACAATAAGGTATAATATGCTTTGTTTGAGTTTAACAGTTGTTTTACTGTAACTCCAGTTTATTCATTAGCCAATTGACATGTAATCCTCGGTTAACTACTATAAATGGAACCTGTGTCTTCTCATCGTTAGCAGTTGAACCTCCCTTGATCTGTATCTGGCGTAAGTACAACCCTAGTATTGATGTGCAGTATGACCTTGTGTAAGCACATACAAAAAGGGAGTTGATTTAAACCTCAACAAAAGACAATAAGCTCAGGGTGAGTGAGGGGGTGTATGGGGAGGGAAAGGGGTGTTTTTGTCTTGTTCACTAAGGCACCCTATTCCCTATATGGTGCACTACATTTGACCAGAACCTTATGGGCCCTGCTCAAAAGTGGGACACTATATAGAACATAGGGTGCCATTTGCAACACAGCCTAAGTCTACTTTCACCAGATGGGGTGTTTTGTTGGTTGGATCTCTGTCGCTTTGTAAAGAAACAATGACAATTTTAGCCCTTTACCACCTCCCTCTCAACCTCTTATTGTTTGGCTGGTAACAAGATTGGAATGGCATGTATTGCTTCTGTAGCTCTGTCATCTTGGATATGATGAGTGTGTGTTGTGTCAGATAGCACTCAGTCTCACAGTGTCTGGTCGAGTCTGTGCACTCTTATGTAGACTACCGTATACTCCCTGATCAAAGAATAATGCACAGACTGTCGCTTGGCCTCCCCTGGGCCCTGACAGTTGGACGCTGCCCCCCTGGTCCCTGACAGTTGGAGGGAAGAGTCTTGCATAATTGAAAAGTCCCAGGCTAAAGAGCTTTGCTGGTGCACATGATTGTTGTTGATGACAACTACTGTAGCATTAACCTCAATAGAACACCTAAAAAGCATCAGATAATGTTTCAATCAATGCATTAGTGTCGATACCATTTGGTATCTTTGTGTGTAATTCGTTCACCTCTCAACCACTCAAATGATCAAGGGGAAGGTTGATTGTAAGAGAGAGAGTTAAGGAGGGTCACGGTTCATGAAGAAAGTTGACTTGGAGTTAGAATGGGTTCAGCCCGTTAGTCCCCCATGGCTATGTTATTCTGATGGGGAGTGTTGGCTGTCAAGGACCGTGATCAGTGAAGTTGTTCACACGAGTGAACAAGGGTTATTCTCTGGTAATCATGCGCTAATGTCTCAACAGGTTTTCTAATTGGTTAAATGATACCTTGTGATAATGCCTCGAAAGAGATAGCAACAACTTTCCCTTTCGATCCTAGTGGTTTGTTGATGTCATCAATTATCATTCCAGCGATGATCTCGGGTCCCCACTCCACCAAACCTACAATCATAGTTGTGCAATTACTTACAGAACCATCATCAAAATCTAACCCATCTGTTCCCTGTAACCGTCCATACCGGCCCAGCCGTGGTACGATTTGTTGAGAAGAAGTGTTGAGATGGAGATTATGAATATTTCAGCAGTCAAGTGGCGGCTTCAGCGCCAGTAGGGCCTTCATGCCTGCTAACTCCCGCTTACTGCAGCCATTAAGTTAACACGCAGCATTTGTATTTATCTGCAGGTCTGGGTGGTTAGCAGCAATCAAACCCCAAACACGCAGACAGACAGGCAGGAGAGAGTGAGGAGGGAGACAGAGTCAAGGTAACAGGTTGATATGTCAAGAAAAACTGAGGTAAAGTGCTGACAGGCCAACATCTTAGCAGGTAACGCTTAAATCATTTTTCCTCCAAAACTTCAGTGGTAAAGGTTCAAAGAGATATAGCCATAATACAAATTTTCGGAGTAAGTAGTGGTGTTTGAAGTTATTTTATGGGATTTCGCTGTAAGGCCCAGAATTGATTTGCAGAAGGGATAAAAGGGAGATACTTTATCTTCGGAGCTTTGTCGGAAAAAGCTTAGCATCCATTGGTAGTTCCGCCAATATGTCTGCAGGCTATGGAGGTGGGGTGAGAGGGGGTTGTTGGCATTGACATTATATAGCAGAATGAATTGTGCTGAGTTTACACCTCCCGCTGCTTATGCTCTGCTCTTTCATAATCTTTCATGAACCATACAATGTTTTATTTAATGTCCTGGGTCAGAGAGAAACTTGAGAAAAAACATATTAATAATGAAACGTGTAGTACTGGGGAGGAAGAGGGAGAGAGGGAGAGGAGGAGAAAGAGAGGAGGAGAAAAAGAGGGAGAGGGAAAACTTGGTTTGATGCTTCTCAGCAAACAGGTCAGCAGGATCTTTTGAAGTCTGCAGCTTCAGTGCAGTCAATAGTTTAAAAACGTGTGTTATTTCTGAATGTGAGGCTAGCTAGCTTGGACTTTTTCTTCCTACCTGACAAATGCCAAATATCTCATCCTTGCTGGCCAGTGCCTTGGTGGTGTGGTTGACTATTCTAACAGTAAAGCAAGAAAATATAAAAGTTTCTAAGGTCCTATACAGTTAAAACAATATATAGTTTTACTATACAGTTCTATTTTGAAGAGATATATCGGTAGTCATATATTATATAATCATAATCATTACTTTTGGACAGGTCATCGTTGTAAATAAGAATGCATTCTTAATTAACCAGTACACATAAACGTTAAATAAATAAAAAATACTCATGCCAATAACTATTGTCGTAATAATGATAACGATAATATTATAAATCACCACGGGTCTAGTCTACTAGTCTCACTTAATTTGACCTATTTATATTAGAACACAACAGGGAGCAGAGTAGCACAGGTTGCTGTCCTAATAACACACAGGACTAATAACATGTGTATTCCCTGGCGAATCCTCATTTACAGTGAGTTTTAGAAGGGTTAGAGATAGCTAGCTCAGCTCCTGGCCTCTGCCTCCCGGCACTTAATTGCTTAATTGCAGTCATTATTTGAACTGAAGGCTGTGGAGCTAGCTCACTCACCTGCTACTGCTGGCTTGGTGTTGGAGCTTCTAATTGAAAAAGAAGCTCTGCTCTGAAACAACGGTGGATGGCTAGGTCCCTGGGGGCATGAAGATGCCTGTCTCTGATGCTGAGGGTTGTGATGTTACATGCACACTCTTACGCAGCACACACACACACACACACACACACACACACACACACACACACACACACACACACACACACACACACACACACACACACACACACACACACACACACACACACACACACACGTAACTCAGTATCTGAATTCCCTACATCTCTCCAGGACATTGGAGCGCTACCAGATGAAAGAGTCAGATCACAGAGCCTTGGCACCTTCAGAGGAAGGTCCAGGGGCTGTGTGACTTATTTATGACTCTCCTGGGGCCTGGTGCTCCCTGTCCTACACTCTCCTCTCTCTCCCTGTTCCCCCTTCTTTCCCAACACCTCCACCACCATCTCTCCCCCTGCCCTACACCCCGTCTCCCCTGCTCCTCCACCTCCCTGTCCTACTACGCTACCCTCTGCTCCCTCTACCCCCTCTCCCTCTCCACCTCCCTGTCTTACATACCCTCGTACCCTGCTCCCCTCTCCCCTCTCTCTCACTCCCTATTCAATGTCCGTGTCTCCCCCTCCACACTATAACCTGTGTAGACTCACAGGGCTGGCTCTGTTGCTCTCATATGGTGCAACCCCCCCCATCTCATCCTGTTTAAAAAGTGCACAATAGATTGGTGTGCTTGTGGTAATAATTGATGTGCAGGGAGAAAGAAAGGTGTTTATGTGGGGAAATGAGATGCCATTAACACCTGCTGTAGCTGCTCCACTAGGAAAATAGCACCCCCTGTGGTTTGCCTGTGTCACTGCAGGCTGTGGGTCAAAGGTCATGCACAGAGGTCCTATAGAGAGGATTATCATTTTCAATATATATATATATTTTTTACCTTTATTTAACTAGGCGAGTCAGTTAAGAACAAATTCTTATTTTCAATGACAGCCTAGGAACAGTGGGTTCCCTGCCTTGTTCAGGGGCAGAACAACAGATTTTTATCTTGTCAGTTCAGGAATTCAATCTTGCAACCTTTTGGTTATTAGTCCGACGCTCTAACCACTAGGCTACTCTAACTACATTAGAGTCATGTAAATAGCTATTTCAGTTTTGGCTCGATTTTATATTTCTATCATATTTCTATATTTTAAAATAAGGTCCTTGTATACAGACAGTTTCTCAAAAACCCTAAGGCAAGGCATGTTTAAACTTCATCTAGGTAAGATGCATTTGCTCTAATGCTGTAACAAGTCATTGGTTCAATGTAAACAAATGCATTGTGGCATTACACTGCTGCTTATTTCACCTTATTTCAGTACAATGCCACCAATACAATGCAGCCTATTTAAATAAAGGTTAAATAAAAAATGTAAAAATATGACTTGCAACATTCGTACACTGTTATGTCCTGTACGATAATCACCACGCATACTAAACAATCAGATGGCTGTTTTTGTTAAACACAAAATCCTAAAAAGTGCTGGTATCATGTAGTACTTTGGGACTGTAGTACTCTGATAGCCAGAGTGAGTTATAATGGTTTGCATATTACAGGGCCATAAATAAAACCATTATAAGTATGTCTTTATTTATCACGATGGGTACACGTTGTGTACATGACTTAGTGTGACTGCTAACTAATGTGCCATAAAATTACTATTCCATTTTCATCTTTCAAGACCTCGCTCGCTCTCAGCTATTTCTTAAAAAAAAAAAAAAATGTAATCAACCATGCAAAAATGTTAATTCCATATGCCTACTCCAAAACACACACCCTTCTTTTTTCTTTGTCAGAGGATTTTTGTACGGGAAATATTTTACTAACGGGCTCATGAATTAATCACCACCCAAACTGAATTGGATTTTTATACAAGGTGATTCTAGAAAGCCATGTCTCACAGAGCCTCCCACTGCGTTTTATTCAGATTTCAGCATTTTCTGGACGAGTGCATCCCTCTATTTTCCTTGGTCTTATAATGCATCCTTTGTCATCATCGTCCCAGCCAGTAATGTAACTCCCTAGGAACTCCTCCTGGTGTAATTTACTTACCCAAGCCAGGCCTATTAATTTTCTATTATTGTGAAAAGATGATTTGTGTTTTGGGGGCCTGTCTGTATGTTTTATTTAGTTCCTCAGCAGGGTAACATGAGGCGCTGGCTAATGGAATATAAAGTCACAGTCACACAGGCCTCATTCCCATTCTGACATTTAACTACCGAGCCGTTATGCACATGTGTTAATGTATCCTCCCCAAGCACCTTAATTCAACTTGAAATTCCTAATGGAACCCACTATCGTTGGTCGTGGTAGGTCTTCAGAGACGTCGAGGGGAAGGGAAGGGGAGGGGGGACAGCAACTTAACACGTCAATTCACTTGTCTGAGCTGTTCGTCTAGCGACTTAAATGCTCCAGTGGTTGTGTGTCTAGAGGGACACGGGAGAGAACATCTTCTGTAACAACCTCTCCTTGTCCTGATCTGTTTTAGTTAAGGGGGCGTCTTTCTTTGCCCCCTTCTTGTCTGACTGGTTGTACTTGTCTGTGGTAGACGCAGTGATATAAGATTGGACTTGGCAGTACCAAATCACTGCAGTGGATGACTAATTACATTTCCTCAGCAACAATGCAGTGTCTGTCTTTTACTATGCCTTTTGATACCTTGCGATGCCTTGACTGAGACTGACATTTGTTTAAGATGATCATTTGTCTAGTCTAGTGGCAAACTTTTCAGCAGAATTGCTTATTGTGGAGACTGTAGAGGTGAAAAGGTTGACCAGAGTTGGACACACAGTAGAGTACATATAACTCTATGATGAGTGACACGACCGGCCAGGCCGATGAGTTGGTTATGAATCAGAGACTCAACACTCACTAGTTAATGATGACAGTGTCTCTTCTGCATGAGGGCCATGATGTTATGTAGTCAATAGAGTCTATCTTTCTGTCTCTGTCTCCATCCCCCTTCCTCTCTATCAGTCATCCAGAACAGTGGTCAGCCTCAGCCAGTTGGTCGCTACTTTCCCCCACAGCAAACTGTTCAGAGGACACCAGCACAGATCTGATCATAACACAGTTTCCCTTCACAACGCTGGCCCTAAACAGTCCTGTTTATACTGCTTTATGTCAAGGAGGTACGAATAATAAAATCACATCTGAAGAGGAAAGTTGCTCTTAATAAGACACCTTGCTCAACAGTTGATCTAATGATGAAATATATGATGGGACAGAGGATCTGACTGACACAGTAGAAATCAACACTGGTCCCATTGGAATACATGTCAAAATGAGGAACAATTAACCAACGTAGCTATACACTGAGTATACAAAAACAATAGGAAAACCTTCCTAATATTGAGTTGCACCCCCTTTTTGCTCCCAGAACAGCCTCAATTCGTCAGGGAATGGACTCTACTACAAGGTGTTGAACGTGTTCCAAAGGGATACTGGCCCATTCTGACTCTAATGCTCCCATGGTTATGTCAAGATGGCTGGATGCCTTTGGTTGGTGGACAACCTTGATACGCACAGGAAACTGTTGCGCGTGGGAAAGCCAGCAGCGTTGCGATTCTTGACACACTCAAACTGTTGCTCCTGGCACCTACTAACATACCCCATTCAAAGGCACTTCAATCTTTCTTTCTTGACTGTTCACCCTCTGAATGGCACACATACACAATCCTTGTCTCAAGGCTTAAAAATCCTTCTTTAACCTGTCTCCTCCCCTACATCTACACTGATTGAAGTGGATGTAACAAGGGACATCAATAAGGGATCATAGCTTTCACCTGGTCAGTGTGTGCCATGGAAAGAGCAGGTGTTCCTAATGTTTGTACATTCAGTGTATATCACCTGATTTGTTAGTATAATCTGGGCGTGATTGCGTTGGTCGGGCCGTTTGTATAATTGCAGAGGTAATCTGTTTGCGGCTGCAGCACTTGATCATTTAAAGAGATGGTAGGGGTAAGGACGTGGATGCATTGTGGCATTAGCAGATATGGTTATTAGCAGGTTAATTAGGCAATAATTAAAGAGATACTTCAGGTTACTGTAGACTTTAGCACAATAAGGCTCTCAAGCAGGCTAATATAAAGCAGGGTGTTGGATGTAATCCCTGCATAATAATTGAAACCGGCATACCTTCCCTTCCAGACTATTATTGTCAACAGAATTTCACATGCTCCGATCGGGAATTGAGAATAGATGGTTTGATGAAGCTTACAAAGCTTTTAGACTGAACAATATTTGAGAATTGAGCAGCAGGCCCAAATCACCCATCCAACGCACTGGTATGATCTCAACTCCCTAGATGTTACATCCTATATTTAAGGGTTCTGACTTGGTGTACAATACACTCTGTAAATGTTGCAGGGTCCAGTTCCTTATAGTTCCAGAAATCCCCATCAGTCTGGTTTCTACTACCACTCTGTCAGCAGAGCTGACTTGAAGTGTTAGGTTTCACACCCAACATTTGCATAGGGAGTGACGTGTAAATTCTCTGGCCTAGCCAGACAAAAAAACAATGTAATCTCCCTCTGAGGGACATAGCCCAGCGTGGGAGATCGCATATTAAAAGGGACAGTCTAGCGATTTCAGCAATCGTGGTTTTCATCAGATTTAGAACTCTCAACACAAAAACATTTATAAATAATTTAGTAGAATTGAAACACAACCACTTTCTCTTGGTCACACAGGGACAAAATCACTTTGTGCATAAAGCTGAATCTGCAGACATTTGAATGGTGTCTCTGCGTTGCTCAGAAGAGGCTTGGCAGGAAATGCCCTGTCGTCAGTTATATGAAATGTGCCCAAATTTGTATTGTCATTAAATATTATCATATTATTTATTTTACAGTAATAAAAAAGGTAAAATCTTACAGTAAGAGATTTATAATTAGATTGCTACTATATTTATAAAGAATTTAAGTATTTCAAGCCCTATTCTCCCACTTTTGTTGAATAGTAAAAATGTATATACCAGTCAAAAGTTGTTTGAGAGAATGCCGAGTGTGCAAAGATGTCATGAAGGCAAAGGTTGGCTACATTTAAGAATCTCAAATATATTTAGATTTGTTTAACACTTTATTGGTTACTACATTATTTAAATCAAAACCCTAACCAACAATGCATTTACATTTTTTAAATAAAACATACGAACAAGAAATAAAAGTAACAAATAATTAAAGAGCAGCAGTAAAATAACAATAGCAAGGCTATATACAGGGGGTACCGGTACAGAGTCAATGTGTGGGGTACTGGTTAATCGAGGTCATTTCGGTAATATGTACATGTAGGTAGCCTTATTAAAGTGACTACGGATAGATAATAACAGAGAGTAGCATCAGTGTACAAGAGGGAGGGGGGCAATGCAAATAGTCTGGGTAAACATTTGATAAGATGTTCAGGAGTCTTATGGCTTGGGGGTAGAAGCTGTTTAGAAGCCTCTTGGACCTAGACTTGGTGCTCCGGTACCGCTTGCCATGCAGTAGCAGAGAGAACAGTCTATGACTAGGGTGGCTGGAGTCTTTGACAATTTTCAGGGCCTTCCTCTGACACCGCCTGGTATAGAGGTCCTGGACGGCAGGAAGCTTGGCCCCAGTGATGTACTGGGCTGTACGCAATACCCTCTGTAGTGCCTTGCGGTCGGAGGCCGAGCAGTTGTCATACCAGGCAGTGATGCAACCAGTCAGGATGCTCAGGGTCCTCAGAACCTTTTGAGGATCTGAGGACCCATTCTAAATCTTTTCAGTCTCCTGAGGGGGAATAGATTTTGTCGTACCTTATTTACGACAGTCTTGGTGTGCTTGGACCATGTTACTTTGTTGGTGATGTGGACACCAAGGAACTTTAAGCTCTCAACCTGCTCCACTACAGCCCCGTCGATGAGAAAGGGGGCGTGCTCTGTCTTCCTTTTCATGTAGTCCACAATCATCTCCTTTGTCTTGATCACGTTGAGGGAGAGGATGTTGTCCTGGCACCACACGGCCAGGTCTCTGACCTGCTCCCTATAGGCTGTCTCGTCGTTGTTGTAGATCAGGCCTACCACTGTTGTGTCATCGGCAAACTTAATGATGGTGTTGGAGTCGTGCCTGGCTGTGCAGTCATGATTGAACAGGGAGTACAGGAGGGGACTGAGCACTCACCCCTAAGGGTCCCCTGTGTTGAGGATCAGTGTGGCGGATGTGTTGTTACCTACCCTTACCACCTGGGGGCACCCATCAGGAAGTCCAGGATTCAGTTGCAGAGGGAGGTGTTTAGTCTCAGGGTCCTTAGCTTAGTGATGAGCTTTGAGGGCACTATGGTGTTGAACGCTGAACTGTAGTCAATGAATAGCATTCTCACATAGGTGTTCCTATTGTCCAGATGGAAAAGGGCAGTGTGGAGTGTAATAGAGATTGCATCATCTGTGGATCTGTTAGGGCGGTATGCAAATCATAAGGGTTATTTCATCGATTTGATGTCTTCACTATTATTCTACAGTGTAGAAAATAGGAAAAATAAGGAAAAACCCTTGAATGAGTAGTTGTGTTCAGACTTTTGACTGGTACTGTACAATTATTTATTCATTTTTTTTTACCATAACTTTAAAGAGGTTTTAATTGATATACTTTTATTTAATGAGATGGTTGCTTCATTCTTGGATGGTTTTTGCCAACTTTAGCAGAAGTAAATGTATCTACATAATAAAAGGTTGACAGCTAGGTATAATAATATATTACTAGCAGTACCCCGTAAATTATTTGAAATGAATAATTTGGTTCAATGCAATCCCCCCCTGCAATTCAAAAATGTGTTTATCTATTCATCTTTTTGGTCTCTGGATATAGCAATATTCAACTCCAGAGCATTTAAAAAAAACTCCCATAGGTTCCCATAAGATGATGGCACTGAAATGTTGTGATTGGCCTACCATGAACCTATGCTCATTTACAGTACAGTATATAAAAAACAGTATAGGTGAGCTCCAGATGAACCTTTCCCAACATTTTCAGTTGGTTCCACCAGCCCATGATTTGGTTGCACAAAAATTGTCATAGCGTCGCGCAATAGAAAAATACATTGTAATAATGTTATAAAGTAATTCACAGTGATTAAAGGGTATGTAGTATAAACAGAACCACGTGTAACATATGGATTTGCATTAGTATACGCATTAAAAGTCCCAATGCAAAGTTACACACCACTATTCTATTTTTAAGTTATTACATAAAACCGATCAAAGTCATGTCAGATTTTTTTGTTGTTGTTGGGGGGTGAGCACTCATGACTACTGGTTTCAATTACATTTTCAGCCAACTTGCGAGCAAATACTTTACGAATATATTGTTACAAATCAGCTTGCAAGGTTGCTTGCAAACTAGCCTGCTAACATTAGCCCTACCAGCCTGCTAACTTTACATTAGCACTTCATGAGTCAGCCAGTTGCTAACAACACTACATTAAATTAAACCAACTTAACAACATCTAACCAGCTATCAAAGAATGTTATATGCAGTTAATTTTACCTTAGCCAGCAAACTAGCCAGCCAGTTAACGTTAGCTATTTCAGCCAGCTAGGTAGCCAGCCAGCTAACGCTACAAAAATCAAGACCAGCGAGCACAGGCAGTAACACACAGAACAACTAAAACAATCATGGTTAGGACTATAGGCTGAGTTAGCTACCAAAAAAAGCGAGAGCCAGGGAGAGAGGCACTTCTGATGTGAGAAGCCTAGCTATTTTAACCAGCTAACTAGCCTTATCAGCTAGCATACCACTGCAAAGGAAACTTGCCAATTCCAGTGTGTGCAGTAAATGGGATGAGAAATAGGTTCCCAAATGAGGAGAACAAGTTAGTCAAGTTAACATCCTAAGAATTCAAACACGTTTTTACCTTTTCATTAACAGTTGTAAAAATCATTTTTGACATGGAGAGCTTTTTTTGTTTATCTGTCACATTTCACTTTGTGATCACAGCCCCCATAATAATGATAGTTAATATACAAGCAGCATTCCCCACGAGAGGATGGCTTTCACTTCAGCAGTAACAAATTCATGAACTTCTTTGGGGAAAAGATCATGATTATTAGAAAGCAAATTACGGACTCCTCTTTAAATCTGCGTATTCCTTCAAAGCTCAGTTGTCCTGAGTCTGCACAACTCTGCCAGGACCTAGGATCAAGAGTGACACTCAAGTGTTTTAGTACTATATCTCTTGACACAATTATGAAAATAATCATGGCCTCTAAACCTTCAAGCTGCATACTGGACCCTATTCCAACTAAACTACTGAAAGAGCTGCTTCCTGTGCTTGGCCCTCCTATGTTGAACATAATAAACGGCTCTCTATCCACCGGATGTGTACCAAACTCACTAAAAGTGGCAGTAATAAAGCCTCTCTTGAAAAAGCCAAACCTTGACGCAGAAAATATAAAAAACTATCGGCCTATATCGAATCTTCCATTCCTCTATTTTTTTTTTAGAAAAGGCTGTTGCACAGCAACTCACTTGAAAATAAAAGAGAGCTGCACACTCTAGGAGCTCAGATGCAAAAATGTTATACCAACGTTTTGACAGCCAAGCTGTCTTCATCAGGGTATAATCACAAACACTGCGGGATGACTTGTTTATATAGTGTCAAAAGACACAGGTGTCTGTAATCATGGCCAAGAGTGGCCTAATATCATTGGTTAATAATCAAATATTAAAATGTCATACAAAGAACAGCATACAAACAAATGGATAGCATACGATCATAGATTAATTTGACTACACAAGTTTACAAACAATTACAATGGCAAAGTCACAATAATCACAAGAATGGCTTAAGATCAAAGTCTACGTTGAGACCGAAGGGCGCAAGGGTCTTTAAATTAAAGATCCAGGCAGCCTCTCGTTTTAACAATAAATTATCAAGGTCACCCCCTCTGCTAGGGAGGGTGACATGTTCGATGCCAATATAACGAAATCGAGTGGCCTGCCTCCAAGAAGTGGGCCGCAACTGGATAAGTAACGTTTTTACACCTAATGGTGCTACAATGCTCTGAGATACGTACTTTTAATTTGCGCTTTGTTTTACCTACATAATTTTTACCACAAGGACAAGTTATAAGATAAATAACTGCCTTAGTGGAGCACGTAATAACACCTTTTATTGGGATCGATTTCCCTGTTTGTGGGTGTTTGAAGGATCTACATTTATAAGTGCCATTGCATTGAGCACAGCCATTACATTTGTAATTTCCATCCAGTAGGGGCGCAAATAGACGTTGTTCAGGAATATCTTGGGGTGGTAAATCAGAGTTTACCAATTGGTCTCTGAGATTTCTGCCCCGCGAGAATACAACCAAGGGAAGGTCCGAAAACACACTCACTGCCTTCCTGAAGACAAACAATATATACGAAATGCTTCAGTCTGGTTTTAGACCCCATCATAGCACTGAGACTGCACTAGTGAAGGTGGTAAATTACCTTTTAATGGCATCAGACCGAGGCTTTGCATCTGTCCTCGTGCTCTGAGACCTTAGTGCTGCTTTTGATACCATCGATCACCACATTCTTTTGGAGAGATTGGAAACCCAAATTGGTCTACACGGACAAGTTCTGGCCTGCTTGAGATCTTATCTGTCGGAAAGACATCAGTTTGTCTCTGTGAATGGTTTGTCCTCTGACAAATCAACTGTAAATTTTGGTGTTCCTCAAGGTTCCGTTTTAGGACCACTATTGTTTTCACTATATATTTTACCTCTTGGGGATGTCATTCGAAAACATAATGTTAACTTTCACTGCTATGCGTTTGACACACAGCTGTACATTTCAATGAAACATGATGAAGCCCCAAAATTGCACTCGCTAGAAGCCTGTGTTTCAGACATAAGGAAGTGGATGGCTGCAAATGTTCTACTTTTAAACTCGGAAAAACCAGAAATGCTTGTTCTAGGTCCCAAGAAACAAAGAGATCTTCTGTTGAATCTGACAATTAATCTTAATGGTTGTACAGTCATCTCAAATAAAACTGTGAAGGACCTCGGAGTTCCTCTGGACACTGATCTCTCTTTTGACGAACATATCAAGACTGTTTCAAGGACAGCTTTTTTCCATCTACGTAACATTGCAAAAATCAGAAACTTTCTGTCCAAAAATGATGCAGAAAAATTTATCCATGCTTTTGTTACTTCTAGGTCCGACTACTGCAATGCACTACTTTCCAGCTACCCGGATAAAGCGCTAAATAAACTTCAGTTAGTGCTAAATACGGCTGCTAGAATCCTGACTAGAACCAAAACATTTGATCATATTATTCCAGTGCTAGCCTCCCTACACTGGCTTCCTGTCAAGGCAAGGGCTGATTTCAAGGTTTTACTGCCAACCTACAAAGCATTACGTGGGCTTGCTCCTACCTATCTCTCTGATTTGGTCCTGCCGTACATTCCTACACATACGCTACATTCACAAAGCAGTAGGCCTCCCAATTGTCCCTAGAATTTCTAAGCAAACAGCTGGAGGCAGGGCTTTCTCCTATAGAGCTCCATTTTTATGGAATGGTCTGCCTACCCATGTGAGAGACACAAACACTGTCTCAACCTTTAAGTCTTTACTGAAGACTCATCTCTTCAGTGGGTCGTATGATTGACTGTAGTCTGGCCCAGGAGTGTGAAGGTAAACGGAAAGGCTCTGGAGCAACAAACCGCCCTTGTTGTCTCTGCCTGGCCCTTTCCCCTCTTTCCACTGGGATTCTCTGCCTCTAACCCTATTACAGGGGCTGAGTCACTGGCTTACTGGTGCTCTTTCATGCCGTCCCTAGGAGGGGTGCGTCACTTGAGTGGGTTGAGTCACTGATGTGATCTTCCTGTCTGGGTTGACGAGATCTTTGTGGGCTATACTCTGCCTTGTCTCAGGATGGTAAGTTGGTGGTTGAAGATATTCCTCTAGTGGTGTGGGGGCTGTGCTTTGGCAAAGTGGGTGGGGTTATAGCCTTCCTGTTTGGCCCTGGCCGGGGGTATCATCGGATGGGGCCACAGTGTCTCCTGACCCCTCCTGTCTCAGCCTCCAGTATTTATGCTGCAGTAGTATATGTGTCGGGGGGCTAGGGTCAGTTTGTTATATCTGGAGTACTTCTCCTGTCTTATCCAGTGTCCTGTGTGAATTTAAGTATGCTCTCTCTCTCTCTCTCGCTCTCTCGCTCTCTCGCTCTCTCTCTCTCTCGCTCTCTCGCTCTCTCGCTCTCTCTCCCTCTCTCTCTCTCTCTGAGGACCTGAGCCCTAGGGCCATGCCTCAGGACTACCTGGCATGATGACTCCTAGCTGTCCCCACTCCACCTGGCCGTGCTGGTGCTCCCGTTTCAACTGTTCTGCCTGTGATTATTATTTGACCATGCTGGTCATTTATGAACATTTGAACATCTTGTCCATGTTCTGTTATAATCTCCACCCAGCACAGCCAGAAGAGGACTGGCCACCCCTCATCGCCTGGTTCCTCTCTAGGTTTCTTCCTAGGTTTTGGCCTTTCTAGGGAATTTTTCCTAGCCACCGTGCTTCTACACCTGCATTGCTTGCTGTTTGGGGTTTTAGGCTGGGTTTCTGTACAGCACTTTGAGATATCAGCTGATGTACGAAGTGCTACATGAATGAATTTGATTTGATTTGAATAACAATTCCATCGTGAAATGCAATACTTTTCTTTATGGATGATTGAGTTCCACTCTGAAAGCTTGCCGGCAGCAGCAGAGACGTGCCACGCTTTGTTGAGGATCGCCAACGAGCCAGGTCCGATGAACATAGACCTCGGGCGGGTGTATAGGTGTTTAGTTAGGCTGTTACAGGCTCAAACTGCTGCTTAAACGTATCAAATTATCTCAACTCAGTAATGGGAAGTAAACAAGGGCAGAGAGTACAAGGGAACAACTTTGTGTTACAAAACCCTAGTGACAGTTACTGCTCTACCCTAGCAGACGGACAGGAATCAGCTTAGGGCTGGATGTGTGTCGATGGCAGCTTGACATTAGAAGGCTGATGTTGAACTGTGGTGGTATTCAGGTTCCTAGAGGAAGAGAGGGAGAAAGACAGAAATATAAATAATGTTACTCGAATTGTCACACATACTTTGAATCATTATGACACAACATATTACCAATGAGACAATAACAATACTTACTGCATGAGTACTGTCTCAAGCCATTACAGAGCAGGCCGGAGAAGCTGAGGCACGAGGAGAGCCACCCGCATGTAAGAAAAGCCCTACACTTTACATTATATACTCCCTAAATGCCTAGTCCTTCATGGGAGTCAGACCCCAGGATCCTGGAATCAGCTCCACCATTCTGAAGCGAGTTTCAACTTCTCATGAAGGACCAAGTATTTAGGGAGTATTGCGGCATGTATCTCACAGGAGAAAGCATCCGACAGAGTGAAACAGCATCCCTCTGGCTTTCTACGTGCAGACCATCCATCTGATGCTGTCTGGTCCAAACGAGTATGACATTGTTGCAGCCCATAGCATTGAAGGCAAGGGAAGCCAGTGAGCGTGGCCAGTGAGCGTGGCCAGAGAGTGTGGCCAGTGAGCGTGGCTTCCCTTGACAAAAAAAGTCTAAAGAATTAGCCAGTCAGTGTTGAGCTAAACTGTGAATGGTCCTGACACACCAAGGGAAGCCAGCTTAGATTTGGTGTAGCTCCTATCAAATCCCATTGAGAGCATTGACAGAAAAACTTGAATTGTTGCAACTCGTTGTGTTGTCCTCCGGTGGTAAAAATTGTCCCTTTCCTAAATTAGCCATGGATGTAGATGGGGATTGGGACTTGGGGTTTTACTTAATTGTCTGCAATGGCCCGTGATTATAATGGCGATTCTGATCAAACCATTAATTCATACATTGTTGAGCCCCTGGCCTGAGAGGATGGAAGATTAATATGTAGCTAGATGTAGAAGGCTAATGTTAGCTAGACAATTTTGCCCATGAATGGAAGTTAGGCTAGTGGGCAAGCATTTTGGCCAGGTAGCATAGGACAACAAGAAATTCAAGCCTGTTCTGTATAACAGAGTAATAGACCGTTTTGTCAACATGAAAGAGAAGGATGGCATTGGCATTTCTCTACAAGTAGGGTGAGTCAACATGTTTTTCTACTTGCACAAATGCGCACACACACTGGACAGAGGTTGCTATCTGGTTTTGTGATAGAACAAAGGTATAGTTGAATTTATTCTGCCACTGTGTCTTCTTATTGTCTTGGCCTTTAGACCTATACATCACGGTCACATGGCATATGAATAAACAGGTCATAGAGTAAACAACGCAATTATCACAACACAGGTTGTAATATAGCTTTTTTTGTCTTCCCCAGTGATTTTACACACGCACCACTAATAAACGTTCACTATTTTGCCAACATGGTATGTAAAGACACAAATCATAAACAGGCATGTCAACAATATTGGCAGACTAATAAAAAATAAACATTCATATATTTTGACTTGATAGAATATATATATTTTTTTACCATAGGTGGGTTTGGTCTTCACTGGCCAAATTGTGCATCCACCCTTCTTTGTCTTTGGGAAGGAGAGGGAGTACCTGAGCAGCTAGTCTTTTCTCACTGCCTGCATCCATCCACTGCAGTCATTCTAATGCAAGTCTGCAAGGTATGATCTCAAATAAAAATAAATGATAAAAAAATAAGCATAGGATACATTTGATGGGTTGCTGAATATTGATAGACACAAACAATGGAAAGGGCTTTGATACACTTGACTGTAATAATGACCATTTCAGTAGTTAGAAAAAATATATTATTTTGAAATGACTTTACTAACCTTGCATGCATTCCCTTGTAGGAGAAAGGCAGTGTGCTTCGGCAGGAAGTGCAATATCACTCCTTCCATCTGCTGCTAAGACCAGATCTCCACCCATTTCCTTGAGGGGTTAGTTGGTGCCACTCTGCTCGACATCCCATGTGTTGAGGACTGCTGGCTCAAGGTGGTTAATGCTGGTGACGGAAGAATGTGCTGCAATGAATAGTTGCCACTCCGATCATGCCGAGCATTTGGAGGACTTTGGTCGGCATACAACCTGACACCAATATGGCAGCAGAAGGGACTAGATTTCCTGGTGGCACCCTCTAGATAAGCTGGCTGGACCATTCTCTCACATGTTTGCACGACTTGCAGATCTGCATGATGTAGAGCGCTGTTCCTCTCACTGCTGACGTAGTCCCTGAACCCGCCGCACCACACCCAAGACAGACTTGGAAAAGCTTCATCAGTTGGTACTGGAACACAATAAATGTATTTTCTCATCCGGACTGGCTGAATCCTCAGGCTAGCTGATAGTGAATAAATATACTATGTCAGACATTATTATAATGTCAGACATTTTTACAGACGCTGTAGGGCAAACAATGTCATCTTCTGAATCCTCAGCTGGGATGTTGTCCTCATCCTCCATGTCCTCTCCATCACCATGGATGTCCTCGTTCTCCTCCTCCTAACCCAGGTTCATCTCTTCATGTTCTCCAATTAATGTGCATTGCACAAACTGGGACTGTGCCATACTGTTGATCGCTTGCCATCCTAGACATATTTCAGTATGTGCACAAATTAAATCTGCTCAGTTGTTATGATATCTGCTCAGTTGGTATTGACAGATTTTTCACTGTAACTGCCTGGTCATGAGGTGAGGTGAGCAGTATAAACGTGACATATGAGAAGACAAAGCAAGCATAATATCACATCCAAAGTAACTAGGGCAGAAATATAAAATGATGACTCACCAACGCTTCTTGTATTTGGCATTAGAAATTGCACCTGTTTGTCTTTATGACACGGTCCAGTTGGTCCCAATGCAGGTGATGCGACCCGCACTTCAGACTGTAGAGGTAAAGAGACTATCCGAGAAGGTCTCTCAATGGGATAAGGCTCATCCTGGGCCCTGGGTGCTAGAAAATTGAGATTTGGAGTGGGGGAAATGTAGAAAATATATTAATTATAATCCAAACATGCCAAATCAGTATTTAGGTATAATCTTCGGTCAACATCCATTTACTGTCTATTTTACTGTCTATTCTATTTTCTGTCTATTTTTTCACAGCAATTATTTATTATTTTACTATGCTATATTGTGAATGTAATTTTTAGGTCATTAGGCTTAGGTCATTTTTTCCCCTTGGGGGATCAATCACGTCGAAGACTAATATATTTGCCTAACTCTTAATGTATTTATAAATACGAGCTTTCATGTATTACATAATACAAGTAATATTATGTACTATAGCTTACTGTATATTTCTGATAATATGTTATATTATCTAGCCTTGCTTTGGTTGTTACCTAACTGACTAAAAGTACACATATTCATGAATATTCACTCCCCGTACACATATTCATGAAATACAATAGATGGCCGTAATCCCCTCCAGACACACCTGGCTAATTTGATGGGTCATGTAATGATCTGACCTATATGGAGTCTCTTGTTTAGACATGTAGCTAGGTAGCTAAACAAGGAACCAGCGTAATCCCAACTCATACTACAACAAATACAAGCATTTTCAAAGCTGTAGTACGAATCTGCAAGTAGTTAAAGCTAATAAACTAGGTTCAATGTTAGCTAGCGAACATTAGGCTATAACTAGCAATGCAAATGGACTTCTGATTCGAATAATATTACTACACAGATCATACATGTAACAATTTATAGTGAGTAAGCAAGCTAACTAACAGTAACTTGCAATTAAAAACTACTTGACAAAAGTAGAAACTTATTTCTGAAAATGTAGCTAGACTCTTACCCATATACATGGATGAATGCTTCATGGCAGACTGGAACCATTTCATTCAATTTAGTTTGTAACTACATCTTTTGGCCAGCGTTGTGTCAAGTCACTACGGTTCACACTGACCGTGTAGCCCATCACTTTTTACAACTAATCTGTTGATAGCGCCTACTAAATTCAGTGCATCAATGTTGTTGAGAAAAGTAGCAAAACTTTTGTAGTTCTCGATGGCTAATGTTATATATTTCAGAAATGGTGCAGTAGAAAGGACTGTCGACACATACTGAACAGCTCACGTTATAGACAGAAGCATGCTACATGGCAGACCAATCCAAACTCATTTCACGGTGTAACGGTTGTCATAGGTGGAAGAAGGTGAAGAGGACCAAGGTGCAGTGTGGTACGTGTTCATGGTAGATTTAATAAAGAAATTGAACACTAGAACAAACAAACAAAACAACAAAGCAGAACAAAACAGTTCTGTCTTTGTGTGTCTACACCAGACAGAAAACATCTACCCACAAACACAGGTGGGAACAAGCTCCCTAAGTATGGTCCTCAATCAGAGACAACGATTTCCAAATGCCTCTGATTGGGAACCATACCAGGCCAAACACATAGAAATACAAAACCTAGACTACAAAACATAGAATGCCCATCCCAACTCACGCCCTGACCAAACAAAGACAGAGACATAAAAAAGGAACTAAGGTCAGGACGTGACAGTACCCCCAAAGGTGCGGACTCCGGCCGCAAAACCTAGACCTATAGGGGAGGGTCTGGGTGGGCATCTGTCCGCAGTGGCGGCTCTGGCGCGGGACGTGGACCCCGTTCCACCTTAGTCTGGGCCCACTTAGGTGGTGCCTTTGGAGCGGCGACCCTTGCCGCCGACCCCGGACTGGGGACCCTTTCAGCGGGCCCCGAATAGACGGGCGACTCTGGCAGCGCCGGAGTGAAGGGCGGCTCTGGCAGCGTCCGGGAGTGAAGGGCGGCTCTGGCAGCGCCGGAGTGAAGGGCGGCTCTGGCAGCGCCGCAGTGACGGGCGGCTCTGGCAGCTCCTGACTGACGGGCGGCTCTGGCAGCTCATGACTGACGGGCGGCTCTGGCAGCTCCTGACTGGAGGGAGGCTCTGGAAGCGCTGGACAGGAGGGAGGCTCTGGAAGCGCTGGACATGAGGGAGGCTCTAGAAGCGCTGGACAGGAGGGAGGCTCTGGAAGCGCTGGACAGGAGGGCGGCTCTGGAAGCGCTGGACAGGAGGGAGGCTCTGGAAGCGCTGGACAGGAGGGAGGCTCTGGAAGCGCTGGACAGGAAGGAGACTCTGGAAGCGCTGGACAGGAGGGAGACTCTGGAAGCGCTGGACAGGAGGGAGACTCTGGAAGCGCTGGACAGGAGGGAGACTCTGAAAGCGCTGGACAGGAGGGAGACTCTGAAAGTGCTGGACAGGCGGGGGCACCTGGAGGGAGAGACGGAGAGACAGCCTGGTGCGTGGGGCTGCCACATGAGGACTGGTGCGTGGAGGAGGCACCAAGTGGACCGGACCGTGGAGGCGCACTGGAGGTCTCGAGCACCGAGCCTGCACAACCTGTCCTGGCCGGACACTCCCCGTAGCCCAGCAAGTGCGGCAGGGTGGAACAGACCACACTGGGCTGTGCTGGCGAACCGGGGACACCGTGCGTAGGGCTGGTGCCATATAACCTGGGCCGAGGATACGCACTGGAGACCAGATGCGCTGAGCCGGCTTCATAGCTCCTGGCTCGATGCTCACTCTAGCCCGGCCAATACGAGGAGCTGCGATGTAGCGCACCGGGCTATGCCTGCACACTGGGGACACCTTGTGCCTCACGGCATAACACGGTGCCTGCCCAGTAAACCTCTCGCCACGGTAAGCACAGGGAGTTGGCTCAGGCCCCCCCAAGAATTTTTTGGGGCTGCCTCTCGGGCTTCCTTGCCAGCCGTGTTCCCTCAAAGTACTGGCTCCGCTCTCCTGGCTGCCTCCACCTGTTCCCATGGGAGGCGATCCCTTCCAGCCAGGATCTCCTCCCATGTCCATGAGTCCATTCCACGCTGCTCCTGGTGACCACGCTGCTTGGTCCTTTTTTGGTGAGTAGTTCTGTAACGGTTGTCATAGGTGGAGGAAGGTGAAGAGGATCAAAGTGCAGCGTGGTACGTGTTCATGGTAGATTTAATAAAGAAACTGAACACTAGAACAAAAAAACAACTAAGTGGAACAAACGAACCAGTTCTGTCTGGTGCAGACACACAAAGACAGAAAACAACTACCCACAAACACAGGTGGGAACAGGCTACCTAAGTATGGTTCTCAATCAGAGACAACGATTGCCAGCTGCCTCTGATTGGGAACCATACCACGCCAAACACATAGAAATACAAAATCTTGACTAGAAAACATAGAATGCCCATCCCAACTCACGCCGTGACCAAACTAAAACAGAGACATAAAAAAGGAACTAGGGTCAGGACGTGACACCCGGCATGTCCAGCCCATCCATTATCTCAGCCAATCATGGCTAGTGGGAAGGTTGCCACTTTTTCCATGGCTCGACCAACTAGGCTTGTAAATTAACAATTTTATTTATATTTTTATGGATGGAATATAAGTTTATTATTAAGGCAAATGAAAGTTAACATGTTCCAGAAGACATCTCTGCCAAAAAAATGCATATTGATGAAAAATAAATGTTTATGCTCAAATTTATGTTCTAGTTTCCTGAAACTAGTCACATATGACGTAGAGAAATAGTGCATTGTGGGTAGTTTCAAAGATATCTGGAAATAAGTTAAAAAACACAAATACATAACTATGTTTGTAGTTATAGGTAAGCAAATCGGGACTATAACTAAGTTACTAAGTCTTTGACCACACTGTGTTACTTTGGTGAGTAAAAAATCATGCTTCCTACCCCTTAAATGTGTAGATAATCCTCTAAGAAAACCAATGGGCCAAACCTCATTCTCTATCATAGTCCGTTCAAAAGTTATTGGTTTTTACCCTTGTATGATGGCCAAAATTAGGGTGACTAAATCATTGGAGGCCAGAGAAAAAAAGTGGTCAAGCATAAGGAAAATTGCACAGCATCACGTCAGCTAGGCTTTCCTGTTGAACTCGTCATCTTTCTTCTCGAATCCGCAGGACATTATAGCGGTAAGTCAGATATCGATTTTGAGACATGATGTGTAATATTTTCATATTTAGTATACACTTTTTGGACTAATGCGAAATTCCTATTCTTTTCCGAGGACTTCTCACAAAAACAAACATATCTCTGTGAAATGTCAACGGAGCACTGAGCGTACTGCAAGCTTTTCATTATCAAAGCCGTTTACATTTAATTCAGCTCGTGTCATGCTAATTTATCTTTTTGCAACCCGGGGTAACAACTTTGAAGACGACAACCACAACATGTAACATCCTCAAAAGTTGTGGCAAGAAAGCTGCACCGCTCTGGCAACAGAGGTTGGTGCTTATTATTCTATGTATTTGGTTATAAAATAATTTTTGGATATATCTGTCTTGGTAAAATGTATTTTACAAGATAAGGAAGTGACATTTCATCACCAAAGCACGTTTTCACCCACCCTGGGCAGAGTGGGTGGACACCCTCTATTTTTGCTATGATTTATCAGAGGAAGTGGTAACACAAAAACCATTGGCTAATCGCTAAATATAATTTCCTGATAGTTAGCTGGGAAATTCATGAATCTAACAGTGCATTTTATCTCTTAAAAACATTGCAGCATACTACTGAGCAAGAGGACAAGTACATTAGAGTGTCTTGTTTGAGAAACATGCCTCACAAGTCCTCAACTGGCAGCTTCATTAAATAGTACCCGCAAACCACCAGTCTCAATGTCAACAGCGAAGAGGCAAATCCGGGATGCTGGCCTTCTAGGCAGAGATGCAAAGAAAAAGCCATATCTCAGATTGGCCAATAAAAAGAAAAGATTATGATGGGCAAAAGACACTGGATAGAGGAACTTTGCCTAGAAGGCAAGCATTCCGGAGTCGCCTCTTCACTGTTGACATTGAGACTGGTGGTTTGCGAGTACTATTTAATGAAGCTGCCTGTTGAGGACTTGTAAGGTGTCTGTTTCTCAAACTAGACACTCTAATGTACTTGTCATCTTGCTCAATTGTGCACCAGGGCCTCCCACTCATCTTTCTATTCTGGTTACAGCCAGTTTGCGCTGTTCTGTGAAGGGAATAGTACACAGCGTTGTACGAGATCTTCCATTTATTGGCAATTTCTCGCAAGTAATAGCCTTCATTTCTCAGAACAAGAATAGACTGACGAGTTTCAGAAGAAAGTTCTTTGCTTCTTGCCATTTTGAGTCTGTAATCAAACCCACAAATGCTGATGCTCCAGATATTCAACTAGTCTAAAGAAGGCCAGATTTATTGCTTCTTTAATCAGGACAACAGTTTTCAGCTGTGCTAACATAATTGCAAAATCATTTCTAATGATCAATTAGCCTTTTAAAATGATCAACTTGGATTAGCTAACACAACGTACCATTGGAACACAGGAGTGATGGTTGCTGATACTGGGCCTCTGTGCGCCTATGTAGATATTCCATTAAAAATCATATTTTTCCAGCTACAATAGTCATTGACAACATTAACAATGTCGACACTGTATTTCTGATCAATTTGATGTTATTTTAATGGACAAAATATGTGCTTTTCTTTCAAAAACAAGGACATTTCTAAGTGACCCCAAACTTTTGAATGGTATTGTATTTGGAGATGGCTTGCAGTGATTACAGAGGCTTGTAATAGGACTGTAATAGCTTACTCTGGATTACTGATGAGTGGTGAGCTTTCTGGCTCTAATGGCTGCTGGGGCATCACCCAGGTGGGTGCTACTTGTTGGTAGTGGAGGAGTAGCTACAAAGTCAAGGGGCTATGCTACAGAAGGCTGTGGAAGTTAGGGACATTGAGGTGCACTGCTAAAGGAATCCAGCCCGGTCTGATCCTGACCCATGATTCCCCCTAGATGTGAACATCATCCTTCATCCCTGTAGCTACGATGCTGCCTCCTACTACTCAGGCCATTGATGCTGTCACGTCCTGACCTTAGTTCCTTTTTTATGTCTCTATTTTAGTTTGGTCAGGGCGTGAGTTGGGGTGGGCATTCTATGTTTTGATTCTGTGTGTTATATTTCTAGGTGTTTGTCCTGGTATGGTTCCCAATCAGAGGCAGCTGTCAATCGTTGTCTCTGATTGAGAACCATACTTAGGCAGCCTGTTTTCCCACTATGGTTTGTGGGTAGTTGTTTTCCGTTTCAGTGTTTGCACCATACGGGACTGTTTCGGTTTTAATTCATTCTTTTACTGTTCAGTTTGTTAAAGAAAATATGAACACGTACCACGCTGCGCTTTGGTCTACTCCTCTTCCTCAGATGAACATCGTTACAGATACTACCAGAACGAACTGCTTTAGCTCCCATCCTGACTTCCTGATTTATTAACTGTCTTTGTTTACTTGTTTAATTACTTGTGTGTAATTCAGCTTTTAAATGCAATAACATAAGATGAGATGAGATAATATAGTACTTTTTTTTATCGTTAAAATGACACTCCAGTCTCCTTTGTACCTCATTTAACACCTGATTTACTTTATAAAAGGCACATCTCAATAGGTGGTCCAGGTAAATCATGACACAGCACAAGTGTGGGGTTGGCCTTTCCACTTTTGTTCTCTATTGCTCCTCAAGAAAGGGGCTGATGACATCACAAATTCCCGTCAGACCAGCTCCTTGAATGCGCTACTCCTTGAAGTTTGCCGTTGTGTCTAAAAACCACTATTTTGCTGAAAATGTATATATATTTGACCCTTTACTGTATTTGTACTTTGAATATCACTTTTCAACAGTAAAAGTTCCAAAATTGCTGGAGGATGTCTTTAAAGGACAAATTTGCACATCTAGATAATACATACGACACCAACAAATACACATTTATTCCCTGAGGTATGGCTCTATCCCTGTTATGAGAATAGTTTGTGTAGATTTACCAGGGCAACATAATGATGTGTATAGCAGTAACATTTATTGGCAGCATCTTAACATAGTGAGACCTTGATATTCAATAATTCAATAGCTTGTGTCAATACCACCTTTGAACCGAGTCTGTGTTCAAATAACTGCCCTGTCAGGCAATCTGTCAGAGGAGTAGCCAGGGGTCAAAGAGGATGATCTTGGTGCAGAGGTCAATGTCCAATGCGGTCCTCTAGAGGTGAAAGTGACAACCCCCTTAAAAATAGACACACACACAGACAAGCACGCGCACGCACACACTTCATCTCCCCTCTATGATTGACTTACAAATGGAGTGTCGTCTGGCCTCAAAGTGACTCTCAGCATTACATGTGGCTGCCGAGTCGATATGACTTTACTAGTGGCCTAGACTCCCTTGACAGGCCCTGCTTGGCTTCCTGACCCCAGTTTACACTGATCTGCTGTCCACAGACAGACCCTTCTCTCTTCTTACATCTCTATCTCCTTTCTTTCTTTCCTTCTTTCTTTCCTTTTTTCCTTCTTTCTTTCCTTCTCCAAACCCACAGCATTATCAAACACAATAGTTGGCTCACTTCACCTTTGACCTGGGGTCCTTATGCCTTTGTTTTGGACTGGAGAGCATAGGACAGATCCATACTTTACAAAGTACTTGCAAATTGACTGCCCAGGGGGGAAAGGACGATGCCAGCCCTTAATGGAGGCCTATAGTGTTGTCATCATACAGATGTGAGTAGTATGTGATTGGATGACTCCAATGTCACTGGATATGTTCCTATGTGTACATACAGTATGTAGAGACATCTTCACTGCCAGGGTGGATGCAGTGCAAACTCCCTCTCTCCTTCCTCCCTCTGTATGTCACTATCTCTCTCCCCTCTCCTCTTTCCCTCTCTCTTCTCTTCTTCACTTTTCTTCCCCGCCATCTCTCCCTCTCTCTCCATCCCTCATCACCCCTGTCCTTGATGATTATGTTGCCCTCTGACTCCAAATCCCGGAAGAGTGCAGGCAAGCAGCCAAGGGGGGAATTCAACATTGTTGCTTTCCTTTTTTAGGAAGCTACCCCGTAAACCTTGCAAGCTAATCCACAAATCCGACCTTGGATTTGAGCCACTGAGTCGGAGGGGAAAGTAATTGGGTTGTGGCTAATAATTGGATTTTCTGCTGCTTGGTCAGAAAAACGTAACAACCAATGTCCTAGCAGAGAGAGACCGGGATTTCTGTAAGCTCTTAGTTCAGAGGTGTGGCTGTAGCCCCAGGTTGCAACGTTATAAAATGATTAACATATACGATCGGCTTTCAGCCCCTGTGTTAAAAAATGTGCCTTGTGAAAGCTCAGTAATTTAGTGTGTAGTTTCTAATGCCTCATTACAGGGACTGAAAGGCCCCCCAGACAGGAATAGTAGAAATAATGAGTTATCCAGATTACATCCGCTGGTGGGTTAGGGTGGAGGAATGTAAGAGTGAGTGAAGCACACAGGCAACTATAGACCTGTTGACGTTGAGACAGACTTAAAAATCTGTGGTTGTGTGATCATTTTAATACATGAAAAGTTAGTGTGAAAATAGATCTGAACTCTCAGGTACTGGTAATAACACAATAGACTGAATACACGTTGTTAATTTTTATTCATTTAAAGTAGAATCAAGTTAACTTTGAGTTCTCTCCTGAATACTTTTTGTGTTTCTGAGAATCATTGTCAGTTTCTTACACGTTCTTTGAACCAAGTAAGAATGAAAATAGCCTGCAGTGTGTCTGTGAGACGTTAGCAGGTAGTGTATGTATCTGTATCTGCCTGGTTTTGCTATCGTTGTTGTCGCCGTTGCTGTGGACAGACCCATGTGTCAGGAAGGGAGTCTGGTGGTAGTGGAGGAAAGCGGAACTCTAATTAGAGTTTGGTAAAGAAAGATAAAGTTTACAGGGAGCCGGAACAGGAGATGGAAATGAGCAATGTACCAATCTACCACACAGCGTGTCCATGGATGGAGTCAGGGGTACATAGTCTTTCCTTCCTGCAGAGGCTTTGAGTCGCACAGCCCTGCATTGTCTGAGCTGAGAGACCCAACTTCAAACTGCTTTAAAGAAGTAGTGGATGTACGGCACCCTTTACAAGGGTCCCTCGCTGGTTATAGGCACCCTGGTCGATAGCTGTAGAGTTTGTTTGTGTGTACAGATAGCTGTGGAGTCACCTTGGTATAGTGTTCCATTGTGAACTCGTTATGCCTAGAGATATACTGGAGACATGCTGGTTTGCCAATATACTATTCAAAGGGCCAGCATGCCACACAAGGTCTGGACCGCTAACACAATCCACAGGCTGCTGCAGATCGCAAATAGACACCATGAATGTGGATGCATATCATTTTCCATGTACAGCACTAAATATAACACAACTGTCCATTATAAAGTGAAAGAAAAGAAAAATGACATGAATCAATTCGTTTTAATATATCTGTGTTGACAAAACACAGAGCATTTTTATTTTTACTTTTAAAGAATCAGGATTTACTTGAAGGACACAGAGAACAATTGTTACAGTACCTTTTTGTGTTTTTGTGAAAAGGTTATTTGGAGGAGAGTCTCACTACGGCAGCATTGTCCTTTTGTGGTTTCCAATTTAGTGAGGAGAAGCACAGTTCGTTGTCAGTGGAGGTGTGAAACTTGTCGAGGGAGTGTGGTCCTGAAGGTTTACAGGATTGGGAGCTTTTGGCTGTTATTTCAAGACTGTGACGATAAAAGAAGGGCAATTTTTTTGCTCAGGAGTTTAAAAAATTGGGAATCTATTTTGAAGCTAGAACAAGGGTCCTGTCCTGTGCATGGAATCCTAATTTCACAGCAGTAATCCTGGGTCCCAAATGGAACACTATTCCCTGTAGTGCAGTACTTTAGAGCCCTATGGGCTCTGGTAAAAAAAAAAAAGTAGTATAGGCAGTAGCCTAAAACTAATGGAGGTATAATTGCCAGGGAAGAAACGTTACACTGCACCGCAAAACAACAATATCAAAATGGTGCATGTTTTGGTGTTTTCCCTGGCACTACACAGCGGATTCAAATAACCAACTCATCGAGCTTTAATTATTTGTATAAGCTGTGTAGTGCTAGGGCAACAAAACAAAAAGTGCAGGGGAGGTCCCAGGACCGAGTTTCGGAAACCCTCGGCGAGAACATCCTCCGTGCCGTCATCTGAGATTGAGATGCAGGTGAGAGAGTAAGGGGTTCAGCCTGGCAATCTGCTCTCCCTCAATTTATATATTATTAGGTAGGAAAGGTCAGAGCTAAAAAATCTTCATGGAGTGACTACAATTACCTATCATTTCAGGCAGAGAGGGAACAAAAAGCTGCCGCAAGCAGACATTTCCAGGAGTTATTTTCAGAAAGCCCTAATCTTGTCATGAAATAAGGGCGAATTGGAAACACTTGATGTAATGAAAAAAACATCCTGGACATTGTGGAGACTGAAATTGGTGTGGTACTGAAAATTGCTATAATGTAACAAAGGGTAGAGAGGCATAAATGATGCGAAGACACACAAAGGCTTGTGCGAGAGTGAGCACACACACATTATTATAGGGGCTATCTCATAAACCCTCGAAGTTCCAGAATGAGGGAAAATGGCAACCAATGTGGTCAGGGTGAAATCCAAACCAGGCTAATTGGAATGAATGTGGGTGAACTGTCAACTTTACAGTAATGTACTGTTAAACCAAAGTTTCTTTGGAATTTATAGTAACATACTGTATATTTTTTACTGTAATTTACAGCCTGCCAGTAAACTACCGTAAAAACAACAGGATTATTTTTACAGTTCTCATTTCCTTATTTTACTTATGTATGAAAATAAAAGTAAGGCACTTGATATATCAAAAATTGTGTAATTGTATTATTGTCAACTTAAAATATTGTCATACGCTTATAAATACAGATTTTATATACATTTTCTGTATAAATAGCCTCTAAAATATTTGAAACAGATCATAAATTTCTGTTTGTTTTCTTATTGGAAAGCTGTGAGTGCTATTATATGACACAAAGTCAGTTCTTGTTGCTTTTTAAAAGTTTCATTCCAGAACGCTGCATATCCATTTGCAAAAAAAACCCACACATTTTCATCACATGAGGTTGGTGACACCTTAATTGGGGAGGACAGGCACGTGGTAACGGCTGGAGTGGAATTATTGGCATGATATCAAATACAATAAACACATTGGTACCATGTGTTTGATGCCATTCCATTCACTCCTTTCCAGACATTATTTTGAGCCATCCTTTCCTCAGCAGCCTCCACATATTTTCATATACATCTAAAATATATGAACAAAACATCTGAGAACAGTGATATTTTACACACACATGAAAGTACCCATACGCAATCATTTCTCATGAAAAAACACATGTGGAAAACTTGGTGGATATAGCATTTTGAGAATCAACTTCCTTTACAACTTGGCTAAATAATATCATCAACTGATTTCAACCAGTGTATGGCTGTGGATGGACTACATTGCTTGAATGGAATGTTGGCCTATTGGCAGTTAATTGGAAAAGAAATAATGGAACCATACCTCTAAAACTTACTGGCTAGCTAGCTAACAAACATACAGTGCAGAGGCATTCTTCAAATACATTGTTTTACACAATATCTTACAGCACTCCCTGACCAAAAGTGCTGACATTTCATAACATCATGAGAAGGTTCATGTCCATTCTGGTATTCTAATTCCTAATTCTATGGTTGTGTCCATCACACATAATATCCTCTCAGATGTCACCATGACCATAACTCATGTTTAGAGTAATAGATACATCAAACAAGTGTAAAGAGCAAAGGTCAGTACATGGGTGATCATTCATAGAAAAATATGTACTTATCTGGATAATTAACGTAATTTGACCTGTCCCAATAATTATTTTACATATTCAATATTATTATAAAAATTATAAGAGGCATCATCTTGTGATTTTTTTCCCCCAATGTCTTTTAGTCGAAAGTTACAGTTATGTTGCTGATAAGCCAATCTAATGATGATATCATGCGTACTTTTTGTCGTAGTCCTGATGGGAAAATAAAGATGTGATTCACTATGAGGTAATCACCTTAATACCCAGTTAGCCTGCAGTAAGTCTGGACTAAGCCAAGTTAAAGATTCCGTCTCAAATGGCACTATTCCCACTATAGTGCACTACTTTTGACCAAAGCCCAAAGGGCTTTCATCAAAAGTAGTGTGCTGTAAAGGGAATAGGGTGACTATTGGGACCAGCATAGACTCAACACCATTAGGGAGAAAGGTTCCAGGAATGAGCAAGGCTATCCAATCTTTTTACTTCCTCTATAGCCAAAAGTGATGGAGTGACTTTGTTCCTTCACAATTGACTGAAAGAGTCCCCTCCTTGGTTTCTATTCTCTGTCAAAAGACCAGACCTGATCTCCCACGACACAAACAAATCAATGTTCTTTTCTTTTTAATCTGTGGTTGGAAGAACATAATTAAAAAGGAGGACTGAATTGTTTACAAGCTTGAATCCTCTGTTCAATAAGCCACGCTCATCTAAAACTACATAAAAGCATTTTTTTTCTTAATAATATGTTCTTAAGACTGAAGCTGCGTCACAAATATCACAACTGTGCACTACCTTTGACAGAGCCCTATTGGCTCTGGTCAAAAGCAGTGCACAAGAGTGAGAATAGGTTGGCACTTGGGATGCAGACAGATGAAATGCTCTATTCTATCATTGAGGTAATTAGATTTCTCTATGTAAATGGCCTTTTAAAGTGCCCAGCACTCGGAGAGAGAGTGACTAGCTGCTCACTGCTGAGCTCATATTTGTTCACTGCTGCCTCCCTCAGGCCGCTTGCATGGGCAACATGCAGCTGCCACAGAAATAACCCACACCCACTCAACCGCCGTACAGCCAGGCCGCACTTCGCTAGCTGCCACATCCAGAAGCAGTTTTAAAGAAAACAACACCCATGGCCTCGACCTGTTTAATGCTGCTGATCATCTGCTCAATGAGTCGGTCTCAATCCATCGGAGGAAATTACTTCTATCATGAATAATTACTGCAGAGAAACCAAATAGTGCCATTCATGTAGATCTAATTTGTTTTTAATTTGTTTTCAAATTATATAGATAATTTTATTGGTAAATGAAGCGCCTGACCCTGGAGTTTGAACTTGAGGAGTAACTAATATAGTTGCTGTGATAGTGTGTGTGTGTGTGTGTATACGTGTGTGTGTGTGCACGAGTGCGGGCATGTGTCGACACAATATAAATTGCATCAGTGTTGCTGTGTTGTGTTTGTTTCAATATCATACAGTATTCTTCCCAGATACACCAGTAGCTTAACTGACAAATGACAACAGCTTTATTTCTAAATGGATTCTTCATAATCCCGTGTCCCCAATAGATCACATACTGTAAGCACATGGCAGACTTCACTCACTTTAAGATTAAGTCATTTCTAATTAACTTTAAGTGGCTGATTTGCAAGAATGAATTAGCACGCATTCACTGTCAAAATTAACCTAAATTAAATTTACGGGGTGCTTTCTATGCTGGCAAATAATGTTTGTGATCATTAAAAAAAAATATATGAACCGTGTGTTTGTGAGTGATTTGGGCACAGTGCAGATACACACAAATCAACTGAGGTATAGATTTCCCACTCTATTTGGGGATATCCTCTTCGCTGAAAAACTGATTATCTCATAAAGATCACATTTTACTCTGTGGATTATCATCTGAGCAAAAGCAAGAAGCGCAAAGCAAGACGGCAGCCATTGTCTTAGAGGGAGACAAAGGAGTTGGTGACATCACTAATAATAAAAAAAAAAATTAACAGCAGGCTCTAGCAGCCCATTATGTGGTACAGTTTAAGCCTGGAAAGGGGACCATATGCTTGGCTCTGGGCTATGCTGCTCACCTAACTCCTCACAGACTGACTGACTGGCCATACACACATTTCATATCACTGACAACCCACAACCCTCCTCTCTCCCACAGCCTTGTCAAGCGTCTGTTGTCAAACAATTAAGATCCTATTAACATATATTTTATTTATTGCCCTATCAACGTGGAAACACAAAGGCATGTAAATGCACTGGCCAGATTAGAGTAAAAGAACATGGATGGCAGATTTCTCACTCATTATGACAGCTGTAGAATCAGGTCAGATTATATAGGCATAGACATTTTAACAGATTGGTTTCCTATTGATAGCTGCAATCAATTAAATAAACCGGCTTTGAACTATTCAAAAGACGGCTCTGATTTTATTTCTTTCTTCCTTGTTCGGTGGAGTGTATGATGTATGCATGGGATAATAACATGAAAAAAAATCTGTTTTTGTAATGATCGTTTCACAAGTATCTTGTCACAGTTTTCTATTTCCTCTGGAGTAATTGGGATGCCCTCCCAGATTATCCGGTCTAAATTGCAATACTAATTACAAAGCCTAACAGTTGCCTCTGCATCAATAGTCTATTAGGATTAATTAAGATAGGAAGGGACAGATGAGGATTAAGCACATTGTTTGCAGTTTGACAATGTAGAGGTCAAACGATCAAGTTTCTGTTCTAGCTCCATTATATTAATCCCACTGTGTAATTTTCACAGTAAAAACGGGTGTTGATTATTATTCATTTCCAACTAACACACATACCAATTATTGGTAGAAAATGTACCACACAATAGAGTTTAATTATTTTTTCTTCTCCTAATCTCATTGTAATTTTCCCTCATAAGGGATAGCAGCAGGACAAAGCACAAACGATTTGGTAATTGATTATGCTTCTAATTACAAAGCATACAATTAGCTGAAGTTATTGATAGTTGAGCAGCATGTGCCTGTTCTGCTAGCCCCTGGAGCTGTGATCTGTGCTGTCTGCCTTGGTCTGTTCCCAGAGGAGATGAGTGTCCTTCCCTGTTAATGAAGGAAATGACTTTTAAATAACAAGGGTGTCATACAGAGAGAGAGAGAGAGAGGCCGACCTGGACATTCACTCACACGGCCTGGCCTCTCTCTTTCACCCCCTTCCTCCCCTGTTAGATGGCAAGATAGACCAATTTATTGGCAGCCAACTCAAATAAACTTACATGCCTTTCAGGGTTTGCTAGCTTTTAATGAAACATTTGTAAATAGATTGATAGACATTGTAGCCAAAAATATATATGGTACTGTATATCACATAAAATAATATATATCACCATCATTCTGAGGTAATCCGATTTTAAAGTAGTCCCAGAGTTAAGATGTTAAGATGTTTTAAAAAGCTGCAGCTAGAATTAGAGGCATGGATGCCTTGTTAATAAAAACCCTCAAATGGTTTTGACAGGTAGTACTCTGGAGTATTGACGAGAGCGGTGAGAGAGGTAGACTAAGAGATAGGAGCGTACTCAAGCTCTCTTAATAGATTTCATAGACATAAACTGTAGCAGCACTTGAATCTTTAACATCCGGCCTTTTCAAATGCCTTCAAAGTAGAGCATCAAATACGGTTCTCATCTTCAGCTGTTCTCAGTACACAGGAAAGGAGGGGCCGGTAAAACGTTTAGCACAATAGCTTTTAATAGCTATGACAACGATATTATCAACCTGCTATTATTTTAACGAACTGTCCATTTTTTTTATCTATATCTGGATATGTGCATGGTTTTAAAAGAGAGAAAACCAAATAGCATAGAAACTTTTAATCTTTTAGGTGCACTAATATCTGACATAAAATATGGCAACAGCCTGGCCAGAATTTGGATGTTTCTAGATTTTCTAGCAGGGTCATGGCTGTGAGTATTTATTTGAGTGTACCATACAATGTAAATAACTACCAATAGTGAAGCATTTCAACCATATAGTTTGTACTGGCCTGGCCTGCATATAGTATGTTAATTTCTGAAATGTCAATCCAAGCATTTATGGAGATGAAACGTTCTCTTATTATCGATTAATCTGCTCTAAAAGATACCCATCAGACTGTATTGTAGTAGTACATGTCTTATCAGGGAGTTAGAAGTAGAGAGAGAATTCATCCCAAAAGGCACCCTATTCCCTACATACCCTTTTAATGGTCCCTGGTCAAAAGTAGTGCACGATATAGGGAATAGGGTGCCATTTGATATACACACAGAGACTTCAAGGACTTTATTATGTTAGCTAGACTGTAGGGTAGTCTCTCTCTCTGTGTAAAAGAGCTTGAGTGCTAGGGGGCATACTTAGCCTCCAGTTCCCAGAGGAACAATGTTATTATTGATAATAAAACCCCATAAATGCAGTGAGAGGAAAGCTTATGCCACTATAGAAAACACACTTCTCTGAGTGTATGCTCCGCTTAGACTTAGATACATAAAGTTCAAGTCCCCTTTTCCCTGGAACACCAGTCAAAGTTTGCGACAAACAAATGAGGATTGTAAGAACCATTGGTGAAGAAGGGGCCCTGTGACTGTAAAGATACAACCACGCAAAGTAAGAGGGCATCTTTGGTTGAAACTTTTTACTGGGCGTAGGGGAGGGAAAGAATGAGGGATGCTAAACTACTGTCAAGACAAATATTTTGAGCTGAGCCCACTTGTACACTGAGTATAGCAAACATTAAGAACACCTTCCATGTCTTAATTGTCTCAAGGCATAAACATCCTTCGTTAACCTGTATCTTCCCCTTGATCTACACTGATTGAAGTGGATTTAACAAGTGACATCAATAAGCAATCATAGCTTTCACCTGTATTTACCTGGTCAGTCTATGTCGTGGAAAGAGCAGGTGTTCTTGATGCTTTGTATACTCAGTGTGTAATGGAATGGAGAAAAAAAAAGCGATACACTGCTATGTACTAAAAGTGTTTCTTCCACCTCTTGCCCCCTGGCAACACAACACTTCTCCTTTGCTTCTCGGGCATAAAGAGTGCTTTGTTAGCAGGGCCATTACCAACAGTCTCCTCCGCACTCGCTGGACAACATATAGCTCAAGGGAGACAGCTATAGATTGTGTCCCGAATGGCATCCTATTCCCTCATAGTGCACTACTTTTGACCACAGCCCTATTGGCCCTGGTCAAAAGTAGTGCTCTATGTAGGGAATAAGGTGCCATTTGGGAAGCGGCCAGGAGAGGGAGAAAAAGTGAAAGTTCATCAGACCCATCTTATCTGACCTCTCTCAGATCCCGGGGCAGAATGCATCAGGACACTAGCACTGAATACACAGATTTTCCAAATGTTTTGCAATCCGCTTGGATGCTGAGAAAGAAAGAAAAGAAAGGGGGAAAAGGGGCGAGAGCCTCGAATAAATGGATTTGGCCGACAAAATGTAAGTAGTGTGATGCCCATTTATTCAGGAGAAGGGCATTATGGGACCCTTTTTATTGATGGCTGCACAAAAAGGAGGACAGAGTGGTCAAAATTAAGGGTCAATTGAAGACCTGGGAAGCTGGAGGGGTTAGGGTGGTGGTGGAGGGGGGGATTATAGATGAGCCCTTTAGCTTCAAGTCATTTCATTTTGGGGGCTTAAAGGAGAAGAAAGAGAGTGGCTAAGATGTTCTGTCTTAAATACTTTTCTTTTTCTCCCTCTGTTCTGTCCCTCCTCTTTTTTTTTGTCTGTGTGCGGATGGTAGCCTTGCCCCCACTTGGAATAGATGTATTACTTATGACATCCCAGTTTTCATCCGTTCAACATTTTTACATTAGAGTTAAATCTCTGCAGCTGGAATATCACGGCTGAGTTAGCTGGAGCCCATCAAATATTGAAACGTCGGGAGACACTGGCAGTCAGGGGTTGCGTCCCAAACAACAACCTTTTCGCTATTGTGCTCTACTTTTGACCAGAGCCATATGGGCCCTGGTCAGAAATAGTGCACTAATTAGGGAATATGATGGCATTTGAAACACAGTCAGGTTGAGGAGAGTTCATGTCCAAAGCCAACCTTCACATTCACAGTCATCCCAATAGGAGTGTACTACTACAGAAAAAAGCACTGATAAAAATTTCATTCAAATGAGCTGGGGATATTGCTAGCATTCTCTCAAGCATCACTATGAAATCTTAATCGGAGTTAATGGAAAGCCTTTCGCAATTCAAACACATGTCGTGCATAATTTATAAATTATTGTCAGAAAAGTGAATCAGCTCTGAGATTTACTCTCCTTTGGATGGGTAGCGAGCCCGGAGGAGGCAGTGAAAAACACAGGTCTTTTTGACCTCTGATGCCGAAAAAGTTTACAACAGAGCTGTCGATATCATCAGGTAAACTGGTAATTTCTCCAAGACTGCAGCAGGCAAACAGTCTAATAAGCTATGTGGAATGGTTAAGACAATCATACCAAGGATCATTTTGCCATTTGATTTTGTACATTTTTAGTACTTTTTATTTTTTTACATGTATTTAACTCCAGAGTCCAAGAGCTTTACACCACTCCAGCCGATGCTTGGCATTACACATGGTGATCTTAGGCTTGTGTGCGGCTGCTCAGCCATGGAAACCCATTTCATGAAGCTCCTGACAAACAGCTTTGTGCTGATGTTGCTCCCAGATGCAGTTTGGAACTCGGTAGTGAGTGTCGCAACCGATGGACAGATGATTTTTATGCGCTGCGCACTTCAGCACTCTGAGGTCCCGTTCTGTGAGCTTGTGTGGCCTACCAATTCGTGGCTGAGCCATTGTTGCTCCTCGAAGGTTCCACTTCACAATAACAGCACTTACAGCTGACAGGGGCAGCTGTAGCAGGGCAGAAATGTGTGAAACTGATTTGTTTGAAAGGTGGCATCCTTAAAAGTCACTGAGCTCTTCAGTAAGGCCATTCTACTTCCAAAGTTTGTCTATGGAGATTGCATGGCTGTGTGCTTGATTCTAAACATCTGTCAGCAATGAGTGTGGCTGAAATAGCCAAATTCACTAATTTAAAGGATATACAGTGTAGTTTGTAGGCCAAACCGTTCGGACAATTTTGTGTGAAGACCGATTTTTGGGATGTCTTTTGGTCTGACAAACACAGCTCTAGCTCTGTCATCTTTCACCGCAGATTTGAAAGTGCGACATAGGCTGATGTGGTGGATTGAGACTTATTCAGTGCAAAAGATATCTGCCAGTTTAAGCTAGATATTTTTATGGGTATTTTTTTATTATGCAAATTAAATTTCCACGGGGCAACCTCAGGGGTTAACAGCCAAATTGTATTATTTAACATTACTATAAAAACAGTACTCACTGATAGGAATGGGTCATTGATTACAAATAGCTAGCTATCCCATAATGCCAAAAAACACATATTTTCATCTTGCTCTTTGGTTTGGTAAATTTCTGTTCTGTTGACTCTGGCTGGGTAACGACTCTCCTCTTCATCTGATGAGGAATAGGACTCATCGGACCAACACGCAGCGTGGTAAGTGTTCATTGTAAATTTTATTAAATAAAGTGAACACTGAATGACAAAAAACAACAAAGAGAGTGAACGCCACGAAACAGTCCTGTAAGGTGAAAAAACACAAAACAGGAAACAACTACCCACAAACACAGGTGGGAAAAGGCTACCTAAGTATGGTTCTCAATCAGAGACAATGATTGACAGTTGCCTCTGATTGGGAACCATACAGGCCAAACACATAGAAATACAACACACAGAACAAAATATAGAATTAAAAACATAGAATGCCCACCCCAACTCACGCCCTGACCAAACCAAAATAGAGACATAAAAAAGGTACTAAGGTCAGGACGTGACAGTAACCCCCCTCCAAAGGTGCGGACTCCGGCCGCAAAACCTGAACCTATAGGGAGGGTCTGGGTGGACATTTCACTTACGGCGGGAGACTCTGGTGGCGCCGGACAGGCGGGAGACTCTGGTGGCGCCGGACAGGCGGGAGACTCTGGTGGCGCCGGACAGGCGGGAGACTCTGGTGGCGCCGGACAGGCGGGAGACTCTGGTGGCGCCGGACAGGCGGGAGACTCTGGTGGCGCCGGACAGGCGGGAGACTCTGGTGGCGCCGGACAGGCGGGAGACTCTGGTGGCGCCGGACAGGCGGGAGACTCTGGCCCTTCACTCCGGAGTGAAAAATAAAATAAATAGTGACATGAGGAATGAATACAGTGAATAACAAATAATTGTATTCTGTCACGAACCGGCTCAAAGCCCGTAACAAAAGGGAGACAACGTGGAGATAAGGTGTAACAAAATATATATTTATTAACTAAAGCAACTAAGGAAAATATACAATGGTGTGTGTAATCAGTAGTGTAAGTGAGTGTTTTGCATGCATGAATGTGATAATGCAGGGTGTTGAAAGATGTTGTCGCAAACAACCCAAAAACCACCAAGAAACACAACAAAATCCATAAAGGTGTCTGCATGGAGAGAGTCTCCTCCATGAATGGGGAAGTGGTGTATTTATCCTGGGAGACACCGGGCCCAGGTGTTTCCCATGTAGCTGAGGACCCTCCCAACTCCGCCCACCAGCATTCTAATAAGGAAATAACAGAGAGAGAATACGGCAGACAGAGTGGGAGGGTCGTCACACCCCCCCCCATAAAACCGGGGACCAACAAGGACCCCGGAACAAAATACCAGCCTCTAAGTTTCAAATTGACACAGCTTCTGCGCCACAAATTGATGAGGGTTTACGTGTTCACACTTACAATTTGCCCCAGCCAACCTCCTCCCCAGACCTCAGCGACCTTCGCACAGGAAGCAACATTTAAGAGGAAATAAGAAAACAAGACCAGGAGGGAGCAGACAGGACAGAGAGAACATGACAATACGAAACAATGGTCAGTCACGTAAACATTTAGGAACAGGGCGCACGAGAGAGCGCATCAGCAATCACGTTTTCAGTCCCCGGATGTGCCTCACATCGAGATGGAATGATTGTAAAAATAAACACCATCGCATTATCCTCTGGTTTGGACACATCATGGACCTCAAAAAAGTGAGGGGGTTATGGTCGGTGTAGACCACAATGGGTACTACCCCCGACCCGACATACACTTCGAAGTGTTGTAGCGCCCAAATGAGTGCTAGCGCTTCCTTTTCAATAACCGAGTAGTTCAACTGATAATCGTTACTTTTTGGAAAAGAAACTAACAGGCCTCTCAATCCCAGACACATCTGCGCCTGCCCCCACATGACTAGCATCCACCTGCAAGGTAAATGACAAATCCACGCGAGGAGCAGCCAGCACCGGAGTTGAGGTCAGCAACCTCTTTGAGTCTTCAAAAGCGTGTTGACAACGAGTAGACCAAACGTAAACAGCCTTAGCTTTCAGCATATCTGTCAAGGGAGCGACCACAGTAGAGAAGTTATTACAAAAACTACGGTAATAACCAATCATGCCCAAGAAACGCATCAGCTCCTTTTTAGTAGTTGGTGGTGGAAAAGCATCAATAGCTACCACCTTAGCCCGAACAGGACGCACTTCACCCTGCCCAACCACTTTTCCAAGGTAGGTAACGGTCGCCTGAGCAAACTCACATTTAGCCAGATTGATTGTGAGGCGACCCGCAGCCAGACGTTCGAACAAGGCTTGAATACGGGACAGATGTTCTACCCAAGTATCTGCATATATTACTACATCGTCCAAATAAACAGCGCACCCGGTCAGACCGGCGACAACCCTGTTCATAAGTCGCTGAAAAGTGGCAGGTGCATTGCGCAGACCGAAACTCATAACCGAATAAGAGTACAGACCAAAGGGTGTAATAAAGGCAGAGATTTCACGTGCCCTACTCGTCAGTGGCACCTGCCAATAGCCTTTTAACAGGTCAAATTTGCTCACAAACTTAGCTGCACCGACTTGAACACAGTCCTCCATCCGAGGAAGAGGAAATGAATCTGGCTTTGTGACACTGTTTACCTTACGGTAGTCCGTACAAAAATGGTTTGTTCCATCCGGTTTACTGACCAAGATACAGGGAGAAGCCCAACTGGAGAAAGAAGGCTCTGCTATCTTACTCTCCAGCATGTACTTGACCTCAGCATCCAGACAACGTAGTTTCTCTGAAGAAACTCTATAGAACCGCTGACAAATGGGGTCAGCACCTCCAATGTCAATATCATGTTCTATTAAGAATGTACGTGTAGGTGTATCAGAAAACAAACCTGGAAATCTCTGAATAAGACCAACCATCTCTTTCCGCCCATCAACAGGTAGGGGAGTGAGAAGACTGTCTAAAATATCCAGTGTTTCTGAATTTTTCAATCTACCCTGCAATATACAATCGTCAGGACCAGGAACATCTTCCTCCTCATGCACAGGAAACAACGGTATCAGCCAAAAGAACAGGTTTACCGTCCTCTGTAGAATCCCACTGTTCAGTCTCAGAGGAACGTGCATAATAGGGTTTTAACAGATTTACATGGCACAGCTGGTGTGCTTTCCTCCGTTCTGGAGTGGCAACTAGATAATTTTGCTCAGTGTACTGGCGCACCACTGTATATGGACCTTGAAACTTGGCTTGAAAAGGAGAACCAACAATTGGCAGCAGAGCAAGAACCTGGTCACCTGGACTAAAGTGACGAGGCTCAGTTCGGCGATCAAATATGCCCTTCATCCTTTCCTGTGAAGATGATAACTTCTCTTTAGCCATTTCACCAGCGGCGTACAGTCGTCGCCGGAAATCACACACATACGATAATAGGGACTGAGGAGGCTCGGGAGACTTCCAGTCATCCTGGAGAACAGATAAAAGTCCACGCACCCTATGTCCAAACACAAGGTCATTTGGACTGAAACCTGTGCTCTCCTGTGAAACTTCCCTAGCGGCTAACAGTAACCAAGGCAACCCCTCCTCCCAATCCTTATCCATCTCAGTACAATAAGCTCTCAACAAAGACTTAAGTGTTTGATGGAAACGTTCCAGTGCTCCTTGACTTTGCGCGTGATAGGCGCTAGACAAATTGTGTTTAATATGGAGCTGTTGAAGAACCTGACTAAAACAGATTAGATGTAAAATTAGATCCTTGATCACTCTGAATGACCTTAGGGATTCCAAACAATGAGAGAAACTGAGTCAAAGCTTTTAACACCGATTTAGTCGTGATAGATCGGAGAGGATAGCCAGCAGGAAACCTAGTGGTCTGACACATCACAGTGAACAGGTAACTGCTACCCTTTTTAAAACGAGGCAGAGGACCCACACAGTCAATAATCAGATACTCAAAAGGTTGGCTGAGTACAGGAATAGGAAACAATGGTACTGGTTTAATAGCTTGATTAGGCTTACCAGTTAATTGACAGGTGTGACAAGTTTTGATAAAATCAGAAACATCCCTCTTTAATCTAGGCCAAACGAAATGTCTTAATATGCGATTGTAGGTTTTCCTCACCCCCATATGTCCAGCAATGTCGCTGTGAGAAGTTTCCAACACCAACTCACAAAGCTTAACTGGTACAACAACCTGACTAATTGCCTCCCCCAGAAAACAACTATCAGGAGACACCCACTTTCTCATCAGGACATCCTCTTGGAGAAAATAGCCATGGGCGACATCTCCCAACTGTTCTACAGGCACAATAGTGATCATGCAACTCTTCCAACGTGGGGTCATCCCGTTGCGCATTGATTAGATCTGACCGGGTTACAGATAACGGGATAACAGGGAAAACAGTGACATACTTTGTATTATCATTAGTCGGAGCAGTAACCAGTTCGCCGCACCTCATAGAAGGTGTCACTGCACACGCAGAGAACACCTCTGGGAAACTCTGTACACTCTCATCAGGAATCCCAACAAATGACAGCTTAGTGGAAACCACTAGAGATGGAAACACGACTGGTCATACACGCTCACCAGCAAAGTTATTCCCAAGGATAACGTCGATACCCTCAATAGGCAACGAAGTACGCACCCCCACAACAACTTCACCCTTCACCAGCCCACAATCCAACATCAGTTTATGCAATGGAACTGACAGAGTGTTCAAACCTATTCCCATAATTAGAACATTATTCCCCGAATCAGGCTCAGCAGAAAAGGGTAACACAGACTCCAACACAAATGATTCAGAGGCACCTGTGTCTCTCAGGATCTTCACTGGCACTAGGTCTTTACTTCCTAACATAGACACAAAACCTTCCGTAATGAAAGGTAAATAGTCTGGATCAATATGGACTTTCACATTCTCCTGGGCCTGAGGAAATGAATCATGAGTGAACTGATGTGGAACAGGTGCAGGTAACGCGGTAGGCTTAGATTTAGCATAAGCACCCTTTGACCTGAGAAGTGGACATTCGTTTTTCCAATGACCTGAACCTTGACAGTAGTGACACTCCTGCCCAAAGTCAGCTTTACCATGGGAGTCAGGCTCAACCCTAGTTGAATAGAACTCTGCCCGTGAACCAAAGTATCTCGGTGAGCGAAGCCCAAATCTATCCGAACGCCCCCACTCTTTCCGAATACGGGGCTCTGCAAAGACACTTTTGTGAGTCAACACATACTCGTCCGCCAAAACCGCAGCTTCAGCAACATTCTTTACTTTCTGTTCGTTAATATATGTGGCAATACGATCAGGAATTGTGTCCTTAAATTGCTCTAACATAATCAGATCACACAGCCCTTGGAAAGTCACAACTGCAGAGGCGGAACACCAGCGATTAAACTGTAAAGATAACTGTCGCGCAAACTCAACATGAGTCTGCTTATCATCCCTTTTTAAAGTTCTAAATCGTTGGCGGTAAGCCTCAGGGACCAGTTCATAAATCTGTAACACAGCTGTTTTAACTTTATCATAACTGGCACTGTCGTGTACACTAAGAGCTGAATATGCTTCCTGCGCTTTACCAGTCAGCACACACTGCAACATTAAAGTGCGGTCAGAATCAGGCAACTCCTAGCGTCAGCAACCCGCTCAAACAACGAAAAGAATGTCTCGGGGTCCTTTTCATTAAACTGAGGCAATAACCGTAAGTTCCCAACAATATCAAATGTCTCTGGGGCACGACCAAAAGCAGAACTACCCCTAGGTAAATCTGGGTCACCTTCCCAAAACAAACTCTCCCCTGAGATCTTTCCTTCCCTAACCAACTCTATACGTTCTTGTTGCACCTTGATTTTAGCACGCTCCATACCTTGTTTAAATGCCAATTCCTTTTCATATTTTACACGATCATGCTCTAGCTTCTCACGATCATGCTCTAGCTTCTCACGATCATGCTGCCGATCATGCTCTCTCTTCTCACGATCATGCTGCCGATCATGCTCTAGCTTCTCACGATCATGCTGCCGATCATGCTCTAGCTTCTCACGATCATGCTGCCGATCATGCTCTAGCTTCTCACGATCATGCTGCCGATCATGCTCTCTCTTCTCACGATCATGCTGCCGATCATGCTCTAGCTTCTCACGATCATGCTGCCGATCATGCTCTAGCTTCTCACGATCATGCTGCCGATCATGCTCTAGCTTCTCACGATCATGCTGCCGATCATGCTCTCTCTTCTCACGATCATGCTGCCGATCATGCTCTCTCGTCTCACGATCATGCTGCCGATCATGCTCTCTCGTCTCACGATCATGCTCCAGCTGTAACAAAAGCAGTTCTTTCTGCTGTTCAAAAAGAAGGCTACTAGGGCTAACCGATGGAATGGCCATTGTAACGTTATGGGGAGACGACAAATCCTCAGCAGAGGCTGGCCCAGTGGTAACTTCAAGAATACCACTCTCCATCAGATTGGCCCTCAATATCAACCTAATAGAATTCTTTAGACGTTTATCACTAATCTCAACCTTGTAGTGTTCCGCGACCTTCAACAGCTGTTCTTTAGTACCTAAATCTAACAATTCCTCTGATGGAGAGCGAATGAACTTATCTACATAAGACGCCATAATCACAAAAAATCTCGCTGAGCACACCAGACCACAACCCGAGAATTGACAATCACCCTGAGCACCACAGAAGAGAGATGAGATACAGAGCTTCCCCAAAACCTACAATAACTCAACCCTAGTCTTCGTGCAGATTTGCAGTGGGAATTTACGCACTGTAGCCCGCTGGCAAGGAAAAACTCCCCAGCGTGCTGGCAAATTCCACCAAGCCACGGATGTGCCCCCGAGACAACTGCTCAGTCCACAGACACCACACAAAAATAACAAACATTAACCATGCCCAACATATTCCAAAAAATGTAACACGTCGCTAAACCTATCAGGGGAAAAAGGCTATAGCTCCGGGTAGCAAGTTCCACTACCCTACCCAAATCTCCCACCAAGGTACACAGCCGATTACTCACCTCAGACTGACGTCCCAACAGAAAGTAGAATAAGAGTTCAGGCTAGGCATGGCCTGGAAACTAACCATTATACTCTCTCCAACACAGCACACAAACCAAACAACAATGGCAACCAATACTGGGCCTATCAAACTCAAACAAAATATGCAAACCAAACACGTACCTTCACGGTCTCCCAAACCAATAGTTCAAAGATCCCGGACGAGCCCCCACTTGTCACGAACCGGCTCAAAGCCCATAACAAAAGGGAGACAACGTGGAGATAAGGCGTAACAAAAGATATATTTATTAACTAAAGCAACTAAGGAAAATATACAATGGTGTGTGTAATCAGTAGTGTAAGTGAGTGTTTTGCATGCATGAATGTGATAATGCAGGGTGTTGAAAGATGTTGTCGCAAACAACCCAAAAACCACTAAGACTCACAACAAAATCCATAAAGGTGTCTGCATGGAGAGAGTCTCCTCCATGAATGGGGAAGTGGTGTATTTATCCTGGGAGACACCGGGCCCAGGTGTTTCCCATGTAGCTGACGACCCTCCCAACTCCGCCCACCAGCATCCTAATAAGGAAATAACAGAGAGAGAATACGGCAGACAGAGTGGGAGGGTCGTCACAATTCCTATTCATTTTTATTTATACAGGGGAACCCAATTGAGATTGGTGTCTCATTTACTATGGTGCCCTGAGGACACCAATGTATTGTGCCTGAGTAAAAGTAACATGGCTATATACATGGAGTACCAGTACCGAGTCAATGTGCAGGCAGGGGTACGAGGTAATTGTGGTAGCTATGTACATATACTGTAGGTAGGGGTAAAGGGACTAGGCAAAATGATAGATAATAGACAGTAGCAGCAGAATATGTGGCGAGTGTGAAAGTATGTGTGTGCCAGTATGCATGTGTGCACATGTTATGTGCGTGTGGGCGTATGTAATATGTGTGTGTTGGGGTGTCATTTTAAGTATGTGTGAGTGTGTGGGTACAGTCCAGTGTGTGTGAATAGCGAGTTAGTGCAAAAAACTTGGGTGGCTGGAGTCTTTACATTTTTTGGCACCGCCTGGAATAGAGGTCCTGGATGGCAGGGAGCTCGTCCCCAGTGATGTACTGGGCTGTACTCATCACCCTCTGTATTGGCCTGCAGTTGCCGTATCAAGTGGTAACGCAGCAAGTCAAGATGCTCTCAATGGTGCAGCTGTTGAACTTTTTGGAGGATCTGAGGGCCCAGGCCAAAACTTTTCAGCCTCCTGATCTTCCAAATATTTTCCCCCTCCTAACTAAAAGCTTCGCTATGTTTCAAACATAGGCTACCACCGTCTCAACGGTGTAACTAGCAATGACAAAACAATTTTTTTTAAAGAGCCCTTTTCTCCTTTCCTCGTTCATTTCTTTTCACTCGCTCTCTTTTTTTCCTATCTTCAATTACATATGATAGCCGGTGTTTGATTGGCCGCGAGGCCTGCGGTTAATTCATGGTGACAGGTTCCTCCTTTCTTTGCAAGCCGGGAGTAAGAGAAACAGTGTGTCGCACTGGAGAACATTATCCTATAATGTAGCCTCAATGTGTCCAGCAGAGAGCTAGGGGTTGTTCCCGCTACTCTACATGGCAGGAACAACCCCTGATTACAGTTAGCACATGTACCCTTCCCTCCCTCAAGACAACCAGACATAACCACTGTACTGTAGCTAACTGCACTGTAGGTAGGTTACTCACAGTTCACTTTCGTTTGAATCACTTTCAACTCCAACAATGTTTTCCAACCGCCACCAAAGTCTGCTGTCATTCAATCACATATTATGTTTGACCGCTGGTTCTATCCTCGTCCATTAAACATGAAATGAAAGATAAGATATTATAGATGAGATATTATTTTGTCATGTTGATAATGTGGGATTTGAAAAGCATAATATTACTTATCTGGTTTACTTGGATAGCTGATAGCTGGTAAGCTGGTGTACTTGGGTGGGCTGGGAGATTTACCTGGATGTGGCAGATAAAGCAGTAGATGCATGCTTGGCTGGGTCTGGCCCTATTCTAGGTGATAAAAGCATCAAAGAGGGACATGAATGTTGGATGTGCTGCTGAAGAATACACCGCTACACCGAAGCAAACTTATTTAGGACAGTGCTATTAGACTCTAATCTCTCTGAGGGCAGCCCTAAAGCATTTGTTTAATGTGGATAAATGGATGTAGATTGAGAGTTCTACTGCAATGTTTCCTCTGGCGCGTGCCAGATCCTCTGTAGGAATAAAAATTGATGACACCACAAAAGCTTAATGGGAGCAGTGAGCTAAGCACAGTGCAGTACACGTCATACTAACCTAGCATCATCCAGCAGGCAGCACCACATTAACATTAAGGACTTAGGCAACTGAACATCTAAACGGAAGTCACTTCCCTATAGCCTCTTGGAATAAACAAAAATGTGTCCGTCCATTGATGGAGGGGAAAACTCTAGTTTGAATACTATTGCGATAGTTTTGTTTTCTATTGATGATTCTCTCTCTCTCTCTCTCTCTCTCTCTCTCTCTCTCTCTCTCTCTCTCTCTCTCCCACAGAGGAGTGTGTGAGTGGAAACTTGACATAATCAGTAAGCGTAATCGCGTAAGTAAATTGGTACCACCAGTGATGTTTTATTAACTTCCAAAGTTGTTCTTTTTTCCCCTCCATGCAGTTTAATTATGAGAACTAGTTAATTCATTGTGGCTGGGGATGGTTACCAGGAGACGTGTTGGGTGTCATTAAGATATCCCACAACTTCATCACCACTGCCACATCCATAATGCACCCACACTCCATGTGTGAGTAACAGGGCTTTATTTTAGAACCACTTTAATGGACAAAGTCAAGTGGAAAAAGGTCTGCCGCGGTTCCCGAGTGGTCTCCATGTCCCATCAAGTGGAAGAGTAAAGGAGTGTAAAAGCTACCTTAAGAGATGCCAGGCCGGGCTGGGGAAGCTGTCCAGAGCTGGACATCAAGGAGGAGGGGGAGGAAGGTGGAACTCTAAGCGGACAGAAGGAAGGTCACATGGTGTGTAGTGTGTGTGTGTGTGTGTGTGTGTGGGGGGGGTCGGGGTGATGTGCAATGGGAGCAATTTCCCGACCTTCTAAGCTACAGTGGAGGTGATGTTGTTCATCTTTGGAAAGGTACTTATGTCAGGCAGAGCTAGGACTGGGTCCGCCAGGGGACCTGACCAGCACTCCCTCCTCTCCCATTCTCCCTTTGTCCAGGCAGGAAACCCCTCTGAGACACTCCTGGACTGCTTCTCACTCACCTCCACCACTAACTCAGCTTCACTTTACACTGCTCTGGTGGGACCCCTTATCACATACCACTCACCTCTCTCTCTCTCTCTCTCTCTCTCTCTCTCTCTCTCTCTCTCTCTCTCTCTCTCACCCCTCTCTCTCTTACCTCCCTCTCTCTTACCTTTCTCTTTCTATTCTGTCTCTCTGTTTTCTACCTCATTTCTTCTTCCCTCCTTGCCTCTTCAGTGGCCTCCCATCACATCCATCACTCTTCTATTTCCCAGTCTTTCCTGTCTCTCCAGTCTACCCATCATCACTGTATCCCCTCCCTGTTTTTTGTTTGTTATTGTTTGTTCTGTGATATTTGGCGTGGTCTTTACTTATGAACAGTTAGCAGCCTCTGTGTTGGCTGATGTTTCAGCCTCTTATGTATTAATTACTGAAGTAAATTGTGGTGCTGGAGAGATGGGCTGAGTAGGGCTGATGACTGGTCCCCATAGACACTCATTGCTAGACACCAGACCTAAACACTTGCACATCTTGCTGATTACACATACAGGGTCCGTATAATACTGTTTGCTCATTTAAACCTGACTGCATTTTATTTAGTGTTAAAGATAATAAAAAAATGTATATCATGATAATGTATGATAATGTCATTTTTGAAAATGCATTGTATCCTACTGTTGTGTTTGGGGAATAAATCACAAATATCCACAAACACAAAATCCAACCATATTGAATAAATTGGCTCACATCTCAATGGAGAGCGTTACATAAAAATGTATACAATTCTTGCTTATTGTGACTATTGTCTTCCACTTTATTTGTCTGAGTGCTCTGGTGGACTCTGGTACATAGCAGAGTGGCAATGTTATGGCCCTGCTCCCAGCAGGGTGTGCATAGTAATTTGGTCTAGGTGCTAATGTGTGTGTTTCATGGCTGTACTCACAAGCTTGTTTGCACCCCTGGTTCCACCTGGGGTTGTTGTGAAGTCCTGTCAAAACCTAGGCTAGTGGAAAAAAACACTGTATCTGGAACAAAAACACCCATGCATGTTTAATTACAACAGGACACACACACACACACACACACACACACACACACACACACACACACACACACACACACACACACACACACACACACACACACACACACACACACACACACACACACACACACACACACACACACACACATTAATACTAATACTTCGACATTAATACTTGATTCTGCAATTTTGTCATTTCCTCATCTTAGCCTATAGTTATAATTAATATATCTTAGAATTGCATTGAATTTATTTTGGGTACATGCATCAAACCAGATGTCAATTTGATCCCAGAGGATAACACTTGAAAGCATTCATTAAAACACTTATGCAGAGTGTACAAAACATTAGGAACACTTGCTCTTTCCATGACATAGACTGACCAGATGAATCCAGATGAAAGTTATGATCCCTTATTGATGTCACTTGTTAAATCCACTTCAATCAGTGTAGATGAAGGGGAGGAAACAGGTTAAAGAAGGACTTTTAAGCCTTGAGACAATTGAGACATGGATTGTGTGTATGTGCCATTCAGAGAGAGAATGGCCAAGACAAAAGATTGAAGTGCCTTTGAACGGGGTATGGTAGTAGATGCCAGGCACACTGGTTTGTGTCAAGAACTGCAACGCTGCGGGTTTTTCCACACTCAACAGTTTCCCGTGTGTATCAAGAATGGTCCACCACCCAAAGGACATCCAGTCAACTTGACACAACTGTATTTAGACTGTTCTGATGGCAAAATGGGGTATTCTCAATATTAGGAAGGTGTTTTGAAATACATTGAGGTTTTGTACACAGTGTATTTCATAAGTGGTCCTCATTATCTTAGAAGGCTTTACATTTGCCATACATTCTCAATATTTCAACATTTCATCATGGTTACTATAATTGAACCTTTATGTATGGTTTGCTCTGGTAATTTGAAAATGTGAGCCTAGCTCCCACAAATCAAATCAAATGAATTAGCATGTCTTTCAGATAGCTAGCTTTGTGATAAGAAGAACACAGTGTATTGTTCTGTAATACTACACAGGCCACAGCACAGCAAAACAATAGAGTCATCAGAGAGAGGGAGGGAGAGAAGAAAGGGAGGGAGTGTTTGTGTTGTCTCTCAGCCCTGACCTCTTTTTCTGACGTGTCACATTATGGTCGTACAGAACGTGTCTCCTTTGCATACAAAAGGTCAGGAAGATAAATCTACAGCTGCATATATGACTCACATGATTCATCACACAAAAACAGGGCCAAAGTGTTAGGCCTAATCAGATTTTTTTTTAAACATAAGATGAATCATCCACTCTAGCAAGATGAATCTATGAAAACGGGAGGTGGGAGGGGATTTGAGGTATAATACAAATATACAGCTTCTCATTAAAGTGATGGCAGTGCAGTGCTGTGGGCCCCCGGCTGCTGTAAAGGAGAGTGATAGTGTGAGTTCTATTATTTTGTACCCGTCGTTGGTAGGGGTGTGAGGCAGGAGACTAATTTACCCCTGCAGGTCCCAAGGATATTTGTTGGCTTTGTGACACTGGTGCTCGTTAGATAATCCATGATGATGCAACACTGTGAAATCTAACTCACTGTCAGGCGGTGTGTGTGTGTTGTTCCTGGCTGTGTGTGTGTGCATGTGTGTGTGTGTCGTTCCTGGCTGTGTGTGCAAGTCGTGTGTGTGTGTGTGTATGCCTATCTTTGTGTGTCTGTGTCGTTCCTGGCTTTGTGTGTCATTCCTGGCTGTGTTTCCCCATTCGTTACACCCCTGCTGGGACACTAATTAAGGTCCATTCATGGCCTGTATCACCAGATGCCCCCGAAATGCTCTCGCTTACCAACCAAACCTGTGTGGACAGGTGCTTCAAACCCCTCGCTGCAGGTCAGGGCGTTTAATTAACTTACTGTTGAAATAAATGGATACACTTTTGAATGTTTGCTCTCACTTGTGTGTGTGTGTGTTTCAATTAACTCGATATCACAAATGTTAACCCCACACCTTCTCTCTCTCACTCACTCCCTCTGTCGTTCTCTCTCTCTTTCTCTCTCTTTGTGAGAAGTATAACTTCCTCTCTGTAATGTGCAGTCTCTCACAGCAGCTGATATGCAGAACAGATAGAGATTCAGGAAGGAAAGGAGGAGAGGTAAGGAGGAGGAGATGAGGGGAGGGGAGGAGCGCAGCCATGAAGACAGGCATCACACCTCTCACACACACTGCTAATTAGAACTAATTATTAATACACTTTGATTTAGCCAGGCTCCTCCAGCATCAGGTGCCAAAATATTTATTTGACGTGTTTTACAAATGAAAGGGAATGGAACAAGATTGATTGATACAGAATAATTTTTCCTTCGCCACTGGATTTAAAATCAAAGAGTTTGCTTTACTGGATTTCATTACTGGATTATGAATGTCAATGTTTAATTATGTACATGTAATGATGTAGAGCTACACATGTGTACAGTGAGATTGAGATTTTCTCTTTGCATTAAATTCAATTAGTAGATGTTGCATTTCAACAGACAGATAGTTGGATAAAACACTGCACTTCTGTACCACAGTTATTGCTTACCAACATGAGGCCTCTTACTGTAATGTCTTCTGCGGAATTATCTCCCATCGTAATCATGTTTTAGATCTGTTTTTTAGATTTAAGGGTTGATTGGATGGAGGGATGACTATTTGGTGAATGACACACAGGCCAAGAGGACAGAGGACGAGACTAAACACAAGGTTTTAAACTGCATTCACAGGCTGACCCTGTAATACCAGCCCAGTCACTTCTGATGACAAATGACAGATGCTGTGAGCACACTGAGGAGAGAGGAATGAAGGTGGAAAGAGAGAGGGATGGAGGTTAAGAGAAATAAAGAGCTGCTTTTTCCAGATATGATATCAGTCTTGACCCATAATAAAATAGAATAGAGCAGAATGCAATATCTGTATTTTAATAGGGTCAGGTGGACCCTTGCGTCCACTGGCCAGCTTTCAGTGTAAATTGTTATGTTGAACCTGGATGTCATAAATATGCCAGTACACCATAAAATCAAATGTTGTGTATTTCTATACACTCAGAAAAAAGGGTTCCAAAAGGGTTCTTTGGCTGTCCCCATAGGATAACCCTTTTTGGTTCCCGGTAGAAACCTCTTTGGTTACATGTAGAAAGAACCCTTTTGGGTCCATGTAGAACCCTGTGTGGAAAGGGTTCTACGTGAAACATAAAAGGGTTCTACGTGGAACCCAAAAGGGTTCTTCAAAGGGTTATCCTATGGGGACAGCTGAAGAACCCTTTTAGGTTCTAGATATAACCTTTTTTCTAAGAGTGTAGGCAGGTCTACAGTACAATAATGACCATTCTTCAAGGCTCTGCCTGTTCACAAATCAAAGCTAATCTAAGAAAACAGAAGACACGCTCACTGATGCCTGGAAGGTGAGAAGGTTGAAGGAGTCGTTAGAGAGAGAGATGCTACAGTGTGTCTGTGGTCGGTGGGGGTTAACGCCCCCCCCCCATCCTCCTCCACCCGTTTCCTACACCACCCTCACCCTCCTCTAGCCCTGCAGTAATATCACACCTAAATATAACTCACCCATTAAATTACTCTGACTCCTCCACTGATCCTTCTCCTGTTGTAGTATTCCCAGTTTGGGAGAGCAGCCTTCCACGCCTTGGACTATTTAACTCATCACAGAGGCCCAACGCTGCTGTGCACTAATACCCCTGAACCTGGTGTTGTCTCGCTAGCTAGTGCACAGCTCAGGCTCCCATCAAATATAATCATCACTCTCTCCTTTAACAAAACAAAGAATTCCTCCCTGGAAGTGTGTTTTGATGCAGGTTACCATGGTAATGAGTGTGTGTTGTATCTCTTCGGAGAGCTTGTTATGTGGCGGAGCAGTGCCGGGCATCTCTGTGGCCTTGGTTCATCTGTCAAACTGGGTTTTTCTGCTTCAAAAAATAATGATCCAGGGCTGCACAGAGAGCCTGGGCTAAAGTATCTGCTTATTTAAGGTGGCTTTTGCCACATTGTTCCATGCAGGTATCAGTAGCCTAACACCCCTGAGGAGAGGAGAAGAGGTCTATCTGCTATAGTGTTAGGCCTGTGGAGTGGTCTGCCGTGGGTTAGCTGTGGAGAGGAGAGAGCTCCGACACAGAGACAGACAAAAACAAACAAGCTCCGGTCACAAGTGCTAGATGGGCTTATTAACTTGTAAGAGATACAGGGGTTGTTACGCCTGTCTGTGTTTTTTTTTACCAACAATACAAACCTTGATTTCCTGCCACGATGGATTGTACAATGAATCTTATCAAACTCTAATCCAATTGTTATATGATGAAAATGTATTTGAAGTTCATAAACAACCGGTTAGCTAACCAATGTGATGGCTTTGGCTATAGGGAATAAGGGTTAGGGCAGCGTTTCCCAAACTCGGTCCTGGGGATCCCAAGGGGTGCATGTTTTGGTTTTTGCCCTAGCACTACACAGCTGATATAAATAATGAACTCATAATCCAGATTTGATTGTTTGAATCAGCTGTGTAGTGCTATGGAAAACAAAACAAAATGTATACCCCTTGGGGTCCCCAGTTTCTGAGTTTGGGAAACACTGGGTTAGGGGTTGTCACAGATTTTCCTCACAGTACAGACAGGAGGTGGCACCATGGCAGGAGGTCTCTTCCAGACAGTAATGATGGCAGCAGGTGAGACAGTGTTAGACTGCGGCCTGTAGACACCGACAGAAAGCCCCCTGATACCTCCTCTCCTCTCTATTGGCTGGCCTGCAGAAGGACCCTCCCCTGTGGCTACCCAAGGCCAGTCGCCCCCCTCTCCTTCTTCCATCTTCCTCCCCATTCTCCATTATAATTGAGCAGGGCTTTGAGATTTCTTCAGCCTGCCTGGTGTTTTCCCAAAGCACTGCAGCCTTAAACCCACTATTCTCTCCGTCTTAAATAATCAGAGCAGTGCATGAAGGGAAGGCTTTTTTGGACCCCTGCTAGAAAGCCAAGCGGACCAAATCAGGCAGGTCTGAGAGGGAGTCGCTTCCTAAGGGAAGGACAGAAGAGTTCATAGTAGACTGGGGAAGTAGAATTGGGTAGTAGATCTTTTAAAGGCTGGAAAAGAGAAAACAGTAACCCCACCAGGGTGTAACCTATGGCTGTGTTCCAAGAGGCACCCTAGGGCCTAGGATGACATGCTAGCTCATAGGGCTCTTGTCAAATATATGTAATAGGATGCCTTGTGTTTTTAAGATAAAATTATGTCCATACACTCTTCAGACTATTTTTATTTCCAGGACTGGGTTGAGTTATTTTGGAACCACCGACAATGTTTCACATGTGGACTCCTGTTTACAACCTGTTGCTACTGGCTTACGGCGGTCTGCAACGCACTTCGACCTGGAGCTTTTGGGCTGATGATGAAATGGTGAGTAAAAAAATAGCTATTCTAGCAAGCTTTGTGATAACTTTGCCAAATATCCAAGGGAGCCAATGTCTGGAGTAACCAGCCTGGCCAGGCTAACACAGATTGTGACTTTCGCCGACTTGTCAGGGGCTAGTAGCTTCATCGCTACGTAGGTAACATTAGCTTGATAACTAGTGAGGTAGCTAATGCCAAAAGTGGATGAAGTGGATAGGTGAAATGTCACCACAGCTGGGACACCTTCGTTTCTGGAGACATGTTATTGACACGGCAACACAACAGTAGCAAGCAAAACAGTAGCAAGCAAAAGAGAGTAGCTAGCTAGCTAGATGCAGTTGTTTGCTAGCTAACTATACATGTTTGGCTGGCTAACTAGGTAGCTAGCGAAGCATAGCTAACTGTGCAATGGTGTCATGGCATTGGAGAAGATGGCTGACGTTTTACGTGCTCCTAACCGAATATGTTGTTTTGTTCATTTTTTTGCGTTGTAACCTTATTCTAAGCATAATGTTGCTGCTACAGTCTCTTATGAGAGGGGTGGCAGGTAGCCTAGCGGTTAGAGTGTTGGACTAGTAACTGAAATGTTGCAAGATCGAATCCCTGAACTGACAAGGTAAAAATCTGCCATTCTGCCCCTGAACAAGGCCCACTGTTCCTAAGCGTCATAGTTAAATAAAGGTAAAATAAAAAAGCTATACAAATTACCGAAAATAACTTCTGGACATCAGAACAGTGATTACTCACCACGAACTGGCAGAAGCTTTTTTTTCCATTAACTAGTCTAACAAGCCCGACGTGAAGGACATACTACGTGAAGAGAAGACGGAGGTCAGGCTGCCTTCTGAGAATTTGTAGGCAATCTAATAAACCCCCACTGTCTTCCGTTCTACTAGCTAACATGCAATCATTGGAAAATAAAATTGACGACCTACGAGGAAGATTAAACTACCAACGGGACATTAAAAACTGTAATATCTTATGCTGCACGGAGTCGTGGCTGAACCATGGATTACAGGCAACATCCGCACTGAGCTAAAATCTAGAGCTGACACGTTCAAGGAATGGGACTCTAACCCAGAAGCTTATAAGAAATCCCACTATGCCTTCTGACGAACCATCAAACAGGCAAAGCATCAATACAGGACTAAGATCGATTCGTACTACACCGGCTCCGGAGCTCGTCGGATGTGTCAGAGATTGCAAACTATTACAGACTACAAAGGGAAGCACAGCCGAGAGCAGCCCAGTGGCACGAGCCTACCAGACGAGCTAAACTACTTCTATCCTTACTTCGAAAGTAAATAACACTGAAACATGCATGAGAGCACCAGCTGTTCCGACTAGTCTCTGAATGTCCTCGAGAGGCCCAGCCAGAGCCCAGACTTGAACCCGATTGAACATCTCTGGAAAGACCTGAAAATAGTTGTGCAGTGACGCTCCCCATCCAACCTGACAGAACTTGAGAGGATCTACAGAGAATAATGGGAGAAACTCCCCAAATACAGGTGTTATAGCCTCACCATGAAGAAGTGAGGCTGTAATTTCTAAAAACCTGTTTTTGCTTTGTCATTATGGGTTATTGTGTGTAGATTGCTGAGTGGAAAAAAATGTGGAAAAAGTCAAGGGGTCTGAATACTTTCTGGATAATACCGGTAATACTATACTATTCAATGTAGATATTTTGAGGACTTTACTGTGGTACTAACTGTAGTATGCTGTAGTATTTACAGTTAACTTTAGTATAAAACTGTAGTAAAAGAAAACTGTAGTATTTTCTATAGTAATTAATGTAGTGTTTTTACTGTAGTATTTACTATAGTGTTATTGCGGACTGTAGTATTTTCATGGCCATTACAGTAGTGTTTAGTATAGTGTTTTTCTTTTATTGTGTTTGACATAGAAGTGCAGGCTCTCTCTTTGAGGAAGCCTACTAGAGAAATACTAAAAGAGCAAATTGTCCATAAACTGTAGGTAGGTAGGACTGGGATCTGAACAGATAGTTCAGAGCTTCTTCTCTTTTCTTTTTACAAGCCCAGAAAACTGAGAAAGAGAGGATTCTCTCTCTCCCCTAAAAAATGCAAATTAGGTCACCGATCATTATTGTCCAACCCTGCTAAAAGTAGAGTAGATTAGTGTCAGGACTACAAGAAGGCGGGACAATCATGGGTGGCTTGACCTGTGTGTTGATGTACTATACACAGTGGGTAGGATCCTGACAGCCTAAAGGGAGCAGGCCAGTGACAAGGCAGTCTGGTGGGGACAACAACGTCAACATCAGCAAGACAAAGGAGCTGGTCGTGGACTACAGGAAACGGGGCTGAGCATTACCCTATCCACATCGACGGGGTTGTAGTGGAGCGGGTCGAGAGCTTCAAGTTCCTCAGTGTCCACATCACAAAGGAATTAACATGGTCCACACATACCAACACAGTCATGAAGAAGGCACGACAATGCCTCTTCCCTCTCAGGAGGCTGAAAAGCTTAGGCAAGGACCCTCAGATCCTCAAAAAGTTCAACATCTGCACCATTGAGAGCATCTTGACTGGCTGCATTACTGCTTAATATGGCAACTGCTTGGCATCTGACCGTACTTCTTAATTTTTGTATTTGTATATGTAATTCCTTTCTTTCTTTTCTTTAGAGTGTGTAAATTGACATGAATGTTGTTGACAATATTTACAAAACAAATAAAAACAACAAACAAAGGCTTTCCGCAAGGCTATAAAGGCAGATTGAACCTCCGAACTAGCCTGCTCAGCCATGGGGGCAATAGCATACACAACAATGTCATCTGCATACAGGTGAAAGTATTATAATACTTTTTTATTTTTTTTATTTTTTACAGATAAACCAATATTGTTAATGTAAATTGTAAAAAGAACCGGACCAAGAATTGATCCCTGTGGGACACCCTTTGTTATGTCCAGAAAACCTGATTGAACACCATCAGTAAAGACACACTGATTCTTTCCGTTAAATAAGGTTGGTTCAGGTTGGTTCACAGGTTGGTTCAGGCCTATTGTAGAAAATCTCAGAATATGTAATGAGTGATCCAAGGTGTCAAAAGCCTTAGACAGGTCAATAAAAAGGTCTGCACAGTGTTTGTTCCTTTCCATAACATAATTTAAAACCATAGAAGCACAGAGATGGTGCTATGACCAGGTCTGAAATCCATCTGATGATAATTTAGAATACATTTCATAGATAAAAAGGATCTAAGATGAATACTTACCAAGGATTCTAAGATTTTAGCAAGGCAAGAGCGTTTGAAAATGGGCGATATTATTTAAGTCACACGGGTCAACACCTTAATGAAGGGGGAGTACATGGGCTGCTTTCCATAATAATAATATTAATTATTATAATATCAATAATAATGTATTTATGCATAAAAAGTAATAATACATTAATGCGTTATGAATAATCAATATTAGTTCATAAAACACGTATTTTTGTGTACAGTTGCATTATAGATTGCAGTTCTGTTAAGTGAAAACAAAAACTGTAGTTAACTGGATCGAGTCCTAAGGAAACCCTAATTTGGTCTGTAAAGACGTGCCAGTGTAAGCTAGCCTCCGATGGGAAGTCAAATCAATGAGATGGTCTAGGCTCATAATTACTGCTCCTAAGGCAAGAGTAAGGAGAAATCAATAAAGTTAAGTATACAAAGCAAGAGGAGATGCCGTAGCGTTCGACACAAAGCAGACACACTTCATAAACCACATTCACTCACTCAGCAGTCACAGCACCCTCCTCCCACACACACACACACACACACACACACACACACACACACACACACACACACACACACACACACACACACACACACACACACACACACACACACACACACACACACACACACACACACACACACACACACACATTAATTCACAACAAGGTATTGTTATAATTAACTCTAATAATGTGATTGAAAGGGACAACAAAATAAAAAATGATCAATTCAGTAATGATAATAAAGAAAAAAAAGATAAGCTTGGTTTGGAAATCGCCACGTTTCTCATTCATGAGTTATTGATTTAGCAATGAATCTATAAAAGAGCTGGGTTCTTTCCTTCTCATTGTGCATCTCTTTGCATTTTTTCATTCACTCCAGTGCAGAAATGTAAATGCTCTTCACGCTAATCCTACTACTCCCCATTCTAAAGCTGTTTTAAAGCCACTTTAAAGTTATTCTAATAGTATTTCCATCCTTCCCAAGTAAAAAAGCCAAATGACACTTTAATGACAAACGCCCAACTTTCCTCTTCTCTCTTCTCTTCCTCTATTATATTAAAAGTGACTTTCTCATAGCTACTTTGCACGATGGCCGAGGCTGATCCCTGGCAGATCTGGTTCTGAAATAATCATGACCAGCTTTGTGCACTGTTGGGGGCTCTGATTAAAAGTAGTGTGCTATGTAAGGAATAGGGTGCCCTTTGGGATGCAGATGAATCTTCCATCATCAGAACCTCACTAAGCAGAAGCTAGAAGCTGATACTGCTGCATATCTTCCATCCACTCTCATTAATGAATGCATGTGTCAATCTTATCCGCACAAGTAGAGTGCTCTTTCAAACTAAAACACAACTCCACCTAAAATTGTTTTTATTGTAATGCAATCCCACTCTCCTCATCCTTCTCTCCTCTTCTCTTTTCTTCCATGTGCACAGATAGAGGATAGAGCCTCTGTGTGGCTGAAAGCAAGTTGCCCAAAAACTCTATTTCGCCATCAGTTGGTGGTGGCACTCAATCCATAGCTGGTTAAAATTCAGTGGTGCTGGTACTAGAACACATCCTTGTGGACAGCTTTTTCATTAGTCATACCCTGTGCACAGGCAGACAGTGTATCACTGATAGAAGTGTATTCCCATCTCCACAATGTGTTCTATCTGCTGTTTCAGAACCAGGGTTCAGGATGGACACTAATTTACCTTGATATATGCACATTGTTAATTGATACTTAAGCAATAAGGCCAGAGGGGTGTGGTATATGGCCAATGTACTTGTGTATATGGCCAACATACTACGGCTAAGGGCTGTTCTTATGCACAATGCAACACTGAGTGCGTGGATACAGCCCTTAGCCGTGGTATATTCGCCACATACCACAAACCCCTGAGGTGTCTTATTGCGATTATAATCTGGTTACCAACGTAATTAGAGCAGTACAAATCCATGTTTTGTCATACCCATGGTATGTGGTCTGATATACCACGGCTACCAGCCAATCAGCATTCAGGGATCAAACCACCCAATGTATAGTACATAATATAAACTGGGAAACAATTTAAGTTGATTTCCAAAATACTATATCCAACAACTTTTTACATTTGTTTTTTTTGGCAACACTTTGCCCCTATAACTATGTAACTAGCACAGTTACAACGGTGTTAACAACATAGTAGTTGCATAAGTTTTACCATGTAATTACATGGTAATATGGCTGTAGAGGAATCAGTTATTGCACAATTGGAACAAGGAATGTGTAATTACACATTCACTTGCTGCAGGTTATTCCACATGTGTAACTACTTATTACACTGTTTCTTGTTCCACTATATAACTCATGTTTAGTGATTACATGTTTGAAAGTCACCTGTGAATTACCATGTTAATGACAGGGTGTGACTGGTATTACATGTGTATTCATGGTCTGATTTTGGTTTGAGTTATTAACACAGTTAGTGGTAGTTACAACTTAGTGTAATGTGTTACTGAGTTTTTAATCAGACATAATTGCTTATGGGTAACTTCATGAGTGTGTAAAATACTACTGTTCTCAGATTTTTGTATTAATAGATTTTAGATGTGTATGAAAATGTTGTTGCCAAACGCTATACATCCATTGTTTAGCTGGAATGGAGTGTTCATATCCTATATATTTGACTGTGATATTTGGTTGTCTCACCTAGCTATCTTAATAAGATGAGTGCACTTACTGTAAGTCACTCTGGATAAGAGCATATGCTAAATGACTAAATGTAAAATGTAAATGTTTTACATACAGATCTCATATTATAGTATTGCATTTTCTTAAACATTGATGTCACAAATGTATCATTTATATATTTCAATATCAAACATTTTGTTGTTACTTGACTGTGTAAAACCTAGCAGTACTACTTATTTCCCTGAAAGTGGGGCAGATATGTAGCATAAAAAAATATTATTTGTCTCTCTGAAATTAAACCATCAAGGTATAGCATTTTGGAATGAAAAATCCAACATAAATGTTTTGCCTTTTAGTCTTTAGACCCGGGATTCAATTAAAGGCACATTATCGACAAGTACACTGCTCTGTCGACAATGTGCCTTTTACAGACAATTTCCTTTGCATTCGTGGAGATTGAATCCCCAGCAAATGCTACGGATGTCGACTCAAGCGTAAATTGCCTTTCAAAAGTCATGTGGAGTGCGCTTGTCAACAATAAGCCTTGTAATGATGACTAAACCTACAGTAAAGGGAAAGGGGGACACCTAGTCAGTTGTACAACTGAATGCATTCAACTGAAATGTGTCTTCCACATTTAACCCTCTGAATCAGAGATGTTCGAGGGCTGCCATAATCGTATGGTAGCATAAACAGGCACACCCGAGTTCTTGACAACTTGAGCATTAACGCTAATGACAGTTCTTCTGTAGGTGTACATAGTTAATATTTAAAATAATAATTAGCAATGCAAATGTATCATTATCACATTAGAAATAACTGTGTGATGAGGGAAACTGGCCTGTCTCGTTACACTAATGGAATTAGCAGAATTTTTGTAATCATGAATAACTAGTGACAATACTCTCAGTATATAAGGCGAGGCGAGACGAGACGAGACAAGGCGAGACCCAGATGCAGACATGGGAGGCAGACTGTTCGAGTCTGGATATTTATTAAACATTCCTTAAGGGGTAGGCAAGAGAATGGTCATGGACAGGCAAAAGGTCAAAACCAGTTCAGAGTCCAGGAGGTACAGAGTGGCAGACAGGCTTGAGGTCAGGGCAGGCAGAATGGTCAGGCAGGCGGGTGCGGAGTCCAGAAAAAGGGCGAGGGTCAAAAACCGGGAGGACTAGCAAAAGAGAATACAAGCAGGAGTACGGGAAAAACACTGGTTGACTTGAAAGGCATACAAGGCGAACTGGCACAGAGACACAGGAAACACGGGGATATATACACCAGGGAAAAAGCAACACCTGGAGGGGATGGAGACAATCACAAGACAGGTGTAACTGATCAGGGTGTGGAACAGAATAACAATTAGTACCAAGGTAAGGGTTCTGCTGTCACTGTCTTTTAGTACTGTGCTGTGCTGTGCTTAATCAATATGGGTCAGCTTAATAATACCTACAGTAGTCTACACACCCATGCTGGAGTTTTGAGCCAAAATAAAAGTTTTAGCTTCACTGTCCAAATAAATACATAGGAGAGTGTATATGTTGTTTTGGCTAGTAGGGTAACACTAAGCCAACAGGTATAATGCTTTATCATTTATTATGTACAGCACTTTGAGATATCAGCTGATGTACGAAGGGCTATATAAATAAATTTGATTTGATTTGATTATGTATGGACTTTCATAATGTCTCATTATAATTAAGCAATAAGGCCTGAGGTGTGGTATATGGCCAATATACTGTACCACGCCTAAGGACTGTTCATAAGCACGACACGACGCGACGTGCCTGGACACAGTCCTTAGCCGTGGTATATTGGCAATATGCCACAAATCCAGAGGTGCCTTATTTCTATTATAAATTATACTGGTTTCCAATGTAATTAGAACAGGAAAAATGCATACTTTGTCATACCTTATTCCACGGTCTCATATACCACGGCTGTCAGCCAATCAGCATTTAGGGCTCGAACCACTCAGTTTATAATGGCATCGATAAACTGGGTGGTTCGAGCCCTGAATGCTGATTGGCTGACAGCCATGGTATATTCATTTTTACTGCTCTAAATACATTGGTAACCAGTTTATAATAGCAATAAGGCACCTCAGGGGGTTGTGATACATGGAAATATACTGCGGCTCTGCGTTGCGTCGTGCCAAAGAACAGCCCTTAGCCGTGGTATACTGGCCATATACCACACATCCTCGGGCCTTTTTGCTTAAATAGCTATTTTTAATGGGTTGAATATGGCTGTCATTTAGTCAGGGTTATTAAGAGATGATAATAAGACATTAAATGGGGCATCCGATGCAATATATGTGTTTGCGTTAAGTGGGCTAAGGGGTATTGAAAAATAAACAGCAGAGCTCTCTCAACCCAAAAGTGTTAGTTTTTTTTACTACATATAGGGTAGTATAAACAGGTTCACCAGAGTCCTATGGGCCCTGGTCAAAAGTAATGCACTATATAAAGAATAGGGTGCCATTTGGGACGTACCCAGCGAGAGTAAATTAGAACCACAAATTATTAATCTACTAACACTAGTCAGTCCGTCAGTCAGTCAGCCGTCAGCGGAAATAGTGCTTACTGGTGGTTAATGTACTACGGAGAGCTTAAAGTGCATTTATCTATTTGAAAGAAAATATTCTCCATGACTGATAACTGACCATATATATCTCCCATCTGTCCCATCGGTCAGCTGCTATATAAAAAAAAAACAGAGTAAAAAAAAATGCTAACCTTGACAAATTATTATCATCTACAGCACCAGTCAAAAGTTTGGACACACCTTCTCATTCAAGGGTATTTCTTAATTTTACTATTTTCTACATTGTCGAATAATAGTGAAGACATCAAAACTATGAAATAACACATATGAATCATGTAATAACCAAAAAAGTGTTAAACACATCAAAATATATTTTATATTTTGGTTTCTTCAAAGTAGCCTCCTTTTGCCTTGATGGCAGCTTTGCATGCTCTTGGCATTCTCTCAACCAGCATCATGAGGAATGCTTTTCCAACTGTCTTGAAGGAGTTCCCACATATGCTGAGCACTTGTTGGCTGAGTGAAGGAAAGCAGCCAACAAGTGCTCAGAATATGTGGGAACTCCTTTAAATAGTAAAATAGTAGTAAGGTAGTAAAGAAAAACCCTGAAATGAGTAGGTGTGTCCAAACTTTTGACTTTCGACATCCACCCACAGTCTCTTGGCCATCCCCATTGGACAGTAAACTTTATGCCAACCTTGTCTCAGAGCATTTCAGATTATTATGTAAGGAAAATCTGAGACACTCCGTTCCGTATGACATGTTAAGTTTGGTATGGTATGTATTAATTTGTGGATGTCCATTACTCATTTCGTATGATATGTTATGAATTACAATTTGTATTATATGTTACGAATTTGTAAAACATTCAATATGTTATGAACTTGCAAAACGTAGTATATGCTATGAATTTTAGTTAGGTGGCTAACGTTAGCTAGGCTAGGGGTTAGGAGTTAGGGTTAAGGTTAGGGTCAAGTTTAAGAGTTAGGTTACAGGCTTAATGTTTGGGTTAGGGGAAGAGTTAGCTAAAAGGGTTAAGGTTAGGGTTAGGGTTAGTTATCATACTAAGCAGTTGCAAAGTAGCTAAAAATTAGTAAGTAGTTGAAAAGTTACTAATTAGCTAAAATTGTCTTTGATGAGATTCAAACTTGCAACCTTTGGGAAAGGGAAAGGGGAATACCAAGACAGTTGTACAACTGAATGCCCTCAACTGAAATGTGTCTTCCTCATTTAACCCAACCCCTCTGAATCAGAGAGGTGCGGGGGGCTGCCTTAATCGACATCCACATCTTCGGTGCCCGGGGAACAGTGGGTTATCTGCCTTGCTCAGCGGAAGAATGACAGACTTTTACCTTGTCATCTCGGGGATTCGATTCATCAACCTTTTGGTTACTGGCCCAACGCTCTGGTTGCTAGATGTTCGCGTTATACTCACACCCCGACCAACCACCCTACTTTCGCTTTTGCCTTAAGTAACCATCTGTCTTATGTAACCATACGTAATATACAGTATCATCCTAATTTGAGTGTCACAGATTTACATGTACTATGTTACGCCTAGTCTATGAGACCAGGCTGTTTATGTTTACTGTATTGCTCATCATTTTACATTTTAGTAATTTAGCAGATGCTCTTATCCACAGCAACTTACAGTAGTGAGTGCATACATTTCTATACTGGTCCCCCATGGGAATCAAACCTCCAACCCTGGCGTTGCAAGCACCGTGCGCTACCAACTGAGCCTCACTGAACAATTTGAAGAACAGAATTGTAATTTAAAGTAGTTAGGTGATAAGTGGAAACTTGTCATCATCCTTGATCCATAAAACTTCTCTTTGTGAGCCTTGCTGTAGGCCTCAGAGAGACCCTTCAATCCCACTCTTTCCTTGTCACGCTCACCGCTCAGCGCCCATGGCATGCCCCGACTCGCCTTCTCATTCACTTCCAACCAACACTAAAGGCCAGGGCCAAAATAATTTGTGTCTGTTCAATAAAACATTAAAGACCATCATGCCATGTCCTGCTCATTCCCTCTGCCTTCCCACTCTCTCCCTTACTCCCCTCTCTCTCCCCTCTTATCCCTCGCTCTCAAAGGTCTTGTTAATGTTTCAAAACTGCACATAAGACAGACCAGCCAGACGATTCATTTGAAAGATACCCACAGGGCACCTGCAACATCTTTCTCTGGCTCTACTCGTCTTCTGTAGTTTTAACACCTAGCTCTACTCTGCTCTCTCGCTCTATTCAGAGAGAAGAGTGAAGGGGTGGATGGTGGCAGGCCAGGCGCAGCGAGGGTAGGGGGTCGAGGGGAGTGGGTAAGGGGGGGAAAGCGTACAAAGTGTACCCTGCAGTTATAAAGAGCAGAGCTCTTTTCAAAAACAGCCTTTTGATGTGTGCAATATGTTGAAGCAAAATGGGTTAAATGCTTTTAATGCAACAGTTTTTACTTGTGAGAGTGGCGAGAGAGTCAGTAATCCACACTAAGTGGAAAATCACTTCTTCAAATGTATGCTAATCTGACCTGTTTTTGGCACTCATTCCTAATGAGATCAGTATTAATGTTGGATGTTCTGTGCCTTACATATGTTATGATTAGGTCTATAATAGGTTCTGGGCATAGAATTACATATATAATTACTATATTCTATATCCGATCATTTATAGGATATCTATGATTCTGGGTCTTTTGTGCTTTATACAGTATCTATCTGCTGTGTTCTCGCGCACTTTGTAAATTTATAACACTTTTAGAAAATATAAGTTGGTAAATACTTGGGTGCTAATAAATTAATTTGATTCCAAAAGAGGGCGAATCATCACTTTGGGCAGATGGAGGACGTGTGCATTAAATAGTCATGTTGTCTTGCTATGATGTGCTTGCTGACTCGTGCAAAAGGCATATTGACGAGTCAATTTAGGATGCACAAACTAATGAAGTGGAGAAGAAAAATGCTTTTTTATTCATTCAACGCCTCTCTGAGACGGTCGATATCCTTAAAAAGTGTAATGATATCTTATCAGGTTTGAATTAATCATAAAACCACCTTTTCGAGTTATTGACATTTACACTTCTCTGAGCACAAGAACAATTTCCGTCTCTCTCTGAATAAAAGCTGACAGCTGCTGGTTATTTCCAAAATGCTTAAAAAACAACTTCTAAGTGCTGAGCTATGAAAACCAAATGCTGGGTGCATTCATTTCAGATAAATAGTTTACGGCCAGGCGAGTAAATTATGTATTTGTTATACTCATTAATCATTTGATCAAAATATCCCAAAGCAGTTTTTGCCTCATTGTACATAATTTCTCTAAGTATGTCAGATGAGCCCCTAATTTATTTTCTAATCTCACAACATGTCTCTGTTGTAAATATGGATACTGGTCTTTCTACTTATTTATTTTACAGAGCTGTTTTTAATATTTCATTTCTCAGCAGCAGAAATGTCTATTTGTTTCTAAGAAGAAGCATGATGGTATGAAATAAATATTAGAAACTATAATGTACAGTCCTTAGCATACTGGAAGGACATACATGATTAAACAGGAACCAGAAGTTGTACATGGAGCCAGGGCCTAATTTGGTATCTGAGCATTGTGAGAGGGTTTAGCTAGAGTTAACCCCTCTATTGCAGCATGTTTTTGAGGCTACAGCCTGACAGGATAGTTTAGGCAGATCAGATGACTGCAATGTTGCAGGTTCAAACTATATGTTGAGAAACCTGCTGATATACCCTCAGGCTTAGCCGTTTGTTGTCAATCGCTTTGGTAGGCATTCTTTTTTTGACAACTGTATTAAATATGGGACAAAATGCAAAGTATACAAACTGATACTATCAACATACCAACGCATGCCACCATTAGATTTACCACTCTAGATTTGCTCATATTATTACCTTTAGTGACTTAGGACTCATCACGGCGTGGAGTGTAAAACAAGTACCACAAGGTTCCAATTGAAGACCGGTTATTTTTACTATTAATATGAATGATATTTGCTTTTCTGTAAACAATTGTAAGTTTCAACTTCATTATGATGACATTACCTTTAAAAGTGTGCCTTCTTCCTTTTTAACTAGCTATTTTTGGGTATTGAGGTTGGACATGGGTGGTGGTGGTGGTGGTGGTGGGGGGGCAGAGGGATGAGGCATGGACGTCGCAAACAGGTTATTGGTTTATTGAAGGTTTTAGTTATGCTCAGTCGCCTGACAAGAAATCAAATATTCCAATGTTCGCTGCTGCCCCTCAGTATGATGTGCAATCGGTCAGGTCACAGCAAGACGTCCAGTGTGGTGGTGTGGGTCTCAGGGTGCTCCTGAGTTAGTCCATTTGACTAACCACTGCATGGGGAGATGGGATAAACACCATTCCTTCCACAACGTTTACCATCCAGACATAAACTATTAGGTTTGTGTCCCAAATGGCACCCTGTTCCCTAAACAGCCCATGGGCCCTGGTCAAAAGTATTACACTATAAAGGGAATGGGATACCATTTGGGATGCTACCATTGGGGAGAAGAGTTTAATGTCTCACAAACAGGAGAGAGAAAAAAGAATGTGAGTTTTAACAATATTTACTAAATATATCATCACATAATAAATTCATAATCAAGGGCAAAATGCACTGAGTGCACAAAACCTTTAGAACACCGTCCTAATATTGGGTTGCACCACAGCTTCAATTAGTCAGGGCATGGACTCTGCAAGGTGTCGAAAGCGTTCCACAAGGATGCTGGCCCATGTTGACTCCAATGCTTCCCACAGTTGTGTCAAGTTGCTGGATGTCCTTTGGGTGGTGGACCATTCTTGATACACAAAGGAAACTGTTGAGCGTGAAAAGCCCAGCAGCATTGCAGTTCTTGATACAAACCAGTGCACCTGGCACCTACTACCATACCGCGTTCAAAGGCACTTAAAAATATTTTGTCTTGCACACACATATAATCCATGTCTCAATTGTCTCAAGGCTTAATAATTCTTATTTAACCTGTCTCCTCCTCTTCATCTACACTGATTGAGTGGATTTACCAAGTGAATATGGGATCATAGCTTTCACCTGGATTCACCCGGTCAGTCTATGTCATGGAAAGAACATTATTTTCATAATGTTTTGTACACTCAGTGTATTGTTCATGTCTGTGTTAATATATCTCAGTTATCATTTGCATGTAGATGTTTATCTCTGGCATATCTCTCAGGGATATTTGTCAATTTATTGCTTTGCAGGCAAGGCAGCGTTCATCACCTCATCACAAGAGCTCTTTGAGCATTTAAAGCAATGGGCACTCAGGGTGACTGGAGCAAGGAAAGAAGGAGGAAATTAAAGTACATTTTTATGGGGGGAGAAACTGACACCTATTGATAAATGAGCACCTAGCTGTTTGCTTGTAAGAATATCAATTAGTTTCTTGTACCACGCAAGAGGAGTCATTAAAATAGGTGAGAAGACCTTGACTTCTCAATCTCAACAAAAGCGTAAAGGGAATGAGAGAGAGAGAGATGAGAGAGAGGGAGAGAAAGAGAGAGGAAGAGAGAGAAGGATTGAGAGAGACATTGAGAAAGGGAGGGAGAGGGGGCAAAAATAGGGAGCGAGGGGGAGAGAGAGAGGGAGAGAGAGAGGGTTAGAAACTGAAAGATAGAGGTAAAGTAGGTCGTGGTCTCCACATCAAACCACCAATTAGCAAAGTAGCAACAGCGTCGGGCCAAACACTAACCTTCTTTATTAATCTACTTAAAGGACCCCTCCAGAGGAAGTTGCTGCCACTATTTCAAAGTAATTCCGGTCCTTGCGCGGGAAGGCTTGGTTAGTTTCACCCTCCAAACACCGACTTACAATATGGCTCCTTATAAATACTGATTAATCAATCGTGCACATCTCCACCTTCCTCTGTGTGCACAGGCCATACTATTTCAGTCACAGCCCACACTCCGCAAGTTGTATAAACAAACCTAAAAAGCGAGGTTAACTTCGCTAATTGCTACAGAGCACAGCAGAGCTAGCTACGATGAGGCGGAGGACAATCCATTCTCCTCCTCCCTCTTCTGCAGTGGAATTGAATGATCAACGATGAAAACATAGTGTATTGATACTACTGGAGGTTACTTACTAAGCTAGAGGCTAGCTAACCTATAAAGCTAGCAACTGTGGATAAATGGTTCCAAAGTTGTTTCAAGTATAAGAGTACCTGTAACTATGCTAGGTAGCTACCATTTAGCTGTTTTTCTGTTAAGCTCAATATCTGTAGAGTAAAGGTTAGGTAGTTACTAGCTACTATACCCAAAATGTAGCTAGCTTGTTAGCTACTTGGCTAGCTAGCTAACTAAACAACAGCTGGAACGACCTAGCTAGCTGTATGTTTACAATCACCACTGGCTGGCTACTAGACAACCAATATAACAATGGGACCTAATGCTTTTTGTAGGGAGCTAAGGATAGAAACTCTTGCCTGTATCAGTGATGGATGCTAGCTAGAATGTGGACCAATACTTTTATAGCAATATAGCTAGTAACTAATACCACAGGCCAACTTCTTGCACATTGTTTTGATGAGCCGATATTTAGTGAAAACTGTAGTGGTCCTAAAACGGAACCTTGAGAAACTCCGAAACTTACCACTGATTTGTCAGAGGATAAACCATCCACAGAGACAAACTGATATATTCCCGACAGATATGATCTAAGCCATGCAAGAACTTGTCTTCGTAGACCATAGCTTTTTCATTTTTGGGGGGAGAAATGGGAGATTCGATATAGGCTGAGAGTTTTTTACATTTTTACATACAACTTCCAGTAGTTTAGTTGGAATAGGATCAAGTTTCTTTTTTAAAATATTGTTTATTTAACCTTTATTTAACTAGGCAAGTCAGTTAAAACTTCTTCGGGATCGGTGTCCCTTCCACGGGACGGTTGAGCAAACGTAGGCTAATACAATTAGCATGAGGTTGTAAGTAACAAGAAAATTTCCCAGGACATATACATATCTGATATTAGCAGAAAGCTTAAATTCTTGTTAATCTAACTGCACTGTCCAATGACGCTCACCAAATTGGAAGTTTTCCGACTAGCTTGGAAAGACAGTACTGTGTAATATCAAAAAGCACTCACTGCTGCTGAATCAGCCTACTTTTCCAACCGGATTGTGGGAGAATTAAAACTTTAAACGTATTTTATTAACTGTCGCAAAGTTAACTTAAAAGCAGCATTTGCCAAGTCAGGATGACCATTTCAGCAGTAATGAATTCATTAACTTATTCGACGAAAATGTCATAATCCTTAGAAAGAAAATGACAGACTCCTCTTTGAAAATGCATATTTCTCCAAAACTCAGTTGTCCTGAATCTGCATAGAACTTCCAGGACCTCAGATCAATGGAGTCACTCTAGTTTTTAATCCTGTATCTCTTGACACATTCACAGAAATAGTCATGGCCTCTAAACAAACAATTTTGGATTGTTTTTGGGCTCCCGAGTGGCGCAGCGGCCTAAGGTAATGCAGCTCAGTGCTAGAGGCATCACTACAGACACCCTGGTTAGAATCCAGACTGTATCATAACCGGCCATAATGGGGAGTCCCATAGGGCGGCGCACAATTGTTCCAGCGTCACCCGGGTTTGGCCGGTGTAGGCAGTCATTGTAAATAAGAATGTGTTCTTAATCAGCACAACAGTTTTCAGCTGTGCCTACATAATTGCAAAATGGTTTTCTAATGATCAATTAGCCTTTTAAAATGGTTGCTGATAATGGGCCTCTGTACGCCTATGTAGATATTCCATTACAAATCAGCCGTTTCTAGCTACAATAGTCATTTACAACATTAACAATGTCTACACTGTATTTCTGATCAATTTTATGTTATTTTAATGGACAAAAAAATTGCTTTTCTTTCAAAAACAAGGACATTTCTAAGTGACCCCAAACTTTTGAACGGTAGTGTAAATATAAACATGCATAATTAAACACATACATATACAGCCTCATAACATGGTTAAAACAATAATGTTGATATCACGGCTGGTCAGTCCTTGCATCCATAGCTCTGTCTATTAATCTGAGCGTGGTTACATTTCTCCAGGCCCATCCCTTAGCTTCTTACAGAAACAGAGGCGGGGCAACCGTTTTGTTATGGTTTCATCTGTGGATTTACTGTCACGCCTTGACCTTTGTTTCTTTTTGTTACGTCTTTGTTTTAGTATGGTCAGGGCGTGAGTTGGGGTGGGTAGTCTATGTTCCTTTTTCTATGTTGTGGTTATGTGTTTGGCCTGGTATGGTTCTCAATCAGAGGCAGGTGTCGTTCGTTGTCTCTGATTGAGAATCATACTTAGGTAGCCTTTTCCCACCTGTGTTTTGTGGGTGACTATTTTTCCGTGTCAGTTCCACACGGGACTGTTTATATTGTTTAGTTTATACACGTTGTTATTTTGTATTTCAGTGTTCAAGTAAATAAACATCATGAACACGTACCATGCTGCGCATTGGTCCGATATTTCCTACTCCTCCTCAGAAGAGGACAACGAAAACCTTTACATTTACCCTTAAAACAACTGCATATTATCAAGATATCAAATTGTCACCAAAAAGAAGGTAAACAATAGGCCTATAGCAAATGCAGCATACAGAATTAATTTTCACATGTAAATAGCACTTTCAGTAGTGCTCAAAGCAGCCATTCCATGAGCGCATCATTTATTTTTCAACTTGAATCAATGAGCCCAATCAGTAGGGTAAAACAATTTGGCTAATCTATACTTCCATATTTCAGAGTCCTATTCTTGAAGAGCAAGGGGTATAACATTTATTGGAATGACTGGAATTCTGATTGACTTTGATTTTTAATGTAAATATATAATTTAATCTTATTATATATAGTAGAAAGTGATGGGTTAGAAGAAGCCTACATAACCAACCCATAGAGTAAAATGTAACATCCATATATGGCCAGCTATGTAAACTTTAACATTGACTTATCCTGCAATAGATGTCGTTCAATTGGTAACATACAATTTTGTCTTCTTCAAATGCCTCTTAAAGGGAAAGTAATCTATAAGTAAGTGAATGTAATCAGATTATGTTACTGAGTTTGGGTATCCAAAAGTTACGTTACTGATTACAATTTTGGACAGGTAGCTAGTAACTGTAACGGATTACATTTAGAAAGTAACCTACCCAAACCTGATTTTCTCTGTTCATCATTCTAATGTTATAACTTCTAATAGTAAATGTATCCACTGGTGAATTGGGAGAGAGTGGAATGATTGCCATCTAAGAGCCAACATCTTTTTTTTGTGGCAGTGTTGCCTGCTAATAGTTATCGTCTCTGATTGATTGAGAGATTCAAGGAGCTATCAACGTTGAGTAACATAGTAGAGGCAATGCATTGAATGTTTACATTCATGCACTTCCAAATTAATTTTGTAACTTTGTCCCAGAAGCATTTACCTGCAGAGCACTCCCATATCATATGAAGGAATGTGCCTCAGTGAATATGAAGGACTCAGTGAACAGTTGGGAGTTGGGGCCAATTTCATTGTAAAACCTTTCCTTGCTATTAAATACGGGCTGTGAACAAATTTAAAATGTATAAATTGATGCTTCGGATTACAGGATTCCAAGGTCATATTTTTTCCATATTCTGTTCCAGTTAAAGGGTTGTTCAGATTCACTTAGATGTTTATATAATTACAGAGATCACTCCTTTCGGGAGTCCACATAATTTATTTATATGGTTCAGTAGTTAGGTTGCCCAAAGGACTCCATAGGCCAGCATAGCTGACATAAGTTGTAAAAATAAACATAGAAAAATGGAGTTACCTGGTAATGTGTGTGTGTCATTCAAATCTTGGAATGGTCTCCAACCTTTACTGTCCATGATATCGGAAAGGGTACGGCTTCCCATTTGAAGAATTGGGGGATGCAAAAGGCTGCCCTCCAGATTGCAAGGCATTATTGTGAAATATATGGGCATGCATTTTTGATTCCCCGTTACAGTATTTTACAATTTTGCGCCAAATAGAAATTGTGTGAAGAATAATAGGACCAAAGCATAGTTTACATTGTTTAAGGGATATACTGTATCAGTGAAGACCACCTCTTCCAAGGCAATAGGAAACACCATATTTCTCTCTATCCTCAGCCAGGGGGTGGAAGAATTTAGGATGGGATGAAATGCTAGTGCATGGAAATAGAATTAAAAGTTTGGTACGGATACTCCCCCTACGTCTTTCCCTCTTTGCAAGTTTGTTAATTTTATCCGGGCTTGCTTACCAAGCAATATAATTTTCTTTTACCCACTATGGATTTGATCCCAATAGCCAGAAGGTAAGAGACAAGGGAAGTATTGAGCTACAGAAATTCAGCAGTGGTAATATATTCCTTTTGATAATAGATCTGCCAGTTAAAGCAACTCGGATATTAAATCAAATCGAATTTAATTTGTCACATGCGCCGAATACAATAGGTGTAGACCTTACCATGAAATGCTTACTTACAAGCCCTTAACCAACAATGCAGTTTAATTAAAAATTGTTTTATTCAACCTTTATTTAATTAGTCAAGTCAGTTAAGAACAAATTCTTATTTACAATGACGGCCTACCCTGGACCAATTGTGCGCCACCTTATGGGACTCCCAATCACAGCCGGATGTGATGCAGCCTGGATTCGAAGCAGGGACTGCAGTGACGCCTCTTGTGCTGAGATATATAATGCTGCCGACAGAGATGGTCGCCTCGCTTTGAGTTCTTATGAAACTATGCAGTATTTAGTTTTTTTATGTATTATTTCTGACATTGTTACCCCAGGAAATCTTAAGCCTTATTACATACAGCCGGGAAGAACTATTGGATATAAGAGCAACGTTAACTAACCAACATTATGACCAGGAATACATCTTTCCCAATTTGGATTCTCTTTTCGGGCCACCACCCAGGACAATGGATATAATTCCAGTAGTCAATCCTAAACAATGGCACCGCAGAAGGGGCAGACGAATCGGCCACCTGGTCAGACTCGGTAGACGTGCACATTGCCCACCGCTCCCGAGTATACTGCTAGCCAAAGTCCAGTCTCTTGACAACAATGTAGATAAAATTCGAGCAAGAGTTGCCTTCCAGAGATACATCAGAGATTGTAACATTCTCTGTTTCACCGAAGCATGGCTCTCTCGGTATATGTTGTAGGAATCGGTTCAGCCACCGGGCTTCTCCATGCATCGCACCGACAGAGATAAACACCTCTCTGGGAAGAGAAATGGTGGGGTGTATACTTCATGATTATCGACTCATGGTGTAATCATAACAACATACAGGAACTCAAGTCATTCTGCTCACCTGACCTAGAATTCCATACAATCAAATGCCAGCCATTTTACCTACCATGAGAATTCTCGTCAGTTATAGTCACAGCTGTGGACATTCCCCCTCAAGTAGACACCAAAACGGCCACCAAGGAACTTCATGCAAACTGGGCATCAGACCGTCCTAGAGACATTAACGACACTCAGGTGTGTCCTATTTACTCATTATGATTTACTTGTTAAAAGAGGTATGTTTTCTGTTGTCCTTTGCAGAAGCTTGAATTGTGTGCCCTGAGTGAGTTTTTGAGACTTGGTGTTGGTTGTGGTCCAAGTGTTACTGTGATTATTCTGTTAACATTTATCAGTAAAATATTATGTTTATCCTTAACCACTGACCTCGTCTGGTCTCTTCTCTGCACCTGGATCCAACCTTTTAACGTGTCACAATATTTTGATGTGTTTAACACTTTTTTTGCTTACTACATGTCTCCCTATCTGTTATTTCATAGTTTTGATGTCTTCACTTTTATTCTACAACTTGGAAAATAGTCCAAATCAAGAAAACCCCTTGAATGAGTATGTGTCCAAACTTTTGAGAGGTAATTCATGAGCTGAGTAAAACATTATTAAAGTGACTAGTGTTCCATTATTAACTTGGCCAGGGATTCCATGTCTATTTATATTTACATCAACACTGTTTGCTGGCCCTCTACTTAATCTTGGGCCTAACAATACCCTTGCCAATATATCCTCAACACCGGATTCTCTGGCCATTATCACTTTTATTCAACAGGCTACCAACATATTCAAATAATGATAGACATTTTTATTAACATTATTTTTATTAATTTATATTATTTATATTATTTCATCCTTCCACAGGATTTCATCCCGACACAAATCAAGGGATGCTAGAGACACGACCCAGTCTTCATGTTCTGTATCTATGGACGCGGTTCTGTATCTACGACCCAGTTGTTCATTCTCAATGGTCCATTGCCATAGTGGCCGGCAACGTTCTTATCCCTTGCTTGCTAGATAGCCATAAATGGCTAACTTACAGTCATGTCAAAAAGAGCAGCCAGAATAACAGCAGAGTAGCTGCATTTGCATTTGCTTAAGCTGTTCCTTGTGACATTTATTTGGATACATCACTAACAATGAGCTAATGAGGTGCGATTTTGCCTGGCATGGTACCCAGCTTCTCCTGCCTAAACAGTTCATAGAAAAGATTGCTCATGAAGGAAGTTGGGTTGCCCGCCTCCACACCAGTTTCAAGTCCTGTGACCCGCACATTGAATTTACAGGAATCATTGGAGTAATTCTGTTTTATCTTTTAGGAGTTTGATTATCCCTTACAATTTAACTTGCGCTGTTACCAGATCATGGAGTCGCACCTCTGTCGCATTGGGTGCCTTCTCCAGACATTCCACTTTGGTTGAATAGGTATCTACTTTAGCAGTGAGCACTGCAAATGATTCAAATACAGGTTTTAATTGTAAATCGAGGGGAGAGGTAATCTCCTTACAATTTATCGTAAAGTACCAGCCAGCTCTTTCTGTTGTCTGGTATTGAGAGCTGCTATGTTCCCACAGTTGACAATGATGGTGCCGGAGGAGATGTCTGCCATTTTACGGGCTCCTAACCAGTTGTGGGATTGTGTTTTTTGAATTATTTGTAACTTATTTTTTACATAATGTTTCTGCTACCGTCTCTTATGACAGAAAAGAGCTTCTGAATATCAGGACAGCGATTACTCACCTTGTACTGGACAAACAATTTTTCTTTAACGAGTTGGACTTAAAGGATTTACTTTAGACACCCGCAAATCCCCGTCATTCATATGAAGAAGAGACAGAGATAGGAGGAGGTAGGTCGGGGTGCCTTGCAAGGCTCCGACAACAAGTGAGTAATCCCCCTTTATCAGTCCTGTTAGCCAACGTGCAATCATTGGATAACAAAATGGATGAGCTCCAATCAAGACTAACCTACCAGCGGGACATTAAAAACTGTATTATGCTTCACCGAATTGTGGCTGAACGAAGACATGGATAACATATAGCTGGCTGGGTTTTCGGTGCATCGGCAGGATAGAACAGCTACCTCCAGTAAGACAAGCGGTGGTGGTCTGTGTCTATTTCTAAATAACAGCTGGTGCACAAAATCTAATATTAAGAAAGTCTCAAGGTTTTGCTCGCCTGAGGTAGAGTATCTCATGATAACCTGTAGATGACACTATTTACCAAGAAAGTTTTAATCTGTATTTTTCGTAGCTATCTATTTACCACCACAAACCGATGCTGGCACTAAGACGGCACTAAACAAGCTGTATAAGGCCATAAGCAAAAAATAAATGCTCATCCAGAGGCCGGGGACTTTAATGCAGGGAAACACATCCATTTGACCTCATTTCTGCCAGCATGTCAAATGTGCAACCAGAGGGGAAAAAACTATAGACCACCTGTACTCCACACATAGAGAGTGGTACAAAGCTCTCCCTCGCACTCTATTTGGCAAATCTGACTGTAAATCTATCCTCCTGATTTCTGCTTACATGCAAAAACTAAAGCAGGAAGCACCAATGACTCACTCACTAAGGAACTGGTCAGATGACACAGATGCTAAGCTACAGGACTGTTTTGCTAGCACAGACTGGAATATGTTCCGGGATTCTTCCGATGGCATTGAGGAGTACACCACATCAGTCACTTGCTTCATCGATAAGAGCATTGATGAAGTTGTCCCCACAGTGACAGTATGTACATACCCCAACCAGAAGCCACGGATTACAGTTAACTTCCGCACTGAACTAAAGGGTAGCGGGACTCCAACGCAGACGCTTATAAGAAATCCCGCTATGCCCTCTGATGAACCATCAAACAGGCAAAGAGTCAATACAGGACTAAGATTGAATCGTACTACAACGACTCTGATGCTCATCGGATGTGGCAGCACTTGCAAACTATTACGGATTACAAAGGGAAGCCCAGCCGCGAGCTGCCCAGTGACACGAGCCTAACAGATAAGCTAAATAACTTCTTTGCGCGCAACGAGGCAAACAACACTGAAGCATGCATGAGAGCATTAGCTGTTTCGGACGAATGTATGAACATGCTCTCCGTAACCGGTGAGTTAGACCTTTAAACAGGTCAACATTCACAAGGCCGCATGGCCAGAAGGATTACCAGGACCTGTACTCTGAGCATGCACTGACCAACTGGCAAGTGTCTTCACTGACATTTTTAACCTGTCCCTGAGTCTGTAATACGAACATGTTTCAAGCAGACCACCATAGTCCCCGTGCCCAAGAACACCAAGGTAACCTGCCTAAATGATTACCGACCCATAGCATTCACATCTGTAGTAATGATGTACTTTGAAAGGCTGGTCATGGCTCAGATCAACACCATTATCCCTGAAACCCTTGACCCACCCAAATTTGCATACCTCCTACATCAGTGGAAGGCCTGATCACCGACAACAATGAGACAGTCTATAGGGAGCAGGTCAGACACCTGGATAACAACCTCCCTCTCCTCTCAGCTAATCAAAACGCTACCTGGACTATTTGAATTGTCCCCACCCACCCCCTTTTAACGCTGCTGCTACTTTGTTTATTATCCATCCATCATCACTTTACCTCTACCTACATGTACATATTATCTCAATTACCTCGACTAACCGGTGCCCCCACACATTGACTCTGTGCCGGCAACCCCTATATATAGCCTCATTATTGTAATTTTATTGTTGCTCCTTAATTATTTGTTGTTTTTACATGTTTCTTATTTTGAGATATATATATTTTTTACTTTTGTTTTTTATTTCAGTTTATTTTTGTAAATACTTTCTTTACTCTTTTCTTAAAACTGCATTGTTGGTTAAGGGCTTGTAAATTACATTTCACTGTAAGGTTCAGAGAATGTGACTAATAAAATTTGATTTGATTTGAATTATGGATTTACAAATTCGAGGTGTTGGAGCAAAATAGATCTGCTAGTTATTTCTTGTCACACAATGAATGTCCCACACCTTAATGATGTTTTGTATTGGCAAGTTTTAGGATATAAGTCCATTAATTCATAGTAATTTGCAAAAGAAAGCCACCAAAAGTTCACACGTTTCAATGCATGCCACTGGAACTGGAAAACAAGGAAAGTCTTTGTTGAACTGAAATTGGTACTTAATGCAGGTAAAAACCAAGTATATGTTATTTTCCAAATTACTTAAACATATCTCTAATGATTTATGCATACGTACATTAGATGGTGCCCTCATTGATTGTGTCCCCACTTATACAGTAAATATCTAGGCATGTGGATTGATGATAGGCTTTCCTTCAAAAAGCATGTTGATGAGTTAGATCGGCGTTCCGTCAACGGGACAGTTGTAAATCATGCAGCACATTATGTCAAGATCGCAGATTTTTAGAGAAACAACCAATGTCGGTATATATAAGTGTCTTATATCGGCTGAAAGCTTAAATTCTTCTTAATATACCCGCACTGTCCAATTTACAGTAGCTATTACTGCGAAAAAATGCCATGCTATTGTTTGAGGAGAGCTCCTAACAACAAAATACTTTTTTTCACTGCGATAGGTTTGATAAATTCACCTCTGAAGGTGAAATATGTACTTACATTCTGATATCTTGCTCTGATTTATCATCCAAATGGTCCCAGAGACAACATGAAGTGTCATTTTGTTAGATAAAATATTTTTTCATATCCTAAAAAGGTCCATATAGCATGCACAATCTATTTTGCATTTCCACTTGTTCAATTTGAAGGGAATCTGTGAAAATCTCACCCTAAACGTTGTTTCAACGAGTCAAATCACGTTTGAATCTATTCCTCAGAGATTCTAGAAGGTAACAAGACTTCACTATTTAATTTGGTGTAGTATATCCTATAGGACACCATATTTGGTCAGAGAGCGACGCCTTCATGGGACACCAATAACGCGGGCGACATTCACTTAAACAACTGTATCGATGTCAAATATGCACCAATCGGGTTCAAACAAAGCTAGCTAGATAGCCAATGAGATGGGCTTTACGGGAGTAAACCATATATCGTAAAATGTAGCTACTAACCTTGTACGACATCAAGCCTTTTAATTTTAGACAGAAATTAGAAGGATATTCAGAATTATGCGGTTATGAAAACTGGTTGTTTTGCAAATGTTGAACTTATAATATGCCTACTAATACTTGGAAAGCTAAATCAAAGTCCAAGGAAACAGATTTGACGATATTCTTGCAGAAAAATGGAATATGAATGTGAATGTCTCCTTCACGATTTGCCCAACTGTACCTTCACACTAAAAGTCTTGTTGTTCACTCATACTTCAAGTTACTTTGCACATACACTGCTCCCATCTTGTGGACACTATCAGAATTACAACCAGAGTGCTGGCTAGAACCATGACCTTTCTCTTGCATTTCAAAGATGGTGGTAGAAAAAGACCGGTTGTTTTTTTCTTTGTATTTTCTTCTACCAGATCTATTGTGTTATATTCTCCTACATTAAATTCACATTTGCACAAGCTTCAAAGTGCTCCCTTTCAAATGGTACCAAGAATATGCATATCCTTGCTTCAGGGACTGAGCCAGAGGCAGTTAGATTTGGATATGTCATTTAGGCGAAAATGTTTAAAAAGTGGGCTATCCCTAGGAAGTTTTAAGACATTATCATTAAATAGCAGAAAACAAATCATTCAGTCAGACATTCATTCCTGTCTTAGACTGTGGCGATATCAAATCCAATTTTATTTTCAAGTGTTTTAATGTCACATGCACGTACGTCAGCTACTACAGTGACTGAAATGACTGCAGCACTCAACAAAGAGCTGGAGTTAGTTTCAGAGTGGGTGGCAAGGAATAAGTTAGCCCTAAATATTTCTAAAACTAAAAGCATTGTATTTGGAACAAAACACTCACTATACCCTAAACCTCAACCAAATCTTGTAATAGATCATGTGGAAATTGAGCAAGTTGAGATGACTAAACTGCTTGGAGTAACACTAGATTGTAAACTGTCATGGTGAAAACATATTGATGGGGAGAAGTCTGCCAATAATAAAGCGATGCTCTGCCTTCTTACAAGGCAGGTCCTACAGGCCCTAGTTTTGTTGCACCTTGACTACTGTTCAATCGTGTGAACAGGTGCCACAAAAAGACTTTTTGCAATTGGCTCAGAACAGGGCAGCACGGCTGGCCCTTGGATGTACACAGAGAGCTAACATTAATAATAGGCATGTCAATCTCTCCCGGCTGAAAGTGGAGAAGAGTTTGACTTCATCACTACTTTTATTTATGAGAGGTATTGACATGTTGAATGCACCGAGCTGTCTGTCTAAACTACTGGCACACAGCTCGGACACCCATGCATACCCCACAAGACATGCCATAAGAGGTCTCTTCACAGTCCCCAAGTCCAGAACCGACTATGGGAGGCACACAGTACTACAAAGAGCTATGACTGGATGGAACTCTATTCCACATCAAGTAACTGACGCAAGCAGTAAAATTAGATTGAAAAAACAGATTAAAAAACGCCTTATAGAATGGCGGGGACTGTGAAGCAACACAAACATTGGCACAGACACATGCATACACACACACACACACACACACACACACACACACACACACACACACACACACACACACACACACACACACACACACACACACACATGCGATAACATACGCACAAAACATACACATGGATTTAGTACTGTAGATATGCAGTACTGGAGTAGGGGCCTGAGGGCACACAGTGTGTTGTGAAATCTGTGAATTTATTGTAATATTTTAAAATTGTATAAACTGCCTTAGCTGCTGCTACTCTTCCTCAAAAACAAATATGTGCCCACATACAGTGAAATGTCTTTTTTGCTAACTCAAATCCCAACAATGTAAATTTTCATTAACAATGTAATATTTGAAAAAAACTCAAGAAATAAGAAGAAATATGAGGAACACAATAAGTAAGTAAGCATACTATACTGTATACAGGGTCAGTCACAATACCATACTTACAATATGCAGGGAAACTGGAATCATATGTGTTGGGGTAAGGTTACTAGAAAACAGTATATAAGATAAACAGAGTAGAAGTAGGTTGTATGTGAGTTGGTGTGTGTGTGTTTAGAGTCCTAATAAATGTATGTGCATATTACGTGTGAGTGAGCAGATGATGGAGTGAGCGTGAGTGGGTAGGCCCCTGTAAATGTGCATAGAGAAAAAAATACAAATAAAAAGTCAATAAAGCTACAAGGTTAATAAGATAGTCAGATAGTCAAATCAAATCAAATGTATTTATATAGCCCTTCGTACATCAGCTGATATCTCAAAGTGATGTACAGAAACCCAGCCTAAAACCCCAAACAGCAAGCAATGCAGGTGCAGAAGCATGGCAGGTAGGAAAAACTCCCTAGAAAGGCCAAAACCTAGGAAGAAACCTAGAGAGGAACCAGGCTATGAGGGGTGGCCAGTCCTCTTCTGGCTGTGCCTGGTGGAGATTATATTAGAACATGGCCAAGATGTTCAAATGTTCATAAATGACCAGCATGGTCACAAAAATATTAATCACAGGCAGAACAGTTCAAACTGGAGCAGCAGCACGGCCAGGTCGACTGGGGACAGCAAGGAGTCATCATGCCAGGTAGTCCTGAGGCATGGTCCTAGGGCTCAGGTCCTCTGAGAGAGAGAAAGAAAGAGAGAAAGAGAGAATTAGAGAGAGCGTACTTAAATTCACACAGGACACCGGATAAGACAGGAGAAGTTCTCCAGATATAACAAACTGACCCTAGCCCCTGACGCATAAACTAATGCAGCATAAATACTGGAGGCTGAGACAGGAGGGGTCAGGAGACACTGTGGCCGTGTAGGTACGTATGTATAGGTATGTACGGCAGCCCACTTAGCTATTTTGTTAGCTATTTATCAGTTTTATTGCTTGGGGATAGAAGCTGTTCAAGAGCCTGTTAGTGCAAGACTTGATTCACCCGTACTGTTTTCCGTGTGGAAGTAGAGAGAATAGTCTATCGCTTGGGTGGTTGTAGTCTTTAGCGATTATGCTGGTCTTCCTACCACACCGCCTGATATAGATGTCCTGTATGGCAGGAAGCTCAGCCCCAGTGATGTACTGGGCTGTCCGTACCACCATCTGTAGTGCCATGCGATCGAGGGAGGTGCTATTGTAATACCCGGCAGAAATGCAGCCATTCAAGACGCTCTCAAAGGTAGAGATGTAGAGCTTTTTGTGGATTTGAAGTCCCATGCCAAACTTTTTCAACCTCCTGAGGGGTAAGAGGCGCTTTGTGTTTGGACCATTTTAAGTCTTTTGTGATTTGGACACCGATGAACTTGAAGCTCTCAACCTGCTCCACTGAAGCCCTGTTGATGTGGATGGGGGAGTGTTCATCCCCTGTTTCCTGTAGTCCACGATCAGCTCCGTGGTTTGACTGACGTTGAGAGAAAGGTTGTTTTTCTAGCTCCACACTGCCAGGTCACTGACCACCTGTAGGCCGACTCATCGTCGCCGGTGATCATGCCTACCACCGTCGTGTTGTCAGCAAATTTGATGATGGTGTTGAAGTCGTGCATGGCCACGCAGTCGTGGGTGAACAGCGAGTACAGGAGGGGACTAAGCAGATACTCCTTTGGGGTCCTTGTGTTGAGGGTCAGCGTGGCAGAGGTGATATTGCCTACCCTCACCACCTCGGGCCGGCCTGTCAGAAATCAGTTGCAGAGGAAGGTGTTCAGGTCCAGAGTTCTAAGCTTGGTGACGAGCTTGTTGGGGAAAATGGTGTTGAACTCTGCGCTGAAGTCAATGAACAACATTCTCACATAGGTATTCCTCTTATCCTGGTGGGTGAGGGCAGTGTGGAGAGCAATTGAGATTGCGTCATGTATGGATCTGTTTGGGCTGTATGCAAATTGGAGTGGCTCTAAGGTGTCTGGGATGGTTGAGTTAATGTGTGAAAAAAACAGCCTCTCAATGATTACTTCATGATTACAGAAGTGAGTGCTACAGGGCAGTAGTCATAGTGAAATGAACCTATAGAGTTCTTGGGGACAGGAATAATGGTGGTCATTTTAAAACGTGGGGATTATAGACTTGGACAAGGAGAGGTTGAAAATTACTGTGAATATGCCTGCCAGCTGTTATGCGCATGCTCTGTGAACGCGCCCAGGAATACCTTCGGCCAGCGGCCTTGTGGGTGTTGACCTGCTTAAAGACCTTTCTCACGCCAGCCTCAGAGATCGAGATCACCTAGTCGTCTATGTTGGTGACGGCCCTCACACCCGGTACGATATTGTTGTTGTTGTCAAAGCGTGCATAAAATGCATAGAGTTTATCTGGTAGAGAGGCATCATTGGGCAGATCACATTTGGGTCATCCTTTGTGATCCGTAATGGACTGTAGCCCTTGCCACGTGGTGGTCAGCGGAGGATGTCTAATATGATTCCACCTTATTACTATATTGTCTTTTTGCTCGTTTGATGACTCTGTGGAGGTCGTAGCAGGACTTCTTTTACTTATTTGAGTCCGTAGCCTCAGGGTTGTCTATAATAGCTCTGTGTACATTAGCCCTCTCCTTTAGATTAGCGCCAACCTCAGTGTTAATCCAGGGCTTTTGATTGGGGAAGCAGCGAAGCCTCACCCTTGGAAAAACGTCACCGATAAATGTTCTAATGAACCCGGTGACAGATGGTAGATGGTAAGGTTTGTCAATGTTATCGGTTATCGAGTCTCAAAACATATTCCAATTAACACTAGTAAACCAGTCCTGGAGCATAATCTCTGATTCTGGTGACCATTTCTCAATGGAGCGAGTCACGGGTACTTCCAGGATGGAAGCAGGAGTACGGAGTCATGATCTGATTTGCCAAATGGTGGACGAGGGAAGGCCTTGTTCTTCCTGTAAAAGTTGCGTCGTACTGCATTACAGCTTGTGGCATGCCGCGGAATGGTATGGCAAGTTGGAGTGCAGGACGTCATAGTATTTTACTGTCAACCATTGTTGTCATTAGTGCTACTTCGACCATCAGAGGGCATCTCTGAGAAGCTAATTTATTGAAAGGACATGGAGCTGTAGGCCTAAGTGTCCTGTTAGCTGTTTTAGCGTAACTTACGGATTGGCATAAAGGCCTACTTCCAATATACAGTATATTGATCAATCATTCATTCATTTGTGCATGTCATCACACGGCGTACAAGTCATCCATGTCTTTAAAGTAAAGCATTTTAGTTAAAAATAAATAACAAAGGGAGCCTTGAATAATTAAACAATTAATAAACTACAACATGCCAACTAAAGTGATTGAAGTAAAGTGACTGGATGTAGGTTTCAATGCTTGTTTATAGCCTTGTACAATTTATTAAGTGTGAGCTTGTTCTTTTTCTTGTCCTGAGGTGGAATGTATTTGACCATCGGGTATTCCAAGACGGGTAAACAGTGGGTCGACACTTCCACCGCACTGGAGTCAGCACACCAGTTGGTGTTGATGTAGAGGCAAACGCCTCCCCTCCTCAATTTAAACGACTCCACTGTTGTGTCCGCCCGGTGAATGGAGAATCGATTGAAATAGATAGCCATCTTGTCCGAGAGCCATGTTTCAGAAAAGCAAATAATATTGCAGTTTCGAGAGTCCTGTTGGTAGCAAATCCGCAAATCCATTCATCTTATTATCGAGTGACTGTATATTGGCCAGTAGAATGGAGGGAAGAGGTGGCAGGTTTCTAGTTAATCTCACCAGGAAATTAAGTACGGCACCATCCAGTACGGCACCATCTTAACAGTTATTTGTCACATATTTCATAAACAACAGCGAGGGGTCCTTTTCCAACAATGTAGAGTTAAAAAAATGTAATAGTGACACAAGGAATAAATACATAGTGAATAACAAATAATAATAACGAGTAAAAATAGCATTGTTATGTGAATGCAGGTGCCACTGCATTGAAGCTACTGGATGCAGTTTATAATAGTGCATTAACAGTTAGGTAAATCTGACTTTAGCTATTTTGCACCTTGCAAATGGTCTACGTTCCACAAGCACCTTTACTTGCTTATATACAGTATTTTGTAGGTTAAATATATATGTTAACTATGTTTTGTAACTTTCCCCAGGTTGTTTCTGCAAATGAGAATGTATTCTCAGTCAACTCACCTGGTAAAATAAGGGATACAATTTTTATTTTATGTATTTATTTATTATTATTCTATCATTATAGCATATGGTATAGTATAGTAGCAGCAGTATAGAATAGTAGTAAAAGTACAGGAGTATACTATTGGTAATTGTACAGTAGTAGGCTGGTACCATACTTGGGGTTTTGGTTCTCAATGGTGGTATTGGGGTTTTGGTGTTGTGTTTCGCTTATTGTTTTGTGTAGTGTCTGTGTTTTCTTTGTTGTATTAAACATGGATCGCAATCGACACGCTGCAGCAGTACCATACAGTGCATTCAGAAAGTATTCATACCTGTCAACTTATTTCACATTTTGTTGTTACAGCCTGCATTCTAAATGGATTAAATATGTTTTTTTAAACCGTCTACACACAATAACCCATAATGTCAAAGTGAAAACCTTCACAGCGATTACAGCTGTGAATCTTTCTTGGTAAGTCTCTAAGAGCTTTGCACACCTGGATTGTACAACATTTGCACATTATTCTTTTAAAAAATCTTCAAGCTCTGTCGTTGGTTGTTGATAATTGCTTGACAGCCATTTTCAAGTCTTGCCATAGATTTTCAAGATGATTTAAGTCAAAACTATAACTCTGCCACTATAACTCTGCCAAATTCAATGGAACATTCAAAGCAACTCCAGTGTTTCGCCTTGTGTTTTACAGTGCCTTGCGAAAGTATTCGGCCCCCTTGAACTTTGCAACCTTTTGCCACTTTTCAGGCTTCAAACATAAAGATATAAAACTGTATTTTTTTTGTGCAGAATCAACAACAAGTGGGACACAATCATGAAGTGGAACGACATTTAATTTAACAAATCAAAAGGTCGCAAAGTTCAAGGGGGCCGAATACTTTCGCAAGGCACTGTAGGTTATTGTCCTAAAACACAAGGCCTCGTGGTGAAATCCCTGAGCGGTTTCCAACTGTGTTAGGAAGGACGCCTGTATCTTTGTGTCACGCCCTGATCTGTTTCACCTGTCTTGGTGATTTGTCTCCATCCACCTCCAGGTGTCTCCTGTTTTCCCCATTAGTCCCCGGTGTGTATTTATCCCTGTGTTTCCTGTCTCTCTGTGCCAGTTCGTCTTGTTTTGCCAAGTCAACTAGCATTTCTCCTAGCTCCTATTTTTCTCAGTCTCAGTTTTTTCGTAGCCCTCCTGGTTTTGACCCTTGCCTGTCCTGACGCCGAATCCGCCTGCCTTACCAATCGGCCTGTTCTGACCTCGAGCCTGCCTATGCCCTTGTACTGTTTGGACTCGGACCTGTTCACTGAACCCCTGCCTGTCCTGACCTCGAGCCTGCCTATCTGTAACGGCCATTGTTGGTGGAAGAAGAAGAGGACCAAGGTGCAGCGTGGTATGTGTCCATATCTTTTAATAAAGAACTTGAACACTGAACAAAAACAATAAACCGACAACCGAAAACAGTTCTGGCTGGTGCAGACACACCACAGAAAACAGAAAACAATCACCCACGAAACACAAAAGAAAACAGGCTACCTAAGTATGGTTCTCAATCAGGGACAACGATAGACAGCTGCCTCTGATTGAGAACCATACCAGGCCAAACACAGAAATAGCAAATCATAGAAAAACAAACGTAGACAACCCACCCAACTCACGCCCTGACCATACTAAAACAAAGACGTAACAAAAGAACTAAGGTCAGAACGTGACACTATCCCCTGGCACTGTTTGGACTCTGACCTGGTTTATGAATTCTTGCCTGTCCCCGACCTACCTTTTCCCTACCCCTTTTGGTGTAATAAATATTGGAGCTCAACCATCTGCGTCTGGCCTTGTGCCCTTATATCTTTGTAGTGACTGTGTGAATTGATGCACCATCCAAAGTTTAATTAATAACTTCACCATGCTCAAAGGATATTCAATATCTGCTTTTTTTTATTATGACCAATAGGTGCACTTCTTTGCGAGGCATCAGCTTGGGGATTTGAACTTGCAACCTTTCGGTTACTAGTCTAACCCTCCAACCACCAGGCTACCCTGCCACCCTATTGACTCAAGACATTTCAGCTTTTCATGTGTAATTAATTTGATAACATTTCAAAAAACATAAATCCACTTTGACAATATGGGGTATTGTTTGTAGGCCTGGGACACAAAATATAAATTTAATACATTTTAAATTCAGGCTGTAAACAACAAAATGTGGACAAAGTCAAGGGGTGTGAATACTTTCTGAAGGCACTGTATATTGTTGTATTTAGTGAGAATGAGATAGGATTCTTATGACAGCAGATGTAAAGTAAACATATAATGCCAGAAGCAGCATCATTACGAAGAGAGAGAGAGAGAACTTGTCACCGTTTCGATGGAAACAAACATTGCTTTGGGCCTCTCTGTAAACAGTAGCTATCCAGCTGCTATTTCGAGTGAAGGAGCTCAACCTTGTCACAACAATTCCTTAAAAGAGGAACAGTTTAATGTCAACAATAATTGATCCATCTGCCTACCTCATGAAAACCCTTCCAATCCATTGAGAAATCGTTTCTCCCACTCTCTGTACCAGGGAAGTGCAATACACAATATAAACCCATTACATCAGCTGAGGATGCAGCCTAAGATGTAGCATTAACCCACTACAATAGACTGCTCTCTGCGGTGCATATTCATCTTTTTACAAAGAGGGGTCAAAGCTTTCCTCTGGATGTGTTTCTCTTTGTAATTTCCGGATAAATAATCGTTCCTGCTGACAAATTTGCATGGGGCATGTGATAGGCTGAGTCCCAAATGGCACTCAATGGGCCCTGGTCAAAATGACTGCACTAAATAGGGAATAGAGCATAATTTGGGACACATCCATAGATTGACAGAGGTACCCTACGTCTCATCAGACACCCACTGTGAAGTTGATCCCTCTCAGTAGTGGATCCCTCTCTCTGATTAGGAGAAGCATGTCCAATTTACTGTCAATGGAAATGTAATTATCTCACTGTACTACCGCTCCTCACCTCTCCTCCTCTTCCCATCGCAATGAGACACTTGACAACTTAACACAAAAAGATAAAGCCAATTACTTTGCCAGGAGCACAGTGTTAGCTCCTAATTGGCTAAGATTATACATTTGAAGAGGACCAATTAGAGTGTGCCTTGCCCTCACCTTTTAAGTAGAAAAAGTAATTTACTCTAATGGAGCTCAGTGCCAAGGTGTATGTGGAAGTGTTTTCCACCTCAGTAACGAACAGAGTCAAATGGTCAAGACCTGAGGCCTCACGCTAACCCAGTACTGCATGAACCCTGTGTAGAAGTGAAGACTGTACTTCATTTATCTCAGTCAGCTGATCCTGCAGTCTTTCTCTTGCTTATTGAATAAAATAATACTATTTTCTTTGTGTTCCATATGTGATTGTATTTCCAATGTTTGCTTATGTAATTGCTCAATAACAACATGAAAAACATTGCATGGGCCTATAATATATGCAGTTGCAAAGCTGGTTGTAATCAAAATCAAAAGCAGGAATCTTTGAGTTTTCTTTTTCAAATGGTGCTTATTATATATATATATATACTGCATTTGAAGATTTGATCTAAGGCACACAGAGACATACTCCCCTTAATGAATGAGATGCCCTTTTAAGTTACTTGTCATTTCCGAAAGAACTTAAAATAAACAATCATATTAATCAATTACTCTTTCCAGTCTGCTACTTCTCTTCCCGTAGTTCAATTGCACAACATGAGAGGCGTGCTCATACAGTAGATGAAAATAGAATGAGAAGTTTACAGAAATCGGTGGTAGGTATTTAATTGGAGTTTGTGTGCGTCTGTGTGTATGGCTCGGAATCTACCAGTAAAATGTCTTGCGAAATGCTTTGACATGCTATAAGATTTGAATAGTGGAGGATTTAAATATTCATAAGTCTTCTGCAGTGTCACTCTTTGATCTGTTGGGCTGATTAACGATTTGGTTTGTTATAGAAAATAACACTAAACGGATGAGGGAAAGCCGGCCCACTGTAACCGCAAATTGTCTCACAGATTGAGGAGTAAATTATACATTTTAAAGGGTAAACAGTTAATTTGAAAGAAGAAAATACAATATTGTATTTAATAAGTCTAATGAGACAAGTAGACAGAGAAAGACTTCAAACAAAAACTGAAATCTAGTGATAAAAAAGTCTAGCATCTCCATATGAGAATGACATCACATCCCCAAATAACTTTCATCGTTTATTGTGATGATTATGAATGGGGAGGCTCTCTTTGTCTCTTCTTGATGCCATTTTAGAAAGGACTGGCAACATGACTATGTGTACGATGTAGGTACAGAACTATAGCATCAGGGACTGCCAGCCCAGGCCACGGGTTGGACTGAACCACCCCTCATCTCTGTATACACATCAACCTTAATTCTTGTCCCCTATACCCTAATACACATTACTACAAAGACTCTGTCAGCTTGATCAAGATTATTTAAAACAGGTTTAACTGAAGGATAAGCAGCCTCCTCTCTTTCCCTGTTCTCACAGCCAGTCAACCTTTGGTGATATATCTAAAGCAAGGTAGGATAGTTACACTGCCCTTGTCAATTCCAGTCTAAACATATCTGCTATGGAATGTCTATGCAGCACATATACACGACACCTAAGACCAAGATGCCCAGCAGATAGAAAGTGTCCAGGCAGTTCAGGTTGGAAACCAATTGATATGGTAATGATTTTGGCAGAATCAAGACCAACATATAGTGCATTCAGAAAGCATTCAGACACCTTGACTTTTTCCAAATGGTGTTACGTTACAGCCTTATTCTAAAATGTATGAAATAAAATGTTCCTCTTCAATCTACACACAATTGATTTTTATGCACATTTGTTCAAATAAAAAACTGAAAACCTTATCCACATAAGAATTCAGACCCTTTACTCAGCACTTTGTTACAGCACCTTTGGCAACAATTACAGCGTCGAGTCTTCTTGGGTGTGACGCTACAAGCTTGGCATACCTGTATTTGGGGAGTTTCTCCCATTCTTCTCCACAGATCCTCTCAAGCTCTGTCATGTTGGATGGGGTCTCAGGTCTCTCCAGAGATGTTTGACCTGGTTCAAGTCGGGCTCTGGCTTAGCCACTCAAGGACATTCAGAGACTTGTCCTGAAGCCAATCCCACATTGTCTTGGCTGTGTGCTTAGAGTCATTGTCCTGTTGGAAGATGAACATTCGCCCCAGTCTGAGGTCCAGAGCATTCTGGAGCAGGTTTTTATCAACGATCTCTCTGTATTTTGCGCCGTTCGTCTTTGCCTCGATCCTGACTAGTCTCAAATCAAATAAATCAAATTTTATTTGTCACATACACATGGTTAGCAGATGTTAATGCGAGTGTAGCGAAATGCTTGTGCTTCTCTAACTAACAATCTAACTAACAATTCCAAAACTACTGTCTTATACACAGTGTAAGGGGATAAAGAATATGTACATAAGGATATATGAATGAGTGATGGTACAGAGCAGCATAGGCAAGATACAGTAGATGATATCGAGTACAGTATATACATATGAGATGAGTATGAAAACCAAGTGGCATAGTTAAAGTGGCTAGTGATACAAGTATTACATAAGGATGCAGTCGATGATATAGAGTACAGTATCTACGTATGCATATGAGATGAATAATGTAGGGTAAGTAACATTATATAAGGTAGCATTGTTTAAAGTGGCTAGTGATATATTTACATCATTTCCCATCAATTCCCATTATTAAAGTGGCTGGAGTAGAGTCAGTGTCATTGACAGTGTGTTGGCAGTAGCCACTCAATGTTAGTGGTGGCTGTTTAACAGTCTGATGGCCTTGAGATAGAAGCTGTTTTTCAGTCTCTCGGTCCCAGCTTTGATGCACCTGTACTGACCTTGCCTTCTGGTGACAGCGGGGTGAACAGGCAGTGGCTCGGGTGGTTGATGTCCTTGATGATCTTTATGGCCTTCCTGTAGCATCGGGTGGTGTAGGTGTCCTGGAGGGCAGGTAGTTTGCCCCCGGTGATGCGTTGTGCAGACCTCACTACCCTCTGGAGAGCCTTATGGTTGAGGGCGGTGCAGTTGCCATACCAGGCGGTGATACAGTCCGCCAAGATGCTCTCGATTGTGCATCTGTAGAAGTTTGTGAGTGCTTTTGGTGACAAGCCGAATTTCTTCAGCCTCCTGAGGTTGAAGAGGCGCTGCTGCGCCTTCCTCACGATGCTGTCTGTGTGAGTGGACCAATTCAGTTTGTCTGTGATGTGTATGCCGAGGAACTTAAAACTTGCTACCCTCTCCACTACTGTTCCATCAATGTGGATGGGGGTGTTCCCTCTGCTGTTTCCTGAAGTCCACAATCATCTCCTTAGTTTTGTTGACGTTGAGTGTGAGGTTATTTTCCTGACACCACACTCCGAGGGCCCTCACCTCCTCCCTGTAGGCCGTCTCGTCGTTGTTGGTAATCAAGCCTACCACTGTTGTGTCGTCCGCAAACTTGATGATTGAGTTGGAGGCGTGCGTGGCCACGCAGTCGTGGGTGAACAGGGAGTACAGGAGAGGGCTCAGAACGCACCCTTGTGGGGCCCCAGTGTTGAGGATCAGCGGGGAGGAGATGTTGTTGCCTACCCTCACCACCTGGGGGCGGCCCGTCAGGAAGTCCAGTACCCAGTTGCACAGCTTGATGACGAGCTTGGAGGGTACTATGGTGTTGAATGCCGAGCTGTAGTCGATGAACAGCATTCTTACATAGGTATTCCTCTTGTCCAGATGGGTTAGGGCAGTGTGCAGTGTGGTTGAGATTGCATCGTCTGTGGACCTATTTGGGCGGTAAGCAAATTGGAGTGGGTCTAGGGTGTCAGGTAGGGTGGAGGTGATATGGTCCTTGACTAGTCTCTCAAAGCACTTCATGATGACGGATGTGAGTGCTATGGGGCGGTAGTCGTTTAGCTCAGTTACCTTAGCTTTCTTTGGGAACAGGAACAATGGTGGCCCTCTTGAAGCATGTGGGAACAGCAGACTGGTATAGGGATTGATTGAATATGTCCGTAAACACACCGGCCAGCTGGTCTGCGCATGCTCTGAGGGCGCGGCTGGGGATGCCGTCTGGGCCTGCAGCCTTGCGAGGGTTAACACGTTTAAATGTCTTACTCACTTCGGCTGCAGTGAAGGAGAGACCGCATGTTTTCGTTACAGGCCGTGTCAGTGGCACTGTATTGTCCTCAAAGCGGGCAAAAAAGTTATTTAGTCTGCCTGGGAGCAAGACATCCTGGTCCGTGACTGGGCTGGGTTTCTTCCTGTAGTCCGTGATTGACTGTAGACCCTGCCACATGCAGGGCCTGCCACTGAAAAACATCCCCACAGTATGATGCTGCCATCGCCATGCTTCAACGTAGGGATGGTGGCAGGTTTCCTTCAGATGTGATGCTTGGCATTCAGGCCAAAGAATTCAATCTTAGTTTCATCAGAGCAGAGAATCTTGTTGTTCATAGTCTGAGTCTCTTTAGGTGCCTTTTGGAAAACTCTGAGCGGGCTATCATGTGCCTTTTACCGAGGAGTGGCTTTCGTCTGGCCACTCTAACATAAAGGCCTTATTGGTGGAGTGCTGCAGAGATGGTTATCCTTCTGGAAGGTTCTACCATCTCCATAGAGGAACTCTGGAGCTCTGTCAGAGTGACCAGCGGGTTCTTGGTCACCTCCCTGACCAAGGCCTTACTCCCCCGATTGCTCAGTCTGACCGGGCGTCCAGCTCAAGGAAGAGTTTTGGTGGTTGCAAAGTTCTTCCATTTTTAAGAATGATGGAGACCACTGTTTTCTTGGGGACCTTCAATGCTGCAGAAATGTTTTTGTACCCTTCCCTAGATCTGTGCCTCGACACAATCCTGTCTCAGAGCTCTACAGATAATTAATTCAACCGCAGGGCTTGGTTTTTGCTCTGACACGCACTGTCAACTGTGGGACCTTATATAGACAGCTGTGTGCCTTTCCAAATCATACTATTTAATGAAGCTGCCAGTTGAGAACTTGTGAGGCATCTGTTTCTCAAACTAGACACTATATGTACCTGTCCTCTTGCTCAGTTGTGCACCGGTTCCTCCCACTCCTCTTTCTATTCTGATTAGAGCTAGTCTGCGCTGTTCTGTGAAGGGAGTAGTATACAGCGGTGTACGAGATCTTCAGTTTCTTGGCAATTTCTCACATGGAATAGCCTTCATTTCTCAGAACAAGAATAGACTGATGAGATTAATAAGAAAGGTCTTTGTTTCTGGCCAGTTTGAGCCTGTAATCGAACCCACAAATGCTGACTCTCCAGATACTCATCTAGTCTAAAGAAGGCCAGTTTTATTGCTTCTTTAATCAGAACAACAGTTTTCAGCTGTGCTAACATAATTGCAAAATGGTTTTCTAATGATCAATTAGCCTTTTAAAAGTATAAACTTGGATTAGCTAACATAACGTGCCATTGGAACACAGGAGTGATGGTTGCTGATAATGGGCCTCTGGACGCCCATGTAGATATTCCATTAAAAATCCCATAAGTCACGTACAACATTAACAATGTCTAGACTGTATTTTTGATCAATGTGATGTTATTTTAATGGACAAAAAATGTGCTTTTCTTTCAAAAACAAGGACATTTCTAAGTGACCCCAAACTTTTGAACGGTAGGGTACATGCGCAGGAAGAGTGTAGTATTGGACCTTGCTCTACAGTATGTATAATACTGAATTCCTTAACAGGAGAATAGTAGAACTGGTATTAGGCCCAGTAGAAGTTGTAGTAGTCTCCTTCATAAAAATGGCTTTAAAATGATGTGGGCCTAATCCTATATCTTTAGTTTTGCATTCACAAATGAAACCTTTGAGTTAATCATGTATTGATGTCATTTAAAGATTAAAGTAAAGCTTGACAGTAATTTGACTCGTTTTGAAGTCCATAAGGCATTGGGAGGAGGGGTAACGTCAAGGTCACATAACACTTTATGTTATTTAAATGTGTCAGATGTGAAAGTGAAGTTAAATGTATGGATGAATGAAAGATAAATATGTTTAAAACAATTATAATCCCTATGTGCATGACACGTTTTCAAGAAACGGCTTAACGTTTAATTATCTAGAGACGAAAATAAACGGCAAGATTTTAATTTCATTTAGTATTTATTTTGCTTCATGTTTTTAGAAACATCTTATTACAGGGGTCCAATATTCTAAGTTAACCAGGCAGATGATATGTCATATTTTATCAGTCGATGTACTTTAATTTACTTTGAGCATGGCCTATTTCTTTGTTAGAAAGTAGTAATGTCGTCTCTAGTCGAATGGAATATTCAGCAGGAAGTGGACATTTTCGGAATATTTTTGGTCCAATAATTACATTAAGTACGATATTAGCTTTATATGAATGTTTAAACATCCCATCCTATTTAAATGTCATTATTAGCATGCTGAGAACAGAATAAATGTGTCCAGTGCATCACCTGATGCTTCAGCGAATCCACCCCAGCTGAATGTAAAAGGCTTGTAAAATGCTTACTTAATTAATTAGGGTTGCACTGTGCTTACAATACAATGCTTTCTTCATCTTATAAATATTCTAAATGTAGATTGGTTGGAAAACAAATACGAGACACGGCTCTGGAGCTTGTTTCTGTGTGGCATGAATGTTTCATTAGTTTGTGAATGTCGAAAAGTCATTCCAATTTCTCCCGTCGCTCTAAGCAGCACCAAACCCACACAGACTCGCATCACATTCATCCCACCGCTAATTGCTCCCTAAAGGCTTCCACATGCTTCGGTTCGGCTGGGGCCTAACCGAGCTCGGCTAGGTGAACCGAACAAGTGTGCTCACATACTCCCTTAAATGTGCTACACATAGGATTTTATTTGTATTTTTGCATTGTAATTTCAGAAAATGTCCATGATATAGCTGGTGCTCAGAGGTGCAACTTACAGTGGGGACGGGGGGTACATGTCCCCCCACATTCTGAAATTGCATTTTTGTCCACAACCAGTTTTATCATTGGAATATGATACAAAACTAAGGCAACAGTGTGCTTTAGGACCATGCGGATGCTGTTTGGAGCGTTTATCTGACTGGATATAAAAAAAAGTTATAATAATTATGTCCCCCCCACTTCTAAAACCAAAGTTTCACCGCTGCAGGCGCTAATAGTGGAATAATAGTGTTTCACAGTTACTTACCCACCAGTGTTGTGATTGGCTGTGATATGCCCCTATTGATTTCTCCTGATGGATAGGCATCTGTTGTCAAACTTGAAAACATGTTCCGACTTTGTGGCTGTATTATCTAGTGGACAAAACCAAACAAACACATGGTTGCTAAACTTCTACACTGTTCGCTCAAATTCAGTTTATGTGAGAAAACAAGCGCTGAATAGTGTAGAGAATCATTGTTTCATCTAAATCGCTGTGAGATATGTTTTCAATAACAAAAAATATAGTTTTTACAGCTGTTTGAAACCAGGAAATGATAGAGCTATTTCCACTAGACAACACAGCCACAAAGTCAGAACCGCTTTCCCGGATAGCACAGACAATCACAACACTGTGAAACACCATCATTCCACTATTGGCGCCAAATATATTATGGACATTTTCTGAAATTCAAAAAAATCCTAAGTCTGGCACCTTTAAAAGACCTTTGCTTGAAAAATGTCCATCTTGAGATGCTGTAACCACTATACACTACCTCAAAATAGTCTAAATTAATCCACGATAATTCAATAAATCTGTCATTAATTTAGATGTTGCAGAGATCTCAGTCAAGCAATTTTATTTAACTAATGAAACTATTTGGTGTGTATTTCTCAACTGAGAAAAAATGCATGAAAACATGTTGTCTATTGTTGAATGACAACAATGACAACAAACACAAAAGTGCCAATATGTAACTTTTTAGCCACCAGGAAATTGGGGCGGCAGGTAGCTTAGTGGATAGAGCATTGAACTAGGAACTGAAAGTTTGCAAGATCAAATCCCCAAGCTAACAATGTAAAAATCTGCTGTTCTGCCCCTGAGCAAGGCAGTTAACCCACTGTTCCTAGGCTGTCATTGAAAATAAGAATTTGTTCTTAACTGACTTCCCTAGTTAAATAAAAAATGGCGGAGTGAATCCCTCCTGTTAACCAATGACTGACAAAGGGGCGTAAACTTTGGCTTCCGAAATTCAGCTTGCCTCAAGAAAAAAGGATATGTGCACGAACAGCCAAAAAAAACAAAAAATTCACAAAAAATTCACAAACTGTTTCGGATGGGAAGCATGCGGACACCTTGAGTCATCTGATGCTGACTGTATAACAGCCTTTTGGGTGAGACGTGTGTGATGATTTAGACCACTAAACTGTCCTCTTTCTCACTCTTCACCACTAAGGGTACAGCCCAAATGGCACCCTATTTCCTATAAAGTGCATGACTTTTGATCAGCTCTGGTCAAAAGTAGTGCACTACAACAGGAATAGTGTGCCATGCAGAATACATCCTAAATGTCCTCCTACAGTACCCTCTTCACTCTTCACTAGACTAGAGGGCTGTTGACCTTTCTATTGCCCTTAAATACCATAGACCAACAGCTTTTTCTCCAAGTAACTCCATGTTGATGGCCAGAAAGCTGTTGGCGTCTAAACTATTGCATTTGCGGTCTGGGGGGTGGTGAGTGGGTAGGATGGGGGATGAGGAGGGTAAGGAGGGAGGTTGGAGGGGTGAGGAGGTGTTTGACAGTGGGTCAGTGATGATGTGTCTTCTAAAGTTGTTGTCTGTGGCTGACAGCTGAGCTACATCCCAAATAGCACCTTAGTCCCTATATAGTGTATAGGGCACCATAGGGCTCCGGTCAAAAAGTAATTCAGTATACAGGAAATAAGGTGCTATTTGGGACTTAGCCCTGATGTACTGAGCCATGAATTGCCTGTCTTAACATTTTCTCCCAGCGTACCGACCAATGTTTCAGATTGTTGTGGCATGTTGTAAGAGACAGAGACACCTACTCGCTTTTCCGCCACTGCCTGGTCTTGATCAATGAAGACGATTCTTCCAGCGACAGCAGCAGGCAGAAAAAAAGGCCTTATTGACTTGTGCTGTCTGTGGCCTGGGTGGGTCGATGGCGACCGGGCAAGCCTCGTCTGACTGAGCAAACCCCCTAAACATCTCAGCCTTGACCATGTGACCATGGGATTCATTGATTGTAGAAACGACAATTATTGGGGAAGGTGTCAATCCGTGTTTATTTTTCCTCCCAAGGGAGTCGGATAGGTGGAAGGATGGGAGGGACGGAGTGGGAGTGAGAGCGAAACTTGAGTCAAGCGGAGGGAACTTTTTTGGTTGTTGCAACAATTAATATTCGCTCTTCTGGTGCAAATATGAATTACCCAAAGAGTTACATTGAATTAATAACTGGATCATTTAGACATGATAGTCTGTGTGTCTTGTGTTGTCTTACCACTACTATAACTGGACCTATGTAACACGCATATAATTTCCTTTCAGTCTACATTTTAATCTACATGATGCACAAGACAGCTCAACCAAGCGTAATGGTGTAGATCTTGCCTGGATGACCCGACCTCTAAAATGAGCCCCCCTCACCCTCGGCCTGTCTTGTCAATATCGTCCCTTCAGAGTGCAGGAACCCCTGACAGGTCTGATCTAGTCATTGTGCCTTTTAAATATCTCTCCACACTAATCAGAATGACTCTCTGTTAAATAAACCATGAAAAAAGCTTTCCCACTAACGGTGCACTGGAGTGGAAGGAAGTCATCTAGCAGCCTGTAACGCTACACGATTAATCAACAGAGTGGATTCTGTTAACCACTAAAATACCTTTCTTTCTATACACACCCTGTACAAGTAGTCAATGCACTTCAATTAAATTAAGTAGCAATAACATCTATTTTATTTTTAAAAAATTAAGCATTTGTTATGTTCTCGTTCTGTTAAGAGTTAGAGGATGGTGGGGGTCTACTGAAGATGCTGTAAAGGCCCAGAAGAGACTCCTGCCAGGGATAATCAGAATATGTGCTAGCTACGCCAGGCTATAGATAGCGTGGGTGGTACTGAGAATGGTGAGATGTTGGCACCCATTGGTCTAGGTCCATTTAACAGGCTCTCTGAGACCTCCTGTCCCTACGTGGTCTACGAGTCCACTCAGTAATGCAATGTAGCATTAAATGGGTTGAATCCTCACTTAGTGGCTGGGGAGAGAGTGTTAACCATAGCAAAAGCTCTGTTGGTTAACAGTGTGGTAGACCTGTGGTTGAGCAGTTTTGTAGGTTGCATTGAAGTGGCTGCATTTGTAGGTTGCATTGCAGTGGTGGCAGGTAGCCTAGTGGTTAGAATGATGGGCCAAATACCGAAAGGTTTCTAGTTTGAATACCCGAGCCGACAAGGTGAAAAATCTGTTGTTGTGCCCTTGAGCAAGGCACTTAACCCTCATTTGCTTCATGGCTGATCCTGTAAAACAACACATTTCACTGAACCTATCCTGTGTATGTGACAATAAAACATCTTATATATTTGGGTGATGGACGATAAAATAATTCCAATAAGAAGAGATTTTAGAGTAAGTGACAAAATTATGGTGATCATAATTGGAACACATGATTAATACATGACAATGTACATTTTGCGAAAATTATTTGCCATTTATGTTTCACATAGGTTGCCTACATGCTATGAGAAATATAAAATAAACTCGGCCTTCTATTTCTGGTCAGTGTGTGAAAACAGTATTGATTTAGTCATCTCCCCCTTTTCATGCTGAATGATGTAAAGACTATGTCACTCCCCATTGCCTTTCCCAGAGACCATGTTCCATCAATCCATCCAGCCATTTATCCACCCCCACGGCCAAATGACAGATGCCATATATTTCACCTTCTCAGCCAAAGTGGGCCAGGAAGTGGAATGAGTTGGAGGGAGGGGGAGAGGAAAGTGACACATCTGAAGGTGACAGTTTTTTACACCTGGGAATAATGGTTTTGATAGGTGTCCTACGTGTTTCTCTGCTGTGAAAAGAGACCCAAAATGTGCAATAATAGACACAATTAGCTCACACTGCAAAAAGACCCAGGGCCGTATCACAAGCCGGGACGAATCCCAACTCTGAGGCTACCTCCAGGGAGGTGACAGCAAGACAGTCCATACTACCGTCTCTAGGTCCACCATGCTTCGACACATCAAGGATACAATTACTGGACCCCAAAGCTTGTGTGTCTGGTCTTGTCTCAACATGCATACTCACAGCTTTGTCGGGAATTGGAAAGGTGCTTCGATTTTTCCATGTTGGTATCCCATAGGATATCGCCTACACTTCACACTACAACTAGAGTACAAAGAACAAGACAAGAATATTCTCTATTCCCTATGACATATCTTCCCTATGACAGATAGTGGTAAGAACACAAATGACCAGCTTTGCAAATTTAGAAATAATTTTCCCCTTTGAAATCCTTGTCTTCCCACTTTAAACCTAACTGATTGTACATATGTGAGTCGTCTTAAAAAATACATCAGAGATAACATCAAAATTGGTGCCCGATTTATCCTGTCAGAGATTCTCCCTCCCTTGTGTTTCGTAAAGGAAAGCATGTAGCTTCAATAGAGGAGCCACATCCAATTTATGTGTCATTACAATGTGAATGTGTAGCAGCATGCAGACATGCTTTCCACCCAATGTACTGCAACGGCAGCTGTAGTTTGACAGAATACAGCGATGTGGAGTGTGATGATGGAACATTTTGGTCATTTTTATGGTATACTTCATATACGGCTAAAGACACGGCTGGGCAGAACAATGTCCCAACGATTCCTATTCACTGCCAGATTCCAGCGACAAGAGCTTATGGCTGCATCCCACACGGTACCCTGTTCTCTATATAGCATGGGTCCTGCTCAAAAGTAATGCACTATATCAGTAATAGGATGCCATTTGGGATGCAACCTATCACTGCCTCAGGAGCTTATATCACTGTATGAAACAGCCTCTTTTATGTCTCGTCGCAAAGATAACTGTCTGTCCATAAAGAGAAGGAAAGGGAGGAAAATCAATCAAATCATGCATCTAATAAGGTGAGGAGCATTAAAGATGGCTTCCCTATTCTCCAAAGCCTTCAGGGGTAAATTGAGAAACAGTAGCTATAATTACTCCTCCTCTCACAGGTACTATGCCAGGGACAACCCACCACACACCCCCATCCTCTCATCATCTCTCCCCTCCGCCTTGCTTCCTCCCTTCCCCCTCCCACCCCAGGTCGGGCTGTGGAGCTACGGGCCTGGCTCCTGCCTCCTCACTGGGTTCCCCTCCACCTGGCTCTGTCCTGCTCCCCTCCCTCCCTGGGTCAGGGAGGTGTGGGACTTGTTCCTGGCAGGTAGGGGGATTAGTAAAGCCAGATCCAGCCTGCCATGTCTCAAGGCCTCTAAAGCCCAGTTGGCTAATTAAACAGTAACTGTCGAGACATGGTTCTCCTCTTGTTTCCCCGTCTCATATTTGGAGTAGGGGGTGACCCTGTGGGTGGACTGGGCTGGCTTCCAGCTCTGCTCTAAACGAACATAGAGGTAAAAGGGATGTGTGATGTAGCGGCCAGATAGAAAAGGAGGGACGGGAGGACCGATGGGAGGGGAGTAGGAGTCACATGGGAAGAGCCAGGTCAAGCTATTTAAGTCAATATCCCTCACCCCCTTTGACAGCCAGAGTAAGACCTTCGTGTTCCATGAGGCCAATGGACAAAAATGAGAGAAGGGGGGGAGGCAATGTTGACATCTCATCAGCAAGGAATTGTGGGCCTCCTCTACCTCCACCAGCCTCCTCCTCCATTAGAGTAAGTCTGCGTACCAAATGGCACCCTACTTCATACATAGTGAACTAATTTGGACCAGACCCCTATGGGCCCTGTTCAAACATAGTGCACTATATAGGGAATAGGATGCCATTTAGGATGCAACCTAACAGTAAGGTTGGAGCTTGGGAGCTGGAGGGTCCTGTAGCAGGCATGTGTCCGAGGGGCTCCCAGGAGACCAGGCTTTAGGATGAAGGGCTCCACTATTGTTGACCTAGCCCCGGGGCACATGTGTCACCGCCACAGCCATCAACCACACCCCTGTCATCACATTTGCACTTCAAAACCAAAAGGCTCCAACACAGCCTGGGAGACTCAGAGGGGATAGAGGGATGGATGGGGGATAGATGGAGGAAGAGAGAGAGAGAGATAATTATCAGCCTACAGCCAAACAAGCAGATGTTAACAGGTGGAAAGAGAAGACACCCCCTTTGTGTTCCTTATGATGATATTACTGGACCGTATCTGTTCAGAGGCTTACATCAGATCAGATTGTAAAGTGCTTTTGGTTACATGTTGGATATAGATTATCTGAAGAACATACCCAGATGAGATACGGCAGATAGCATTTTGCACCGAAGCGTTGCGCATACTATGCATTGGTTATTGTGAGAATGAGGTGAGCAGTGTAGATTCTCCCCAAACATACGGTATCCCGCAGGGATTTTCATGGACCTCAAAGTTCTCAGAATGTGTCTCTAGATTTTTGAATGTCTTATTTGGTCACCTATACCAAAACGTGGTGAATTCAAAGATAACAATAGGAACCACTGGACAACACAACACACAGGAGCTGTATTCAACACCCCTGGTTGGTTTAGGGTCAGTAGCCCCAACTCTGCAGGCTCATAAAATGTCCCTTATCAATAATTTATTTAATCAATTGTTACCCCTGGCCAACACGTCCCACCATAAAAAGTGAATTATCAGCGGGCACAGTCACCAGGGAAAAACCCTGACTGTCTGTGACTGAGAGTGGCTAGCTCGTCTCAGCTCTTGCTTTCTCTGACGTTGTTCTATAGTGTTATGGGGCATGAAGCGGGTGGGGTTATTATCTTAAAGTGTACAGTCAATGCTATCTGGGGTCCTGTTGGCGATGCTCTTGTAGGGATTATTTAAAACTCAACAATGCCCTGGGCATATTGTATCCTCCGGAGAGCTCTTGGCCGAAGTAAATCTATAATACAACACAGAGAGAGAAATGATGACCCAGATTTACAGGTCCACGGCCTATAAAGTCTTCCGATTATTGTTATCGATAAATTAGACAGGGCTGAATGAAATATTAGGTTTTTGATAACAGGTTAAGATACTGTAACTTTGGTAGAACAGGATCATACATAGGGGTGTGTCTGCGTCAATATTCAATAAAAATAGCAGCGATGTCATAAAGCCTGTGTGTAGCTGGTGTAGAGGAGTCAGGCGCAGATATGAGTAATAAACGTATTCACTCAAGATTTCACAAATACAACACAAAATATTAGAGCCTACAATAACGGACCGTATTACAAAACAAACAATTACTCACAAATAAACATGGGGGAACAGAGGGTTAAATAATGAACAAGTTATTGGGGAATTGAAACCAGGTGTGTAAGACAAAGACAAAACAAATGGAAAATGAAAAGTGGATCGTCGATGGCTAGAAGGCCGGTGACGTCGACCTCCCGAACGCCGCCCGAACTAGGAGAGGGACCGACTTCGGTGGAAGTCGTGACAAGCGAGATGACAATATTATGAGGTACCACTGAGACGCAATAGGTGACAAATTGGATCACGTAATGGATGCTTTCAGTAGGTTTACTAGCTAGCTAAATGTTTTGCCAGAAGACAACATCATTCTTTGATATTGTTTTATATTGCTTGTGCTCACAATTGCCAGCTTGAAAGATGACTGCTGTCTTCTCTGAGCTCTTTAGAGTGGATGTTAAAACGTGAAATGGTAGGTACACTCATCATTCATGGCTACTGGCAGTGTCATTCCCTTTACTGGTTGCCAGCCAGTGAATCGACATTTGGTAGAGGAGGGAGAAGAGGGCACTGGTGGGTTTAAAGGGCTCTCTACCACAGAGAAGATGTTGTTCATTGAGCTGTAAAGTTCTGGAGGCAGTGAGAGAGTAAGTTACCACCCGGATCAGTTGCCTTTAACCTTATAAAAGTACTTAACGTGGCCATCACCTCTGCACGCACGTGTGCACTCAAGATCAACATACATATGCACACACACACACACACACACACACACACACACACACACACACACACACACACACACACACACACACACACACACACACACACACACACACACACACACACACACACACACACACACACACACACACAAACAGACACACACAATTCACTTACACACATTAATTATTGTGCAAATAAATGCACACCGACAAACACATAGACTCAAGCACACACACACACTTCCTTATAAATGCCACACTAATATATATATACAACACTGTAATATATGTCCATCACTGTAATGGTAAAAAGGTGGTTCTGTTTTCACTAAGGAAAAGTGGTAGTGGTCGTGGTGACGGTGGCACCATGTAACATCATGTCACACATTACCAACTCTGCTTTACAGAACCACATCTACAACCACCAGTCAGCCAGGCAAGGCAATGCTCATGCCATCAGCAAATCACAAATCGTAGCTCCTGACGCGAACCATTGCACAGAAGCCAAGTGCCAAAGGGCTCTGGACAAAGCAGCAAGTATCCCAGCATTAGACTTTAAAATGATTTGAAAAAATGACAAAGGGAAGGGACAGAATTAGCCTCTGAGGCGAACATTGACAGAGCTTCAATCTTCAATGAGATGGAAAAAGGAGAGAAAGAAAAAGTAAAAGGAGAGGGATTAAGAAAGGGAAAAACTGCAGCATGGTCCACTCATCCATCATTCCTTTTTGTCTAAAAGGTCAGGTTGATTTTGTAGGTTGGGATTGGTAGAAGAGCGGTGGATTGCAGATGCAGTGAACAGCAGGGCGTTTCACGCTGCCATGACCAGCTAAGGAGGGCTCCTTTAAAACTCATCTGCCAGTAAACATTTTGGCCTGACTCTGGGTCATCTCTCCTGTCTGAGCCCAGACCCGGCCAAGCGTGAAGATGAGGATGTACCTTCCTGCACACACAGACCCTGAGATGGAAGGTTAGTCGGTCAGTCCCTCCACCTCTCCTTACCCCCTCCTTGTGCCCTGTTAATTGTCGGGATGTTGTACAGTTACAGTACTTGACTCTGTCCTGGAATCTTTTAAAGGGCTCTAACTGCACCACAAGTTTTCCTTGAGTGAAGGTTTTCCTACACTCTCTGCCTGCTAAAGGGCTCTACCCAAATGGAGCGACGGAGCGTACAGTAGATTGCATACAGTTCTACGTACTTTTATGCTGCTGAATTTTTCGAACGTACTGTATACGACGTTCCATCGCTCCGTGTGCGTAGAGTGTGTAGCAAGCTTAACCAGCACAACACTGATATGTGCAAAAACAAACAAATCCTGATCATACAGGATTTTGACTGTGCAACATCTTCTATGCAGAATGTTTTTAATTGGGTGATAATGCCCGAGAATCAAATCAAATCAAATGTATTCATATAGCCCTTCGTACATCAGCTGATATCTCAAAGTGCTGTACAGAAACCCAGCCTAAAACCCCAAACAGCAAGCAATGCAGATGTAGAAGCACGGTGGCTAGGAAAAACTCCCTAGAAAGGCCAAAACCTAGGAAGAAACCTAGAGAGGAACCAGGCTATGAGGGGTGGCCAGTCCTCTTCTGGCCGTGCCGGGTGGAGATTATAACAGAACATGGCCAAGATGTTCAAATGTTCATAAATGACCAGCATGGTCAAGTAATAATAATCACAGGCAGAACAGTTCAAACTGGAGCAGCAGCACGGCCAGGTGGACTGGGGACAGCAAGGAGTCATCATGCCAGGTAGTCCTGAGGCATGGTCCTAGGGCTCAGGTCCTCCGAGAGAGAGAAAGAAAGAGAGAAAGAGAGAATTAGAGAGAGCATACTTAAATTCACACAGGACACAGGATAAGACAGGAAAAGTACTCCAGATATAACAAACTGACCCTAGCCCCCCGACACATATACTACTGCAGCATAAATACTGGAGGCCGAGACAGGAGAGGTCAGGAGACACTGTGGCCCCATCCGATGATCCCCCTTATAGGGCCAAACAGGAAGAATATAACCCCACCCACTTTGCCAAAGCACAGCCCCCACACCACTGGAGGGATATCGTCAACCACCAACTTACCATCCTGAGACAAGGCCGAGTATAGCCCACAAAGATCTCCGCCACGGCACAATCCAAGGGGGTTGTTGAGAAGCCAGTGTTTTGAGGATATATTGGCAGGGGTGTTGTTAGGCCCAAGACGAAGGCATTATCAATTTTATACAATGGGTTACCAACAAAATATGATTATTTCTTCATACTATTTCATCCTTCCACAAGATTTAGTCCCGAAAAAATCAAGGGTTGCTACCCAAGCCGGCTGGTTGTTTGTTCCATCGGTTGGGTTGCTAGAGACGCGACCTAGTCGTTCAGTCTTTTTGTTCTGTATCTATGGATGCGACCCAGTCGTTCCTTCTAAACATTCCATTCTTATACTGGCTGGCAATGTTCTTATCCCTTGCTTGATAAAACTTGGAGACACAACTCAAATGGGTACTGAAGCCTAGGGCATGTAAACACAAGGCAACAACTTGTGCAGGCGAAATTTAACCTTTGTGCGCTCTCAAATGTTTTAATTATAATACAGTATATGCCCCTACTTTCTCTGTTTTCTATTTGTAGCCAATCATGTTAAATATTATCTACTATCAATAGTGACTGTAAATAATAACCACACATGCAACTGCCAATTAAGTGTTTATACCCTCACGTTAGCCGACATTTCAAATCATTCCATTCCATTACACAAAGATCTCCACCACGGCACAACCCAAGGGGCGGCGCCAACCCAGACAGGAAGATCACATCAGTGACTCAACCCACTCAAGTGACGCACCCTTCCTAGGGACGGCATGAAAGAGCACCAGTAAACCAGTGACTCAGCCCCTGTAATAGGGTTAGAGGCAGAGAATCCCAGTGGAAAGAGGGAAACCGGCCAGGCAGAGACAGCAAGGGCGGTTCATTGCTCCAGAGCCTTTCCGTTCACCTTCACACTCCTGGGCCAGACTACACTCAATCATATGACCCACTGAAGAGATGAGTCTTCAGTAAAGACTTAAAGGTTGAGACCGAGTTTGAGTCTCTCACATGGGTAGGCAGACCATTCCATAAAAATGGAGCTCTATAGGAGAGCCCTGTCTCCAGCTGTTTGCTTAGAAATTCTAGGGACAATTAGGAGGCCTGCGTCTTGTGACCGTAGCGTACGTGTAGGTATGTACGGCAGGACCAAATCAGAGAGATACTGTAGGTAGGAGCAAGCCCATGTAATGATTTGTAGGTAAGCAGTAAAACCTTGAAATCAGCCCTTGCCTTGACAGGAAGCCAGTGTAGGGAGGCTAGCACTGGAGTAATATGATCAATTTTTTTGGTTCTAGTCAGGATTCTAGCAGCTGTATTTAGCACTAACTGAAGTTTATTTAGTGCTTTATCTGGGTAGCCAGAAGGTAGAGCATTGCAGTAGACTAACCTAGAAGTAACAAAAGCATCGATTAATTTTTCTGCATCATTTTTGGACAGAACGTTTCAGATTTTTGCAATGTTATGTAGATGGAAAAAAGCTGTCCTTGAAACAGTCTTGATATGTTCGTCAAAAGAGAGATCAGGGTCCAGAGTAACGCCGAGGTCCTTCACAGTTTTATTTGAGACAACTGTACAACCATTAAGAGTAATTGTCAGATTCAACAGAATATCTATTTGTTTCTTGGGACCTAGAACAAGCATCTCTGTTTTGTCCGAGTTTTATTTGAGACGACTGTACAACCATTAAGAGTAATTGTCAGATTCAACAGAATATCTATTTCTTTCTTGGGACCTAGAACAAGCATCTCTGTTTTGTCAGAGTTTAAAAGTAGAACATTTGCAGCCATCCACTTCCTTATGTCTGAAACACAGGCTTCTAGCGAGGGCAATTTTGGGCCTTCACCATGTTTCATTGAAATGTACAGCTGTGTGTCATCCGCATAGCAGTGAAAGTTAACATTATGTTTTCGAATGACATCCCCAAGAAGTAAAATATAAAGTGAAAACAATAGTGGTCCTAAAACGGAACCTTGAGGAACACCGGAATTTACAGTTGATTTGTCAGAGGACAAACCATTCACAGAGACAAACTGATATCTTTCCGACAGATAAGATCTAAACCAGGCCAGAACTTGTACGTGTAGACCAATTTGGGTTTCCAATCTCTCCAAAAGAATGAGGTGATCGATGGTATCAAAAGCAGCATTAAGGTCCTGCAGCACGAGGACAGATGCAGAGCCTCGGTCTGATGCAATTAAAAGGTAATTTGCCACCTTCACAAGTGCAGTCTCAGTGCTATGATGGCATCTAAAACCAGACTGAAGCATTTCGTATACATTGTTTGTCTTCAGGAAGACAGTGAGTTGCTGCACAACAGCCTTTTCTAAAAGTTTTGAGAGGAATGGAAGATTTGATGTAGGCCGATAGTTTTTATATTTTCTGGGTCAAGGTTTGGCTTTTTCAAGAGAGGCTTTATTACTGCCACTTTTAGTGAGTTTGGTACACATCCAGTGGATAGAGAGCCGTTTATTATGTTCAACATAGGAGGGCCAAGCACAGGAAGCAGCTCTTTCAGTAGTTTAGATGAAATAGGGTCCAGTATGCAGCTTGAAGGTTTAGAGGCCATGATTATTTTCATCATTGTGTCAAGAGATATAGTACTAAAACACTTGAGTGTCTCTCTTGATCCTAGGTCCTGGCAGAGTTGTGCAGACTCAGGACAACTGAGATTTGAAGGAATATGCAGATTTAAAGAGGAGTCCATGATTTTCTTTCTAATAATCATGATCTTTTCCTCAAAGAAGTTCATGAATTTATTACTGCTGAAGTGAAAGCCATCCTCTCTTGGGGAATGCTGCTTTTTAGTTAGCTTTGCGACAGTATCAAAAATACGTTTCAGATTGTACTTATTTTCCTCAATTAAGTTGAAAAAATAGGATGATCGATCAGCAGTAAGGGCTCTTCGATACTGCACGGTACTGTCTTTCAAAGCTTGTCTGATGACTTCTAGTTTGGTGTGGCGCCATTTCTGTTCCAATTTTCTGGAAGCTTGCTTCAGAGCTCAGGTATTTTCTGTATACCAGGGAGCTAGTTTCTTATGGGAAATGTTTTTAGGGGTGCAACTGCATCTAGGGTATTGCGCAAGTACCTCAGTTAGGTGGTTAACTGATTTTTGTCCTCTGACGTCCTTGGGTAGGCAGAGGGAGTCTGGAAGGGCATCAAGGAATCTTTGTGTTGTCTGTGAATTTATAGCACGACATTTGATGCTCCTTGGTTGGGGTCTGAACAGATTATTCGTTGCAATTGCAAACATAATAAAATGGTGGTCCGAAGGTCCAGGATTATGAGGAAAAACATTAAGATCCACAACATTTATTCCATGGGACAAAACTAGGTCCAGAGTATGACTGTGACAGTGAGTAGGTCCAGAGACATGTTGGACAAAACCCACTGAGTCGATGATGGCTCCGAAAGCCTTTTGGAGTGGGTCTGTGGACTTTTCCATGTGAATATTAAAGTCACCAAAAATTGGAATATTATCTGCTATGACTACAAGGTCCGATAGGAATTCAGGGAACTCAATGAGGAACGCTGTATATGGCCCAGGAGGCCTGTAAACAGTAGCCATAAAGAGTGATTGAGTAGGCTGCATAGATTTCATGACTAGAAGCTCAAAAGACAAAAACATCATTTTTTCTTTGTAAATTTAAATTTGCTATCGTAAATGTTAGCAACACCTCTGCCCTTGCGGGATGCACGGGGGATATGGTCACTAGTGTAACCAGGAGGCGACGCCTCATTTAACACAGTAAATTCATCAGGCTTAAGCCATGTTTCAGTCAGGCCAATCACATCAAGATTCCCTGTAGATCAGAGATTAGTTAATTGACTATAATTGCCTTTGAAGTAAGGGATCTAACATTAAGTAGCCCTATATTGAGATGTGAGGTATCACGATCTCTTTCAATAATGACAGGAATGGAGAAGGTCTTTATCCTAGTGAGATTACTAAGGCGAACACCGCTATGTTAAGTTTTGCCCAACCCAGGTCGAGGCACAGACACGGTCTCAATGGGGATAGCTGAGCTGACTACACTGACTGTGCTAGTGGCAGACTCCACTAAGCTGGCAGGCTGGCTAACAGCCTGCTGCCTGGCCTGCACCCTATTTCATTGTGGAGCTAGAGGAGTTAGAGCCCTGTCTATGTTGGTAGATATGATGAGAGCACCCCTCCAGCTAGGATGGAGTCCGTCACTCCTCAGCAGGCCAGGCTTGGTCCTGTTTGTGGGTGAGTCCCAGAAAGAGGGCCAATTATCTACAAATTCTATCTTTTGGGAGGGGCAGAAAACAGTTTTCAACCAGCGATTGAGTTGTGAGACTCTGCTGTAGAGCTCATCACTCCCCCTAACTGGGAGGGGGCCAGAGACAATTACTCGATGCCGACACATCTTTCTAGCTAATTTACACGCTGAAGCTATGTTGCACTTGGTGACCTCTGACTGTTTCATCCTAACATCGTTGGTGCCGACATGGATAACAATATCTCTATACTCTCTACACTTGCCAGTTTTAGCTTTAGCCAGCACCATCTTCAGATTAGCCTTAACGTCGATAGCACTGCCCCCTGGTAAACAGTGTAACAGTGTGATTCGTTTTAAGTCTAATACTGCGGGTAATGGAGTCGCCAATGACTAGGGTTTTCAATTTGTCAGAGCTAATGGTGGGAAGCTTCGGCGCCTAAGACCCCGGAACGGGAGGAGTAGAGACAAAGGATGGCTCGGCCTCAGACTCCGACTTGCTGCTTAATGGGGAAAACCGGTTGAAAGTTTCTGCCGGCTGAATGAGCGTCACCGGTTGAGCATTCCTACAACATTTCCCTACAGAAACCATGAGAAAGTTGTCCGGCTGCGGGGACCGTGCGAGGGGATTTATACTAACATTACTATCTGTACTTACTGGTGGCACAGACACTGTTTCATCATTTCCTACACTGAAATTACCCTTGCCTAACGATTGCGTCTGAAGCTGGGCTTGCAGCACAGCTATCCTCGCTGTAAGGCAATCGTTCTCCTGTATATTATGAGTACAGCGACTGCAATTAGAAGGCATCATGTTAATGTTACTACTTAACTTCGGCAGTTGGAGGTCCTGACGAAGCACGTCCAGATAAAGCGTCCAGAGTGGAAAAGTTGAATGAAAAAAAGTTGAGTGAGGGAAAAACCAAAAATATAAACGGTAATTTAAAAAAATCAGAAATCCGTAAAGTTGTTAGGTAGCAAAGTAAGGTTGGCAACAAAACGCACAAAACGCACAGCAACACGTAAACAAGTCTGCAAGATGTGACCGGAAATGGCGTCGTCTAATTTGATTCTAATTGTACACTAATCTTCAACATTACCATGAGTTGAAGAACTGAATGTGTCAATTTTTTTGTCTTTCCAACCATAAGATTCTTGAATACTTCCCTAACATACACATTTTGTTGTGTTACAGCCTGAATTTAATTTTAGATTTTTTTGTCACTGGCTTATACGCAACACCCCATAATGTCAAAGACAAATTATGTTTTTCAACATTTTTACAAATGACACTGAACAAAAATATAAACGCAACCTGCAACAATTTCTAAGATTTTACTGAGTTACAGTTCATATAAGGAAATCAGTCAATTGAAATAAATTCATTAGGCCCTATTCTATGGATTTCACATGACTGGGAATACAGACATGTATCTGTTGGTGACAGATACCTTAAGAAAAGGTAGGGGCACGGGTCAGAAAACCAGTCAGTATCTGGTGTGACTACCATTTGCCTCATACAGCGAGACACATCTCCTTCACATAGAGTTGATCAGGCTTTTGATTGTGGCCTGTGGAATGTTATCACACTCCTCTTCAATGGTTGTGCGAAGTTGCTGAATAATGGCGGAAACTGGATCACACTGTCGTACAGGTCGATCCAGAGCATCCCAAACAAGCTTAACGGGTGACATGTCTGGTGAGTATGCAAGCCATGGAAGAACTGGGACATTTTCAGCTTCCATTTTCAGCTTCCAGGAATTGTGTAGAGTTGCTTAAGACATGCGGCCATGCATTATCATACTGAAACATGAGGTAAAACATTTTAACGTGTTAACCCTCGCAAGGCTGCAGGCCCAGATGGCATCCCTAGCCGTGTCCTCAGAGCATACGCAGACCAGCTGGCTGGTGTGTTTACGAACATTTTCATTCAATCCCTATCCCAGTCTGCTGTTCCCACATGCTTAAAGAGGGCCACCGTTGTTCCTGTTCTCAAGAAAGCTAAGGTAACTGAGCTAAACGACTAAACGACTATCACCCCGTAGCACTCACTTCTGTCATCATGAAGTTCTTTGAGAGACTAGTCAAGGATCATATCACCTTCACCCTACCTGACACCCTAGACCCACTCCAATTTGCTTACCGCCCCAATAGGTCCACAGATGACGCAATCACAATCACACTGCACACTGCCCTAACCCATCCGGACAAGAGGAATACCTATGTAAGAATGCTGTTCATCGATTACAGCTCAGCATTTCACATCATAGTACCCTCCAAACTTGTCATTAAGCTTGAGACCCTGGGTCTCGACCCCGCCCTGTGCAACTGTGTCCTGGACTTTCTGATGGGCCGCCCCCAGGTAGTGAGGGTAGGAAACTCTCCTGTACTCCCTGTTCACCCATGACTGAGCGGCCATGCACGCCTCCAACTCAATCATCAAGTTTGCAGACTACACTACAGCGAGGGGTCAGGATGGAGGAGGATGGGTGCTGTTGTGAACCGATGCTTCAGGTCCACAAAGGCTTTGTCGACAGCTGGAGAACATTTGAACGGTACCTTGGGGGAGGTGAGTGCCAAGAGGGGGGCCACCAAACGCTGGTAGAAGTTAGTAAACCCATTAAACCGTTGCAACTGCACCCTGGATGTTGGTTGAGGGCAATCCTCCCCTGCTTTCACCTTTCCAGGATCTATCTGAACATTGCCCTCAGCAATGACATATCCCAGAAATGTGATAGAAGAGCGGTGGAACTCACACTTCTCGGCTTTCACGAACAATTGGTTCTCCAGGAGGCGCTGAAGGACCTGTCTGACATGGAGACATGTTCTTGGGCAGATCGGAAAAAAAACAGGATATTGTCCAGGTAGACGAACACAGACCGGTTTAGCATGTCCCGAAGCACATCATTGACCAAAGCCTGGAAGAGAGCGGTGTCGTTGGTGAGTCCAAATGGCATGACCTGGTACTCATAATGTCCACTGGCTGTGTTGAAGGCTGTCCTCCACTCATCCCCCTCGCATATCCGAACCAGGCGGTAGGCATTTTGAAGGTCCAACTTGGAAAACATGGTAGCCCCCTGGAGAGCTTCAAACGCCGAGGAGAGGAGAGGTACGAGGTAACGATTTTTGACAGGGATATCGTTAAGTCCCCGGTAGTCAATGCATGGGTGCAGGGTCTTGTCCTTCTTCTCCACAAAGAAAAACCCTATGCCGGCAGGAGATGTAGTAACAGACGGCCCCAGTGGCTGGAAACTCCTCTATGTACTCCTCCATAGCTTTGGTCTCTGGTCCGGACAGAGAATACAACCGACCCTGAGGTGGAGCTTGTGGTCCAGTCAATCACCATATAACATGGGGGTCTCGCAATTCAAATAAATAATCATGAATATGATGGATTTTAAACGTTTAGGTACACAAAAGTGTCTTATATCGGCTGAAAGCTTAAATTCTTGTTAAATTGAGGTGTGTTCTGCCTCATTAATTCAAATAGAAGTACCCCATTTCACTGTTGCGGACAATTTACGTTTTAGGCATTACTGAGCCGGACAAACTTCTCTCTTCTATGAGAGCCAAAGCACAAACTTCTTCCTCTCTGGCACAATTTCCTGCTGGCACCCGCGTTGCCTTGATAATATCTTTTGACATGTGTGCATTCCTATCAGTAAATCAGTAAAGTAAATGCCTTATTATGTTATTATTAAAGTCTCTGTATATCGTGTTGTCATTTCTACTGTAGCACATCGTATGTATGTATGTATGTATGTATGTATGATAATGTATTTACTGTTTTATTCATGTTTTCAAGTACTGGTGGAAAATCATAAATTCTGATTCTTGCATAGATTGTATGTGTGTAAAATACTTTTTTGAAGGTTATACTGATTATGATGAGCTAACGTTAAGTCAATTGCCAGCTATGTGTGGCGCCATGTTTGTTGACTTCATGCAATGCATTCTGGTTGTCACGAAAACATCTGTCAGACCACAGATGTTATAACAAAACAAGGTGAAGGAATGGTTCACTCGTCTTTCGAGTAAACTTCCGGAAGTGAATGATGGAAGTGAATGATGGTAGATGACACCCCCTGTAACATGCATACTGCAAACAGACCCAACTCATTTTGGAACCTCTTATCTTTGGTTGATGCGAGAAAAAAACAAATGGTGAGTGGAGAAAAAACAGTTTGGCCAGTTCAATCATAGCTGGACATTATAAGTGTTCTAATCACACCAGTTTGAGCGTATGCTGCAGGGACCACTGTAGGAAGATCACACCTATTCAGTATATTCGTATGTGTCAAAGGGTTAAAGGGATTTCTATAGATTTAAAAACAAATAAAGAACTCTGTGAAAACTCCCTGACCAATTCTGTCGGCCACCCACTGGGTGTGTTTTCAGGGGCTGAATTAAATCTATTCAGTGCATGTAAGGCAGCCACATTCGCATAGCTCGCTACACATTTGCTTAAGGTGTCACGGCTCTTGTCGGAATGAGTGGACCAAAGTGTGGTAAGTGTTCATGATACATTTACTACTCAAAACACTCGAAACAAAATAACAAAGAGGGAAAACAGTCCTGTCAGGTGCAGACACTAAACAGAAAACAACTACCCACAAAACCCAAAGGAAAAAGGACAACTGATATATGATCCCCAATCAGAGACAATGATAGACAGCTGATTGGGAACCACACCAACATAGAAGTAAAGAAACTAGAATGCCCACCCTAGTCACACCCTGGCCTAACCAAAATAGAGAATAAAAACATCTCTATGGCCAGGGCGTGACATAAGGTAAGTCCTAATAACAACTACTGAGAATTCTGAGTTGGGCCCTATGAGATGTTGAAATAAACTTTGTAAACTGATATGAAATGATATCTATGACCACTGGTCTCAGAGGTGCATTTGAAAATAAAAAAATAGGAAAGGGCAAAACGGGGGAAATAATCCAGAATCAGCCCTCAGTAGCTAAGTACCTCTTTACTTCCCTCCATCCACTCGAGAGAAGAATAAATTCTATTTTTTTGTTGGCATTATGGTTGGAGAACCACAACTAACTGTCTTCTAAACATTGCACTGCACAACAAACAGGTCAGTCTTTAAAGTGCATTCCCTATGCATACCGTGAAGCCACAATGTACAGAGTATGTAAGTGTTCTCTCTACTTTATTTGTCAGAGTGATAAAGAGGTCGTTTTAGTGATCAGATAGGATGGCAGCAGTCAGGCAGGCAGGCAGTCAGCACAGATGTGAGCTCAGACACAAGTCCCCTCTTCAGCCCCCGCTCAGCTGCTGGAATGCCCTTGGGACAGGCACAAACATCTGGAAGGAATATCCAATGGGAGTGATACAGTAACCAGAGTAATGAAAAATACATTCACCACCATGCCATTGTATAAAAACAAGCTTACCTGACACGCCACGATATGCACTGTTATGATGCTCTTTGATTTGTGTTATTCTGCTTAGCTAATAAGCTATGTGTACATGGGTACAGAATCAACAGCAAATACCATCATAAAGCAGACCACATGGACAAGGCCAGGATGTCACTGTATCTATGATTCCCCACCGGACAAGGCATTTTATCTACTTTGATCCTCTCTATTCAAAACACCTGTTTAATTAAAGTTCACTTCTAATTGGATTTTTGTTGCATAGGAGCAAATGTAATTTAGTTGCAGTCACCGAATATAATACGTTTACAATACTGGAGCTTTTCATTGCGTGGTTATATGCATCTAGATATCTGAATAAATAAAAAGAGAACGCTTTGAGATAAATTCTGCTGCAAGTAGTGTAAGAAGGAATATTTTTCCACATTTTAGTACATTTTTAACAAAAATGTATCCCATAGCCATATTAAAAGTCCTTTGTACGGTTTTGTACTCTCAATTATGAATATATTATGTGCTTAAGGTTAGACACACAAGCTAAAGAGACTGTGACACATTAAACATTAAACATTTTCAGAAGGACACAAACTGCTTAAAAGCGTTGGTTGACAAGGTCAGATGAGTGGTGCAGAATGTGAGTCAGTAGGACAGCTTTAAAAGGAGGGTTTTAATGTGGCCGGCTGTGCTGTTTAAAGATTGTTTGCATCCCAAATGGCACCCTATTCCCTTAGGTCTCTGGTCAAAAGTAGTGCACTATATATGGAATAGGTTGCCATTTGGGATGCATATATTGTTTAGAGCTCAGTGATGTGAGACTGTGCCACCAGGGATGGCCTCAGGGATCTTTTATAATGAGCTTTTGAAAATGTTGCAAATAATGACATTTTTTCTACTTATATGTCCACTTATGAATGTATAAACAAATCCCTGTAGATAGCGAAGGGATTTACAATACTACTGCTGTTGTACCACAAGAGCAACAACCACTCATGATGATAATAGTGTTGATAATTACATTTCAGAAAGCCTGACACAAAAATGATCTTATGACATTCATATCAAAATGATTTAAGTGTTTCTCTCTTAATCTGTCTGTTTTGATTGAGGGTCCGGTGTTTGCAGGGTGGTTAGAGGTGATACAGTGAAGGATAACCTCGTGTGTAGGTACAGCACACCACTGGGTCTGTCAAGCTGATGTTGCCTTGTAGTACTGCACACACAGCCAATCATTCCCATAAATGTTCTCTTTGCCAGCGTCTGCTATCTGCTAGCACTGCTTAACTGGCATTGAGATCTCTAAGACCTGGCCTTGGCTGTTTGGCCCTGGCCCGTCACTCCATCCCCTAGCGGTATTTGCTCTGCTGCATGCCCCAGTGCATCCTGGGACAGCAGTGAGGCCTCGACCCGGAAAGCCAGCCAGTCCTCTCGTCCCCTTGGGACCTCCTCATTATCTGTCATTAAATGTTTTAAAGTTTGCATAATTGATCCTTCCCCAATAAGTCGTGATTGATTTATGGCGGTCTGGGCTGTAGAAGGTAGCTAGTGGTTAAAAATTCATAACCCTGCTATGTGTCTTCACAATCCATTAGGCGTTCCTGGACCCAGAGTTCTCTCATTGATTGACCTTGTCTGAGAATCTCATAGACCTCATTTTTTCCCTCTCCCTGCTATATAGTGTGGGAAGAGTTATGTTTTAGTCTTTCTCCCTTGATTGCTTGACTTTGATTTTTATCTTACTCCTACTGTCTCAATCTATCTTTGTCTCATTCTCTCTGTCTCTCTTTCTAACTCACCGATTCCATCATCCCTCCCTCTCACTATCTCTCTCCCTCTCTCTGTCTCCCCATCTCTCTCTCTTCCCTCCCCTATACGCCCCCCCCCTCTCTTTCTCCCTCCCTCCGTCTAGATTGAAGCCTTTACTCAGAGGGAGACGATGAATAAATAAAGCATGGTCCATAAACAGCTTTTCACTATTATTTAAGCTTCCAGGGCCTGGCACTCTGACAGTCTCCCTCTCCTGCCATCAAATTCAAGTGTGTAAATTTTCTAAAAGGCTCTGAATGTTTTATGATGATTTCAGGGAATGATGGAGTAATAGCTGAATAGTGAAGCTATTAGTTTTAATATTTATATTGAGTGCTTTGAATCATTAATGTAACAGGATGTAAAATCAGAGCTGCGGGATGTATGTGCTTCACAACCACAGCCACTTGGTCAAAAATATTTGTTTTGTTGAGGAGCGCAATGCAGGCTGCAGTCATCACCTAACTGTTGTGATCTAGCTGGCTGCCTATCGGGGTGAGGGGCGACACGCTCCTCCTCCATCCATTTTAAAAGCTCTTCTTGAAAAGAGTTTCTTACAATATAGAGAGTGTTCGTGAGACAAGCAACACATCTTAAGCATGTTGGCATTTATAATTCAGAGGTTAAGTCCTCTGCTACTGGATACTGAATTTATTTATCCTCAAGCCTAGTAATGTCGTGTTTGTAATACTTAGCCTACTGTAGATATTGTAGTTCACTAAACCTTTTTATGCAGTTTCTGTCAAAGCATAAAACTACAGAGCTTGGAAATAAAACTAATAAACCGTCTTGCCTAATGTTAACAGTGTAGAGGAATATATTTACACCATATCAGAAAATATACTACTGTCAACATTACACTTTATTTAATTGAGCATGTATTTGATCAACATAACATTTCAGGATTTAATGAAATAAGATGTGTTTTTTCCAAAAAAATGCAAAAACATGCAAGGGTTTTAACATAAGAGTTTGTATCATAAGTGCTGTATGCATCATGACGCAGCTGCAACAAAAGAAGGTTCCCCTCGGTCAAATCCTTCCAGAAATATAGAGCCACAGTTTGGTGTTGCTCTTTCCCATTGGCACAGGGAGCTAGAAAAAAGGCCTGATGCATTTTCTGCTCTGCAGAGCTCTGTGGAGTTAAAGGCCAGTTTATTCTTGTGGGTATCAGAATTGTCCGTCCTGAGGGAGACCAGACTCTTTCATGCACAGTTAGTGCATTTGACTCAGCCTGGAGATGCTCTCAGATGGAAAAGCCATGTTTAGAGGACATCTTATGATACATTAAAGCACTGCTGCTCCATTGTTTTAGCTCTTCCTAAATGTCACTTCCCACTCTGGAGCCTGCCCTTCAGTAGAGACACAGTACAGCACGTGGCGACGAAGCGGCTCAGGGAAAAGCTTTCTTCTTATTTTTGTTCCCAAATAGGGTCCAACTGCCCGGATGGACATTGTGTGTAACAAGTTCAACGCCACTTCTAGGTCACTATATTTTATTTTCCACAAATACAAATAGGTAACATGCAACATGTGTATTAGCTTTGTGAGTTGGAGTTTCAATGTATTTGATAATGACAGCTGAAAAGGGACTGGATAGTGTTGTGGAACTAGCGAGCTACATGTTTGGCTAGTCTGGTGTTCCATGCTTTACGGCTCTACTTTTTAGCCACAGAAGCAGAAGCAAACATGTCTCTCTATGAATTGCACTCGCTTGAGCTTGACCAGCAAGAGCTTGATCTGCTCTTACTGGTCGGGAGGAGAAGAAGAAGAAAAATGACCGAGAAAATGGCAAGGTTATCCACTGAACACTACAAGAGGGGAAGATGGAAAAATTATGTCTCATGTCCAACCTATACGAAGCATTGTTAAGGAAATACATTTTTAAAACTTTCTGATATGGGTTGACAAAATCGATGACTTACTTCAGCGGCCTGTCCCTAACATCTCGCCCGAGAGAACTCACAGCTTGTCCGTGCTGCAGAAAGACTGTCTGTGACCCTTCGGTCTGTGGCGAGTGGCAGCATACAGCAAAGTATCGCTGTGAGTTATAAGCTAGGAGTCTAGCTTATAAGAAACCGTTTGTGCCATTGTCCCGGAAGTGTGCCAGGCTATATGGCATGTCCTGAAGGAGGATTTTGTTGCTTATCCCTCCATGGCAAATATGGGCAGAAATCACTAGAGATTTTGGTGCAGAAGCTGTCGACGGAAAACCTATTTGGATCTAATCTCTGGCAAACTCGGGCAGAGAGTACTACAACTACAAGGGCTTTTTCTCAATGCATGATGGCAGTCTGTGATGCAAAGTACTGCTTCACCATGATAGACGTGGGCACATATGGCTGGTTGGGAATTGCGGGAATCTTCTGACGAAGCAAGTTCAGCTTTCAACTCATTACAGGCTAGCTGCCGCTACCAAGGCTAGAGTGCTTGCCAGAGACCCAAACAAAGGGCCAATATGTCTTCGTGGGAGACGAGGCATTCCTACTGGTGGCTCCCGAGTGGCGCAGCGGTCTAAGGCAGTGCTTAAGGTGTCACTAGAGACCCTGGTTCAATCCTGGGCTGTATCACATCCAGCTGTGATCAGGAGTCCCATAGGGCAGCGCAGAATTGGCCCAGCGTTGGCTGGGCTAGGCCATCATTGTAAATAAGAATTTGTTCTTAACTGACTTGCCTAGTTAAATAAAGTTTAAATACAAAAATGCCTCTGATGGTTAACATGATACGACCATATCCAAGTAAGATACACTAAATACATGTGACTATACATATGATGTGAAAATTATACCAATATACCAATATAGATGTTGTAATTATATGCCTCACATAAAAGTAATCTGGCATCTCAGTAAGAGGCCTATGTCCAATGCACAGGCGGCTACACAGTTGATGCAGTACACATTTTTTATTTAACCTTTATTTAACTAGGCAAGCCAGTTAATTAAGAACAAATTCTTATTTACAATGACAGCGTACACCGGCCAAACCCAGATGATGCTGGGCCAATTGTGCGCCACCTGGTTGTGATACAGCCTGGATTCAAACCAGGGTGTCTGTAGTGATGCCTCTAGCACTGTGTCTCAGACCGCTGTGCCACTCGGGAGCCCAATACTAATGGAAAAACTTATTTTATTCGAAGGTTCTCCTGGCCTTGATGACGCCAAGAAGATCTACAACTACCACTCAAGAGCCAGAAGAATTTCATTGAACTGCTTTGGAATCCTTGCTGCATGATGGGGATCCTGTGACAAGCCCTTTAGGTTGCTCCAGAGAAAGGCCTGCATGGCCCTCCACAGCTACCTTTGCACCACAGACACTTCAGACACTGACAACACAGAGTCATCAACACGGTACAGCCACCCAACATTTGTTGACCTACCTACTGGGGACGTGCATCCAGGAGAACTGGGGACCTACTGGGGACCTGCATCCAGGACAATGGAGACAGGTGGTACAAGGAGACACCAGCTTCCTGGGCCCAAGAAACATGCCGGCAGACAGGGCAACCAGAGTGCTATAGATGTGTGCAACAACCTCAAGGACTACTGTACTTCCTGGCCTTTTAATGGAGACCATCCTGCTATGGTTTATGGGTGAGACTGAGTGTCCAGCTGTAGACACTAATGAAAGACTCCCAAGACCTTAACCTCATCTACAAAGCAGTACATTTAATGAGTGACTGATTCTGAACAGTAATATTTTCTGCCACAAGTACAAATAGCCAGACAGAGACATTTGCAGACCTTTTAGATATTTTTTCATGACCATAAAGGGAAATCGTGCAATATAATCCATAATGTAATACACAGGTGAAAGGTGTGATGAAAGGGTAAATAAGAGACAAAACACAAAGTAAATACCAATAAATTACCCACCACCATAACATGTGAATGAGAAAATAAGTTTTAAAAAATGAAATAAACATGCAAACCCCCAGGTAAATTACCCACCACCTCAACGTGTGAATAACAAAAATACACACAATGCTAGTTTTTGGGGTGAGACGGAGGGCTCTGTCTCACCCAAGTGCGGACGGAACGGACACACAGCACTGATCGATGGTTCTCCATCATGTCCCTGACAAACGGGAGACATTGATCAGCAGGAATGGACACCACCTGTGGCACGGTGACGTCATAGACTCATCGAAGGGTTGTAGAGGTTCTTGTCTTGTCTCACCAGCTGGCACAGACACTCCTCAAAACTGCACAGAGACATAGACATAATTGTGCGTAGCAAATCTCGAAATAAAACCAAAAAAAGGAAGCTTGCAGGTAGAATAGCAAGTAGTAGAGGCGAATAGCAGCAAATCCATCTCTTCTGAGTTTATACCAGAAGGGACACAAGTAAAGATGTGATGTAGATACATGGCCTTCAAAAAGTATTCAGACCCCTTCACATTTTCCTCATTTTGTTACGTTACAGCCTTATTCTGAAATTGATAAAATAAACAATTTCCTCAGCAATCTACACGCAATACACCATAATTACAAAGCAAAAACAGGTTTTTAGAATTGTTTGTTTATTTATATATTCTTTTTAACAGAAATAACTTATTTATAGTATTCAGACCCTTTGCCATGAGATTCTAAATTTAGCTCGGGTGCATCCTGTTTCCACTTGATTGGAGTCCACCTGTGGTAAATTCAATTGATTGGACATCATTTGGAAAGGCACACACTTGTCTATGTAAGGTCCCAAAGTAGACTGTGCATCTCAGAGCAAAAACCAAGCCATGAGGATGAAGGAATTGTCCGTAGAGCTCCGAGACAGGATTGTGTTTGATCCACCATTTTTGCCTCCACTAACGAATCCTATCATCGTGTTTGTTTCCGTGTGAGTGTTTTGGCCACACGGTACTGTTGCGGTTTTGTATATTCACGTTGTTATTTTCTGTTTAGTGTTCTGAGTTTTAATTAAAAATCATCATGAACACTTACCACGCTGCGCTTTGGTCCGATCCTTCCTCAGTCGAAGAGGAGGAAATCCGTTACAGTGTTGTTGTATGTTTTGCTTTATCTTGGCCAGGTCACAGGCTTTTATGGTAGAGTGGCCAGTGGAAGCCACTCCTCAGTAAAAGGCACATGACAGCCCGCTTGGAGTTTGACAAAAGGCACCTAAAGACAAGATTCTCTCTGGTCTGATGAAACCAAGATTGAACTCTTTGGCCTGAATGCCAAGCGTCACATCTGGAGGAAACCTGCCATTCCTTTACACTTGTGTGTATAAGGTGGTTGTTGTGAAATTGTTAGGTTAGATGACTTGTTAGATATTACTGCATGGTCGGAACAAGAAGCACAAGCATTTCGCGAACACTCGCATTAACATCTGCTAACCATGTGTATGTGACAAATTAAATGTTATTTGATTTGATTTGATTTGGCACCATCCCTACGGTGAAGCACGGTGGTGGGAGCATCATGCTGTGGAGATGCTTTTCAGCGGCAGGGACTGGGAGACTAGTTAGGTTCAAGGCAAAGATCAACAGAGCAAAGTACAGAGAGATCCTTGATAAAAACCTGCTCCAGAGCGCTAAGGACATCAGACTGGGCAAAGGCTCATCTTGCAACAGGACAATGACCCTAAGCACACAGCCAAGACAACACAGGAGTGGCTTCGGGACAAGTCTCTGAATGTTCTTAAGTGGCCCAGCCTATGCCTGGACTTAAACCAAATCAAACATCTCGGGAGAGAACCTGAATATATCTGTGCAGCAACGCTCCACATCCAACATGACAGAGCTTGAGAGGATCTGCATAGAAGAATGGGAAAAACTCCCCAAATACAGGTATGCCAAGTAACGGGTCTGAATACTCATGTAAATGTGATATTTCAGTTTTTTATTTTTAATAAATTAGAAAAAATTTCTAAAAACCTGTTTTTGCTTTGTCATTATGGGGTATTGTGTGTAAACTGAGGAGGGAAAACCGATTGAATCAGTTTTACAATAAGGCTGTAACGTAACAAAATATGGAGAAAGTCAAGGGGTCTGAATACTTTCCGAAGGCACTGTACCTGGGCAGGAGTTCCGTTGCAAAACTCACTCAATACTGCCCCTCAGTCTTTGCAAGGAATGATCCGTAATGTCTCAATTTCCAGGTTGATAAAAATTGCATTATATGACTGAGCGTATAACACACATCCTTTTGTGATGAAAAACGACATTGCAACACTAGACTACTCTCCGTACCATCCATCTCCTTAGTGTCTGGATTGGCCTTAAGGCTCACACACACACACACACACACACACACACACACACACACACACACACACACACACACACACACACACACACACACACACACACACACACACACAAACTGCTCTCTATGGATGATAGCTTGTTAGAATGATGGCTTGTCAGGATTCTGTTTTGGGTCTGATTCAGGAAGAGATGCAGTGACTGAAACAGATGTTTTATACAGACTGCCCCTCTTACTGTGTGTGTTTGTGCGTGTGCACAGCTGTGTTAGGGCGTGTATTTGTGTGTTCCCATCCCCATGTGCGTGTGTCTGTTAGCACCTGTGTGTGTGTAGCGAGACCACTCTCCCCCATTTCCCTGAATACATGAGACTAGCATTAGAACGACTTGTGCTCCATGATAGGATTCATTAGTGGAGGCAAAAATGGTGGATCAAAGAGCATCTTGCTGTCTCTCCTTCTCTCTCTTCATCTCACTCACTCTCACTCTCTCTCAACACCTAGTCTCCAGTCCTAATTGCTACGATGGGTTTGTGGTCGACACAAGCACTTCTTGCTCGGCCTTGCAGAATAATCGTGTTTCTTCCGGTATGGAGCAGAATATAAAGAGATGTATCATAATCTAATTCCCTTGCACTCTGCCTGATGCCTGATACAAGGTACCAGGTATGATAGCACTGCAGTTCCACATGTAATGGAATTAATTACAAAAAATATAAAGAAAACAATGCAACAATTCCAACGATTTTACTGAGTTACAGCTTATATAAGGAAATCAGTCAATTGAAATAAATAAATTAGGCCCTAATCTATGGATTTTACATGAGCCAGGCCCAGCCAATCAGAATGAGTTTTTCCCCACAAAAGGCTTTATTACAGTTTCATCAACTGTCCGGGCGGCTGGTCTCCGACAATCCTGCAGGTGAAGAAGCCAGATGTGGAGGTCCTGGACTGGCATGATTACACGTGGTTTGCGGTTGTGAGGCCAGTTGGACATACAGTCAAAATCTCTAAAACGACATTGGAGGCGGCGCATGGTGAAGATGAAAATGAAATTCTCTGGCAACAGCTCTGTTGGACATTCCTGCAGTCAGCATGCCAATTGCATGCTCCCTCAAAACTTGAAACATCTGTGGCATTGTGTTGTGTGAGAAAACTGCACATTTTAGTGTGGCCTTTTATTGTCCCCAGCACAAGGTGCCCCTGTGTAATGATCATGTAGTTTAAGTTTTTTGATATGCCACACCTGTCAGGTGGATGGATTATCTTGGCAATGGAGAAATGCTCACTAACAGGGATGTGACAATTCACATGTGAACAAGTGTTTTTGGAACACTTCACATTTGATCATTCACATGTGAAAACGTGGTTTTAACATAAATTAGTTATTATACACACAGTGTTTCCAACAAACATTTTTGACATAATCAATGTAGTCATTTATGTTTATTTATTACAGCAATTATTATTCAACATGTCCTCACCTGGGATTTGAACTCACAACCGCTTGGTCCATGGCATTCCGATCTTTCTGCTTCACTACCACCCCTGTGTTAATGACTGATTTCACCTGTATTTTTTAACTTTGAACTTCAAAATGAATTACAGGTTTGTTAAAAATAAACTTAAGAAAAACAATTATATTTATCATAGTGATTCAGGAGTAACATTAAAACAGAATAATATTTATTTAAAAAAAAAAAATCTTTATTTAACCAGGTAGGCTAGTTGAGAACAAGTTCTCATTTACAACTGTGACCTGGCCAAGTTAAAGCAAAGCAGTGACGTGGGCAAGATAAAGCAAAACATACAACAACACTCTAACGGATTTCCTCCTCTTCGACTGAGGAAGGATCGGACCGAAGCGCAGCGTAGTAAGTGTTCATGACGATTTTGAATTAAAACTCAGAACACTAAACAGAAAATAACAACGTGAATATACAAAACCGCACCAGTACCATGTGGCAAAAACACTCACACGGAAACAAACACGCACAAACCAAAAGTGAAACCCAGGATACCTAAGTATGATTCTCAATCAGAGACAACTAACAACACCTGCCTCTGATTGAGAACCATACTGGGCCGAACACAAAAACCAACATAGAAAAACAAACAGACTTCCCACACCAACTCACGCCATGACCATACTAAAACAAATAATAAAATAACAGAACTATGGTCAGAACGTGACAAACACAGAGTTACGAATGGAATAAACAATCATAAAGTCAATAATACAGTAGAAAAAGTCTATATACAGTGTGTGCAAATGAGGCAAGATAAGGGAGGTAAGGCAATAAATAGGCCATGGTGGCGAAGTAATTACAAAACACCAATTAAACACTGGAGAGATAGATGTGCAGAAGATGAATGTGCAAGTAGAGATACTGGGGTGCAAAAGAGCAAGATAAATAAATAAATACAGTATGGGGATGGGCTATTTACAGATGGGCTATGTACAGGTGCAGTGATCTGTGAGCTTCTCTGACAGCTGGTGCTTAAAGCTAGTGAGGGAGATAGGAGTCTGCAGCTTCAGGGATTTTGCAGTTCGTTCCGGTCATTGGCAGCAGAGAACTGGAAAGAAAGGCGGCCAAAGCAGGAGTTGGCTTTGGGGGTGACCAGTGAGATATACCTACTGGAGCACGTGCTACGGGTGGGTGCTGCTATGGTGAACAGTGAGCTGAGATAAGGTGGGGCTTTTACCTAGCAAAGACATGTAGATGACCTGGAGCCAGTGGGTTTGGCGATGAGTATAAAGCGAGGGCCAGCCAACGATAGCATACAGGTCACAGTGGTGGGTATATATGGGGCTGTGGTGACAAAACGGATGGCACTGTGATAGACTGCATCCAATTTGTTGAGGAGAGTGTTGGACGCTATTTTGTAAATGACATGTCCGAAGTCGAGGATCGGTAGGATGGTCAGTTTAACGAGGGTATGTTTGGCAGCATGAGTGAAGGATGCTTTGTTGCGAAATAGGAAGCCGATTCTAGATTTCATTTTGGATTGGAGATGCTTAATGTGAGTCTGTAAGGAGAGTTTACAGACTAGTCAGACACCTAGGTATTCTTAGTTTTCCACATATTCTAAGTCAGAACCGCGAAGAGTAGTGTTGCTGGACGTGCGGGCAGGTGCGGGCAGCGATCGGTTGAAGAGCATGTATTTAGTTTTACTTGCATTTAAGAGCAGTTGGAGGCCATGGAAGGAGAGTTGTATGACATTGAAGCTCGTCTGGAGGTTAGTTAACACAGTGTCCAAAGAAGGGCCATAAGTATACAGAATGGTGTCGTCTGCGTAGAGGTGGATCAGAGAATCACCAGCAGCAAGAGCGACACCATTGATGTATACAGAGAAGAGAGTCGGCCCGAAAATGGAACTCTGTGTCACCCCCATAGAGACTGCCAGAGGTCCGGACAACAGGCCCTCTGATTTGACACACTGAACTCTATCAGAGAAGTAGTTGGTGAACCAGGCAAGGCAGTCATTTGAGAAACCAAGGCTGTTGAGTCTGCCGATAAGAATGTGGTGATTGAAACAGTCAAAATCCTTGGCCAGGTCGATGAATACGGCTGCACAGTACTGTCTCTTATCGATGCCGGTTATGATATCGTTTAGGACCTTGAGCGTATCTGAAGTGCACCCATGACTAGCTCTGAAACCAGATTGCATAGAGGAGAAGGTACGGAGGGATTCAAAATGGTCGGTAATCTGTTTGTTAACTTGGCTTTCGAAGACCTTAGAAAGGCAGGGTAGGATAGGTATCCATCGGGTTTAGATTTTGGATCTAGGGTGTCTCCCCCTTTGAAGAGGGGGATGATCGCGGCATCTTTCCAATCTTTGGGAATCTCAGACGATACAAAAGAGAGGTTGAACAGGCTAGTAATAGGGATTGAAACAATTTTGGCAGATCATTTTAGAAAGAGAGGGTCCAGATTGTCTAGCCCGGCTGATTTGAAGGGGTCCAGATTTTGCAGCTCTTTCAGAACATCAGCTATCTGGATTTGGGTGAAGGGGAAATGGGGGAAGCTTGGGTGAGATGTTGTGGGGGTTGCTGAGATATTGGCCGGTGTAGGGGTAGCCAGGTGGAAAGCATGGCCAGCCGTAGAAAAATGCTTAATGAAATTCTCAATTATAGTGGATTTATCGGTGGTGACAGTGTTTCCTAGCCTCAGTGCAGTGGGCAGCTGGGAGGAGGTGCTCTTATTCTCCATGTACTTTACAGTGTCCCAGAACCTTTTTGAGTTTGTGCTACAGGATGCAATTTTCTGTTTGAAAAAGCTAGCCTTAGCTTTCCTAACTTCCCTGAAAAGTTGCATGTCACGGGGGCTATTCGCAGTACGCCACAGGATGTTTTTTTGCTGATCAAGGCAGTCAAGTCTGGAGCGAGCCAAGGGCTATATCTGTTCCTGGTTTGACATTTTTTTAATGGGGCATGCTTATTTAAGATGGTGAGGAAGGCACTTTAAAAGAATAAACAGGCATCCTCTACTGACGGGATGAGGTCAATATCCTTCCAAGATACCCGGGCCAGGTCGATTAGAAAGGCCTGCTCGCTGAAGTGTTTTAGGGAGCGTTTGACAGTGATGAAGGGTGGTCAGATGACCACAGACCCATTATGGATACAGGCAATGAGGCAGTGATCGCTGAGATCTTGGTTGAAAACAGCAGAGGTGTATTCGGAGGGCATGTTGGTTAGGATGATGTCTATGAGGGTGCCCGTGTTTACGGATTTGGGGTTGTACCTGGTACGTTCCTTGATAATTTGTGTGAGATTGAGGGCATCAAGCTTAGATTGTAGAATGGCCGGGGTGTTAAGCATGTCCCAGTTTAGGTCACCTAGCAGCACGAGCTCTGAAGATAGATGGGGGGCGATCAATTTACATATGGTGTCCATGGCACAGCTGGGGGCAGAGGGGGGTCTATATCAAGCAGAAACGGTGAGAGACTTGTTTCTGGAAAGGTGGATTTTTAAAAGTAGAAGCTTGAATTGTTTGGGTACAGACCTGGATAGTAAGACAGAACTCTGCAGGCTATCTCTACAGTAGATTGCAACTCCGCCCCCTTTGGCACTTCTATCTTGTCGGAAAATGTTATAGTTAGGGATGGACATTTCAGGGATTTTGGTGGTCTTCCTAACCAGGATTGTGACACGGCTAGGACATCCGGGTTGGCAGAGTGTGCTAAAGCAGTGAATAAAACAAACTTAGGGAGGATACTTGTAATGTTAATATGCATGAAACCAAGGCTTTTATGGTTACAGAAGTCAACAAATGAGACCACCTGGGGAATAGGAGTTGAGCTAGGCACTGCCGGGCCTGGATTCGGAACAGAGAGTTGAAGGAGCAGGTTTCTGGGCGCAATAAAATAGATTCAAGGCATAATGTACAGACAAAGGTATGGTAGGATGTGAATACAATGGAGGTAAACCTAGGCATTGAGTGATGTTAAGAGATATATTGTCTCTAGAAACATTTAAACCAGCTGATGTCACCGCATGTGTGGGAGGTGGAACTAAAGGGTTGGCTAAGGCATATTGAGCAGGGCTAGAGGCTCTACAGTGACATAAGACAATAATCACTAACCATAACAGCAATGGACAAGGCATATTGACATTAGGGAGAGGCATGCGTAGCTGACTGATCATAGGAGTCCAGTGAGTAGTTAGGCTGGCTGGAGACACGACGATTCAGACAGCTAGCAGGCCATGGCTAGCAATCTAGCAGAAGGGCCTTAGAAGGACGTTGCGATGGAGGAAGTCTGTTTTAGCCTCCTCGTGCGGAGCCTTCTCGTGCGGTTGCGTCGATAGTCCAGTAGTGATGGATAAGTAGGGTTCCGTGTAGCAAAGGGGTCCAGTCGAATTGGCAAAATAGCTATAGTGGCCCAAGAAATTGGCCGATGGATCTCTTCAGCTAAGAGTCCAATATGCTCTAGACAGCTAGCGAGCCGCGGCTAGCAGATGGGCTTTCAGGGGACGTCGCGACGGAGGGGCCTGTGGGAAAAAAAACCTTGGGCAGATTACGTCGGTAGTCCAGTCATGATGGATAAGCAGGGCTTTGTGTAGTAAAAGGGGTCCAGGCCAATTGGCAAAATAGGTATAGCGGCCTCAAGAAACTGGCCGATGAACCTATTCAGCTAACAGTCCGATATGCTCTAGACAGCTAGCGGGCCGCGGCTAGCAGGCTAGCAGATTGTGAATATTTTGTGAATATGCCCCACCAACATTAGACAACTGTACAGAAAACCCTCAAATTGCTGAAATAAGAAAATTAAATCAATGAAGAGAGAATAGTCAGATTAATTGATAACAAAAATACCAGTACAGCTGACATTCTTTTGCTCAGCAGCTACTATTTCTGGGGTGCAGCAAAATTAAGGCAGTTATACAATTTAAAAAACATTACAATACATTTCACAACAGATTAAGTGTGTGCCCTCAGACCACTATTCTAATAACATATACAGCATCTACAACACAAAATCCATGTGTGTACAGTACGTATGTTATCATGTGTTTGTATTCATGTGTCTGTGCCTGTGTGTCTCTTCACGGTGCCCCCTGTTCCATAAGGTGTATTTTTATCTGTTTTTTTAATCAAATTTTACTGTTTGCATGAGCTACTTGATGTAGAATAGAGTTCTGTATAGTCATGGCCAATTTTCCCTCAAATTTTGCTGAGAGCAAACTTGAACTTTGTGAAAATTCTGTGCAACTTCTAGCCGTTGTTTATTGTGAACACTGAGGCTGTACCTGCTTTAAGTTATAGTTTTAAGTGGCCATGTAGGTTACTGTGGCTATGTGATCATAATGTGTGACGCACTTAAGCATAGTGGGTGCGGAGTCAGGCTCAAGAGGCAGAGAGTACTGAGTAGTGCTTTATTTAGACACGGGGAAAGTTGTGGCGCCAACACTCACGGGCGCAACAAACACGATACCCAAAACCAGGACCTAACAAGTCCAGAGGGAAAACCCCAAAACAAAACATGCTAGCCTTACACTACCACACACAAACACAGTGGGAAAAATAAGCCCGCACAAAGAGCAGGCGGGCCGACAGCTTAAATAGCCCAACTAAACATAAACAAGAAACAGGTGTAACTAATAAGACAAACCCAACACAAAAGGGAAAATGGATCAGTGGCAGCTAGTAGACCGGTGACGACGACTGCCGAGCACAGCCCGAACAGGAAGAGGAGCCACCTTTGGTAGGAGTGGTGACGGTACCCCCCCCCGATGCACGGCTCCAGCAGCGCGTCGACATCGGCCTCGTGGGCGACCCGGAGGGCGAGGCGCAGGGCGATCCGGATGGAGGCGATGGAAATCCCTCAACAGTGACGGATCCAAGATGTCCCCCACCGGTACCCAGCACCTCTCCTCCGGACCGTACCCCTCCCAGTCCACGAGGTACTGCAGGCCCCTCACCCGGCATCTCGAGTCCAGAACAGCATGTACTGTGTACGCCGGGGACCCCTCGATGTCCAGAGGGGGCGGAGGGACATCCAGCACATCACCTTCTTGCAGGGGCCCAGCTACCACCGGCCTGAGGAGAGACACATGAAACGAGGGGTTAATACGATAATAGGAAGGGAGTTGTAATCGATAACACACCTCATTTATCCTCCTCAGGACTTTGAAGGGCCCCACACACTGCGGCCCCAGCATCCGGCAGGGCAAGCGGAGGGGTAGGTTTCGGGTCGAGAGCCTCACTGCGGTGACGGTCAGCACCCCTCTTCTGCCGTTCACCGGCTTGCTTGAGGGATTTCTGGACGGCCCTCCAGGTCTCCTTGGAGTGCTGCACCCACTCCTCCACCGCATGAGCCTCGGTGTGACTCTGATGACACGGTGCCAGGACGGCTGGTAGCCCAACACTCATTGGAATGGTGACATGTTCGTAGAGGAGTGGCGGAGTGAGCTATGACCAACTCCGCCAATGGGACGTACCTTGACCGCTCAAGGGGCGGCAGGGTAGCCTAGTGGTTAGAGCGTTGGACTAGTAACCGAAATGTTGCAAGTTCGAATCCCTGAGCTGACAAGGTACAAATCTGTCATTCTGCCCCTGAACAGGCAGTTAACCCACTGTTCCTAGGCTGTCATTGAAAATAAGAATTTGTTCTTAACTGACTTGCCTAGTAAAATAAAGGTAAAATAAAAAATGAAAACTCCCCTGGCCGATCCTGGCAATACGACCTCAGAAACCTACCCAAACCTTCACTCTCTCCACCTGCCCATTACTCTCGGGGTGATAACCAGAGGTCAAGCTGACTGAGACCCCCAGCCGCTCCATCAACACCCTCCACACTCGGGACGTGAACTGGGGACCCGATCAGAGACGATGTCCTCCGGCACCCCGTAGTGCCGGAAGACATTGGTAAATAGGGCCTCCACAGTCTGTAGGGCCGTAGGGAGACCGGGCAATGGGAGGAGAAGGCAGGACTTAGAAAACCGATCCACAACAACCAGGACCGTAGTGTTCCCCTGAGATGGGGGAAGATCGGTCAGGAAGTCCACTGACAGGTGAGACCATGGCCGCTGTGGATCAGGGAGGGGCTGTAAGATTGCCTAGGAGCCTTACACTGGGCGCACACCGAAAAGGAAGAGACATAGAACCTCACGTCCCTAACCAAGGGTGGCCTAAGACCCCTCGCCACCCCAGGATGAACCGAAGAAGGTAGTGTGTGAGCCCACCGAATCAATTGATCACGGACACCTAGCGGCACGTACTTCTGACCTGTAGGACATTTTTGAGGCGCAGGTTCCAACCGTAACGCCCGCTCAATGTCCGCGTCCACCACCGGTGCCACCATTTTAGAAGCTGGAAGGATGGGAGTGGGATCGATGGGCCGATCCTCCATGTCATAGAGACGGGACAGTGCGTCGGCCTTCGTGTTAAGGGCACCCGGTCTATACGAGATAGTAAACCTAAACCGGGTGAAGAACATGGCCCACCTTGCCTGACGCGGATTCAGTCTCCTAGCTGCCCGGATATACTCTAGACTACGGTGGTCAGTCCAGTTGAGGAAATGGTGCTTAGCCCCCTCAAGCCAGTCTCCACACCTTCAGGGCCCTGACTACAGCTAACAACTCCCAGTCCCCCACATCATAGTTAAGCTCCGCCGGACCGAGCTTCTTCGAAAAGAAAGCGCAGGGGCCGAGTTTCGGTGACGTACCCGAGCGCTGTTTTAGCACGGTCCCAACCCCAGGCTCGGATGCGGCCACCTCCACTATGAACGCCAAAGAGGGGTCCGGATGAACAGTGAACAGCGCCTTCAACCGATTGAGGCTCCGTCAGCCTCTGCCGACGACCGTAAACGCACCGCCCCCTCCTTCAGCAGTGAGGTAATGGGGGTAATTGGCAAACCCTAAAAACCGCTGCACCTCCTTCGCCGTGGTTGGAGTCGGCCAATTACGCACGGCCTTAACGCGGTCACACTCCATCACCACCCCCGAGGTGGAAATGCGATAATCCAGGAAGGAGACGGCTCGTTTGGAGAACACACACTTCTCAGCCTTAATGTATAGGTCATGCTCCAGCAGTCTCCCAAGCCCCTTGCGCATCAGAGACACATGCGCGACATGTGTGGCGGAATAGATCAGAATATCATCGATATATACAACCACGCCCTGCCCGTGCAGGTCCCTGAGAATCTCGTCTACAAACGATTGAAAGATGGCTGGAGCATTCTTTAACTCATACGGCATGACGAGGCACTCATAATGGCCCGATGTAGTACTAAATGCAGGTTTCCACTCGTCCCCCCCACGAATACGCACCAGATTATACACGCTCCTGAGGTCCAGTTTCGTGAAAAACCACGCTCTGTGAAATGATTCCACCGCCATGGCGATGAGAGGTAGCAGGTAACTAAACCCCACTGTGGAATTAAGACCTCGATAATCAATGCACGGACGCAGACCTCCCTCCTTTTTCTTCACGAAAAAGAAACTCGAGGAGACGGGTGACGTGGAGGGCCGAATGTAGCCCTGTCGCAGAGATTCCGTGACATATGTCTCCATAGCCAACGTCTCCTCCTGTGACAATGGGTACACGTGACTCCTGGGAAGCGCAGTGTTTACCTGGAGGTTTATCGCACAATCCCCCTGTCGACGGGGTGGTAATTTAGTCTCCCTCTTCTTACAGAAGGCGATAGCCAAATCGGCATACTCAGAGGGAATGCGCACAGTGGACACCTGGTCTGGACTCTCCACCGACGTGGCACCGATGGAAACTACCATACACCCACCTGAACACTCCTCTGACCACCCCTGGAGAACCCCCTGTCTCCACGAAATCCTGGGATTGTGACTGGCCAGCCAGGGAATCCCCAGCACCACTGGAAATGCAGGTGAATGGACAAGGACTAATCCGCTCCTTGTGATTCCCCTGCATTACCATGTCCAGTGGAACTGTGGCCTCCCTGACTAGCCCTGACCCTAATGGTCAGCTGTCTAAGGAGTGCACGGGGAAGGGGGGATCTATCGGCACCAGCGGAATTCCCAGCTTCCGGGCGAGTCCGCGATGCATAAAGTTCCCAGCTGCGCCTGAATCGACTAGTGCCTTATGCTGGAAAGAGGGAGAAAATTCAAGAAAGAAAATCAAGACAAACATGTGACCAACAGGGGGCTCTGGGTGAGTTTGATGCTGGCTCACCTGGGGTGACCGAGAAGTGTTCTGCCTGCCCTCTCGACTCCCAGACGGGCTCCTCCAGCACCGGTCGGCCGTGTGTCCTCTCCGACCACAGCTGGTGCAGGAGGAGCCACCTCCTCCGGTACCCCTCGAAGCAGCCCCTCCCTAACTCCATAGGAGTAGGAGCGGGAGGGCTGGGAGGTGGAACTGACAGGACCCTTTCTGAAACCCTGCAGGGCTTAACATTAACCTGTTTATCCACTTGTCCTTCTGACAAGGAGGTGATGGAAAATGTTGTTGTGTTGTTTGATGCAAGAAACCACTTTACAAAATATAATGCATTATTATTCCCATAACATTTTTACAGTGAATCAGACAAATTATGCCTATTGGCAACTCAGCTTATTCAAGCCTGTCTCAAAATAAAACACTGCCCTCTTTACCTGACTAGCTTTTCAAAGATGTCTGGAAATGTATACGTTTTGTGTGTAGGAAGCATAATCTATAACAGCTAATAACTAACTACAGTGAATTGCAAAAGTATTCATCCCGCTTGGCATTTTTCCTATTTTGTTGCATTACAACCTGTAATTTAAATTAATTTTTATTTGAATTTCATATAATGGAGATATTCAAAATAGTCAAAATTGGTAAAGTCAAATGAAACAAATAACTTGTTTAAAAAAAATAAAAAATAAACTGAAAAGTGCTGTGTGGGTACGTATTCACCCCTTTTGCTATGAAGCCCCTAAATAACATCTGGTGCAATTACAAAATTAGTTAAATAAATTCCACCTGTGTGCAAAGTGTCACATGATCTGTCACATGATCTCACTATACAGTCGAATTCGGAGGTTTAAAACTCGTTTTTCAACCCCTCCACACATTTCTTGTTAACAAACTATAGTTTTGGCAAGTCGGTTAGGACATCTACATTGTGCATGACACAAGTCATTTTTCCAATAATTGTTTACAGACAGATTATTTCACTTATAATTCACTGTATCTCAATTCTAGTAGGTCAGAAATATACATATACAAAGTTGATTGTGCCTTTAAACAGCTTTGAAAATCCCAGAAAATGATTTCATGGCTGTAGAAGCTTTTGATAGGCTAATTGACATAATTTGAGACAATTGGAGGTGTACCTGTGGATGTATTTCAAGGTCTACCTTCAAAATTAGTGCTTATTTGCTTGACATCATGGGAAACTATGTCAGCCAAGACCTCAGAAAAAAATTGTAGACCTCCACAAGTGAGGTTCATCCTTGGGAGCAATATCCAAATGCCGGAAGGTACCACTTTCATCTGTCCAAGCAATAGTACACAAGTATAAACACCATGGGACCATGCAGCCGTCATACCGCTCAGGAAGGAGACGCGTTCTGTCTCCTAAAGATGAACGTACTTTGGTGTGAAATGTGCAAATCAATCCCAGAACAACAGCAAAGGGCCTTGTGAAGATGCTGGAGGAAACAGGTACAAAAGTACCTATATCCACAGTAAAATGAGTCCTATATCGGCATAACCTGAAAGGCCGCTCAGCAAGGAAGAAGCCACTGCTACAAACCGCCATAAAAAAGCCGGACTACGGTTTGCAACTGCACATGGGGATAAAGATCATACTTTTCAAAGAAATGTCCTCTGGTCTGATGGAACAAAAATAGAACTGTTTGGCTATAATGACCATTGTTATGTTTGGAGGAAAAAGGGGGAGGCTTGCAAGCCGAAGAACGCCATCCCAACCGTGAAGCACAGGGTGGGAGCATCATGTTGCGGGGGTGCTTTGCTGCAGGAGGGACTGGTGTACTTCACAAAATAAATGGCATCATGAGGTACGAAAATTGTGTGGATATATTGTATGTATCACACCCTGACCATAGTTTGCTTTGTATGTTTCTATGTTTTGTTTGGTCAGGGTGTGATCTGAGTGGGCATTCTATTCTACTAGTTATGTGTCTAGTTTGTCTGTTTCTGTGTTTGGGCCTGATATGGTTCTCAATCAGAGGCAGGTGTTAGTCATTGTCTCTGATTGGGAACCATATTTAGGTAGCCTGTTTGGTGTTGGGTTTTGTGGGTGATTGTTCCTGTCTCTGTGTTTGTTTGCGCCATATAGGGCTGTTTCGGTTTTCACGTTACGTTTATTGTTTTTGTAATTGCTATTATTGTTTTTGTAATTGCTATTATCTTGAATAAAGATGTATAAAGACAACCACGCTGCATTTTGGTCCGCCTCTCCTTCCCAGGAAGAATCCCGTTACAGTACGGATATATGCGTCAACTCAAAAATAGAATAGTTGAATATCCCAAATAATAATGGGATCTTGGTGTACATGGAAACATGGTCAGTGATTTTGACTTAAAGTAAATTATGCATTATAAAGTCAAATATTCTCAATGATATTTGACAGCTGGGTTTTCATATGTATCAAATGTTGAACATTTGCATCCCCATTTTGTCACATTTATGTCACGAGTTCATGTTTTCGCATGCTGAAATATTATCACGTTATCACATTAACTTCACAAAATATCACATTGTTACATGTGATCACAGGTGAAATTCATGTGGTTTTTCCATAAGGGTATCAATTGTAAACTCTTCTCACTGTCAACTGAGAATATTTTCAGCAACTTAACAATTAATTACTTAAAAATCATACAATGTGATTTTCTGGATTTTTGTTTTAGTTTCTGTCTTTCACAGTTGAAGTGTACCTATGATAAAAAATTACAGACCTCTACATGCCTTGTAAGTAGGAAAACCTGCAAAATCGGCAGTGTCTCAAATACTTGTTCACTCCACTGTATGTGACTAACAGAAATAGAATAATGAGTCCCTGAACAAAGGGTGGTCAAATTCAAAAGTAAAACTCAGTATCTGGTGTGGCCACCAACTGCATTTAAGTACTGCAGTGCATCTTCTCCTCATGGACTGCACCAGATTTGCCAGTTCTTGCTGTGAGATGTAACCCCACTCTTCCATCAAGGCAACTGCAAGTTCCCGGACATTTCTGGGGGGAATGGCCCTAGCCCTCATCCTCCGATCCAACAGGTCTCAGACATGCCCAATGGGATTGAGATCCGGGCTCTTCGCTGGACATGGAAGAACACTGACATTCCTGTCTTGCAAGAAATCATGAACAGAATGAGCAGTATGGCTGGTGACATTGTCATGCTGGAGGGTCATCTCAGGATGAGCCTGCAGGAAGGGTACCACATGAGGGAGGAGTACGTCTTCCCTGTAACGCACAGCATTGAGATTGCCTGCAATGACAACAAGCTCAGTCCGATGATGATGTGACACACCGCCCCAGACCATGACCGACCCTCCACCTCCAAATCGATCCCGCTCCAGAGTACAGGCCTCGGTGTAGCGCTCATTCCTTCGATGATAAACACAAATCCGACCATCACCCCTGGTGAGACAAAACCGTGACTCGTCAGTGAAAAGCAGTTTTTGCCAGTCCTATCTGGTCCAGCAACTGTGGGTTTGTGCCCATAGGCGACTTTGTTGCCAGTGATGTCTGGTGATGTCCTGGTGTAACTCGGGCAGTTGTTGTTGCCATCCTGTACCTGTCCCGCAGGTGTGATGTTCTGATGTACCGATCCTGTGCAGGTGTTGTTACACGTGGTCTGCCACTGCGAGGACGATCAGCTGTCCGCCCTGTCTCCCTGTAGCGCTGTCTTAGGCGTCTCACAGTACAGACATTGCAATTTATATCCTTGGCCACATCTGCAGTCCTCATGCCTCCTTGCAGCATGCCTAAGGCACATTCACACAGATGAGCAGGGACCCTGGGCATCTTTCTTTTGGTGTTTTTCAGAGTCAGTAGAAAGGTCTCTTTAGTGTCCTAAGTTTTCATAACTGTGACCATAATTGCTTACCGTCTGTAAGCTGTTAATGTCTTAACGACCGTTCCATGGGTGCATGTTCATTAATTGTTTATGGTTCATTGAACAGGCATGGGAAACAGTGTTTATACCCTTTACAATGAAGATCTGTGAAGTTATTTGGATTTTTACGAATTAGCTTTGAAAGACAGGGTCCTGAAAAAGGGACGTTTCTTGTTTTGCTGAGTTTAAGAACATCACAACCAGGGTCTTTACAGATTTCATATCATGTCCCAACTAGGTGTATTGTCAACATACTGTAAGAGACAATCCCAGAAATCTGAATGTCGATCTACACTACAGTGTGTGAGACATGCAGTCAAGTAGGTCCCAGTCCCAGTCCACTACGGCGCTATACTACAGCATCCCACTTTAACACTAGATGACTGATTGACAGGCCACAGTGTCTCTCTGAAGTGTGTGAACCTGTGAACTTGGTTAATAAAACATTAGAGACAGCCTGAGAGGACCAGCTGAGAGGGGTGTAGTGGGGGAGGCAGGGGGAGAAGGAAGGGGAGGCAGGGGGAGAAGAAAGGGGGAGGCAGGAGGGAAGGCAGGGGTCACTGATGTTCAACGGCCTTACAAGGACCTTCCACTACACTACGAATGCGTCCCAAATGGCTCCCTGTTCTCTATAGTGCACTTCTTTTGATCAGTGACACATAGTCAATAGTGTTGCACTCTAATGAGAGAATGGTGCCTTTTGGGACGCATTCTACCTCTCCTGGATCTCCCTACCCCTTTAGAATACATCACAGGGGATCTGCACGGCACGACGCCGAGCGAAGGGGAGCGGGCCTCATTAAAATCAAGGCGATCACATGCAAGGACCAGAGGAAGAGGGGTGGGTACTCCTAGCACAAAGCACCAGAGACTCCCAGGTAATCATCTCTTTGAGGAGAAAGTCGCAGGAGAACATAGGGATAAAGCCTCAAACGGTTAAAACAATGGACGTTTAACATCAGCCTTTTGCTCTCTCTTCCTCTTCGTTCCTCTCCTATAGTACTCATTCATTCAGCCTGTTGCTTCAAAGCTAAAAATAAGTAGAGAGTAGAGGAGATGGAGAAAGAGAGAGAGAGAGAGAGAGAGAGAGAGAGAGAGGCCCCTGTCTTCTATTGGAAGTGAGCCATGCCAAGTTCACCTGGTTTTATTCCTTAGATGTCCTTGTTTGGTGGATAAATAGAGACTGGCAGGTATCTGTTTAATGTTTCCTCTCTGTTTAGGACTTATAGAGGATTCAATGCGCCCTCTGAAACATTCCTACACATACACATCCTTCTTTCCCCTGTGCTATTTTCTAGATAAACATCCACATTTTTAAACATAAAATAATAAATAACACTGGATATTTGCAGCTAAACTGCATAATTGGGGCAAGACAATTAATTATTTTATTTAACTATTTATTTTTCATCATATTTCAATAATTTGCATGGTTGATTGTGTAAAGAGCTGGGGAAGAGCCAGATCGGTTGATCTGCATAGCAGGAAATGCAAACTTAGTGTATTCAGGGTTTGAAAAAACATCTACATTTTTCTAATTTCCACTTTAAAATGTCAGATTTGATATGACCTAATGAAAAATGTATCAACACTACAAAAAATGTCCATTAATTATAATCCACATTAAGATCCTAAACAAATTAAGATCCAACATCTGTAGGCTCATTGCGTTTGTTCAGCTGTCTTGCCTCTCCGTCGCTCATATTTCATCTTTCCATCTCTTGATTTACAGAGGGCTTTGGCTGTCTTCCCAGTCATGTACTGAAGCTTTGCAGCCTTGCAGGGACATGCAGTGTGGCTGTCAGTGTGTGGCGTCCCAAATGGCACCCTAGCACTACTTTTGACCAAAGCCCTATGAACCCTGGTCAAAATTAGTTCACTATATAGGAAATAGGGTGCCATTTGGGACGCAGGCAAGTGTGGCACCTCGCATCACTAATGCTTCTAATGGGTGACATCAACACCAGGAAGGCTCTGATGAGGCTTTACATTGCAATAGTCTTAATAGTTCCTGAAAATAGAATGCTACCCATGTCCGCAATGTTCAGGCCCTACCCTAACAGAGCCCGGTTGCTTCTACCAAATGTATGCCCTGGCCTGCTAGAACCCAAAATCTGAAATAACCTCCTCCGTTAGTATATCTGTTTGTTCTTCGCTCCCTGCACTGCCTGCCCCCTACACTCTGTATGCATAGAAATATTTGATCTTGGGTGTTAGTATTTGGGCATCCTGCTCAATGACATGAGAGAGCTGTTAGCTGTTACCTAGCTAGCAGTGGGGGTTGGAGCCATTCAGGATGAGGGAGGACAACAACAACAAAAATAATGAGCATGGCCTCATTTCTTACAGCTTATGACTCATTTCACAAAACTAGGCATATGTCGCACGTCACTACTTCACAGGAGAGCCATCTGAACGTAAATTTGAACAAATAAATAAAAATACTCTTTTTTTTTCAGAAATCAAATCAAATCCATTTTTATTTGTCACATGTGCAGAATGTATCCTTACATTGAAATGCTTACTTACAAGTCCTTAACCAACAATGCTGTTTTTTTTAAAATACCAACAATAAAATAAGAACAAGAAATAAAAGTAACAAATAATTAAAGAGCAGCAGTAAAATAACAATAGCAAGGCTATATACAGAGGGTAACAGTACAGAGTCAATGTGCGGGGGCACCGGGTAGTCAAGGTAATTGAAGCAATATGTACATGGAGTTAGAGTTACTAAAGTGACGAACCATAGATAATAACAGAGAGTACCAGCAGCGTAAAAGAGGGGGGGGGGGAGCAATGCAAAAAGTCCGGGTAGCCATTTGATTATATGTTCAGGAGTCTTATGGCTTGGGGGTAGAAGCTGTTTAGTTGCCATGCAGTAGCAGAGAGAACAGTCTATGACTAGGGTGGCTGGAGTCTTAAACAATTTTTTGGGGCCATTCTCTGATACAGCCTGGTATAGACATCTTGGATGGCAGGAAGCTTGGCCCCAGTGATGTACTGGGCCATTTGCACTACCCTCCGTAGTGCCTTGCGGTCAGAGACCGAGCAGTTGCCATACCAGGCAGTGATGCAACCATGCTCTCGATGGTGCAGCTGTAGAACCTTATGAGGATCTGAGGACCCATGCCAAATCTTTTCAGTCTCCTGAGGGGGAATAGGTTTTGTCATGCCCTCTTCACAACTGTCTTGGTGTGCTTGGACCATGTTAGTTTGTTGGTGATGTGGACACCAAGGATCTTGAAGCTCTCAACCTGCTCCACTACAGCCCCGTCGATGAGAATGGGGGCGTGCTCAGTCCTTTTCCTGTAGTCCACAATCATCTCCTTTGTCTTGATCACATTGAGGGAGAGGTCGTTGTCCGGGCACCACACGGCAAGGTCTTTGACTTCCTCCCTATAGGCTGTCTCGTCGTTGTTGCTGATCAGTTCTACCACTGTTGTGTCATCTGCAAGCTTAATGATGGATTTGGAGTCGTGCCTGGCCGTGCAGTAATGAGTGATGTGTTGTTACCTAACCTTACCACCTGGGGACTGCCCATCAAGAAGTCCAGGATCCAGTTGCAGAGGGAGGTGTTTAGTCCCAGGGTCCTTAGCTTACTGATGAGCTTTGAGGGCACTATGGTGTTGCATGTTGAGTTGTAGTCAATGAATAGCATTCTCACATACAGTGGTTACTCCTTTAAAAGTTGCGAGCTTACACCCCGGGACTTAGAGGTACCCAGCGTCACAGCTTCATTGCTCCAGACCACCGCAAGGGGGAGTTAGAGCACTCATTATGCATTTGGGTTCCAAGGTTTTTATATGACCAATCATATTGATTGGTTCCAATGACAAAATTGACACGAGTGGAAGCAAATGTAAGTAGTTGTAACATCATAACAAGTCAAGTAAAAAGTGTACAATTGAGAGGAATATTTTAGTTAATGTAGAGACAAAAGATTGTGCATATTTTTTTGTCTTAAAGTTCATTTACAAAAATGGCTATTTAGCAAGTTAGCTGACTAGCTAACAGTAGCCAGCTAGCTAGCAAGTGTTATGACATGAGTATCAATTTGTCATTTGTGTTGTTTAATGTTTTAAGGACTCCTGAGAAAAGCAGCAAACAAGGCTGTCATCTTGTGAAACAGTGGATGTAAATAATCTAGCTAGCAAAGCATTTACTGCAAATTGAATGTACAATTGTGTCAGCTTGCCTTGATTATATTTGCCATGCAATGCAGCTGAAGTACCATAGCTAGCTAACTATTTATTTGCTTATTGTGTAGTGGAGGATAAAAATAATTGTATGCCTATGGATGTGTAGCTAGCTACAGTATGTAGCCGATCTGTGTATGGATCCTAAAACTTTTGGTATGAATATTAGGTTCTGAACTATCTATGCACCTCAGCTATCACAGTTGCTGTATCGACTTCAAGTCTGAATGGCATTAATGAAACCTATGGATTGAGTAGAATATAATAACTTTATTATGCCAAGGATGCAAGTCCTATATACATGTACTGTAGTTATTACCACGCATGGGATCAACACTGATCATGTACTCTTCCTTGGCAAATAAATTGGCGGGTTATGTATGCATCTCTGTGAGACATTATTTTTCAGTCATATCCAATACCAGGTGTATCAAACTCCATTCTTTGAATGATGCTGTGTCTGCATGCATGTATTACAATTATACACTTCAGCAATGTTTACCACTCCTGCTCTTGGGACATCAATGATTACACATTGTAACTATGCAGTAGATTAGAAACATGATTGAAGTAAAGGCTGATTTGTAATTTATACAGTATATACAGAAATAAACCTATGCATATCAAACTCCCTTCGTCTGCATTAGTCTGAGAACACAGGATAGGTGTAGTATTCCAATGAGATACTTCATTTCAACCAGTGGAGAATGTGAAACGCTTTATTGAAAGTTCATTATCCAGGTGTTACAAATACATAATACATGCATTATAAATCTGTACTTCAATGTACATATTTTACCTTTATTTAACCAGGCAAGTCAGTTAAGAACAAATTCTTTATAATGATTCTTTATAATGGTGTGCATTATAAAAAAAGAGGAATAAGGGGAGGTAGGGAGAAAGGTGTTGAAGACAGAAAAGGAAAGAGGTAAAACAGAGGAGCATGGAAAACAGCATATGATTAATGAATTACAGTGCTACCCTAATATTCTCTCAGTTCATCACAATTACATAGTGCCTCTAGCTGTGTCTCCTAACCAGCCTTGGGCTCCCAGTCGGCCCAAAGTTTATCTTAAGAGCGGGTGAGGTGGTGATGAAGGGACTGGCTTCCTCTCTCACATCAAAACATACCTGCAGACGAGAGACTGATGGATAGAGAGAGAGCATTATTAAGCTTTATTTTTTTATTCTAACACGGTCAGTCATCATAATCAGGCGGTGAAATGCAAAACTGACCTGGATCAGTAATTCTGGGACAACTACATCTATATCTGTATTTCAAAGTAAAGCATCTCTTTAATAATACCTATAATATACAGTTGAAGTCAGAAGTTTACATAGACTTAGGTTGGAGTCATTATAACTTGCTTTTCAACCACTCCACACATTTCTTGATAACAAACTATAGTTTTGGCAAGTCGGTTAGGACATCTACTTTGTGCATGACACAAGTCATTTTTCCAACAATTGTTTAAAGACAGATTATTTCACTTATAATTCACTGTATCACAATTCCAGTGGATCAGAAGATTACATACACTAATTTGACTGTGCCTTTAAACAGCTTTGAAAATTTCAGAAAAGGCTGTCATGGCTTTAGAAACTTCTGATAGGCTAATTGACATCATTTGAGTCAATTGGAGGTGTACCTGTGGATGTATTTCAAGGCCTACCTTCAAAATCAGTGCTTCTTTGCTTGACATCATGGGAAAATCAAAAGAAATCAGCCACCCAAAAATTGTAGACCTCCACAAGTGAGGTTCATCCTTGGGAGCAATTTCCAAATGCCTGAAGGTACCACGTTCATCTGTACAAGCAATAGTACGCAAGTATAAACACCATGGGACCATGCAGCCGTCATACCGCTCACGGACACGTTCTGTCTCCTAAAGATGAACGTACTTTGGTGTGAAAAGTGCAAATCAATCCCAGAACAACAGCAAAGGACCCTGTGAAGATGCTGGAGGAAACAGGTACAAAAGTATCTATATCCACAGTAAAACGAGTCCTATATCGACATAACCTGTAAGGCCGCTCAGCAAGGAAGAATCCTCTGCTCCAAAACCGGCATAAAAAAGGCAGACTACAGTTTGCAACTGCACATGGGGACAAAGATCATAATTTTTAAAGAAATGTCCTCTGGTGTCCTCTGGTCTGATATATAACTGTTTGGCCATAATGACCATCGTTATGTTTGGAGGAAAAAGGGGGGGGGGGGCTTGCAAGCCGAAGAACTCCATCCCAACCTTGAAGCACAGGGGTGGTAGCATCATGTTGTGGGGTTGCTTTGCTGCAGGAGGGACTGGTCTTCCAAATGGACAATGACCCAAAGCATGCCTCCAATGTTGTGGCAAAATGGCTTAAGGACAACAAAGTCCTTAAGGTATTGGATTGGCCATCACAAAGCCCTAACCCCAATCCTGTAGAACATTTGTGGGCAGAACTGAAAAAGCATGTGCGAGCAGGGAGGCTTACAAACCTGCCTTAGTTACACCAGCTCTGTCAGGAGGAATGGGCTAAAATTCACCCAATGTATTGTGGGAAGCTTGTAGAAGGCTACCCAAAACATTTGACCCAAGTTAATCAATTTAAAGGCAATGCTACCAAATACTAATTGAGTGTATGTAAACCTCTGACCCACTGGGAATGTGATGAAAGAAATAAAAGCTGAAATAAATAATTCTCTCTAATATAATTCTGACATTTTACATTCTTAAAATACATTTTTACTAAATGTCAGGAATTGTGAAAAACTGAGTTTAAATGTATCTGGCCAAGGTGTACAGTTGAAGTCAGAGTTTACATACACTTTAAACTCATTTTTCAACCGCTCCACAAGTTTCTTCTCAACAAACAGTAGTTTTGTAGTTTTGGCGGTGAGGACATCTACTTTGTGCATGACAGTTGAAATGTATTTGGCTAAGGTGGATGTAAACTTCCGACTTCAACTGTAAGTATAACAAATTCAAAACTGTATGTAAACTTCCAACTTCAACTGTAAGTATAACAAATTCAAAACTGTATGTAAACTTCCAACTTCAACTGTAAGTATAACAAATTCAAAACTGTATGTAAACTTCCAACTTCAACTGTAAGTATAACAAATTCAAAACTGTATGTAAACTTCCAACTTCAACTGTAAGTATAACAAATTCAAAACTGTATGTAAACTTCCGACTTCAACTGTAAGTATAACAAATTCAAAACTGTATGTAAACTTCCAACTTCAACTGTAAGTATAACAAATTGAAAATGTGTCTACGAATAAGTAAGAATAAAAATGTTAAATAACTTACATCTTAGTACCTTACATTATACATCTTAGTACCTTATCAATTTATGATTTGTATCAATGTTGACGAGAGACAGGGGAGCAGGAACAGAGTATCTTTGCAATGCAACAAACTGGATCATTTTGGCAATGATACCTGCACCATCTGCACACTGCAAAGACTCCCTAACTCTTCGCCATTGTACTATGTAGAAGTTGGATGGAAGAACGCCCACTGCTGCTTACCTGAGATGCCATCATCAGACAGTCCTACATAGGTGTCCGCTATGACTTCCTTTGTGTCGGAAAGACAGTATTGGTTGTATCCAAACTGACACTCAAAAAATTGCCAAAATAGAGGGTGGTTCATAGTGAAATTTAATTGGAGTTATCTTTTCAAATACATTTTTTGTTCTCAAAATTTGGAGGGGGGGGATAAAATGCATAAAGTTTTGCGCTCTATTACAAAATATTTGACTGCAAAAAAATTGTTAAACCCTGAAGCTTTGTTTTTCCTTTCAGAACAATTATTTTTGATTGAAAAATCAGTTTTGCTCTCGACAAAAACACACAAATGTACCTCCATAGCATATAACAATTTGCCTGTGAATAACCAGACCTTCTTACAAACTTGCTATGCAGACTTTTTGACGCACAACTGAAAATTCTGCCATATCTGCCATATCCTGTAACCTCACACTCAACGTCAACAAAACAAAGGAGATGATTGTGGACTTCAAGAAACAGCAGAGGGAGCACCCCCCCTATCCACATCGACGGGACAGTAGTGGAGAGGGTAGTAAGTTTTAAGTTCCTCGGCGTACACATCACGGACAAACTGAATTGGTCCACCCACACAGACAGCGTTGTGAAGAAGGCGCAGCAGCGCCTCTTCAACCTCAGGAGGCTTGTCACCAAAAGCACTCACAAACTTCTACAGATGCACAATCGAGAGCATCCTGTCGGGCTGTATCATGGCAACTGCTCCGCCCACAACCGTAAGGCTCTCCGGAGGGTAGTGAGGTCTGCACAACGCATCACTGGGGGAAAACTACCTGCCCTCCAGGACACCTACACCACCCGATGTCACAGGAAGGCCATAAAGATCGACCCTCTACTTTTTCGAACATTCTGTTAAAAATCGCGCAACATTTTGGCGTCCTGCTACTCATGCCAGGAATATAGTATATGCATATGATTAGTATGTGTGGATAGAAAACACTCTCACGTTTCTAAAACTGGTTAAATCACGGCTGTGACTATAACAGAGCGTCTGTTTCATCGAAAAGCGCAGGAAAATCTGATCACTGAAAATGGAAAAAAATATCCATGCGCCACTTCCAGGAATTGTTAAAGGTGAACCGTATTAAATGAGGCCGAGGTTGCAGTACCTACAGCTTCCACAGGATGTCTAGAGTCTTCTCATTTGCTTCGGATTTGATTCTTGGTCGAACCGACCCAAGGGAACCGATTCCCTCCGGCCTCCAACAGGATGTATTGGTTGAGTTTTTCCCGGACATTTTTTCCAGACGACCACCTATAGAATTTACATCGCCTCCTGATGAATTTTATCGCTTATTAACGTGTACTAATACCTAAAGTTGCATTACAAAAGTATTTCGAAGTGTTTTGTGAAAGTTTATCGTCGACTTTTTTACTTTTAAAAAATGACGTTACGTTATGAAACGCTATTTTTTCCCGTTTATCACACAGTCTTCATAGATCGATATCTAGGCTATATATGGACCGATTTAATCGAAAAAAAAGACCCAATATTGATTATGGGACATCAAGGAGTGCCAACAAAGAAGATGGTCAAAGGTAATGAATGTTTTATATTTTATTGTGCGGTTTGTGTAGCGCCGACTATGCTAATTATTTTGTTTACATCCCCTGCGGGTCTTTTGGGGTGTTACATGCTATCAGATAATAGCTTCTCATGCTTTCGCCGAAAAGCATTTTAAAAATCTGACTTGTTGGCTGGATTCACAACGAGTGTAGCTTTAATTCAATACCCTGCATGTGTATTTTAATGAACGTTTGCGTTTTAACTAATACTATTAGCGTTTAGCGTAGCGCATTTGCATTTCCAGAGCTCTAGATGGGACGTCTGCGTCTCAAGTAGGAGCAAGAGGTTTTAAGGACAACAACCACCCGAGCCACTGCCTGTTCACCCCGCTATCATCCAGAAGGTGAGGTCATTACAGGTGCATCAAAGCAGGGACCGAGAGACTGAAAAACAGCTTCTATCTCAATGCCATCAGACTGTTAAACAGCCACCACTAACATTGAGTGGCTGCTGCCAACATACTGACTCAACTCCAGCTCACTTTAATAATGGAAATGGATGGAAATTGATGTAAAAAATGTATCACTAGTCACTCTAAACAATGCCACTTAATATAATGTTTACATACCCTACATTACTCATCTCATATGTATATACTGTACTCGATACCATCTACTGCATCTTGCCTATGCCGTTCTGTACCATCACTCATTCATATATCTTTATGTATTGTATTTATACCTTTACACTTGTGTGTATAAGGTAGTAGTTGTGGAATTGTTAGGTTAGATTACACGTTGGTTATTACTGCATTGTCGGAACTAGAAGCACAAGCATTTCACAACACTCGCTTTAACATCTGCTAACCATGTGTATGAGACAAATAAAATTTGATTTGATTTGAGCACACCCACAAGCGAGCCACTCGGGTGGAGAATGATGCGAGGAAGAGGGCGAGGAATGAGATGGGAGTAACAACAATTTGTTGCAAGTTGAGGAGGGGGGCTGATCGCTGAACAATAGACTATTCGACCTTTACTGAAGAATAGTCTAATATCCAAGCTAGGTGTGAATCCCCCCCTATCACAGACCAGATTTGCCCTAACGACCAAGGGGGAGTTAGAGTACTGATTATGCTTTTTGGTCCCAATGCACTACTGTGTCTCTAACTGACAATGAATGGGAAATATAAACCAAATAATGAACTGATAATTGTTCACGATTTTAAATGAAACGGTAGCGGTAGCTTGCTACTCAATGTAATAAAGTAATGACTTTTAAAATAAGTTACCTTACACGTTATGTTGGCTGACAATTTGTTCGCTAGACTGTCCACATAGCATATCATTACAGCAGTATGTACCGGTATGTTAGCTATCTACCTAACGTTAGTAGTTGTACATCAAACTTGACAGTATATTAACTATAGGCTATCTAACTACCCAACGTTTATTGACTTGATTATTCCCATCATTCTTAGCTTAGCTAAATGGTATAGTCATTGTGCTTTCTCAATGGACATCCGGGTGCTTTCGTAAATTTGCTCTGGCTATCAACTCCGATTTCAGAGCACTCTCGTCTGTGTACGAGAGCGCAGAATATTGAATTTGCGAGTGCTCAACACCCGTTGAATATAGCGAGAGCGCAGAATATTGAATTTACGAGTGCTCAACACCCGTTGAATATAGCCGGTGTCAGGTAACCTCAGCAAAAAAAGCGTAATTAAATTGTTTCCAGCAGCACAGTTACAGTCAACAACGCTCTGGATAACACGAAAACAGCCTAACCAGCGCTGCTAGGGCGAGTAAAATGGTCAGAGTGGTCTCATTTGTTTCTGGGAGTAGGTAGCAAGCTAGCCAATGTTAGCTTGGGTGCTTGACTGCCGTTGTAAGGCCAGAACGCTTAAATCAACCTTACTCCTTGGAGCGTACATGTAGTGTGCGCTCCGGTTTGAATTTACAAACTGACAATGCTCTGAAATTATGAGCGGAGACACTCCAGATTGAATTTAACTAGGCAAGTCAGTTAAGAACAAATTCATATTTACAAGGACAGCCTATTCCTTCCTCCCCGTCGGGGAATTGAACCCCGGCCTCCCGCGTGCCCTGCCCGCACAACACAGGGACTCTTTAGCTAAATAGCCCAGTACTATACTGCCTACTATCACGTTGTACAGCACCATATTTTCTGTTCCATCCTAACAGAAACCCAGAGCGTTTTTCATTTTTCATGGAAAGAAACCCATAATATCAATCAAATTAATTAAGCAATTACCAGTCAAAAGTTTGGACACACCTACTCATTCCAGGATTTTCTTAATTTTTTACTATTTTCTACATTGTAGAATAATATTGAAGACATCACAACTATGAAATAACATATATGAAATCAGTTTAGAACAAATTCTTATTTACAAGGACAGCCTACTCCCTCCTCCCCGTCGGGAAATTAAACCCCGGTCTCCCGTGTGCCTGCATTTAGTAGTACAGACATGGCCTGCTCTCCCTTATGTATGGAATTAGGCACTTTCACATGTTTACTACAGCATGTATTGTAGGCTATGTTTACTTCAAACTGCACAGTAGCCTAATAAACAAATGCAGGTGGATTATATCTTCCAAATGCTTTAAATGCTTTATTATCCAAATGTAAAAGCATATACTGTACAGTGCCATATTTTCCATTCCATCCTAACGGAAACCCTGAGGGTTTCATTTTAAGTTTTTCTCCACCAAACCATAGTAGGGTGATTAACACCATACTATTAATCAAATTAATTAAGCAACATATCTTAACTTCCTATGGTATAGGGGACGCTTGGGTCCCACTTGGCCAAAAACCAGGGAAAATGTAGCACGGCAAATTCAAATAAATATCAAACTTTCATAATTTTTTTTAACCTTTATTTTACTAGGCAAGTCAGTTAAAAACAAATTCTTATTTTCAATGAAGGCCTAGGAACAGTGGGTTAACTGTCTGTTCAGGGGCAGAACGACAGATTTGTACCTTGTCAGCTCAGGGATTTGAACTTGCAACCTTTCGGTTACTAGTCCAACACTCTAAGCACTAGGCTACCCTGCCGCCCCAAATCACACATGTAAGATACTCAATTAAAGCTACACTCTTTGTGGATCCAGCCAACATGTCAGATTTTAAAAATGCTTTTCGGCAAAAGCATAAGAAGCTATTATCTGATGATAGCACAACAGTAAACAAAGAGGGTAGCATATTTCAAAACACAAAATGCTGGTCTGACCAAGCTGACTCCACACTCCAAGACTGCTTCCATCACGTGGACTGGGAGATGTTTCGTATTGCGTCAGATAACAACATTGACGAATACGCTGATTCGGTGTGCGAGTTCATTAGAACGTGCGTTGAAGATGTCGTTCCCATAGCAACGATTAAAACATTCCCTAACCAGAAACCGTGGATTGATGGCAGCATTCGTGTGAAACTGAAAGCGCGAACCACTGCTTTTAATCAGGGCAAGGTGTCTGGTAACATGACTGAATACAAACAGTGCAGCTATTCCCTCCGCAAGGCTATTAAACAAGCTAAGCGTCAGTACAGAGACAAAGTAGAATCTCAATTCAACGGCTCAGACACAAGAGGCATGTGGCAGGGTCTACAGTCAATCACGGACTACAGGAAGAAATCCAGCCCAGTCACGGACCAGGATGTCTTGCTCCCAGGCAGACTAAATAACTTTTTGCCCGCTTTGAGGACAATACAGTGCCACTGACACGGCCTGCAATGAAAACATGCGGTCTCTCCTTCACTGCAGCCGAGGTGAGTAAGACATTTAAACGTGTTAACCCTCGCAAGGCTGCAGGCCCAGACGGCATCCCCAGCCGCGCCCTCAGAGCATGCGCAGACCAGCTGGCCGGTGTGTTTACGGACATATTCAATCAATCCCTATACCAGTCTGCTGTTCCCACATGCTTCAAGAGGGCCACCATTGTTCCTGTTCCCAAGAAAGCTAAGGTAACTGAGCTAAACGACTACCGCCCCGTAGCACTCACATCCGTCATCATGAAGTGCTTTGAGAGACTAGTCAAGGACCATATCACCTCCACCCTACCTGACACCCTAGACCCACTCCAATTTGCTTACTGCCCAAATAGGTCCACAGACGATGCAATCTCAACCACACTGCACACTGCCCTAACCCATCTGGACAAGAGGAATACCTATGTGAGAATGCTGTTCATCGACTACAGCTCGGCATTCAACACCATAGTACCCTCCAAGCTCGTCATCAAGCTCGAGACGCTGGGTCTCGACCCCGCCCTGTGCAACTGGGTACTGGACTTCCTGACGGGCCGCCCCCAGGTGGTGAGGGTAGGCAACAACATCTCCTCCCCGCTGATCCTCAACACTGGGGCCCCACAAGGGTGCGTTCTGAGCCCTCTCCTGTACTCCCTGTTCACCCACGACTGCGTGGCCACGCACGCCTCCAACTCAATCATCAAGTTTGCGGACGACACAACAGTGGTAGGCTTGATTACCAACAACGACGAGACGGCCTACAGGGAGGAGGTGAGGGCCCTTGGAGTGTGGTGTCAGGAAAATAACCTCACATTCAACGTCAACAAAACTAAGGAGATGATTGTGGACTTCAGGAAACAGCAGAGGGAACACCCCCCTATCCACATCGATGGAACAGTAGTGGAGAGGGTAGCAAGTTTTAAGTTCCTCAGCATACACATCACAGACAAACTGAATTGGTCCACTCACACAGACAGCATCGTGAAGAAGGCGCAGCAGCGCCTCTTCAACCTCAGGAGGCTGAAGAAATTCACCAAAAGCACTCACAAACTTCTACAGATGCACAATCGAGAGCATCCTGGCGGGCTGTATCACCGCCTGGTACGGCAACTGCTCCGCCCTCAACCGTAAGGCTCTCCAGAGGGTAGTGAGGTCTGCACAACGCATCACCGGGGGCACCGGGGGCAAACTACCTGCCCTCCAGGACACCTACACCACCCAATGTTACAGGAAGGCCATAAAGATCATCAAGGACATCAACCACCCGAGCCACTGCCTGTTCACCCCGCTATCATCCAAAAGGCGAGGTCAGTACAGGTGCATCAAAGCTGGGACCGAGAGACTGAAAAACAGCTTCTATCTCAAGGCCATCAGACTGTTAAACAGCCACCACTAAGATTGAGTGGCTGCTGCCAACACACTGACACTGACTCAACTCCAGCCACTTTAATAATGGGAATTGATGGGAAATGATGTAAATATATCACTAGCCACTTTAAACAATGCTACCTTATATAATGTTACTTACCCTACATTATTCATCTCATATGCATACGTATATACTGTACTCTATATCATCGACTGTATCCTTATGTAATACATGTATCACTAGCCACTTTAACTATGCCACTTTGTTTACATACTCATCTCATATGTATATACTGTACTCGATACCATCTACTGTATCTTGCCTATGCTGCTCTGTACCATCACTCATTCATATATCCTTATGTACATATTCTTTATCCCCTTACACTGTGTATAAGACAGTAGTTTTGGAATTGTTAGTTAGATTACTTGTTGGTTATTACTGCATTGTCGGAACTAGAAGCACAAGCATTTCGCTACACTCGCATTAACATCTGCTAACCATGTGTATGTGACAAATAAAATTTGATTTGATTTGATTTGATTTGATTTAAAACACGCCTTACCTTTGACGAGCTTCTTTGTTGGCACTCCAATATGTCCCATAAACATCACAATTGGTCCTTTTGTTAGACTAATTCAGTCCATATATATCCAAAATGTCTATTTATTTGGCCCGTTTGATCCAGAAAAAAACAGCTTCCAAAATGTGCAACGTCACTACAAAATATTTCAAAAGCTGCCTATAAACTTTGCCAAAATATTTCAAACTACTTTTGTAATACAACTTTAGGTATTTTTAAATGTTAATAATCGATCAAATTGAAGACAGGTCTATCTTTGTTCAATACAGGAACACAACAAACCAAGCTACGTTTCAAGTCTTGCGCAACTCTCAACAGTGTTACGCAGTTTCTAGTTGGCCCTACTTCTTCATTGCACAAATGAATAACCTCAACCAAATTCCAAAGACTGGTGACATCCAGTGGAAGCGGTAGGAACTAAAAACCAGCTCCTAAGAAATATTGTTTGCCAATGAGAACTCAGTGAACAGACAGAGACCTCAAAAAAAAATTCTGATCGATTAGTTCTCGGGGTTTTGCCTGCTACATAAGTTTTGTTATACTCACAGACATGGTTCAAACAGTTTTAGAAACTTCAGAGTGTTTTCTATCCAAATCTATGAATAATATGCATATCTTATATTCTTGGCATGAGTAGCAGGAAGTTGAAATTGGGCATGCTATTTATCCAAAAGTGAAAATGTTGCCCCCTATACCTTAAGAAGATAAAGGATAAAGCTTCTACCAGTTTGTGGTGAGTAATCACTGTCCAGAAGTTATTTTCGGTCATATGAGACGGTAGCAGCAACATTATGTACAAAATATGTTGCAAAATAAATGATAAACAATGCAAAAAAACAAAATTACACAGTTGGTTAGGAGCATGTAAAATGTCAGCCTTCCTCTATGGCATCATTCTACATTCTGCCTTCTGAAACGTGAACTTTCATGTGCCTTAATAACAAACTTGTATACCATCTGTAAATACAAATAAAATTGTTAAATTATTAGCCTAGGTGGTTTAGCCATGGAAAAAGTCAGCAACCTTACCACTAGCCATGATTGGCTGAGATAATGAGTGGGCTGGGCATGCCGAGAGATGAGGTCATATTGGCCTGCCATGTAGCACCCTTCTGTCTATAACACGAACTGGTCAGTATGTGTAGGCAATCCTTTCTAAGACTGCTTTTTTGAAAGAGATCATGTAGTATAACTGCAAAGTGTTGCTCTCCACTTTCTGGAGGACCGAATTTTGAAATCAGTGGAATTAGAGTATGTCTTATGGTTGACGAGGTTCAAGCACTTCTAACCAGACACGGGGGTAGCACGTACCTGATTTGAGGAGTTAGCAAGGTAACTTTAGTCAACTCTTGAGTTCAACTTGGGATAACTGGTCATACGAAGTGGTTCACTTTTTAGCCAGGTAAATGTGTATGGCAACAAATCCTTCAGAGTTAACCTGCTCAGGGGCAGGCTAATTTATGGCTAACTCTACTTACCCTGAATGAAATGACAGAGCCGTGAGATTGCGTCACCATCCCTTTAATTTGAGGAAGACAAACGATTAAAACATTCTCTTCCAGTCTCCATGCTTTCTTCCTGTTTTTGTTCATTTAATGCCAGTGTCGGAGAGACACACAAGGTAGTCTCCATATCTGTTTACATGACTATGACAAAATCTCACTGTTTACATCAGTATAGATGTAGAGCTAATAGTTGTTTTATTTTAGCTTTGACTCTTATTGTACCGGTCAGGTGCAAGACTGCTCCTCCCTTGGATGGACCTCTACTTATAGTGAACATATAGAATATCTGCTATTATTTTATTCATTTGAAATTATGAATAATTATCTTAGTGCTTAAGACTGAGCATTGCATACCAGTTGGCGGACTGACGTGGTATGATGTAAACATATTTCACACCGCTTCAAGCTTTAAAGGGCAATTGCACTTCCTGATTTGGCCTCGTTTTAGATTTGTTTCATTAAGAAATGTTACTGGTCATGACTGAATTCAGATGTGAGTAGGTTTCATGAGGTGGATTGTTCTGGGTGTCTCATGTGTGTTCGCAGTTGGAAAGAGTTAGACAAATTATTTCGCCAATTTGCTTCAGCCGGCTGGTGTGCAACATTGGCAAAGTTGGTTTGACTTCAGTTAGCCTGTCTCTGGGGCTAGTTAGTGACCTTCAATACATTACACAATGTAAATTAGACAATATTTTCATGTTGCACACCTTTTAGTTTTCTCATTAAATGCTTTCAATATTTGAATATTAATTTATACAATTTACTGTTCTGCCCTCCCAAGCAAAAAGGCAGTAACTGCTCATATAGTGGAACTGAGACAAATGGCTTTAAAGTGTTTTAATTGTCCAGCCAAATGAATTATTGGTAGATCATTGGAGATGTAATGATCTGTTGCCTTACTATGAGTACATTTTTATTCATGTTGACCCTGACCTCTGACTTGACCTTTGACCCTTAAACAGCAGTTACTGCCTTCTTCCTTGGCATGATATGTTAGAAATTGCAGGGTAATACAAAGCAAAGAACAGTATCTGCCATTTTAATTTGTTAGTTTACTATACTTCTCATTTATGCTATTAATGCAAGAGCAGTGTAATTAATGACAGTGCAAAAGAGTTGAAACTGCATCCTTTGTGTGTCTTCCACTAAGATACCAGTTGCATTTACATAGAGATGTAGGTTCTGCGTCAGTCACATTACATACTGTGTTTGACAAGTAGCCCACGTCTTGTTATAAGAATACATATGAAAAGCAGCACTGCAATTGTTTGAATTACATGAAATGATCACCTGTCTTGTAATATGTAATGATGGAACATGATAGAAGTATGACATAGGGTAATACAAATTATAAGAAAATTACCATGAGATTGATAATAAATTATTTGTATTTTTTCAAATGACACTTTTGAATGAATGAATAAATAAATAACAGCTTTAAGAATACATTTTAAAAATATTTATATGTTCATATTCATAAGAAGACCCAAATGACATTTAGCTACAATTGATAAAATGCTGAATAGTTACATTTCATTTTTAAGTAAAACTTCTTCAGTGCTCTTCCATATCACTCCTCATCCTCAACAATGCTTTTCACAGCCAAGTCATTCCAGAACTGCCTTCGACTTGCAGACATCAGAGGACACATCTTGGTACTTATGTCCATCTTCTTGGACTCTTCTATCCCTCTATCCTGGGTACGTAGTTTCGAGGGTGTCTCTAGAGTGACTTTCTTCATGATGAAGTCAAGCTCTGTGAAGTCCTTTTCTTCATGGGAGACTTTGTAGAAGAGGATCCTGGATCCACTCCTCAACTGGATCTCAGCCATCTCTGCCAGCTTTAGTGCTGCTGCCTTCTTCAGCTTGACGATGGAATGGCCAGCTTTCCATGCCAGGATGTTTTCCTTTTTCATTTCGACCACCTCCACCTTGCCTGCATTGGAAGTGGCGACCACACGGAGTAAGTCTCCGAAGTTGTACACCACACCTCCAGGTCGAGCTTTCATTTCCTGTTCCACGCCATGGTGGAAACTGTCTGCACTCATGAAGGTGTGTCCTGGCTTGAAGAACTTGAGGGTGATGTCCTCCATCAAAGTTGAGTCAGCAATGACAACACTCACCAGTTAGGTTAGGAGGCACCAGTTTTTTTTGAGAAGTGCAGTTATCCAACCAATACACTGCATGCTTGACATCTCTCTCCCTCTCCAGTGCTGTTACGTAAGATGAAGTAATCTCCTCTGCCTTCTGACCAGCTGTTCCTTCATGCCATACCACTGAGATTGTTTTCTTCTTCTTTTGAGACTTCTTTCCAATGGTGGCGAATGTCTCGTGATAGGCAACGATTCTTCTTGTGAACAATGCTGTTTTCACACCTGGCATGCGAGGGAGCATGATGACTTTTTGCATATCAACGCTCCTCACAGACCAGTCCTCAGGCCAATCTTTCTGCGCATCAGCCTGGTAATGGCTTCTGCTCTGCCCTGCAGACTTATTATGTTCCTCATATTTCCTACATTGCATGCGGTCGGGGTTGGTGATGGTGAATTCAGGTGCTGCATGGCTTGTTGTCTTGGCAGGCTTGGGTTTCCATGGCCTCATTCCCCCTGTGCGCCATCTTCAGATGATGACCCTGCACCAAACAGAGCTCGCCTCCTCCTCTCCAAGCTTCCCAAAGCTGATGTTCCTTCCCTCTACCGCCTTGCGATAGGTTTTCGTAACCGCAGCTGGCATCTTTGTTCTTCTCCCTGTAGTCATTATGCATGAACCGAATATTGACGTCACTAGGGAGGTAGAGGCGATGTGGGGCATGCTCTCATCTGTAGTGGCTGATTTGGGGATGGAAGGACTCAATGTGTTGCAGGATTGGATTCATGTTCAATTTGCTCGCTGAAACTTTCTTTCCCCTCTGATTCTTTGGTGGAATCAGTTTGGTGGTGATTGACTTGCCCATCATCGTGACAATCAACCTGTCATTTTTGGGGTGGTAGCTCAATCTTGTCAGAAAAAACACTTTGCATACCTGTTGTGCAGAAACGCTCTGGTTTGGAAGATGCTACAGAAATTACCTGCTGCGTCGACTGTCAGCGCCAACAGTGATCTTTTTCTTAGATTGCTGTGCCACCATGTGGAAAATCCATGTCTTCCTCTCCTTATACTTCATCTCTCAATACTTTTCCCATATTTCCTTTTGCCTACCCTCTGAAATATTCTGAGTACATTGCCCCTTGCATTTGGGACCTCATGGCTTACCCATTGGGGGATCTTGGATTTCTTGTTTGATAGGTTGTCTGGAGTTGTTTCCATGGGCTCAGCTGCCACTTGTGCTGGAACATCTAAATCTGAAGGTGGATGATAATCTTCATCATCATCATCAAGATTGGCAATTGATTTCTCATCTGATAGACTGATGTCTAAGTAGTTAGACACCACCCACTAGTTCTCTATTTTTTCAAATAGTGTTGACACTGTGACTTCAGTTAAAGGGGGTAGATCAGGAATCTTTGTTGGAATGTGGCCCACAAACTCAACTGAAATAAATAGAGCAACTAATCAGGGACATGCATCCTAATGATTCTATTCTGTCATGGATGATAATAATTAACACTGACATTTTGTGGTGTGCAAACAAATGATCATAATCCTTTTCAGTGTCACAACTCAGTTCATCTATTAATTTCATACCTGCTCCCAAAAAGGCTCTTAAATTTGTACCTTTATTTACAAATATAACAACAATTGCATGGATGGACATTGACAGGAATTAAACCTAGTATTGACGTGGGTGTACAGTCCTAATACAGCCTCACATGGCAACTTTGATCTGCATAGATACGGATCATCTAGACCACGGGGATTGGTGGAAGTCATGCAAAACTCTTTTGTTCCGCATTCATGTAATGATGGCACTGAAGCAGACACATTGAGCACACGTTTGGCATGTCAAAGCGTGTTGCACTAATTACACATGCCACCAACAAAGGTGATGGATACAATTTGGGTTTTTAACTTTCCTGACCGGGACAGTCACGCAATAATGGAATTTAAAAGAAAACCAGAAACCCTGAACATGTGAGTAGATATATTATGCTGTGTGTGTGCTCATCCGGAAAACGAGTGTGCGTGGCTTTTGACAATTCAGTATGGGGTGCACGTCCAACTGACCGTCAGTTAGCTAGAGATCGTGTGTGTGGTGTAACGTTACAGATTCAGATAACCCATGGAATGTCAGAATACAACTATAGGGATTATGTTCATTCTAGGTATAATAGATTGACTCTAGTATAAACTGCTGATCGTCTCTTATGGGAGCATGTAGCACAAATCTATTGCTTCATGCTAATGCTATTTAGGTAGGTTTTGACGTTTTGGTAGGGGCACGTCAGTTTTAGCAAAGGTGGCTGTCACTGGCTAGAAATCGTGTGTACGGTGTACTGATTCAAAGAAACCATCAGATGAAATTTCAGAATATAATTCATTGTATGGCTAATAGATTGAAGTTTGAATCAATTGCAGATCTCCTCTTATGAGAGCAGGTAGCATTGTTAGTCTATGAAAAATGACATTAACTCATTTTCGACCAAATGAGCAGTTACTGCCTTTTTGCTTGGGAGGACAGTGTTGATTTGAGGGTTTTAAGTCATTGAAATTTGGAGCAGTTGGAAATATATTGTCATTTACCAATGGTCCCTAAATAGCCCCATAGGGATATCCAAAGTCAACCCAAAGTGACCACGGTTATCACTATATTACTATATGCAGCTGCACTCCAAATTGATGATTACTTGTGTGCTGCCAACTGTGGATATGTGGGCAGGATTGAAACAAACCCAACCTTCATTTACATAGTGGTGCAGTCCACATGTTTCAAAAACTCTGTTTTGGGTGAGACTGACTTTATTACAAAAATTATACTATTTACACTTTGTAATCAATTTTGACAGCAGAATAAATGTCTCTGACTCATATCGATGCCACAGGTTGGTTTTTGGGAAAGTTGCTCTGTAACATGTTAAATGTTTGATAGTGAACAGTATGAATTCTATAAACTCAGATGTGGGGTATTTGATTTGATATCCATGCTGGATTCAGAATAATGGAACCATACTGTATGTGAAGTGATAGATAGTGATTTACATAGAGGTATACAGGTGATATTGGCACGAGGAAAACTGTTATTAAACACACACACAAACACATGCATGCACGCATGTGCGCACACACACACACACACACACACCATCCCATCTCCCTCCCCAAAAGAGAGCAGAGGGGTGTCCTACGAATCAGGTTTGAAGAGTTGGCAAGGTAACTTTAGTCAACTCCAAGTTCAACAAGGGATAACCAGTCATACAAATGTAGATCACCTTTTAGTCAGGTACATTTCTAGGGCAACAAATCCTTCAGAACTAACCTGTTCTCGGTCAGGCTAACTCAGGAATAACTCCATTTAACCAGAATGAAGTGTCTGAACCGCAAGTTGAGGACCAATTAAATCAGATTCCCTCCCTCTCGCAAAGATAATTTGAGAAGGAAGAATTATGAAATATTGTATTAATCTAATGTGTGGTAGTTGCCTGGCTCCTATTGCCACACCCCGTTCAAAGGCACTTAAATATTTTGTCTTGCCCATTCACTCTCTGAATGACACACATCTGTGTCTCAATTGTCTCAAGGCTCAAGGTCTCCTCCCTTCATCTACATTGATTGGAGTGGATTTATTAACAGGTGACATCAATAAGGGATCATAGCTTTCACCTGGAATTACCTGGTCAGTCTATGTCATGGAAGAGCAGGTGTTCTTAATGTTTTGTATACTCAGTGTATATTTTGGTAGAGGAATATGACTGTACAAGTCTCTGTGTGTGTTGATACTGTAGAGGAATATGGCAGTACAATAATCTGTGTTTTGGCTGACTTACAAATAGATCATCATGTATTATACATGTGTAGTCTGTCAGCTATGCATAAAAGCCAGATGCTCGTTTTATCAGTGGGGTCCTGTGTGGTAAACATGCTGGAACGAGATGCTGGGGAAAAAACTAACAACAAATGCTTTTTGTTGTTTTGTTATCAATATGAGCCATTTTGGAACAAACAACAAAAGAATTGATTGAGTTTCTTAACAACATGAGCCCCAAAACTGGTGCTTCCTGGTTGTACTGTATTACTTGGCTCCAAAACAAACACACAAAAGACTGCTGTTGTGAGGTCTGTCTCTCTGTCTCTCTGTCTCGGTCTGTCTCGGTCTATCTCTCTGTCTGTCTGTCTGTCTGTCTGTCTGTCTGTCTGTCTGTCTGTCTGTCTGTCTGTCTGTCTGTCTGTCTGTCTGTCTGTCTGTCTGTCTGTCTGTCTGTCTGTCTGTCTGTCTGTCTGTCTGTCTGTCTGTCTGTCTGTCTCTCTCTCTCTCTCTCTGTCTCTCTGTCTCTCTGTCTCTCTCTCTCTCTCTCTCTCTCTCTCTCTTACTAACTCCCTCACCCCTGTTCTTATTCTCTCTCTCTCACTCTTTTTGTGTTTATGTGAATGTGCTTTCCAAGTGTCTTTAGTAACAGAGATCTTTCAAACAAAGAGCTATGACATATGGATTGGAGGTACCACCATGTCTCAGCCCATCTCACCATGTGTCACTCGGTCTCATCCCTACATAGTGGTGAGAGAGAGAAAATGTGCAGCCATGTAGACCAACCCCTGGCTTCCAGCACACACGACTCTGCTGTGCTTGGCTGCCACTCGAGAGTTAGAGAGAAACCTGATAAATAAATCAACTTAGAGGAGAGAAGAATCTTTCACGCCTCTAAGCCCCAGTTAACATCAAGGACCCAAAGACACCACAAAATTAAATATATTCACTTATCTGAGAGAGCTCAAGATCCTCATAATTTTCTTTAGCTGTCCAAGAGAAGAGTCCCAGGACTTTTCCCCCCATTGGCCTTCAATCTGCACCTATTTGAACCCTCATACTCATTAATTGGAGGGTCTTTTTTTGAACTGGCCCTTTTTATGTGGAGATGGACATCTGAAAACATCAGGGAGCTTAAAATTAGCCCCTCTTTACAGACAGCAAGGCACAGTTATTGGGGCTTAATTGAACACGACTGACTTTCCTCCAACAGTCTTTTTAATCCACTCTGAAAAGTTATTTGCATATTTTCTCAAATTTGGTCTGTTTTTCTTTTTCCATATAGCAACTTTCAAATGGAGGCTTTTGACAACAGGAAATTTAGCAACAAGCAAAGTACTGTCCAGTGAAGTGCTGTTGTGTGTTGGGATTTAGAGACAGAGGTGAGGGGATGTAGCTGTGTGTTTACTGTGTGTTTACTTTAGGAAAACATTTCATCCCATTTTCCTATCACTTCTTCCTCATTCCGTTTGTTGATCTCAGCATCTGGCTGTTAAGTTTGCAGCAGTTTGGCAAGACCGTGTTCCAGGTTGCGTCCATAATGGCACCCTTTACCCTACATAATGCACTACTTTTGACAATAGTAGTGTACTGCATAGGGAATAGGGTGACAATTTGGGTCTCAAACCAGTCTAGTACATAACCTGGGTGGGAGTTGATGTGTCTTTAGGCACATTTTCCCTCCCTGACAGGGGCTGGTATACGGAGGTGACAGCATCTGCTGGGAACTCTTTCTTCCTTTGTGGTTTAGATAAGTAAGTGTTGAGAAACACCCTTGTGATTAGAATTTCCTTCAGATATTTCTATCAAGATTTCATAACAGAGCAGCAGGCAGACAGACAAGACAGGCAAATTCATCTTACCTGACTGAGAGATGAGATCCCTACTGTCCAAAGGAATAGAGAAGCAGGTTATTTAAAATATTTAAACCAAGCTGTTTGGCATTGTTTGTCATAGTGGTGTATTGTTTGGTGATTACATTTGCTGGCATAGTTTGCATCATTATACATTTGCAGGAGAAGGATTCTGCCAAACACTCAGCTACACATGTGTTTCTGTGTGTGTGTGTGTGTGTGTGTGTGTGTGTGTGTGTGTGTGTGTGTGTGTGTGTGTGTATATATGCGACACTTCTGGTGTGAAACCACGGATGTCACTCTGAGGGAACGGAAGGAAGTGACACAGAAGGAACACCCCTGCTACGCTGTCATCGCCATCCATACCAGTGTATAATTTCACTGTGTCTGCATTACACTTCACAGGTAGACGACACACACAACTACAACAATAACCTGCATCGGCCTGTCATCTCCTAAGCATCTGTTAATGTTGTTTCTAGCAAACAATTATCTATTCTGAAGATGGAAAGAAGAGCATGATTCTCCTCCCCCCCAATCCTCTATTTCATATTTTCACCCATCTGCAACAAAATAATAATTTACATTTCCTTTGGCGGGGGGCGGCTCGCTCCCTCCTTCCCCCTCCCTCTCTCTCTCCCTCCACCCCCATCTCTCTCTACCAGAAGCTTATTTAACCCAAGGTTAGCTGACACCAGTGTGGTGGTTGGCTGGCCCTGTTCCAAAGCCCCATTATCACAGAGGTCAGCCACCTAATCTTGAGAAGCTTCTCTTCTCTGCTCTTCATTAATGCTTTATTAACAAGCTACAGTGTACTGCAGGGAGATGGCTCTACACTGAGGATAATTGGGATTAATAAAAAGGTCCGGAGAGCTCTGTAGGAGGAGGTGAGGAGAGAAGGGGCAGGGTTGAGAGGTAGGGGGGCAGGGGGCACCCCTCATCAACCCCTACATGGTGAACTAGTCTCCTCTTTAACAATTAGCTTATTTGCATATATGTAATGTTAAATGGGATAATTGAGGGACATGCTCAAGTCCCCAGACTAGATTTTAATTGATCTGGATTTTTCTTAGATTATTGGAGGTGAAGAGAGTTACTGTATTTTAAAGATAATGTGAAAGTAATTTTATAACATATCATACTTTTTCTGTACTTAATAGTAAGGACAATACAAATATTGTCTGAAAGTCCAGAAAATACATAATATTAGTATTATTCGTTCAACGATTCGGTCAAGCAGGAAGCAAATTCTCATGGACCTTTACTTTTGGTAATCATCTCTTTTCCAATTTACATTTTCATTCTCAGTAATTCCCATACAAGGTTGTTCCTATTTCCACACACGACCTCTACTTAAGTATAGTGTCTGGTACATCCTCCCTCACGTACATATGCTCTCTCTCACGCACTCTCTCTCTCTCTCTCTTTCTCACTCTCGTTCACGTTTACTCTTTCTCACTCTCATGTTTACTCTCTCTCCCTCACACTCTCTCTATCTTCCTCCCCCCATTCTCTCTCTACTCTTTGCACTCCTTCTCTTCTCTCTAATTGACTTCATGCCTGATCATGTTGAGGAACTGCCTGCCTCTCTCTCTCTCTCTAACACTGTATTCTCCTGTGTCCTCACTCTATTAACACATGTATATCCACATTCTGCTGTCTGTTACTAGACCAGCTCAGGGAGGATGCTAGCCTGTTCCACCTCCAGGCAGGAAGAGATGATTCCACATTCCACCCTCCTCTTTCCCGACCCAACGTTACAATTAAGAACAACATTATGAAAATCTTAGATCAACATCAAAGTTAGGTATAGGCTGTAACCTGTTTAACTACTTACAAAGTCAGCAAGCAAAACAAAGAAAGACTCAATAAAGACTATATTCATTCGTGAATACACCAAAAAGCCCAATTGCATCGTTCCACTTTGTGTTACTTCTGTAGGCCTACATACAACATCGACGGGTGGGTCCCATGTTGTACAGTGTGTTGTGTTGGAACGTTGGAGTGTTATGGTGGAACAGAAAATATTGGCAGCAGAAAAACCACTCCTTTCTGCTCCACATGAACCCTCCAATGGTGTAAGTACAGAGGATTTAAATCGTTATTTATTAATAAAGAAATTCTCAATTCTTTGATTCCATCTTTTCAAGTAGGTATCCCAATTATGCGGAATAATTCAGAGCCCTTTAAGCAATTAGTTCAACTGACCTAGATAACTGTGGCTGGAATTCAGCTTTTTTCAAACAACTGCTTTCTTTCTTTTTTTTATCCACTTCAGAAAATGGAACAACCCCAATTTCCAGACATTTTTACCTGGCTTCAGGATAACCCACCGTATTATGCTATTCCCTAATGTGCGCTTCATTATACATTCAATGTTTTGTTGTGGGGGAGCATTTCATACAAAAAAAAAGTTGAATATAGTTTGTCCATTTCTCTGCTCATGATAATAACCGTCACTGAAGTGCAGTGGTGTCACATTGAGGGTAAAAACAACAGGATGTTTACACTCAGAAAGAACATGACTGGACTTTGATTTCACCACAACCCAATGTTGTATGTGTCCTAAATGGCAACTGATTATTATACAGTGCACTGCTTTTGACCAGGGCCCATAGGGATCTGGTCAAAACAATGGCACTATATGGAATAGGGTGCCATTTGGGATGCACTTTGGAGTGTAGCCTATGTGATGTAGAATAGCCTCAGTAGATAGCAGCCGTGGCAAAATCTACTCCAAGATCTTTCAAGGTATCACTCTGTTCCCTTTAAACCAGAGTTAAACATGTCATTTACCGAGCCCTCCTTGTGGAGCTTGTCTGTAGCTGTTGCTGTGAGCTTCCCTGAAGCAGATACACAGATCCTTAGCACAGGCACTTTAGCACTGTGGTTAATGGTGCACCCGTACCAGGATCACTCTCCTGCCCAAGCTCCCTGTGTAAGTGTACAGCTATTGAATAGTGTTACAGGACCATTTGTGTGCCTAAGTGCTCTGGCTGCAGTTACCCACAGCTTTGGTGTGTTACCCTCAGACATAACGAATGATCTTAATGATGCCACTGTCAATTAATAATTAACCATGATGTAGCCACTGAAGTAACTTTTATCCAGAGCTATCTGAGGTTACAGAGGGCTGCAGAGTTTACCACTGAGCAAGCTGGAATGTGTTCTCATTCTAAACTATATTTCGATGTTGCCCATTTACTTGATTTTCAACACTACCAGTAATATTCCAATGCACCAATTCTATATGGAGCATCACACACACATAAACACACACACATGCACGCACGCACGTAAACACACACACACACACACACCCACACACACACACACACACACACACACACACACACGTTTAATTTGTATTGATGGTCTCAGATGTTTCTTGGTTTGCTCATTTTCACCTCATTCTCACCTCATTCACACCTAGTGATGTATCTGCCTGCGATTAACACTAGGTCATAACCGTGCTCCATGGTTGACAACCGCAAGCAACTAGAAACACAGTACTGTACTGTATATCGAGCGGACAAACAGCCATACGACCTTACTGTCACCTTTAACAATGAATTTAGTCACTGTTCATTGTTTGGCTGGTGATTTCTGTATTCCTTTTCAAGGCTTAGCAATTAGATCATGATAATCATCATCAAGCATTCATGCATGCTTACAAAATAATCATTTCTACATGACTGTCCTCAGAACATTACATTCTTTTTGTAATCACAAATAGACTTCTTCAAATACATATTTTTTTGCCAGGAACCTTTGGGTAACACATGATACTTACTACACACGGGTGTAGTCGGCAGGATGAGCTTTTCTTCTCTTTGACATTCAATCCCCCACATTACTCAAAGATCAATCAGTCTGATTTTTTTTGACCCTAATCTGTGACCAAAACATGTTACCTTCCATGTTTTCTCACGTGTCACCATATTGTGCCCACATATCTTGCCAATGACAGGCCTGCTTTAGAATTCACCAGGAAGTGATGTATTGTATCCCTCTGTTTACAATGACACTCTTTAAATAAAGCACACATTTAACATTGGGCTCAGCTCAGTGCTTGTAATACTCAGAACGTCAGTTTGGCAGCAGCGACTGCCTGAATTCGTTGAATGCTTTTAGTTGACTGGGTTAAGCAGCTGAGAGCAGCTCTTTCTCCTCCACCCATATTCTACTGTATTCCCCACAGGCCAAACTAACGTCTCCTGGTACTGTTAGCCCTCTTTATCCTGAGACTCCTCTGACAGAACAGACTTCAGCCTACTCAGCTACATTGCTACTTCTCTATGGTCTGCATCCCAAATGGCACCTTATTCCTAAATAGTTCACTACTTTTGACCGGAGCCCATGGGGTTCTGGTAGTGCACTAGGTTGCCATTTGGGGCACACATTATGGCATCACCATTGAGTCAGCGGCGACATAAACACACAGGAAAGATGAGGGAGATCTGCACGTTCATCCATTATTTATGAATGTGTTTAGCAGCAAGGATATAAATGCTTCTTCCTTACTTGGCCTTTTGTACCCCATCCTCAGACTGTGGGATCTGTTCAGAGATAGAGATGGAGATGATTCTGGGTATTTCTACTTGTGGTTATTCTTTATGTATCCAGTATGATATGGTGTTTGTATGGGCCTGGGGAACTGGTCCAATATGAAGTCAAAGATTGCAGTTATTTATGATTCAAATGATAATTTACATAATATGTATACAACTATGATTGTATATGCATGCCATGTGTTAAGAAAACATGCACAGCACAACAATTGACTTATAAGGTTAACTGTCTGAGGAACTGGTTCAACAGGGGTTAAGCTGTATGTATGTGTATACCATACCACCAATGTATACAGTACATACAGTCTTTACAGACCATACAGTAACAACAAATTGCCTTGCTTAACATGTAGCTCATGATCATGCCAGAGCCAGGTGTGTTTCCAGGGACCACGGTGAAGAACAACCTGAACAGCAGAAAAAGAAGTGCAGTCCTCCAGCCTCTTGGGAAGAACCAAATCCATCTCCACACAAACTCACCCTTAATAAGTTGGCCTGTGTGTTGTAATCAGAGAACCGCAGGTTTGGGTGTGAGTGGTGTTTGTGTGTATTTGTGTGTGTGTGTGTGTGAGTGCATGTGTGTGTGTTTGGAAGTTTGAGTGACAAGGTCTCGCTCTTGCCTTTTGTTTGAATTAAGAGAGGATAGAGCGCAGAAGGTTTGGTATATTGAAACCTCCATTTGCATATTTGCCGGCGTTATTAAAGGGATCAGTTTTAGCCATGCAAGCCACAACAAACAGAGTGGGAGTACAGAGGAGCAGCATGGTTTAATATTACAGATGACACCCAGGGAACGACCTCACCCACCCCCTGCCCCAGCTCAGAGACTGATTAGAAGCTACTTAATTAGGAAAGCTTCCCATCTCTCACACTTCCCAACTTTCACACATCTCTCTCTCTCTCTCTCTCTCTCTCTCTCTCTCTCTCTCTCTCTCTCTCTCTCTCTCTCTCTCTCTCTCTCTCTCTCTCTCTCAGCATCTCTCCACTAATTTCTCCCCTCTTCTCTCTATGTACGCCTGGAGTTTAGTCATAGATTCAATATTTACCCAGCGCTCATCCTGTACTTTTACCAGGGGTTTCTACACAGAGGATCTGGTGTGTGTGTGTGTGGGGGGGGGGTGTATTAATCATAAAATCTGCTTGTGGCTTGAATGCAGGTGCAAACCAATAACCAACTGGCATTTAGAGGACTTTCATTAATATTTTGTCACAGATAAAATTGGATGTCTGTTGTGTTTAAACACCTGGACCATGATGAGGGTTTTACATCTCCCTCTGTTGACAGCTCATAATCTTTGTGTTCAGTGAAACAGAGGTACTATTGTGTACTTTCCAAAAATGAAATGCCTGTTATAGTTTTCCATTGCAAAACGTTTTGAATAGTTTCACTACTATGTGCCCTAATGTACCTGACCCGCTAGGGTAGGACTTGACTTGAGGGCCTTTTTGTACCTGCTGTTAGTGTTAAAGGTCAGGGGTCAACTGTCAGGGTCTATCCTCTAGAGCAGTGGTTCCCCAACTTTTTATTGCCCCGTACCCCTTCAAACATTCAACCTACAGCTGCATACCCCCTCTAGCACCAGGGTCAGCTCACTCTCAAATGTTGTTTTTTGCCATCATTGTAAGCCTGACACACACACACTATACGATACATTTATTAAACATGATAATTAGTGTGAGTTTTTGTCACAACCTGGCTCATGGGAAATGACAAAGAGCTCTTATAGGACCAGGGCACAAATAATAATCAATAATTTTGCTCTTTATTTAACAATCTTATATATAAAACCTTATTTGTTAATCGAAAATGTTTGAATAACTCACCACAGGTTAATGAGAAGGGTGTGCTTGAAAGGATGCACATAACTCTGCAATGTTGTGTTGGAGAGAGTCTCAGTCTTAAATCATTTTCCACACACAGTCTGTGCCTGTATTTAGTTTTCATGCTAGTGAGGTCCGAGAATCCACTCTCACATAGGTACGTGGTTGCAAAAGGCATCAGTGTCTTAACAGCGTGATTTGCCAAGGCAGGATACTCTGAGCGCAGCCCAATCCAGAAATCTGGCAGTGGATTCTGATTAAATTACATTTTCACAGAACCGCTTGTTGCAATTTTGACGAGGCTCTCTTGTTCAGATATCAGTAAGTGGACTGGAGGCAGGGCATGAAAGGGATAACGAATCCATTGAATATAGTTGCGGAGAGTCCCTATAATCCTAGATTCAGATTGTTCAGGCGAGAAAAAAACCACCCAGATAGGCCAGTCGTGTGAGAAACTTGTCATCATGCAAGCGGTCACACAAGTGAAAATGATGGTCAGTAAAGAAAACTTTAAGCTCGTCTCTCATTTTTTTTTTTAAACGTGTCAATACTTTGCCCCTTGATAACCAGTGCATTTCTGTGTGTTGTAAAAGTGTTACATGGTTGCTGCCCATGTCATTGCATAGTGCAGAAAATACACGAGAGTTCAGGGGCCTTGCTTTAACAAAGTTAACCATTTTCACTGTAGTGTCCAAAACATCTTTCAAGTTATTAGGCATTCACTTAGCAGCAAGAGCCTCTCGGTGGATGCTGCAGTGTACCCAAGTGGCTTCGGGAGCAACTGCTTGCACGTTACCACTCCATGTCTCCCTGTCATGGCTTTTGTGCCATCAAAACAGATACCAACACATCTTGACCACCAAAGTCCATTTGATGTCACAAAGCTGTCCAGTACTTTAAAAAGATCCTATCCTGTTGTTCTGGTTTCCAGTGGTTTGCAGAAGAGGATGTCTTCCTTAATTGACCCCCCATAATTGTAACAAACATATACCAGGAGCTGTGCCAGGCCCACCACGTCTGTTGACTCCAGCTGTAATGCATAGAATTCACTGGCTTGAATGCAAAGCAGTAACTGTTTCAAAAAACCTCCTGCCATGTCACTAAAGTGTCGTGAAACAGTGCTGTTTGATGGAGACGTGGTCTGTATAGTTTTTTTTGGCCTTTTCCCCCAGCATTGTCTCAGCCATGCCTGCGGTAGCAGGAATAATTAAGTCCTCCACAATAGTATGGGGCTTGCCTGTCCTAACCACTCGGTAGCTCACCATATAAGACACTTCTAGCCCCTTCTTATTAATGGTCTCTGTTGCTTTTATACATGTCTTACTACTCAAAATTCTTCTTAATTCTCGCTTAAAAGCTCCCGTGGCTTATTTTTCAAATTGGCATGTCTGTTGTTGTTTCCCGGGTAAGGGGGCAGTAGCACTTCGGCGGCATCAGATTCACAACTGTCATTGTCCATGCTAGCTGGGCTAACAACAAATGTAGAATTACTGATGCTAGTATTGGATGTGCTCGTGGAAGCAGAACAACTTGTGTCGTTGACAGGTGCAGGTGTAGTACTGCTGGTAGTAGCAGTACTGTTGACTCCAGCTGTACTACCAGTAGAGCTGGTATGTGTCTCTATGGACATGGGCCTTACTAAATGGACTGTTTGAAAATTTGAATAATTATTTTCATTTATTAAAAAATAATAAATATATAATATTATATATATATATATTCTTCATGTGAATCACATTTATATTTGGGGGTACACGTACCCAAGTTTGGGAATACATGATCTAGAGTGATGATTCTAGAGACCGCTCTCCTCAGACACCAAGGCCAGGGTTTAGCAGGGTTCTACTGGGTTTCACAGGTCAGACCCCCCAGCTGCCCCAGGGCTAGAACGCAATTACCTGTTTACAGGACACTGTTGTACCTACTGTAGCTGCATATGCTAATGCATTCCCCCTCAAGACTCCTTGTGGTCCTCTCAGTGCAGATGTTTATCAAGGAAGCTGGATAGAAAGTATATGTTTCACCTCTAAGACCTAAAACCTTATGTTACCTTCCAGAATGAATGCTTATACTAAAAGGGGAAATTTACCTAAAATCCCAAATTTCCCAAGTGATTCCATACATTGAAACTAGTTACCTGTAGGTGGAGTTTGCCTTCTCCCCCTCTCTCTCCCTGCAGTCTAGACCTGGAAAGCTGCAAAAATAGGTCACGTGACTCAGGACGTTTCTTTGTGCACTACTAGCTCTGCTCCATTGTCAGTCAAAGAGAGATTGAGAAATCCGCGAATTCTGGACACTTTGTTTTATTGAAAGCTTATGGCCAAATGAACCATTTTTAATCAAAAGTATTATCGGTTTTGAGTCAGGAAATGTGTACTTTTCCAATTAAAACAATCAAATCAAATCAAATCAAATTTGATTATGTCACGCCCTGGTCTTAGTATTTTGTGTTTATATATTTATTTGGTCAGGCCAGGGTGTGACATGGGGTTATTTTGTGTTGTGTTGTGGTATTGGGGTTTTTAGTAGGTATTGGGATTGTGGCTGAGTAGGGGTGTCTAGCATAGTCTATGGCTGCCTGAGGTTCTCAATCAGAGTCAGGTGATTCTCGTTGTCTCTGATTGGGAACCATATTTAGGTAGCCTGGGTTTCACTGTGTGTTTGTGGGTGATTGTTCCTGTCTTAGTGTTTTGTATTTCTCCAGATAGGCTGTTTCGGTTTTCATTATTTCGTTAGTTTTGTAGTTTCTGCATGTATAGGTTTTCCTTCATTAAAATATATCATGAATCATCACCACGCTGCATTTTGGTCCGATCCTTGTTCTACCTCTTCGTCAGAGGAGGAGATAGAAGAGAGAGCTGGGGGTGGGGTAAAAGGTGAAGGTAAAAGGTGAAGGACATCACAGGTACATTGAATATCCCGTTGAGCATGGGGAAGTATTTAATTACACTTTGGATGATGTATAAATACACCCAGTCACTACAAAGATACAGGCATCCTTCCTAACTCAGTTGCCGGAGAGGAAGGAAACCACTCAAGGATTTCACCATGAGGCCAATGGTGACTTTAAAACAGTAACAGAGTGCTTTGATTGAAGAAAACTGAGGATGGATCAACAATATTGCAGTTATTTCATAATACTAACATAAATGACATAGTGAAAAGAAGGAAGCCTGTACAGAATACAAATATTCAAAAACATGCATCCTGTTTGCAATATGGTACTAAAGTAAAACTGCAAAAAAAATGTGACAAAGAAATGTACTTTTTGTCCTGAATACAAAGTGTTATGTTTGGGGCAAATCCAACACAACACATTACTGAGTACCACTCTTCACATTTTCAAGTATGGTGGTGGTGTCACGATCGATGTGGTAATCATACTCGGACCAAGGCGCAGCGTGTGTAGAGTTCCACATGTTTAATTAATGAAACTCACCAAAACAATACAGAACAAACGAAACGTGAAGTCAATGCAGTGCTCACAGGCACTACACAAAAACAAGATCCCACAACAAACAGGTGGGAAAAGGCTGCCTAAATATGATCCCCAATCAGAGACAATGATAGACAGCTCTGATTGGGAACCATACCAGGCCAACATAGAAATAACAAAACTAGAATGGCAACCGTAGTCACACTAGTTCCTGAGTGGTCTAGTTACCGTTTTAACTTAAATCGGCTTGAAAATCTATGGCAACACCTGAAAATGGCTGTCCAGCAATGATCAACAACCAACTTGACATGTTTTCACCTTGTCATTATGGGATATTGTTTGTAGATGGGTGAGAATAAAAATATATTTAATCAATTTTGAATTGAGTCTGTAACACAGCAAATTGTGGAATACGTCCGGGGTATGAATATTTTCAGAATGTATGGTTCCTGTTACTTTGACTATTCACAAGTCCTCGCAGTCTTCCACTTCCTGAAAACCAGTGTAGACCCCATAAGGCAATGGATATTTTGCACGGATGGCATTTACCACGTAGCATGGGAGAGGAATCCGGACTCCTGGGTCCAGTGTCTTATCACGGAAGTCCACCTCCAAAACGATGCGGTATTAGACCAGTCTGAACTTTCTGTAATGACAAATATAGATCAAAATGAAAAGTGGATTTGAGAATCTGGAGCAGCAGTCATCTACTTTTGAAAACAGTTTCTTATTTTCTGTTCTTAGATTTTGCTGTTCAATGTGTAGGCCTATATTTCCTATATCCTACTCAAATAAAAGATGCCAAAAACATTGTTATAACGTGAAAACATATCTGGACAGTGTTTAGGCTCATATGAAAACATCAACCCACTAACTATCCAGCTCATAGAGGTTTATGAGTTTTGCTACTAACTCGTTGGATAACGGTCCATTTGGCCCAGCTGGAATGGGGTTGTGTCTCCAATTTCTTTTTGGGATACAGATGTTTTTTTCCAGGACACCAGAGTTGATGTGGACAGCAAAATCCCTGTGGTCATGAAAGCAAACTAACTGCTCCTCATCATCGATAAGTTCCTCCATATGTAATCAAATTGTCTGCAGCATAAGCAGTCTTCATGAGTCGGCATTGGAGCACAGTTACCACAACTGAACCACTAATCTGCATTGATCCTGGGATTGGGCCGGGGCTGTGGCCCTGCTATTGCTGCAGCCTCGCTGGCTAGAGTGGTCATGGTCATCTGAAACTCAATTTACCTAAATTCTTCGTCAGAATAGTCAGGCTCAAATAAATACGGTTTGAAGACACCATCCAGTAGTTTTCTTCATCACTCGTGAGAATTTTGTCATCAGACATGTTTATACTGTAGGTTGTTGTTGCATCTGGTTGTGAATAAGGGCCTGATGTAGTTTTACGTAAAGGGATTCCCCCAAGAGAGCGCATAAAATCATCGCAATCGATTTCGGTACACATTTCCTGACTCAATGACGTTAGTACTTTAGATTTTTTTAAATGCTAATTCGGCTGTACGCTTTCAATAAAATAAAGAATTTGTCCACAATTAGTAGATTTCTCAATTGCTCTTTGACTGACAATAGAGAAGAGCTAGCAGTGCACAAAGACACGTCACGAGCCACTTGACCCATTTTAGCAGCTTTTCAGTTCTAGACTACAGAGAGAGAGAGAGGTGAACTCAATCTCCACCTAACTACTTTTGCTAGATCTATTGTGTTATATTCTCCTACATTCCTTTCACATTTCCATAAACTTCAAAGTGTTTCCTTTCAAATGATACCAAGAATATGCATATCCTTGCTTCAGGACCTGAGCTAAAGGTAGTTAGATTTGGGTATTTCGTTTTTGGAAAAAATGTAAAATAAAATGTATTTGAGGTGCAGAGTAAACCCTGGTTCAAAACCCTGTAAGTCCCATGTGCATAGACTTTGAACACTGTGGCTAAAGGACAGTGACCTATACTGTCTATGAACCAAGTGCCCTGACTCTTTATAGAACATATTTGAATTGCCATAATACACTGCTCAAACAAATAAAGGGAACACTTAAAATAACACATCCTAGATCTGAATGAATGAAATATTCTTATTAAATACTTTTTTCTTTACATAGTTGAATGTGCTGACAACAAAATCACACAAAAATGATCAATGGAAATCAAATTTATCAACCCATGGAGGTCTGGATTTGGAGTCACACTCAAAATTAAAGTGGAAAACCACACTACAGGCTGATCCAACTTTGATGTAATGTCCTTAAAACAAGTCACAATTAGGCTCAGTAGTGTGTGTGGCCTCCACGTGCCTGTATGACCCCCCTACAATGCCTAGGCATGCTCCTGATGAGGTGGCGGATGGTCTCCTGAGGGATCTCCTCCCAGACCTGGACTAAAGTATGGAGCGAGACATGATGTCCCAGATGTGCTCAATTGGATTCAGGTCTGGGTAACGGGCGGGCCAGTCCATAGCATCAATGCCTTCCTCTTGCAGGAACTGCTGAGGACACTCCAGCCACATGAGGTCTAGCATTGTCTTGCATTAGGAGGAACCCAGGGCCAACCGCACCAGCATATGGTCTCACAAGGGGTCTGAGGATCTCATCTCGGTACCTAATGGCAGTCAGGCTACCTCTGGCGAGCACATGGAGGGCTGTGCGGCCCCCCAAAGAAATGCCACCACATGACTGACCCACCGCCAAACCGGTCATGCTGGAGAATGTTGCAGGCAGCAGAACGTACTCCACGGCGTCTTCAGACTCTGTCACGTCTGTCACATGTGCTCAGTGTGAACCTGCTTTCATCTGTGAAGAGCACAGGGCGCCAGTGGCGAATTTGCCAATCTTGGTGTTCTCTGGCAAATTCCAAACATCCTGCACGGTGTTGGGCTCTAAGCACAACCCCCACCTGTGAACGTCGAGCCCTCATACCACCCTCATGGAGTCTGTTTCTGACCGTTTGAGCAGACACATGCACATGTGTGGCCTGCTGGAGGTCATTTTGCAGGGCTCTGGCAGTGCTCCTCCTGCTCCTCCTTGCACAAAGGCGGAGGTAGCGGTCCTGCTGCTGGGTTGTTGCCCTCCTACGGCCTCCTCCACATCTCCTGATGTACTGGCCTGTCTCCTGGTAGCGCCTCCATGCTCTGGACACTACGCTGACAGACACAGCAAACCTTCTTGCCACAGCTCGCATTGATGTCCCATCCTGGATGAGCTGCACTACCTGAGCCACTTGTGTGGGTTGTAGACTCCGTCTCATGCTACTACTAGAGTGAAAGCACCGCCAGCATTCAAAAGTGACCAAAACATCAGCCAGGAAGCATAGGAACTGAGAAGTGGTCTGTGGTCACCGCCTGCAGAACCACTCCTTTATTGGGGGTGTCTTGCTAATTGCCTATAATTTCCACCTGTTGTCTATTCCATTTGCACAACAGCATGTGACATTTATTGTCATTCAGTGTTGCTTCCTAAGTGGACAGTTTGATTTCACAGAAGTGTGATTGACTTGGAGTTACATTGTGTTGTTTAAGTGTTCCCTTTATTTTTTTGAGCAGTGTATATAGATATGTTGATAAAGGACATCCTTGTCTTAAACCCCTAGATAATGTAATATTCTGTCAACAACACAACTATGCATCCAGCGACGTATTAATTTAGTTGCATTTAGAGTAGACTGCTCTCAGGCTATGTTTGTAAAGCATACATTAAAGGGATACTGGGAGATTTAGATTAACTCATAGATATGTTTGTGTCTCTGTGTGAAGTTTGAAGAAAATCAATGTTAGCTTATTGCATTTGCTGGAAGTCTCCGGGTACAATAGCCAGTTCCTCTCAAAAGCAGGGAAATAGACCTAATTACTCCAAAGTTAGGTGGTTGGTAAATTATAGTCTTACAAAGCTGTACATAGTAATCAATATTTTATAAATTCACACAGCACACACACAAATCATATTGGACAAGTCGTAGACGGCTAGTACTATCTAGCTCAAACCTGAAGCGCTGTCACATTGTCAGAGCTGGCCAGCAGTGTTGACATGAGATGTCGAGCACAATCTATCCTTGCGCCTATGGTAAATTAGGTGCAATTACCCCTTGACTTTTTCAACATTTTCTTTCGTTACGGTCTTATTCTAAAATAGATTTTCTCATCAATCTACACACAATACCACATAATGACAGAAAAAAACAGGTTTTCAAAGATTTTGGCAAATGTATTGAAAATATAAAAACTGAAATGTCACATCGTATTCAGACCCATTACTCAGTACTTTGTTGAAGCATCTTTGGCAGCAATTACAGCCTTAAGTCTTCTTGGGAATGACTCTACTCCCATTTTTCTCTGCAGATCCTCAAGTCAACCTATGTCAGGTTGAATGGGGAGCATCGCTATTTCAGGTCTCTCCAGAGATCTTAGATTGGGTTCAAGTCCGGGCTCTGGCTGGGTCACTGAAGGACATGCAGAGACTGCCCTGAAGCCATTTAGGGTCGTTGTCATGTTGGAAGGTGAACCGTTGCCTCAGTCTGAGGTCCTGAGTGCTCTGGAGCAGGATTTCATCAAGGATCTTTTTGTACTTTGCTATGTTCATCTTTCCCTGCCGCTGAAAAACATCCCCACAGGATGATGCTGCCACCACCATGCTTCACTGTGGGGATGATGCCAGGTTTTCTCCAGATGTGACACTTGGCATTCAGGCCAAATCTTGGTTTCAGCAGAGCAGAGAATCTTGTTTGGCCAACTCCAAGCTGGCTGTCATGTGCCTATTACTGAGGAGTGGCTTCCATCTGGCTACTCTACCATAAAGACCTGATTGGTGGAGTGCTGCAGAGATTGTTGTCCTTCTGGAAGGCTCTCCCATCTCTGGAGCTCTGTCAGAGTGACCATTGAGTTATTGGTCAACTCCATGACTAAGGCCCTTCTCCTCCTATTGCTCAGTTTGGCCGGGCAGCCAGCTGAAGGAAGAGTCTTGGTGGTTGAAAACTTTTTACATTTAAGAGTGATGGAGGCCACTGTGTTCTTGGGGACCTTCAATGCTGCATACATTTTTTCGTATCCTTCCCCAGACCTGTGCCCGTCTCGGAGCTGTACGGACAATTCCTTCGACCTAATGGCTTGGTTTATGCACTGTCAACTATGGGAACTTTATATAGACAGGTTTGTGCCTTTCCAAATGATCAGGTATCAAGTAAAGACCCAAGTGCAGACTGTGTGTAACAATGTTTAATGTAACAGGGGCAGGCAAACAGGTCAAGGCAGGCAGGGGTCGATAATCCAGAGTAGGAGCAAAGGTATAGGACGGCAGGCAGGCTCAGGGTCAGGCAGGTGGGCTCAGAGTTAGGACAGGCAAGGGTCAAAACCAGGAGGGCGAGAAAAGAGAAACTGGAAAAGGCAGGAGCTGAGACAAAACGCTGGTTGGCTTGAACAAACAAGACAAACTGGCACAGACAAACAGAAAACACAGGTATAAATACCCAGAGGATAAGTGGGGAAGATGGGCAACACCTGGAGGGGGTGGAGACAAGCACAAAGACAGGTGAAACAGATCAGGGCGTGACACAAATCATGTTGTTACGTAAGGTTCTTGGTGGAGGGAATGCAACACCCTGCTACAACTCAACTCCCAGTGGAGTGAAAAAGGTATGTGTTCGTAGGTGCGGGGGAAGGACGAGAGGCTGAGAAAAGTTACCGTTTACAGGGAATTTATTTCCTTCACACGGTAAACTGGGGAAAAGGGGGTGGACGGAACCAAAACAAAGAAATTAAAAGTTAAAGAGCCCCCTCTCCTACCTACACACAGCACCACTTGGCACGCTAAACAAAATACAGGGGGTGGTCCGCCCAGGTCTTACCTAGTGTGCATAGACAGAGTACATACTACTGGTTATGTATGCCCACAGGCCTCTTGCCTAAACACTCTCAAGGTGCCTTCCCCTTCCTCCCCTGGGAACAAATGAAACAGAATAATTCACCAAACTTAGTGAACAATTTAAATAAACCAAAAAACACTCAATCCTACAGCATACACATGCCTCTGCAGGAGAGGCTACAAAATACTTTACAACAACACTTTCTGGCCCAAAACTAACACAGCACACTCAAAGAAGCTCCCTCCTAACAAAGGAACACTGGCTTTTCAAGCTACGGAAGGAGTCAGTAATTGACAAGCCAGCTGTTTCCCCTGACGAGAGGGCGGGGTCAGAGCTCCAATCTGCAATGGGACCGACCAATCGGCTGCTTGGAATCCAAGACGTCATCCGGAAATACACACATACAAACCCACAACAACACAGAAACTGGGGAAGGTAACACATGTCCAATCAATTCAATTTACCACAGGTGGACTCCAATCAAGTTGTAGAGACATCTCAAGGATGATCAAAGGAAACAGGATGCATTTGAGCTCAATTTCAAGTCTCATGGTAAAGGGTCTGAATACATGGGGTTTGAATACATGTAAATAAGGTATTTCTGTTTTTATTTTACAAATTTGCAAACATTTCTAAAAAACATTTTTTGCTTTGTCATTATGGGGTATTGTGTTTAGATTGGTGAGGAATAAAATGTATTTAATACATTTTAAAATGAGGATGTAATGTAACAAAATGTGGAAAAACTCAAAGCGTCGGAATACTTTCCAAATGTACTGTATGCTTAGAATACAATAAATAGAGTACAAGGTCCTAACCACCAAAGTTTATTTCCCTGCTTTTGAGAGGAGACTTCCAGCTATTGAGCTAAACTAAGAATAAGCTTATGTCAATTATCTTCAAACTGCATGCAAAGACATAAAAATTATATCTGTTAGTTCATTTGACTCTGGGTAAGTAAAAAAAAAGGCCTAATCCAAAAATCTTGCAGCATCCCTTTAAGGACTGATTGGGAAGCCACTCAGAACTAAATTGTGTTTGCTCAATCCACATACAGTCCAAAAAAATTAATAGCAAAGATAAATGTGTATGGGTTGTAAGAGAGTATAATTATGTGTGTCTCAGGCAAATGATTGGTAATGAGTCAAGAGACTGCACTCGTTCACATACATTAAATCAGCTATCATTAAATACATTAAAAACCATCATTACCAAATTAGGGCTTTGATTAATCCCGTTAATGACACGGTGGAGCTCATGGGAAAAGACACGGCCTCAGATGTCTGTTCGCCTCGCTGTGATGAAACATTGCCTGCATAAGATCTCTTTTTTCTCTCTCTCTCTTTGCTCTCTTCTGCGCTCTCTCCCATCTCTGTTTCTCCCCCCGTATTTCCTCTCTGTACCTTTCTCTCTCTCCTCTGTTTATCTCTCTTTCTCTCTACCTCTTTCACCTCGGTCTCTCTTTCACTCTCCCCACTCTCTTCCCACTCTCTCTCTCTCTCCCTCCCTCTTTCCCCTTATGGTAAAACAGGGTTGCTCTTGCACAGCACTGCCACTTGAAATGCAAACGAGGAGAATGCATGCAGCCGACTGCTAATGAGAACAGATCCCCATGATAAGGAGAGGGAGAGAGAGAAGGGTAAGGGGTGAGAGAGAGAGAAGGGAAGTGGGTGAGAGAGAGAGAGAGAGGGGGGAGTTGAGAGGGGGAAAGAGACAGATCGGAAAAAGCAAGAGAGTGAGCAATAGAGAGAAAGCGAGGGATCGGGCGAGAAATGGAAAGCGAAAGAGGGAGAGACGGTTAATAAATGGGTGAATACATTAAAAAGGTGAGGGAGAGAGGAAATCTGAACGGAGGATAAGAAGCGGCAGAAGGAACTGTGATGTCCCCAATTAGGAGTGGTGTCACCCCCTGTCTGGGCCTCAGTAATAAAGCCCTCACTCTGTATTCTCCCTCACATGGGTCCCTCCCTTACACTCTGTTAACATTTTAATGTCCTGGCCGTGGAGCCCCACATTAATTACCTGGCCGTTTTGATGAACCCCTCAATCTCCTTCATGTTTGCCTTAAAATGGAAATCTGAGCTCTGGATTAGGACCGTTACATTAAAAACACAATACGTACTATTTACCCAACTAGCAGGCATCTGTAGCCTATTAATACCGTGCGATGCAGCTGGTGCTGTCTTTCCTTCTTTCCTCATTGACTGTTTGGATATAGCCCCAAAAAGGTTACTATGATGTGATCCCTGTGATATTCCATGTTCTGTCTCTTTCTGGCCCTCTAATAGACAGCCTACTGTTTGAGAGAGGTCGTGCTGTTTCACTTTTTTTTTACAGGTGTTTTAAATGTACTCACATCCCCTCCAATCAATTCTTAACAGGCAGATCCAGTGATTTAAGGCAATGTCCCAAAACAATTTCTGCTAACATGGTCACTTATAATAAGAATAATAACCGTATCGAAAGGCATGTCTGTGTATGAAAAGTCTATATTTCTTGGCTTTTACTTCTGTCTCTCTATTTGTCTCTTTCTGGCATTTCTCTGTGGAGAACAATCGTCTTGTTCTGTGGTCTCTTACGTATCATAGTAGATAGGAAATTGCAGCGGAATGGACATTCTTCAGATACACTGACTCCAAATTGACAACTTTCATCTGGTAGAAACCACGGTTGCTGTATTGTTTTCAGAATGTAGTGAACCCAAAAAGAAAGGGTAACCCATTTTGGTGTGTGCATGTGTGTGTATGTGGCTGTGTGAGTTCATTCGTTCGTGCACGAGCGTGTGTCACCAGAGACGTGTTCTTTGGGTGGTAATATACAAGAGAGGACCCTAGATAAAGGGGAAAGATTACATTTGTCCCCCTGTGCAGCGGTGCAGAGCTGCCTGTGAGAGGAGGCTGAGAGAGGAGAGAGTCAGAGAGAATGTAATGGTTGTATTACTGCATTCCACCATGCATTATTAATGTTAACGTGATCAGGACAGGTGGACAAACCCAGGAGAGATATCACTGCTTAATGAAAAGACCTCATTCTTTTTCTCTCTTTCTTTCTTTCTCTCTCTGTCTCTTTTTCTTTCTCTCCCCTGCTCTCTCTCTCTCTTTCTCTCTGTATATCTCTTGTAATATCTCTCACTTTATATCTCCCTCTCTCTCTTGCTCCCCCCTCTCTCCCTCTGGAACAGGCCGTAGCAGCTGTTATTGTTGCATCGAGAGGTGTTAGCTCCTGTGCCACAGTGGGTAAGGTAGCCCCTCTATTTAATTTACAAATAACATAGCCTCTCCTAATTGACTCTGTTCATAGACCAGCGCTGTGGTTGCGCCTGTCTACATTTTAAATGAGGAGGTAAATAGGTTTTAGTGCTACATGGATAATTTGTGTTTCCAGTCAGACGGAGCATATCAAAATTGTCAGTCGATAAATTACCCCGATAACTTTTTGATATATAAAAATGTACATATCCTTTCCAGGAATTGAAATGATGAAATTAAAATTATTGGCCTTTGCATGGTGAGTCTTCGACATCTTTCTGGGCAATAAGATGAACACCCATTAGTTAAAGGATACCGGCATAGACATAAATTAAAACATCATGTTTACACACTACCCCCCACACACACACAAAAATACAATACAGCCACTTAAAATGGAATGATTTGGTTGAATGCCAGATTTATTTTGCAGTGGGGGGGGCAGTTGGGAAAATGTGTCTCTTTCGGAAAGCGTAGGGCCTAGCAAAACAGTATTTAACACATGGCCAGCAGAATGCTCTCCGACTATTAGAGCTGTATTTTATAATGCAGTGTATAACGTTATGCATTTTGTATAGAGTGTGCACTAAGAAGTTATCGCTGCTCACATTCCGGTAGACTGAGACCTGAGTTTCCCTCCATCTCGGCAAGAACTGGCTAGATGAGGAAACTTTGAGCTGCTCTTTCATAAATATAACATCTAATCAGAGATGATTTGTTTTTAGTTGCACTATTATCACCAATATAATGTACCAAATGTACACTATTCAGAACATACACTATTCATACACATCGAACTCAATCCAAACACACAATATTCAAATGACTTAAACTATAAAAAAGAAAACATCCTTTTCACCCACGCAAAGGCCCTATCTATGCTCTTTTTGAACCGATTCTATGTTGAGCTGAGGTAGCATACAGTCTTTTCAGTCTAACACACTCTACACTCTACAGTGCATCTGTTATATTTTCTGGTGTTTTAGAGGAGATCCAAATATACAAGGTAACACACTAAAAACCTACTTGACTTCTTTATGAATCAGTGTAAACAATGATTTTACTTAGGAGAACATTGAGTCAGTCTGGTGTCCTTCTTCATGTCTAGAACGGTTCTGAGGCCTTCCAAGTCCACTATAATATGCTATAATACGTTTTAAGTCCTTTACTGCCCCCTGCTGTGTTGTGGTGGTATTACAGGGATACATCACAGCAGCTGACAGTGGTTGTATGGCAGGCAGGTGGCTCCTGTGGGAAATGCACACCTCAGTGAATACAGATCCATTGTAGCTCTAAGAGCACTGATCTAAAGAAGGAATGAAATATATGCTTGTCGGTAATCAAAAAGCAATTTTACTGGCTTAGAGATGGACACAGATGGGTTTTGTCAGTTTCCATTATTTCATTGAAAGCATAAAGCATAGGTATGATTGTGCTACACAACAGTTCTTCTGTCCCTGCATGCACACCCATGTGAATTATTTGAGGGAGTAGGCCTTTACACAAATGTGTTAGTTTAGGTACCAGTAAAATATTTGACAAAATAATTGAGAACACTAACATGCACACTAACATGTGCACATACACACACACGTACACACACACGTACACACAGACACACACACACAGACACACACATATATATATATATATATATATATATATATATATATACAGTTGAAGCCGGAAGTGTACATACACCTTAGCCAAGTACATTTAAACTCAGTATATATATATACAGTTGAAGCCGGAAGTGTACATACACCTTAGCCAAGTACATTTAAACTCAGTTTTTCACAATTCCTGACATTTGATCCTAGTAAAAATTCCCTGTCTTAGGTCAGATAGGATCCCCACTTTAGTTTAAGAATGTGAAATGTCAGAATAATAGTAGAGAGAATTATTTATTTCAGCTTTTATTTCTTTCATCACATTCCCAGTGGGTCAGAAGTTTACATACAGTTAATTAGTATTTGGTAGCATTGCCTTTAAATTGTTTACCTTGGGTGAAAAGTTTTGGGTAGCCTTCCATACGCTTCCCACAATAAGTTGGGTGAATTTTGGCCCTTTGCTCCTGACAGAGCTGGTGTAACTGAGTCAGGTTTGTAGGCCTCCTTGCTCGCACACACTTTTTCAGTTCTGCCCACAAATGTTCTATAGGATTGGGGTCAGGGCTTTGTGATGGCCACTCCAATACCTTGACTTTGTTGTCCTTAAGCCATTTTGCCACAACTTCGGAAGTATGCTTGGGGTCATTGTCCATTTGGAAGACCCATTTGCGACCAAGCTTTAACTTCCTGACTGATGTCTTGAGATGTTGCTTCAGTATATCCACGTAAGTTTCCTTCCTCGTGAATCCATATATTATGTGAAGTGCACCAGTCCCTCCTACAGCAAAGCAACCCCACAACATGATGCTGCCACCCCCGTATTTCCCGGTTGGGATGGTGTTCTCCGGCTTGCAAGCCTCCCCTTTTTTCCTCCAAACATAACAATGGTCATTATGGCCAAACAGTTCTATCTTTGTTTCATCAGACCAGAGGACATTTCTCCAAAAAGTATGATCTTTGTCCCCATGTGCAGTTGTAAACTGTAGCCCGTGTTGGAGCAGGGGCTTCTTCCTTGCTGAGCGGCCTTTCAGGTTATGTCGATATATAGGACATGTTTTACTGTCGATATAGATACTTTTGTACCTGTTTCCTCCAGCATCTTCACAAGATACTTTGCTGTTGTTCTGGGATTGATTTGCACTTTTCGCACCAAAGTACGTTCATCTCTAGGAGGCAGAACGCGTCTCCTTCCTGAGCGGTATGATGGCTGCGTGGTCCCATGGTGTTTATACTTGCGCACTATGATTTGTGCAGATGAACGTGGTACCTTCAGGCATTTGGAAATTGCTCCCAAGGATGAACCAGACTTGTGGAGGTCTACGATTTCTTTCCTGAGGTCTTGGCTGATTTCTTTTGATTTTCCCATGATGTCAAGCAAAGAGGCACTGAGATTGAAGGTAGGCCTTGAAATACATCCACAGGTACACCTCCAATCGACTCAAATGATGTCAGTTAGCCTATCAGAAGCTTCTAAAGCCATGACATATTTTCTGGATTTTTTTCAAGCCGTTTAAAGGCACAGTCAACTTAGTGTATGTAAACTTCTGACCTACTGAATTGTGATACAGTGACTTCTAAGTGAAATAATCTGTCTGTAAACAATTGTTGGAAAAATTACTTGAGTCATGCACAAATTAGATGTCCTAAACGACTTGCCAAAACGATAGTTTGTTAACAAGAAATTCGTGGAGTGGTTGAAAAACTAGTTTTAATGACTCCAACCTAAGTGTATGTAAACTTCCGACTTCAACTGTATATTTATATATAGTATATATATATATATATATATATATATATACACAATCCTAATATTGAGTTGCACCCCCTAATTTGCCCTCAGAACAGCCTCAATTCGGCCAGGGAATGTTTTTGAAGCATTTCACAGGAATGCTGGCCCATGTTGATTCCAATGCTTCCCACAATTGTGTTAAGTTGGCTGGATGTCCTTTGGGTGGTGGAACATTCTTGATACACACAGGAAACTGTAGAGCATAAAAAAATCCAGCAGTGTTGCGGTTCTTGACACACTCAAACCGGTGCGCCAGCCACCTACTACCATATCCTGTTCAAAGCCACTTAAATATTTTGTCTTGCCCATTCCCCCTCTGAATGGCACACACACACCATCCATGTCTCAATTGTCTCAAGGCTTAAAAATCCTTATTTAACCTGTCTCCTCCCCTTCATCTACACTGATTGAAATAGATTTAACAGGTGACATAAACAAGGGATCACAGCTTTTACCTGGATTCCCCTGGTTCGTCTTTGTCATGGTATGCTGTATACAGTGCCTTCAGAGTGTACTCACACCCCTTGACTTTTTCCACCTTTTGTTGTGTTAGAGCCTGATTTTCAAATGGATTAAATTGAGATGTGGTGTCACCGGCCTACACACAATACCCCATCATTTCAAAATGGAATTATGTTTTAAGAAATGTTTACTAATTTATTAAACATGAAAAGGTGAAATGTCTTGAGTCAATAAGTATTCAACCACTTTGTTATGGCAAGCTTTAATAAGTTCAGGAGTGAAGATGTCCATAAGCTGCATGGTGCAATAATACCATTTAAGATGATATTTAATGACTACCTCATCTCTGTACCCCACACATACAATTATCTGTAGGGTCCCTCAGTCAAGCAGTGAATTTCAAACACAGATTCAACTACAAAGACAAGGAAAGTCTTCCAAAGTCTCGCAAAGAAGGGCACCTATTGGTAGACGGGTCAAAATAAAAAAAGCAGACGTTGAATATTCCTTTGAGCCTGGTGACGTTATTAATTACACTTGAGGTGGTGTATCAATACACCCAGTCACTACACAGATACAGGCATCCTTTCTAACTCAGCTGCCGGAGAGGAAGGAAACCGTTCAGGGATTTCACCATGAGGCCAATGGTGACTTTAAAACAGTTACAGAGTTTAATGGCTGTGATAGGAGAAAACTGAGGACGGATCAACAACATTGCAGTTACTCCACAATACTAACCTAAATGACAGAGTGAAAAGAAGAAAGCCTGTACAGAATACAAATATTCCAAAACATTCATCCTGTGTCAGACCCTGATCTGTTTCAACTGTCTTTGTGCTTGGCTCCACCCCCCTCCAGGTGTCGCCCATCTTCCCCATTAACACCTTCACATTTGTACCTGTGTTCTCTGTTGCCAGTTCAACTTGTCTCGTCAAGTCTACCAGCTTGTTCTTCGTACTCCTGTTTTCTTGAGCCGGTTTTCTAGTTATTTCCGGTTTTTGATCATTCTGCCTGTACTGACCCTGAGCCTGCCTGCCGATCTGTACTTTTTGACACTGCCCTGTATTACTGACCTCTGGCTGCCCTGATCCTGAGACTGCCTTCTGCTCTGTACATTATGGACTCTGCCTGGACTACTACCTCTGTCTGCCCTTGACCTGTCATTTGCCTGCCCCTTGTTTTCATAAATAAACGTCTGTTATTCAAACTGTCTGCATCCGGGTCTTATCTTGAGCTGTGATATACTGTTTCCATTAAGGTACTAAAGTAAAACTGCAAAAAATGTGGCTAAGTAATGAACTTTACATCCTGAATAGAAAGCATTATGTTTGGGGCAAATCCAGCAAAACACTGTGTACCCCTCTTCATATTTTCATGCATGGTGGTGGCTGCTCCATGTTATGGGTATGATTTGAATTGGCCAAGACTAGGGACATTTTTGGGATAGAAATAAATGGTTTAGAGGCAAATTCCTAGAGGAAAACCTAGTTCAGACTGCTTTCCAACAGACACTGGGAGACAAATTCACCTTTCAGCAGGACAATAACCTAAAACACAAGGCCAAATATACACTGGAGTTGCTTATCAAGATAACATTGATTTGCCTGTAACTAGTGCCTGAGTGCACTAGTTACAGTTACTTAAATCAGCTTGAAAAGGGCTGTCTAGCAATGATCAATAACCAACTTCACACATCTTGATATAATTTTTTCAAGAATAATGTGCAAATATTGTACAATCCAGGTGTGAAAAGCTCTGAGACTTACCCAGAAAGATTCTAAGCTGTAATAGCTGCCAGTGTGATTCTAACATGTATTGACTCAGGGGTGTGAATACTTATGTAAGGGATGGATTGACATTTAAAGAGTGGTTACCTGGAGGGAAATGGCGGAAGGTCATGCTTTTTCAATTTCCGTCAAGGGGAGGTTTAAGTAAAAATAAAAAACTATATAGTCCAGGGATGGGTCATGTAATTTGTAATTGAAATGTTTCAAAATTCCATTTTCAATATTTCACAGTGTTTTAGAATGAGTTGCTTATTAGGCTATATATCGACGTGTGCCCAAAGGCATCTCTCAACTCTGATTCTCTGCTGTGCTCCCAATATCAAGTGGGCATAAGCTATTTAGTGTGGTTTCAATCAAATGATCCATAGCCTATATGCTACTGTATATGGCATGCGATGTGCATGCTCGAAGAATCACAGACCAAAGTTATATGTCTAAGATAGCTGCTGGGATGTTCTAAATATAGGCTGCATTACACACTGCAATGGCTGTTCCAACCCTGAACCTTGGCCTGCTCTGCTCTTGCTGGTCAAACACATTTTGTGTGCTGCATAACCAATGGCTGTGCTGTGTTGGCCTACGGTGGCAGTTCAGAAGGAGAGTCAAAGGCTTCTTCTGAATATTTTTATTTATTAGGACTAGTCCAAAAAAATGCATTAAAAAACATATTGCGCACGGACTAGCCTATAGACTATAGCCTATGTTCTGTTCCGTTTGAGAAGGAGAGCGCGAAGATGAGGAGGACCGGAGGTCAACTTTGATAGCTTACTACTACAATAATTGATGTAATTAAAAACAATATGTTTCTTGCCCATGATGTATTTATCAGTTATTGACCTCACAATAAGCCAGATTCGAGTGACTTACATTGTGGTGCTAAAACTTCAAGCAGCAGTCATGGCATGTACAATTGGAAATGGACAGCTTATGGTGCTGAAAGTAGGCACATTTAATTAGACTTTACTAACAACAAGAGGGCTTTGTGTTGGAGCCTATTTCTTCCTATTTAAATTAAGAGGTAGGCCTACCTGTTTGACAACCCAAATAAGGCTATAGGCTGCTATATCCATAGATGTGTCGGACAATTCCTCCATCCACCATGTACTATTTAAAAAGCCCACCTCCGTGTTAGTGAAGAGCTGTTAAGACCAATACTTGAATATGAGATGGTATAAAATAGGTCTACCATTTATCAAAGCAAATGACAAAAAGCAAAGGCCATGTTAGCTTAAGATTTTGAGGAAAATAAAACGGGTCCATTTATATAAAGTGATATACTGTATAACAACATTTTGGTCCTCTATGCTTTATGCCAGAAAGGAGCTGTGTTTTTGTGAATATGTGTGTGAATATCATTGTTACGTTTCTTTGACAATCTGAAATACGACCGTCTATAGCCGAGTAGACAAAACATAGACTGTGCTTGGAAAGTAATTTAATTCTGTCACTATCAATTCATCAAGCTATTCACGGTCTGTACAATAGAATATGTTTAAACCCAGACAGCTTTTAGGGAAACACCTTCTTTCGCTGGGTTAAGCCACGGAAGAAGAGTAGCCAACAGTTAAACTTACATTTTTCTGTGTCGTCAGGGGTGGAAAGGTAGGCCTAACTTTTGAAAGTACCATGCTCAGATTCCTAATGACGTCTCATATTTAATTACTTGCAAACAGGGACAGTTTCGTTGCAAACAAGACACACTGATTTGGCATTGGAGAAATATCAACACATAGGCCTATCTCTTTGTCCTTTGTTAGCTTGTAATTTAGGTCATTTGTGTTGTATTAAAAAAAAGATTCTGCTAATATGTAAAATTATATAGAAGGCTTTTCTTTTCTCGGACCTGCAAATACAATATTAGATTCAAGCAATGCTTTTACTATAAAGGCGATATTTCCACCTCTACTCTTGTCCCCGGTGGTCTGCGAACCCACAACCTTCTGGCCCGCAGCCTTGTGCACTATCAAAATTAATACAATACCATACAATGGTTTTATAATGAAGAACAGTATGTATAACTGCATATCTAAGGTTTGTTCTGGTCTGTCCAAGAAGTGAGGGTGAAAGGTAGACATGTTCTCTGCTATCCACTTTGTTTTACTCATTATTTTGGGTGTAGGGGAGGGTCACGTTTTTTTTTTCAAGCGTTCAGGGAGGGTTTAGGTCAAATATATTTGCTGAAGGGAGGGCCTTCCATTTTAATTTCAGAGAGGTCTGACTTCTCCATGTAACCCTTATTATAAATAATGTTCACTCCCAATATGAGATTTCAGTATTTCATATTCAATAAATTGGCAAAAAAAAATCCAAAAAGATGATTTGCCTTTTACATTATGGAATATTGTGTGTGGGTGGGAGAATTATTTTGTTTTAATACATTTTGAAATCAGGCTTTAATACAAAAACATGTGCAATAAGTGAAAAGGTATGAATACTTTCTGAAAACACTGTTTGCAAATTGGTTGAAAATGAAATACAGAAATAATTCAATACAGCTATTACAGCTGTGATTGTTTCTGGTTGAGTCTCTAAGAGCTTAGCACACCTTGATTGTACAATATTTGCACATTATTATTTTTTAAATTCTTAAAGCTCTGTCAAGTTGGTTGTTGATCATTTCTAGATAGCCATTTTCAATTGAAGTCAAACCTGTAACTAGGCCACTCTAGAACAGTCAATGTCATCTTGGTAAGCAACTTCAGTGTATATTTGGCCTTGTGTTTTAGGTTATTGTCCTGCTGAAAGGTGAATTTGTCTCCCAGTGTCTGTTGGAATGCAGACTGATATTACTGAACAACGTCTATTTGCTCCCCTACTGGATGGAAATTACAAGAGTAATGGTTGTGCTCAATGCAATGGCACTTATAAATGTAGATCCTTCAAACACCCACAAACAGGGAAATTGATCCCAATAAAAGGTGTTATTACGTGCTCCACTAAGGCAGTTATTTATCTTATAACTTGTCCTTGTGGTAAAAATTATGTAGGTAAAACAAAGCGCAAATTAAAAGTACGTATCTCAGAGCATCGCAGCACCATTAGGTGTAAAAACTTTACTTATCCAGTTGCGGCCCACTTCTTGGAGGCAGGCCACTCAATTTCGTTATATTGGCATCGAACATGTCACCCTCCCTAGGAGAGGGGGTGACCTTGGTAATTTATTGTTAAAACGAGAGGCTGCCTGGATCTTTAATTTAAAGACCCTTGCTCCCTTCGATCTCAACGTAGACTTTGATCTGAAGCCATTCTTGTGATTATTGTGACTTCGACATTGTAATTGTTTATAAGCTTCTGTAGTCAAAAATGAATTTATGATCGTATACTATCCATTTGTTGTTTGTATGCTGTTCTTTGTATGCCATTTTAATATTTGAGAATTAACCAATGATATTAGGCCACTCTTGGCCATGATTACAGACACCTGTGTCTTTTGACACTATATAAACGAGTCGTCCCGCAGTGTTTGTGATTATACCCTGATAAAGACAGCTTGGCTGTTGAAACGTTGGTAATTACATTTTTGCATCTGAGCTCCTAGAGTGTGCGGCTCTCTTTTATTTTCAAGGAATGCAGACTGAACCACGTTTTCCTCTAGGACGTTGCCTCTGCTTAGCTCTATTCTGTTTATTTTTTACTCCTTAGTCCTTGCCGATGACAGACATACCCATAACCCATTTCCCCAAGTGGCGCAGTGGTCTAAGGCACTGCATCTCAGTGCTAGAGGTGTCACTACAGACCCTGCTTCGATTCCAGGCTGATTGGGTGGCACACAATTGACCCAGCGTTGTCTGGGTTAGGGTTTGGCTGGGGTAGGCCGTCATTGTAAAAAATAATTTTTTCTTAACTGACTTGCCTAGTTAAATGAAGGTTAAATAAACACACAAAAAAAATATTAAGAGTGGCACTCAGTGATGTGTTGTGTTGGATTTGCCCCAAACATAATGCTTTGTACTCAGGACATACAGTTCATTTATTTTCCACTTCTTTTTTTTTCGTTTTTTACTTTAGTGCCTTATTGCAAACAGAATGCATATTTTATAATATTTTATTCTGTACAGGCTTTCTTCTTTTCACTCTGTCAATTAGGTTAGTGTTGTGGAGTAACTACAATGTTGTTGATCCATCCTCAGTTTTCTCCTATCACAGCCATTTAACTTTGTAACTGTTTTAAAGTCACCATTGACCTCATAGTGAAATCCCTGAGTGGTTTCCCTCCTCTGCGGCAACTGAGTTAGGAAGGATGCCTGTATCTCTGTAGTGACTGGGTGTATTGATACACCATCCAAAGTGTAATTAATAACATCACCATGGTCATAGGGATATTCATTGTCTGCATTTTTTATTTTCACCCATCCACCAATAGGTGCCCTTCTTTGAGAAGCATTGGAAAATCTCTCTGGTCTTTGTGGTTGAATCTGTGTTTAAAATCTACTGCTCGACTGAGTGACCTTACAGATAACTGTATGTGTGGGGTACAGAGATGTGGTAATCATTCAAAAATGATGTTAAACACTATTATTGCTCACAGAGTGAGTCCATGCGACTTATTATATGACTTGTTAAGCACATTTTTACTCCCGATCTTATTTAGGCTTGCAATAACATAGGCGTTTAGGCCAGTGACATAACATCTCAATTTAATCCATTTTAAATTGACTGTAACACAACTAAATGTGGAAAAAGTATAGGGGTGTGGGAACTTTCAGAATGATCTGTATACATTAACCTTAAAATATTAAATGAATTGTTCTGTTCTGTTATGTTACCTGTCAGTATTTCTCTGGTTGACAAGTAAAGATATAAACATGAACACAGATTAAACCAATGTATCTCAATTGTATTATATTGCTATATTGTTGCGAATAAATTAGGAATAGAATGTTAGTGAGCAGCCCAATAGTAATACTTCCTCTAAATAGGCGAGAGTTGCCCCCGTGCATGTCCTGCCGGTTTGGTTGGGGAGGAGGACAGGTTTGCCTGTGTAGAAGGATCCAGGGTAGACTGGGCCAGGGAGGAAGATGCAGAGGGGGTGAAGTGCAGACACCCAGCCACCCAACACTTTGACAGGCAGCTCAGGCTTTGTTTACCAGCAGTATCCCCATCCATGCTGATGAGGACGGAAGACGGCAGAAATAATGCATAAGGAAGGCTACACGCACACACACACTTAGCTTTGCACACACACAGCTCCTCAGACAGGTATGACTGGGGTTAATGTAATACTTATGGAGGTGTTATGGGGGGGATGGGTACATGTGGGGGGATGATTTGGGGGTGTGTGGAGGGAGGGATGGTGAATAGGGGGGAAGGATTTGGGTCTGGGCTGCCGCCTCCTGCCTAGCGAGGTCCCTGCTAACCGACTGAGCGCAGCTCCTCATCAGCCTGGATTAGCTGCATGTCAGGATGGAGGAGACATGAGAGTGGCACTGGGTTGATAAGACACTGCACCACCACTGGCAGCCAGACACATACAAACACTCACCTCCTATATGTCCTCCTCCTCCTCTTCCTCCTCTTCCACCATCACCTCCTCCTCCTCTCCCTGTTACAGGCATTAGTCATGGGACTGCGTTAGGGGATTCCAGGAACGAGGAGACGCTAGGAAAAATAATGATGGGATTAGATATCCTGGATGAGCTGTTGGAAGCCGTCATGTTATGAATGTGAATGATGTGATGTTACTGTCTGTGTCCCGAATGTTCCCATATTCCCTATAGTGTACTACTTTCAACCGGAGCCTTATTGTCCATGGTCAAAAGTAGTGCACTTAATAGGGAATCGGTTTTAACCTGGGACAAAGCCTATGTGTGTGTGTTAATATCATGTCACCTTAGATGAAGAGCAGGTTATGTTGTAGCCGCTGGGTCACACTTATCCATTGTCCATTATGTACAAATCCTTATCTTGGATATCAAATTAGGAGAATTGTATTTCCATGTGGCAACAAGCCAGGTTTGTTTTGCTGGGTACTGTAGGTTGTTAGTAACACGTATGAGAGGTCTACAGTAAGAGCACTGAGAGTTTTGGCCAGGATATCCTCTCTGAACAACTTGGTCCAGTGAAAGCTGTCATTATTTTTCAATAGAGCAAAAAATAAAAAATAAACACAATAGTAAAACCTAGAATTTATTGTGGCTTTTGGTAGCTAGAACATTGTAGCTACGCCCGAGGCTAAAGCTTACCTGTGCTTTTATACATACTTTATTCTTACCTGTTCTCTTGCTATGCCTTGGACCCTGTATGATAGCTTTCTGCTTCAATTCCCCAGCCACAGCAAGCTGTTTGAATTCACAAGGTTGTGAATAAAACAAGCCTGGCCTGTTTCTTCTGCCCGAGTAGCTTAGTGTATAATTCAGGATCTTGCCATTGGTTATAAATTGACAATGCCCACATAGAGAGCAACAATATCCCACCTCTCAGGTCTGGTATGATGGCTAAAACAACACAAACAACAGAAAACGAACTATCCATCAGGCAAACAGATCATGGAAACAGAATGAAAGAAAAGATAGGAAAGGTGGTAGTTATCCAATAAAGTGGAAGCATTTCGGTGTGGTGATAACCAGATAATGAAGGTTGGTGTGAATGGTGGTGTGGGTGAGTTTGGAGTGGACTGACACCATGGCACAGCTTAGCAATAGTCAATGGTTTGTGGTGCTAAGGAGAGGTCTGAGGAAGCTTGATGTGGACAGCAGTATGCAGCTAGCTGGCTTTCTGTAGCGAACAAAGTTAAGTGTGTATGGTGGTGTGGGTGTGTTGGGAGCGAACACCACACCGCAGTTTGTCAGTAGTCGGTGGTTCATAGTTCAAAGGAGCACTGAGGACTCCTAGCATGGACAGCAGTATGCAGATAGACTCGCTGTGTCTCACCACAGCGAGCTATCTAGCTGCGTACTGTTGTCCACACCGCGCATCCTCTCTACCAATACCACAACTACTCACAAACCCCTGATTATTGCCAAGGTGGGCTGTTATGGAGAATGTAGCATGGACAGCAGCAGTAAAGCTACCTTTCCCATAGCGAGGTAGAGCTGAGAGAGCAGCCTGGCTAACAAAGCCACCGCCACCAGCCTGGTCTGAGGGAAATATGGAGCCTGAATATTTTATGACCCCTCCGAGCACAGAGAGGCTACATAACTGGACTGGCTATGATTGGAGAGGTGTTGCTCAGTGCTCACCAAAGGTCAAGACAAGAACCAACATAGAGAAACAGAAGCAAAAGACTTGTTTGAGGAACACCAAAACAATACATCTTCCTGATAAGTACTGTATACAATGCTGTAAAGCGCCACATATGTCATTTTTCTATACATCACTACTGCTCTATCTCTGTTACAACCAAACACATACCGGTAACTGCCAAAATAAAGGGAACACTCGATTAAACGAGGGATACATAGTATATTGAAAGCAGGTGCTTCCACACAGGTGTGGTTCCTGAGTTAATTAAGCTGCGTACTGTTGTCCACACCACGCATCCTCTCTACCAATACCACAACTACTCACAAACCCCTGATTATTGCCAAGGTGTGCTGTTATGGAGAATGTAGCATGGACAGCAGCAAACAGTAAAGCTACCCTTCCCAGAGCGAGATAGAGCTGAGAGAGCAGCCTGGCTAACAAAGCCACCGCCACCAGCATGCTGTCCATTAACAACCCAGCATGCTGAGAAACATGTATTACAATGGGACGGCTGGAAATTTAATTTGAATATTGAAACAACGTTGCAAATGTCAGAGAGACAGACAGCAAGGTTTATACAGATCTCCGATGATGAAAACTAAATGTTAGTCTAAAAGAAATGTGAGATAATGACTAAATGCTTTTTATAGTGGAGATCATGTTTATAAATTGCTTGGTTGGGCTGATGAGACAGTGGATTGTGCAGTCAGATTGAACAGAGTAAATAGGCATTTTAACGTCATAGATTTTGCCAGTGGTAACTTGTGGAATAGACACCGGCTGGAAAGCGGTCTTAACCAATCAGCATTCAGGATTAGACCTATCCGTTGTATAATTGTTCGATATGTAATGACATGCTCTGACTATGAGTATATGTTCTTGATATGCTTGGACTTTGTGTCCCAAAATAGCAATGTGAATGCAATGGCATTCCTCACTGAGACCTCTTGCAATGTGAGCAGAAGGATATCGAGTCTTTTTCCAAATCAGTTCTCTAAAAGTGGACTAAATGTACACCAACCTGCATCCATTACTGTCCGTCTCACAATTCTTCCTGCTCCGTATAGTTTAGAATAGATGGAGAAGACTATGGAGCTCCTGCAGAAATTTGATTTATTTTGTCGTAATCCCATCCAGTAAAACCACAGGATTGATGTAGATTTGGTCATATTTGCACACTCAAAGAAACCTCTAGCCACAGACCCATGCCAGAGAATTAGCTAGACTACTCCTCTCAAACCCATGCCCGGCTACCAGTTTGCCTGTATGCTATCCAGCAGTGTTTCAGAGCAGCCTGCTGCCTATATGCCTGGCTGCCGACTGAGACTTGGTACTGGTCCAGTCCTGACCAGATGTAAGCCTGAGGGGAGATCTGTCCATGGTCATGCTATAGGTCAGGGTTAATGGTTGTTCCGAGGATCCGTGTTAAGCACTGTTGAAGTCCAGCCTCTACAGTATGTCACCCTGCGAGAGCCCTGCCAGGTCCTAGTTCCCATCCCCGGGAGAGGTCAGAGGGCAGAGGGACCATTAGTCTCAGTCCTGCACTTCATTAGCCCTGGTTAAATACGGGTTTCCTCTACAGGGATGGCAGCAGCGTAATGGCTGAAACCTGCATTGGCTCTGTCTAGCTTTTCTCTAGTGCCATGGTCTGTCTCTGTGCTGTATGTGACCGTAATAACTGCCATATGTTCCATGTGGCCTGAGCTTCTCTCCTGTGAGCGGAGGCTATATCAGGTCATATACGGTAGCTTTGAAAGTGGCCGATGTTTTGTCAAGTCAACGTATCCACAGTTACTTACAGATCCAGTGACGCACGTATACAGCTTTCCTATCAAACCCTGGATGCACGTCCGTGTGTGAACTTTCACCCCTGATATGTTTGTCAGTTATAGACCGACATGGAGGCCTAGAGTGTTACACATCGACAGGCCCTATTTTTCTGCTTTGAGAAAACACTCTTATGGGTCTTTTACACTGTCATCGATGGAACAGTGGCCTGCCACTGTCCTTTTGGCCTTTCTCTCCACTGGAGAAGAGCATCTCTCCAAAGTGCTTACCAACCGCTGATGGGTGACTCTGGCCGCTACCTGCTGGGCTAGCTGTCTGCTAGGTGTCAGAGCTGGGATTGCTTTCTGACCTAGGCTGCCTCTATTATGTCCATAATAAAACCTCCTCTTCCTCTGCAGCTGAACTTTAAGTGGGAGAAGCCTCCTGCCTCGCCGCACGCCTTTCCCTTTGATTTCACACGGCCGCTGGCATTTGATCCCTAACGTGTGTCTTCTTCTGCGACCATGCGTCGTGATACCTCCGGGACCCCCGGGGAACTGCCATCATGGTACAGCAGCCTTGCTTGAAGGCTTTGGTCTCACCAACACTCATCCATGGCCTTTACTACAACTCTTTGATGAAGGGCCTTTTGACCAGATACAGGAGGCCATCTTAACCTCTTGAGCTTATGGCTCAATACTGCCCCCGTTGGAGGAAGTGCGTGCCCATAGTAAACTGAAAATATTTTTTTCCAAAATTGCTAATATATGCATATAATAATAATTATTGAATAGAAAACACTCTAAAGTTTCTAAAACCGTTTAAATTATGTCTGTATGTAAAGCAGAACTCTCAGGGCAGCCTTTCTCCCAAACTCTCTCTTGTCAAGAGAAAAGTTGGGTCAACTTTGACGTCATCGCCCCCACCCTTCCCAGGCAGCTACCGATCTGGGAACAGTATGTATTTGTTCAGCGCGATGTCTGCTTTCAATTGGCACGTTCATTGTTTGAATTTCGCGCTCCCTCATCCTTTGGCGGGCGAAAATGCCCGGTTCACTCTCACATACATGCACTCTATTGCGCGCGGCCGATTTGGGGAACGTTCTTTTCCAATAGACACCAGTTGAAGCCGGTTCGTTTGTTCGCGATGATCATTGTTTTACATGATAAAAACATCATTTTGCTCGATTCTGCACTTAGTTTGACCAGTTTAGTCAACATATAATATGTAATTTTGAAGTTTGATTGCGCAAGAGTGCGGGACCAGAAGGAGCAGAAGTTATTTTGGGTGCATTTCAGCTGAAGCTGTTAGCATATGCTAATACAAAGACGCACAACTTGAAACCAAACGATGTATTGGGTAAGTATGACTCCTTCTACGTCTTCTGATCGAAGAACATCAAAGGTAAGGGAATATTTATGTGGTTATTTTGGGTTTCTGTGGACTCCAAACGTAGAGGAGACACTGCTAATATCTGAGCGCCGACTCATAGCATAGACTAGTGAACGAATTCTGTAACGTTAAAAATAAATGTAACACAGCGGTTGTATTAAGAAGAAGTGTATCTTTGTAACTATATGTAGAACATGTATATTTAGTCATGTTTATTGCTTGTTATCTGACGTTATCTGTCCGAGCTATCATAATTTCTCCGGACATTTTGAGTAGCATTTTTGAAATGTCGTCATTGTAAACAGAGATTTATGGATATTAATGGCATATTATTGAAAAAAAAAAAAATGTACTGTGTAACATGTAATATTACTGTCATCTGATGAAGATTTTCAAAAGGTTAGTGAATTATTTATTTTTTAATCCTACTTTTAAATTTTATATTTTCTGGGACAAAATGGCCGCCGCTTGCATTTTGTTTCGGTGGTGGTCTAATATAAATGTGTGCTATGTTTTCGCCGTAAAACATTTTAGAAATCTGACTTGCTGGGTAGATGAACAAGGTGTTTATCTTTCATTTGAGCTATTGGACTTGTGTAGGTGTGGAGGTTAAATATGTCTAAGAATATTTTTTCACATTTTGCGTTATGCTAATGAGCTTGAGCCGTAGTCACGATCCCGGATCCGGGATGGGTAGCATCAAGAGGTTAAGGACCTTTAAGGAGAATCTCATCTCTCTTGACAGAAGAACATGACCTTGATGATGGAAAACTAGCCTAACTACCGTTCAAAGTTCCCGTTCCGTTTCACAAGGAGCGACAAGGTATTTGATATGACAAAAATGTCAGATGGCAAAAATGTCAGATGACAAAAATGTCAGTTTATCAAAGTAATTACCAGAAGTTAGAGAGAAACAAATCACTGTCTTCAAATGGACATAACGTCCCTGGTGGAGGAATATTCCTGTGGATGGGCAGTCTTCTGTACCACTGTTATCTCCTTATTGTTTTGACGGTCTTTGATCCTGATGTTAGCTCAGCAGCACGTCTATCAGAAAATGCAGCTGGCTGGTGCAGTGCTGTAGGAGACGAACTAGACGGCAGGCCGATATCTCTCTTTACTGGGGGTATGGATTTGTCATCTAATGCTTTTGGAGGTGGAAGAAAGAGAGAAAGAGAAAGGGATGGTCACAGTGAGAGATGGGGGGAGTCGTGGGGTAGGAGAAGGGGAGAGGGGTGGTGAGAAAGGAGAGTTGGGGGGGGTCTTTTTGAAGAGCATGGATGCATCATCCTATAACTTGGCGAGTTGGCTGCACAGGCCTGTCTGTCTGAAAGGACCCATTGATCAGCCCTGAGTCTCGTGTTCAACTCTAACCACCATCCTTCATCCCAACTGTCACTAAGCCATCAACATCAAATCTAGCCGCTTTCACATTAATTCGGCAGGCCTAAGAGCAGAGCGGAACTAGCTTTCTCTCAGATTCTCCTACAACCCGAATAGGCATGGGAGCGATGGAAAAAGAGCCCACTAGGCTAGAAACACCCTGAACTGCTGCCTGCTGCCACGTCTCTGGCAGCCATTACTGCCTTTCTTGTGATTTTGTGACAGTTTTGGATATGTCACCTTCTGATCTGATGCGGTCGAGGGCTCGAGGGTGTGGGTTGGAGTAGAGAAGACGGAGTAGAAAGCGAGCACTTTGCATTCAATTACTCCCTTTTTGGTCGTTGTTCCTCTGCCATGTGAAGAACAAAGACACACAAACAGACATCCAGAGGTGCTTTCTCCCATTTTTCATCCCTGTTGTCAAATTAATTTGGGTCTGTACAGTGTTTTCCTGGTTACTGGATGGATGGCATGTGATTTATTGATTTATTTTTTCCTCTCTTCCATCTCTCCCTCCTTCCATTTGGAGGCTTGATGGAACAACAGGGAGGGTTTGTGTCCCAGAGGAGGGCTGTGTAGTGTACAACTCTGTACACGCCACTTTACACCAGCAGTCACTGTCGGGAACATACAGGAGAATTCAATTTACACTGCTTTTAGACAAATGTAAACATACCGCATGCAGCTGCAAATCTCCAGAGCACAGGGTTGTCAACCCCAAGCACACTGGAATGTGATTTTGTGAATATGATTCCACAAAGGAAGTGTAAATTAGACGAGGTATATATTATATGAAAAATCTTGCATTATCTCTCCAAAGCCCCTTTGCTGTGAAAACACTTTATTTCACTGGTCGCCTTTAAAGTTCAAATTATTCCCGCGGAAAGTAATGTCAAACTCCTTTTGAAAACCCAACCTAATTATACAGATATATAACTGAAGAGAAAAGAAACGGTCACACATTCTGGGTTTGAAAATGCATGGATGTAAGGATGTTTCCGGTCCTACTGATGTTACTGATATTTCTGTGGCTGATGGTGTCTTCAATTAAAACGGTAGTTGTTTGAATTAATTTCTCTTCCCATGGAGAGAGACAGAGGGGGCTGGGGGGGTCGTCAGACTGCGGCAGGCAGACAGACTCAAGGTTTCTAGAGGAAAGTGATGTCTTGAAGAGGAGTGATCCCTGGCGCAGAGCAGTGTCAGAAAACCTCCCTGACGCCACTAATCCAGCTCACGGATGGGAAAAATAGTAGAAGCCTCTCCTATGATTAGCTTCCTAATGAACATGCCCAAAATGGAGGGAGAGCAGGAAATAGGTCAGAGGAACCGCTCGTTAGCCAGTCTGAAAATGTATCCTAAATGGCACCCTATTCCCTATATAGTGCACTACTTTTTACCATGACCCATGGGCTCTGGTCAAAATTAGTGCACTATATATGGAATAGGGTGTCATTTGGGATGCAACACTTTTGTCCTCTAATGTTATGCAGATTATAAATTCTTTGGCAAGCAACTCCCCGAAGAAGATTAGGCCCAGTAACACAACATGGCCACCCAGCCCTAACTGGTGTAATAATCACTCCAATGTGTATCTCTGCCTTTTTTTTTACAGGCTTGACAACACTTCAGTGATTGCTTAATTAACAGATGAATAAATCTCAACAGGACATCAGAAGAGAGGGGTGGAAATCAAGCTTCACTACGTCAACACAGGCATAGACAACATTATCATTTCTTAATGGGAATTTGCAGAACCCACAGATACAATATATATTTATACTGAAGTATGTGGACACCCCTTCAAATTAGTGGATTCAGCTGTTTCAGCCACATCCGTTGCTGACAGGTGTATAAAATCGAGCACAGCCATGCAATCTCCATAGACAAACATTGGCAGTAGAATGGCCTTACTGAAGAGCTCAGTGACTTTCAATGTGGCACCATCATAGGATGCCACCTTTCTAACAAGTTAGACATTTCTGCCTTGCTAGAGATGTCCTCTAAGATGAACTCTAAGTGCTGTTATTGTGACGTGGAAATGTCTAGGAGCAACAACGACACAGCCACAAAGTGGTAGGCCACACAAGCTCACAGAACGGGACCGCCGGCTGGAGTGGTGTAAAGCTCATTACCATTGGACTCTGGAGCAGTGGAAACACGTTCTCTGGAGTGATGAATCATGCTTCACCATCTGGCAGTCCGACGGACTAATCTGGGTTTAGCGGATGCCAAGTGAACGCTACCTAACCGAATGCATAGTGCCAACTGTGAAGTTTGGTGGAGGAGGAATAATGGTCTGGGGATGTTTTTCATGGTTCGGGCTAGGCCACTTAGTTCTAGTGAAGGAAAATCTTAACACTACAGCATACAATTAATTCTAGACGATTCTGTTCTTCCAACGTTGTGGCAATAGTTTAGGGAAGGCCCTTTCCTGTTTTAGGATGACAATGCCCCGTGCACAAAGCGAGGTCCTTACAGAAATGATTTGTCAATATCGTGTGGAATAGCTTGACTGGCCTGCACAGAGCCCTAACCTCAAACCCATCGAACACCTTTGGGATGAATTGGAACACTGACCTCACTATTTAAAATGCCCGACCTCACTAATGCTCTTGTGGCTGATGGAAGCAAGTCCCCACAGCAATGTTCCAACATCTAGTGGAAAGCCTTCCCAGAAGAGTGGAGGCTGTTCTACTGTTCTAGCAGCAAAGGGGGGAGCAATTCCATATCAATGACCATGATTTTGGAATGAGATAATCGACAAGCGGGTGTCCTCATACTTTCGGTCATGTAGTGTATGTGATTTTGTTGTTTTTAATGTGCACATCATTTAATGGAAACAAATTATATTTATTGGCTTATATTGATTTTTGCTCATCTTTGTGTTGCTTAAGTTGTTTGTATCAACAGACTTTCCCAATTGAAGCCCAATTGCAGTTAAGACACATTTTTTTCTGGTTGCTTTTCTTAATCCTTTTCCACAGTGCTTTCCCCACAGCTTTCTTCCTCTTATCTACCAAGCTCTGTGTTTGCCGACAATTGGCAGATCTGTTTTTATACTCTGTGTCATCAATAGAAAATTAAACAGTGGGGCTGTTGCTCTTGATGTGAACAACTTAAACCATCAAAGATATTAATTGTTGCTAAAACGCTTTCAGATCTTTGCTATTCCCTTTGCTGAGACTGGCTTCCATCTGTCTCCCAAACACTGCACCAGGAAAGGAATATGGCACACAAACACACACACACACACACACACACACACACACACACACACACACACACACACACACACACACACACACACACACAGGCAAGGGGTTTGAACATACTCTCAGATTGACTCAATGATGAAAAAACAGACAAGCAGTATTCAGTTGTGAGTTATAGAAACAGAGGAATGAGAGGACTTCTGTGTATCTGTGAGGGTCATGCTGTTACTGATTGGCTAATTGAAGATGTATCTACTCTTTGCCTAAAGCCTGGATATGTGAATAGTTTACCTTACCCTAAAGAGTCTGTAGTAGCAGAGGGAGGCGAAAAGTGAGCTTACCATGAGGTGTCAGGCTCCACTATCTCTCTCTCTCTCTCTCTCTCTCTCCTACTACTACTACTACTACCACCCCTTCTACCTCCTTCTAAAATGAAAGTCAAAGTAGGATTTAAAATGGCAAAAGTTGCAGGTTAGAAATACCACAACTTCTCTTCTTCTCCACTCTGTGCCAGTAGTCTCTCTCTTTCACTCTGTCTCTGCCCCAGTTAGCCTTGGCCCCGGCCTCAACCTCACAGCTTTTATATTTCCTTTGTTGGAGTGGCTACACTGAGACAGTGGTTCTCCTACCCTCCATCCACAATCCTCACCCCTCCTTAACCATTCTTTACCCCTCCTCCTTTGTGGCTCTGAAAAAGATGACTGCCTATTAACAACCTGCCTCCCCTCTTCACCACCTCACCCTTTCCTTCCTTCCTCCCTCCATGCCTCCCTCTCTTTCTCTTTTTATATCAGTCTTTCTCTCATACCCTGGCTTTATGCTTAGCAAACATCAAAGGGACCTATCATACCCCGATGTTTTAAATCTTTTAACAGGGAATAACAGCCAAAGAACATCCAGATCCCTGGCGTCCCACAGCCATGTCACTGTGTCGTCTTCCACCTACTCCCCCTGCTTCCCCCGCCACAACGCCCCCATCTCCAGGGGAGGGCCTCCCACTCCCACCGACCAGGTGGAGATCTCTCCTCTCTCTAGTTGGTGCATGTATCTCTACTCCAGCTCTGCAGGACCATGAGGGGCCCAGGCTCTCTATGTGCTTCACTGTGATCAGTGGCTGGGCCAAATTCTGTTTGAAATGAGAATGGGCTAATTTTGATCAGCCTCCCTACTTGTCCTCCGTGGCTCCGTGGCGGCTTAGGGAAGTCCCAGGTGTCTCAGCATGCCAAGGGTCATCATTAGAAAACGCATGACGCCTTCAAAGAAAATGAAGAGAACAAGAGAAAAGCAAAGCAGACAGGCAGGCGCGCCGCCATTGCGTCTTGTGGCAATGTTCCTCTTTTTTTTTGTTTCCTTCAACTCCTCTCTCTTTGTTAAATGTATAAAAATTAATGAAGAAAATTTACACAACCCACGCAGGCTCTTTCCTTTCTCCCATGTCTCTAATTTTCTCTTTCTGTATCTCATGTTTTTTTGTCTTTCCTTCTCTTCTTTCGGTTTAATTTCGCCCCCTTCTTCCTGGCTTCGGTTGGTGTGTATATAGTAAACAAACCAGAGAGTTGCAGAAAAGGAGGAGACGACCTAGCAGAGGTACTTTGAGGGGGCTCATTTCTGAATTTGGAATTCTGAAGGATATGCCTGATCAAAGGGGGCTCAATATCTTTCAGCTGTTCAAAGGGACTGGTATAAAACAAATGTGATGTGACCAAGAATAGAGGAGCTATCATTAAGAGAACTGAAGCAGATAACGACAGGTAAGCAGAGGAAGACATAGCCACGTTCTAATTCTCTACCCTCACTGAACAGATGCACATTTCTTTGCTTTCGCCTAGCTGTCTTGTATGTCTTCCCATGTTTTTGATAGCGATTAGGGAGGGAATGTGTTATGTTGGAATCTCAGACAGAGACACCGCTATGCTATAGCCTGTCAGAGCCAACCGTTGAGTTGATTGTTATTCTGTGCGGTGCGGTGTAGTGTGTGAGCAGCACGGGAAATGGGGAAGGAAGGATACTTCTGCACACAGGAGTCGCTAGGAGCTAAACGTCTCTTATGGGCTTGTTGAGTTTTATGTAATCTCTGTGTTGTTCTATAATGAGGATGACAGTATCCATGTGAACGTAGCAATCTCTTATCCTGTGTGTGTGCATGTGTGTTTGCGTATGCTTGTGCGTGTGTATATGTCATTATGTGTAGTCTAGGATATCACGATCCCAGAGCAGAAGAAGCTAACGTTATCAACGCCTCCATAAACCTTCACCCGGCCTGAGCCATGCAATCCCTTATACAGTACATAATAACAATACATCATTGACTGTGTGCATGGTTCAGTGGAGGCTGCTGAGGGGAGGACAGCTCATAATAATGTCTGGAATGGAGTTATGGGAATGGTATCAAACACATGGAAACCACGTTGTTGATACCATTCCATTGATTCCATTCTTGACATTATTATGAGCCGTCCTCCCCTCAGCAGCCTCCAGTGGCATGGTCACACTGAAAATAATCCAGCCCCATACTCACATGTAAAGCGTAATAAAAAGGCATCAGTATGGTGTATAAAAACACATGCTAGTCTGTGTATGGTCACACTCTTAATCGCATGTAAAGCTTGAAAATATGCTAGTAATGTATATAATCCACGGTAGTCTTTTGTGAGAAATTATTTGTATGATAAAGGACGCCTCTAGACTAACAGTAATTGTCCCACAGGGGAGAGCTGTATCTACTTCTCTATGTAAAATAATTAATTAATGTATTGTATAATGCAACCAATGAAATTAATTAAGGGGTCCACAGCTGTTTTAGGTCAACGGAGGACATACATTTTCCAGTGCCACGACTTCTCCCTGCTAAGATTTCCCGATAAATATTTCTGAAGGTCTTGGATGAATTTTTCATGTCTGAGTTGTGAAGATGAAAGGAGGGTGTTGGGTGGAGGGATTCAGGGGACGGGTAGAGGCCTTCCTCCGCTGCTCCACTCGGCTGCCTAGCCTGACACACACCACGAGAGCTGCCTAGCCTGACACACACCACGAGAGCTGCCTAGCCTGACACACACCACGAGAGCTGCCTAGCTACCAATCTTTATCAATGACATCAACGACATCCACCGCCACATTATTGCTTTAATTACCCAGTGCTTTTTTTGCATCCCAAATGGCACCCTATTCCCTACAGTATATTGTGCATTACTGTTGACCAGAGGAACTCTGGTCAAAAGTAGTGCACTATAGAGAATAGGGTGCCATTTGTAGGCACTCTTTGTCACGGGCCTCCACAGTGTCTTTAGAGGCGGTGCAAGTAGGTAGCCTAGTGGTTTGAGCGTTGGGCCAGAAACCGAAAGGTTGCTAGATTGAATCCCTGAGCTGACAAGGTAAAAAAATATGTTGTTCTTCCCCTGAACAAGTTCCTGGGCTGTCGTTGTAAATAAGAATTTGTTCTTAACTGACTTGCCTAGTTAAATAAAGGTACAATTTTAAAAATATATAAGTATTCAACCCCATACTTTAAAAAACGGAGAAGAAATAAGCCATCCAGTTAGGTGATTAAGGTGCTTAGGGGGGATCTTGTAAATTAGAAGCATTCACCTCCAATGTGATTTCCTGTCGACATCCTTATCCATCCTTAAAAAATAAAATGATGTAATAGTGATCAAATAGAGCAGTGATCTATGGTACTGCTATTTGTACCCATGCTCCCTAAAGTCACAGCGGCAAATAATACTGGATGCTCTGAGACGATGATGTCATTCAGCATGAGGCTGGAAAAACTCTATACTATTTTGTGCCTTCAAAAAGTATTCACATCCCCTGACTTTTTCCACATGTTGTTGTGTTACAAATTGGGATTAAAGTGGATTTAATTTCAATTGTTTGTCAAAGATCTACAAGCTAAATTCTAACATTTGTAAAACATAATGAAAATAAAACACTAATATATATATAGCTTTATATTGTACAATATTTGCACATTATTATTTTTTAAATTCTTCAAACTGTGAAGTTGGTTGTTGATCATTGCTAGACAGCAATTTTCAAGTCTTGCCATAGATTTTCAAACCGATTTAAGTTAAAACTGTAACTAAGCCACTCAGGAACATTCCATGCTGTCTTGGTAAGCAACTCCAGAGTATATCATGTTAAACACTCCTGAACTTATGTAACAAAGGGGTTGAATACTTATTGACTCAAGACATTTCAGCTTTTCATTTTTCATTCATTTGTAAACAATTCTCAAAACATATTTCCACATTGACATCATGGTGTATTCGGGGTAATTTAACCCGTTTAACCCGTTTAAAATTCAGACTGTAACACAACAAAATGTGGAAAAAGTCAATAGGTCTGAATACTTTCTGAAGGCATTGTACATTCTGACTTTTCCAGACTGCCTTTCAAACACCTTGGTACATACAATTTACAGTATAACAGCACATTTCTTTTCTTCTCTAACTGTGATCCATCAACTAGATTGATAGTGATCGATGGTCAAAACTGATCTATGTCAACATTATGATACCACCATCTTTTATCTGCTCACAGGTTGCACTCTAGTTCTGTATCAGGAAATATCGTTCCCTCCCCCACCCCATCCAGGGAAGAAGCAAAGCTGGCTAATTCAGGAGAAAACATCTGGCACAAGGACAAGATAACAACAATATCCCACCTGGGATAGATACATCCACTGTACAATCTTCATAGAGCTGTAACCATCTCAAACAGCTATTCACATGTCGAGGTTTGAAAACACCAACTATTAGCTTCACTTTGAATCATTTTTCTCTCTTCCCCTGTTATTTTCAGTGGCACAACTTTCATGTTCTTCTTATGAATCCACTCCACAAGGCCAAACACTCTTACTAATTGAGATCAATCTGTGTGTAAATTGCAGGGTGTCCCAGTGTCCCACTCCCAGCATCTACACACAGACTCCCTGGAGAAGCAACATATCAATTAACACTGAGTTCATGTTAATTGAATCCTCCTAAATAAGAAGTAGAACAATATTTGACCTGCTTAAATGGAAGTCTTAAATGGAAGTCTGGAGAGAGAGAGAGAGAGAGAGAGAGAGAGAGAGAGAGAGAGAGAGAGAGAGAGAGAGAGAGAGAGAGAGAGAGAGAGAGAGAGAGAGAGAGATAGTCACGTGTAGCCCCCTGTCACTTCAAGACAAACTAGGTTGAAACCAATTTGTTTAATCTTAATGGTGCTATTCTTCAAGGGTGTTCTGCCCTAAATTTGGGTGATGATTTGTAGGTTTATTTGCTTGATCGTTTGTTTCGTGTGTTGGTTCTTTGTGTTTGTGTTTTTTTTTTTTTACTTCCGTAGTCACATGGAAAAGCAGCTTAACTTCACCTATGGCTCCAAACACTCAACACTTTGTTGGACCAATTGCTTAATTCCTTTGTATTCTGGCTGATCAATGCATTCACTTCAAAGAGATGGGAAGCGTCTGCATCCACAATGGATTGATCAGTTCTAATACAAGTTATTAACATACAACTTGTTTAACAAGTCAGGACTCTGTACTGTATCTGTGAATCAAGTGATGCATTGATGAAACCAGTCCAGGATTGTCAATGTTCTTAAACATTGAACAAACACTCCTTCTCTACTGCAGAATGGATGGGATTAACCACCATCCACCATATAATCGCTCTCTCGCTGGCTCTCTTCTTCCCTTTATATTCTATTCACTTCTCTCACTCTGACTCTCTCTCCCTCTCTCTTCTCTCTCTCTCTCTCTCTCTCTCTCTCTCTCTCTCTCTCGCTCTCTCCATAGCTCTGTGTCTCTTTCTCCCACCCCCTCTTTGTCTCTCTGCCCCATCCTCTCTTCATCACTAGTATACTTTACTGAGGGGAAAGGTATTAAACAACCTCATGAATAGCCGGGGGTTCCTACCAAGGCTGCATTTCTTTTTCATCAACAAAAATAACTCTTCAGGTGCAGTAAAAGCCTGCTTAGAAACTAAAAGGCCATTTTTACAGATGAGGCTAAACACACACACGCAGGCGCACACACATACACACGCTCATGCATGCACACACCCACACACCCACACACACACACACACACAGAGCTGGCATGTGGAAGCAGTGCCAGGGAAACTAGACCAGGGCATGGATTGCTGTTATGCCTTGGTCTATGGACTGCTTACAGGTTAGGGAAACTAATATGTGATTCTGTAATTTACATGACCTATCCCTTTACACAGTGGACCGTGTCTTTTATGCTGTTTTTCACACTGTGTATTCATATACTGTATTCTACATATAGCTCATTTTAATACATCTACTACTGTACATTACATTTTGGTTTCACTGTTTATGCACACCATATATTTATATACTGGATCCTTATTTACTGTATATACTGGATTCTGAAGAAGAAATTGTTTTTTAACCTTTATTTAACTAGGCAAGTCTGTTAAGAACAAATTCTTATTTTCAATGACAGCCTAGGAACAGTGGGTTAACTGCCTTGTTCAGGGGCAGAACAACATATTTTTACCTTGTCAGCTCAGTGATTCGATCTTGCAACCTTTCGGTTACTTGTCCAACGCTCTAACCACCAGGCCACCTACCATGTGAGGCAAAACACAGATTTTTTTAAAAATCTTTTGAAGCTCCAATTACAATTTTGAAAGACACCTTTGTGGAATTGTTGTATAATTTTGTGTAAAAAAAACATGGAATGTAAAAACAAAGAACAACATTTTAAGTGAGAAGAAGGGATTGGTCTGAAGCCTGAAAAAATAAAGGAAAGTCTCATGAGCACCACAAAGGCTACTCCACCAATGCTCTACCAAGGTTGTCCAGCACACAGCTTTGACCTACGCTACTACAGTAGCTACTGTACTTGGGTATGCAAACAATGGGTATGCAGGTTGCTTAGGATTCAAACCTTCTCAAACAGCCATATATCATATTTCCCAACATGCTTTATTGCAGGGTGATTTTCTAAATTCTTTTAATATCTGTGCTTTTGCATGTACATTAATTGGTTGATTATTTTATGCTACACAAGGATAAACTAATCCAATCTGTTAATAGTCTGACTTATTGCACCCATTACTGAGATGGTTGTTCCAGTTTACATGATTGAGGTAGTCTCAATATTCCATTTTCCCTACCCTGGCAGTCATTCTGAATGCAGGTTGCGGGTGATAAATTCCACTTGTTGGATATCTTAACTCTGTCTGGATTCCAATAGGAATTAAACATCACTTTTCAAGCCAGAATAATGTGAGTTGAAGGCCTGATGTGGCCTGTAAACCAGTAGATTCCTAACACCACTGTGTTAGGGTATAACTAGGCCCTCAAAGAAAGGCCTTATGGTATATGTCATGTATTGGGATAAATAATTTCATTTGAAAGGATAATAAGGCTGGTGGAACCCTCCAAAGACAAAAGGGTTCTCAGTAGAATCCTTCATAGAGGGTCTACATAGAGGAGTTCTAGCTGGAACTATTTGCATGGGGTTCTATTAAGAACCCTCCATAGAGGGTTCTAGGTAGAGCACTGCAAAGAGTTCTAAGCACCAAAAAGGGTTTCCCAATGGGTACAAACCGAAGAACAGTATATGGTTCTTCTTAGAACATATCTTTCTAAGAGTGCAGTGTTATTTGGGTTGTTTAACTGGATTTGTTCTCACATTCGTGATTTCTACTTTTTTCATTTTTATTTGTGTACTTGTTTGACATTTTTACTGCATTGTCAGGAGCTAGTAACACAAACATTTCACTGCACCCGCTACAACATTTTCGAAAATGGGTACGCAACCAATAAAGTTTTTGAAAGCTTAATTAAGCCTGGGAAAAAACATACAGCGCTCTATTTTAACAAACCTAACGCAATAGTAAATCTTAGAGCTGGCAGCAGAGGTATAGGTTCAGGGGTGTGTCTGAAATATTTTTGCTGCATCCAAAATGATGGGTGCAGTAGCTGGTGGTGGCGGGAAATGGCAGGGTTTTGATGAATATATATGTTGTGGGTGTGTCGAGGCTTGGCCCATCACTGGCCAATCAGAACGTGCTCCATGGCTAAATATGTGGTTGCTTCAAGTTGTGTATTTACAGTCTTTTATGTATTGCGTTGTCATCAACTCCAATTCGAATGTTAGCCCGTTATAGCCTAGTTCATTCACTATCCCGCTCCATATTTGCTAAATATGTTCCAAAACATGTTTGCAGTCCACAGGCTTCTAATTGCATTGCTTCAATATGGAAATACATTGTTAAACATAGGCTATAGCAGAGAGGAAGAGGTGAAGCAAAAGGTTTTACTCCACCCAAAATCTGTCCACGAAAATAATAATTTTTGTACGGAGGTCAATGAGTGTCGAATTCGGTCAACAACAAAATTTGTATTACTAATTTGCAACGTGAGGCTTATTTGTTCGAATGGAAGTTCCGTAATGGTTAGGAAGTTACAAATACACTGATATGAGTGGACGCATGTGGCGTTTTGGCAACTTTAAAAAAAAAAAACCTTTATATCGAAGTTGTGCCTGTTGTCATGAAGATAGACAGAGGACTCATCATGGATTTAACCCGTTTTAACATGGACATTGCCGTTGACGCCTCCGCCATTTTAAAGTAGTCAACTGGGTGGGGATTCCTATGAGTTGGGAGCAATCAGCCAATGAAGAATAAGAAAATGTACTACTTTAAAATGGAGATAGCCTCAATGGCGCTGCCCATGTAGTCACAGACGATATAATGGCACAGACACAAAGATGAGTCCTTTATCTATCTCTATTGCCACTTGTTCATGTATGTATCTGCCCTCTCATTTGCTAGAAAGGTCCCACGTGATCTAGCCTCCTCCCTAGCCACGGGAAGTAGTTTGTGGGTTGGGGTGCTGCAATTTGCAGGAGAAAAATTGCTCACACCGAAGACGTCTATATTGGTCCGCTACTTGAAATACTTTGCACACAAAAAGGGGTTGTTTTCCATGTTATTTGATCAATATTTTATTTTTATTTGATGTGGATGTTTTGTGTCTTTGTCCATAACGTTGCACCTTTTGATGTAAATGTTTGAAGACAGGGTTTGGTTCTTTCTGGATTCCATAAGAATGACTATGGCAGAGAAAGGGACAGGGCAACAACTCTTACAATTCCAACTATTGACTCCTGCAAGATAATTAAGAACAGTATCTAACTACCTTTATTGCCAAAGTTGAGATGCTAAAAAAAAAAAGCCCTTCGTTACAGACATCTATATCGGTCCGCGAATACTAGTAAAGGCCCAGGCTACTGCTTTTGTGAAGAAGGGAAAAAAATCATACAAATGTTTTGCCAGGGGGTGCTGCAGAATCATCAGCACCCCTACTTCCCGCTGCTATGGGTAAATTGACAAACCTTGTGTTAGGGCTGGAGAATTTTTTATTTATTTATTTATTTTACCTTTATTTAACCAGGTAGGCAAGTTGAGAACAAGTTCTCATTTACAATTGCGACCTGGCCAAGATAAAGCAAAGCAGTTCGACAGATACAACGACACAGAGTTACACATGGAGTAAAACAAACATACAGTCAATAATACAGTATAAACAAGTCTATATACAATGTGAGCAAGTGAGGTGAGATAAGGGAGGTAAAGGCAGAAAAGGCCATGGTGGCAAAGTAAATACAATATAGCAAGTAAAACACTGGAATGGTAGTTTTGCAATGGAAGAATATGCAAAGTAGAAATAAAAATAATGGGGTGCAAAGGAGCAAAATAAATAAATAAATTAAATACAGTTGGGAAAGAGGTAGTTGTTTGGGCTAAATTATAGGTGGGCTATGTACAGGTGCAGTAATCTGTGAGCTGCTCTGACAGTTGGTGCTTAAAGCTAGTGAGGGAGATAAGTGTTTCCAGTTTCAGAGATTTTTGTAGTTCGTTCCAGTCAGAATGCCAGTGTGACAGTTTTTACACGACGAACTTGCAAACTAACATGCGTTTGACACTTATGCCTACGCCTCCTTAGCACCAGACGGAAATAGAGCCCACAGTGTCTTAATTAATTCAGACTTTAGTGGGTTTGAATAGCTTCTTTAGCGTAGAAATATGCAATCTCCTGATACAGGATCAGTCCCCAAGGGGTTTCCTCTCCTCTTTATGGCCTGGACTGGTGTACATTTCCCGTTACATCAACAACCTGGGTTGTTCTTTTAGATTCACATACAGTACCTGCTGCAATATTACATCAAACTGACCTGGGCATCGTTCATTTTGCATAGTTTAGTACTTTGAAAAATATCTAAATTGTTCTTGCTAAAACTTCTGTGTACACTGCAAACTACAAATCTATCAAATCAGTGCAAAGTTTTGCAGCAAAGCAATTATTGCAGTTGACTAGCAGCTTTACTGGGGTTTTAGACTAACACAGAGTGGTTAATATTTAAATATCTATGCACCCTACACACATTTATATTTCATCGGGTTTCCAATGCAGTTTATACTCAAAGCAAAGTGTTGGACTGCGTAATTATTTCAGTTTAGAACTTTTTCCAATCCATTACTTCCATAAATACAAGAAACTGCGTTATAGGTCCTCAGAGGGCTAATTTAAGAAAGGCATGTATTAATTAAAACAACCCTGGATGGAAAGTCGGAGAAATCCCTAAATAAACTGTTGGCTGAATAAGATGATTTCTCTCCTTCAAAGGAAACAGGGACAATTATTGGAGGAAGCAGTGGTTATTTTTCTCCCTCTCGGCTGATTTAGTCTGCTACAAGCAGGTCTCTCTCTCTTTATTTCTCTCTGGACACCTCAAAAAAATAAAGCTTCCATCAATCAGTGTGAACCCAGGCTGCCCATTCTCCTAGCTCAGAGCAGAGGGAGAGTAAGGAGACACACACACGCAGACATGCACACACGCACACAAACACACACACACACACAGGACAACTACACAGATGAGACCCCAATGTCATCTGTGGTCATTCGATGGAATTAATAGTAGTAATAGTCTATCAGATTAGATGAACAATATTAGATCAATAGAATGTTGTATGTAGATATTATAAAATAGATTAATATTTGAATATTCATTTGTCTCTCTGTGTCTGTGTTATTAAATAATATGGTTTATAAGATTTTCAGTCTGTCATTTTTTGTAGTGTTGTGTCAATTCTTTTGTTGTGTTGTGTGCCCATTGTTGATCTCTGAATCCAGAGTCTGGAATAACGAAATAAATATTGAGCTGTTTAATATTTTACAGCCAACTAGGAGTAAAGTGGTAGTGTTTTTCTGCCAGACCTTGTCCGTCCCCCCCTCCCCTCCTCCCTTCACAAATGCATTGTGTGCTGTGGCCAGGCTGATCCATCACTCTGTGTCTGGTGGGAAAAAAAGCACTTTCCCAGGGTGTGTTTTTTATTTCTGCCAGCGCTGCTGTTTCCGTGGCACCCATGAGACCACGCTGATGGACACTGGTCATCACTGGAGGAGAGCTGGGGGACTCCTCACAACCTTCTATACACCCCTTTACCTCATCCCTATCCACATACAGAAACATGCACTTACACACACACACACACACACACACACACACACACACACACACACACACACACACACACACACACACACACACACACACACACACACACACACACACACACACACGTATATATGCACATGTAAGCAGGCACACACCCACACAAATACACACATTGATATACACACACATTCCACACCTTTCCACCCAAGCCTCCAACATCACCCCTCCCTATCCCCCCACTCACCTCATGTGTCCTGCCATCACCTTCTCCCATGTCCACCCTCTCCAGTCAAATCAAATCTTATTGGTTGCATACACATATTTAGCAGATGGTATTGTGGGTGTAATGAAATTCCTATGTTCCTAGCTCCAACGGTGCAGTAATGTCCTACAATACACACAAATCTAAAAAGTAAAATTATTTAATTCTAGATATACATACATACATACATATACATATATATATATATATATATATATATATATATATATATATATATATATATATATATATATATATATATATATATATATATATATATATATATATATATATGAGGATATATAGACAATATGGACAGTATATGGATAGAATATGTAGTGTATCTGAAGAAAAGTATATGTACAGAAATAGTTAAATAGGACACGCCTTGACAAGAATACAGTATATACAGGTACATATGAAGTGGGTAAAACAGCATGTAAACATTATTTAAGTGACCAGTGTCCATAACTATGTAAATAGGGCAGTAGCCTCTAAGGTAGAGTAACCGGATAGTAGCCGGCTAGTGACAGTGACTAAAGTTCAGGGCAGGGTACTGGGTGGAGGCTGGCCAGTTGTGACAATTTAACAGTCTGATGGCTTTTCACCTTCTCTACTGCGGCCCCGTCGATGTGGATGGGGGCGTGCTCCCTCTGCTGTCTCTTGAAGTCCACGATCAGCTCCTTCGTTTGGTTGAAGTTGAGGGAGAGGTTATTTTCATGTCCTCTCTAGTCCTACCTAGTCCTCTCTTGTAGCTAACGTGACAAGGTCATCAGAGAAAGAGCATGTCATGATTAGCATGTCATCAAAGCGTGACAGTAAGGATCATAATTAACATGATTATTAACAGGCCATTAAGGCTGGAAGGTCACTGCAATTCCAGATAAAAGCAACAGTGAGGGTGAAATTGTAGTGAGGTAAGTAGCTTGTCTAATCATAGACAAGCTACTAAGGTGATTGTTTTTTCCATTCTGCAGTTATTCACATATTGGTCTGACATGGAGGAGGTGCATTGCAGGAGACACTACAGAAATTCATACAGTGTTTAATTTACCAACTGTGATGCCTGGTTTGCATTGTCATTGGAGGGAAAGCTAGGTAGCTAGGGGAGGAAGGGGATTGTGTGTGTGTGTATATGTGCTTAGAACAATTATGTTGCAGTAAATATATTCAAATTGAAGTCTGCTCCAGTTTTACTCAGACAAACTGAGATTTGATTTCCAAAATGCTTGCTCGTCTCGTTCTACACAAAGAAGCCAGCGGGGAGAGAGGGAGAGAGAGTGAAGGAGAGAGAGAGAGGGCGAGAGAGAGAGAATGAGAAAGTGAGAGCGAGTGAAAGCGAAAGCGAGAGCGAGAGCGAGAGCGAGAGAGAGAGAGAGAGAGGGGGGGAGGGAGAGAAAGAGGGAGCAATCACTGGAGAGAAGTGAAGAGAGCTGGAAGGCAAATCTAGGTGATGTGTATGTTCTCTGAGCGCCCCTGGGTCTATCCTGGGTAGGTAGGATCTGACAAAGAGATCTGTACGGGGGGAGAAATCCTCCACTCTGCTAGAGCATGGGAAATTAAGCTCAGATAAAGATTCACTCTTAAACATATTCCCTTCTCTCTTTCTTTTTTCTTCCCATTCTTTTTTCTCTCCTCCGCAGTAGCAGGAGAAATGACTAATTGTACTATTTGATGAACCAAAACAGTCCTGGTTGATAAGACCTTGTCTGCATCCCAAATGGCACCCTATTCCCTTTATAGTGCAGTACGTTTGACCAGGTCCCCATAGGGCTCTGGTCAAAAGTAGTGATATATATAGGGAATCGGGTGCCATTTTGAACACATACGTGTAGTTGGTGTAGCAGTCCCAGCACTGGTTGTTAAGACCTCTAGGTGCTGGTTCAGTCCCAGTTTAGTCTCCCTGAGGTGTTTGTTGAAAGGGAACCTCTACTAAGCCTCCTGGGGATGTTTAACTCATTGCTATGATAAGTATTTAGAGAGAAACTCCACAAGTTTGGTCCTGTCTGCCAGATCCACAACTCAACTGTCACATTAGGTCCCAAAGAATTCTGATTGGAAGGAATTACAATCTGACCAATCACATCATTTTGACAAACCCTGGCCACCACCAATGACAAGTGGGACAAGGGGCTACTGTTTTTTTTGGGGCGCAGACATTTAATTAGAATATTAAACAACAGGACACTAAGTGCATTAAATTAGATGATTAACTAAGATTATAGCTGCGATGGCTTGTCTGTCTGGTTCCCTGTTTTGATATCAAACAGATTTAGGCAGAGCAAACAGTGTTTTTTTTGAGGGGTTGATTTATGAATAATTTAATAAAGTCAGTGGAGGATACATCAATAAACTGGTACCGAATTGTGTGGAATTTCTAATTCAGAAATTGACACTCAGCAAACATCTTAGCAGGTCTTGTGAGTAATAAGGCTCTCGGGTTCAAAATGCATATTATTATCATTTTCCGGGGACAATAATAGCAGTGAAACCCTTCTGACTAAGTGCAATATATTGTGATGAATGTTACTATTTTTTTGGTAAAAGAACTCAATGCATACATTGCAGATATAACAATGAGTGTTATCAAATATGATAAGAATATGACTTTGAATTATTGTAATGAAATGTCAAAATACTTTTGATTCAATCCGCATTATATATTCACTACAAGCAATATGGAAGATACAATTTGATGAAGCTCAAGTTGACTGTAGGCTGTATGTTGATTGTTCAGTCAGGTCACTCTAATGTTAAGGTTTGAGCGCCCTCTAGCTGTAGATTTAGAACATAACAAAAACACGGTTCACAAGTATTGTGAAAGGCCGGCTGACGGTTGACGGTGTACGAGGAAGTTGTGTACGTTGGTCACATGAGGCTCAAATCAAATCAAATGTATTTATATAGCCCTTCTTACATCAGCTGATATATCAAAGTGCTGTACAGAAACCCAGCCTAAAACCCCAAAACAGCAAGCAATGCAGGTGTATAAGCACGGTGGCTAGGAAAAATTCCCTAGAAAGGCCAAAACCTAGGAAGAAACCTAGAGAGGAACCAGGCTATGAGGGGTGGCCAGTCCTCTTCTGGCTGTGCCAGGTAGAGATAACAGAACATGGCCAAGATGTTCAAATGTTCATAAATGACCAGCATGGTCAAATAATAGTAATCACAGGTTCCATGATTGGTGAAGCCTGTAGAGTTGATCCATAGTTCGGGGAATGGGAAATGGCGGAGAGCAGTGCGGACAAAATGGAGGAAAAGGAGAAAAAGTTGGTGAAGCAACAGCCGCGCTGGGAATGCAAACAATATGGGTGTCAGTTATGATGGTATGGAGCGGGAGGATGAGGGTCAAGGACTAATGCCGTAGAGAAAAAAGGTAGGTGAAGTGAAATTAGCCTGGTTTATTGGAAATGGTAGATTGTTAATATTGTGTGGTAGCCAGGCTCAGCAAGAGAAGATGTTGAATTCATTACGGTGAATGTGGATGCAATGTGAAGGTGATGTGCTGTAATTGTGGGGGAGAACACAATGCAGAATTTGGTGGATGCCAGGTACAAAGAGAGGCTAGAGAGGCTCAGAGATATAGGATCGGTCATGATGCATTGTATGCAGAGGCCGTAAAACAGAAGTTAGGGATTTATTTGGTTTTGAATTGTATTTCCATGGTAATACAGAATTGGGCAGATCATGATTGATCGTACATTCCAGCACAGTAGGTGGAGGCATGCACTTAAACGATTGTTTGAAGACCGCCAGGATATCATAGAAGAAGAAGAAGATTGTGAAAGGCCTGCTATCCACGCTAGAGAGCACCAGATTATTGTGATGATCTTAAGTAGGAAATTATTTCCCTTATTGTAAAATGTATAACTTAACTACCAAATCTTTATCTCAGATTTAACACAGCAACAAGACAGATTGAACTATGGAAAGCTGTTCGAGCAACAAGATGACCAGATTTAATACCAGGCCCTATGACTCAATAACGCTGTGTGAATAATTCATTTTGAAAGTGTGAACGTTTAAGAAGCAGCAGAGCACGTTTCAAGTTATTTTTGAAAAATAAATAAGTGTCTACAGGTCGCTCTCTTTGGACTATTACTGTTTCTTGTTGTTCTCTCTGTTTCCCTCAGATGTTGCAGCTGATGTTGTGAGTGTCCATCCAGGCCTTTTCTGACCTTCTGTGAGGCAGCAGGCATGTGGATAAGCTAAAGTACATTTTCAAGACCCGTAGCTCAAATCAAAAACTCATTATAGATTTTACCTCCAAGGGAACCCAGGTCTCACAAGGTCCTTGGCAATTTTACCTGTAGAGGAAGCTAAAAGGGTTAGAGTCTCCGAGGATGGGTGAAGGGGGAGGGTGTGAAAAGAGGGAGGACAGGGGTGGGAGACATAGCCTAGCCCAGGACCCCAACCCTCATGTATCCTGTGCCAAGCAGGGGGGCAACACAGGTCCAAAATTGAGATTTATAAACGCTTCAACGTCAGTGATTCCCCGAACATCAGGGCCAGCACCACAGGGGAGAGAAGAGAGGAGAAAGCAGAGGAGAGGAGTGGAGAGGGGGATACATCTTCCAATCTAGGGGTATATGTTGCGTCACAAATGGCGTACATAGTGCACTACTTATGGGCCCTGTCCAATAGGGGATAGGGTGCCATTTGGAACATAGAGATAGAGATTAAGTGCTCTGAGTCTTTCACTATGTAAGGGGATCACCAGGGGAGTTATAGCTTCCTTCAACCCACCTTGCCACCCTGCCCTCCAAATGATATATTTAACAGCTATTAGAGAACCCTGGTCTGTCTGTGAGTCCCCACACCCTCCTAAACCATGAGTTCCCACACCCTCAGTAACCGTGTGTACTAACAAGAAAGACGGAGGCCAATGAGGCAGCCAGATCGCATCAGGACATCTGTCACTTTACAGCCACGGTCTCCTTAATGAGGGACAAAGCTACCCATGATGCCCTGGGCACACGATCGGAAGAAGGGGAGGAGGAGAGGGTGGTTAGCAGTGGCTGGGAGCGTTAACGGGGCAACACAGCCGTCAAAGTCATCCGATGCCCTTTTTCTAAAACAAGTTGTTCCAATTATAGCAAATCAGGGTGATCTGTGGCACTGAACTATCAGGCCGCTGTGGCCAGTATGCGGCAGACTGCTGACATCAAAGCTGCCAACCAACCAACTGTGGGTGCCATGGTGGACTTCATAGAGCTTTCAATCAGTAGACTTCATGGGTAGTGTTCCAAATGCCACCCTATTCCCTTTTTAGTGCACAAAGTTGACTAGGGGCCATAGGGTTCTGGTAAAAAGTAGTGCACTACAAGGGGGGATAAAGTGCCATTTGAGATGCACATAGAGCGTGTGAACACCAAATGTTTTCAAAATACTCTGTCTTAATTTGTAAGAGAGAGGGGTGGATGCCCTACAGAAATCATTAAAACATAATTACAGCTAATCAGCTATGCAAGTGCTTACAAGAGGCCATCACCAGAGATCTGTTCCTTATACCTCCGGGCAGAGAGGGAGCATCAGGCCACACATTCATCAAAATTCCCCTTCAAAACCAAGCCATGTCTCCATCCCAAATGGCACCCCAGCTATTCCCTTTATAGTGCACTACTAATGACTGCAGCCCATAGTACAATAAAATATCATATGGAGCTATTTGGGATGCATGCAGCACTGCAGCCATACTTCCACAATTCCTGTGAAAGGCCTAGTTGAAAAAAAGCATGCTCAATGGAGATTCTCCATAGAAATCTCAAGCATTTTAGTCCAGGACTAAGTTCAGGCCTAGATTCAATAATATCAAGCATTAACCAGCGATAACAGACACCCACATAGGTGGTGTTGGAGGTGGAATTGTGTTGCAGCTGCTCTTGCAATCATTGTCACACCCGCCCCACTCAAGTTAGAAGTTTAGTTATAAATAATTATGTTTATATTGGATTTGACAGCTCTAACCCAGTTCTACCTTCAACACCGCCAAAACGGATCTGAGTGAATAGAGCCCTTAATCAAGGCCCGGGAAACTGTCCCCATATATTTGACATAAAACCCCTACATGTGGTATTGCTCAAGTTAGGGGCAAACAGGTGTGCAACCACAGACCCGGTCTTCCTATCCAATCACATCTAGAGCTAGTAGTCAGGGTTTTCTCCATGGTCAAAAGTAGTGCACTATAAACGGTTTAGGGTGCCATTTGGGACATAGGATAAATGCACTACTATACTACCACACAGTGGCACCCCACTTGTGATTGGTCCCAAAAATAAGTAAATGTTTTTTTGGGGGGGGTTTATACAAATTTATAGCTTATGATTTAAATGCTCATAAAAGTACAGTAAATGCGTATATTTTCCTGTTTCAAAAATATATTGTTCATAACAAGCTGTTCAGATACTTACTACTCTGCCCCACAGTGACTGCCAGCAGAGGCAGCTCCGCCTCTGTGGGCGCATAGGCCATGCGAACATTGTTTGGATTGTTTTGCCAGCTATTTGCTATGAAGGGGAACTGCCCTAATGAAATTGCAGGATTTCCTAGCATAAATTATAACAGCACAAGGTAAATGGACCGTCCTGAGGCTCTCAAATGTGCGTCAGAAACTTCTGAGTCTCTCGCGCCAGAAGGCTTACTTCCGCACGTGAGACTAGATCTACTCTATCAGGTACAGATAGGGCAAAAACAAAAAGACAATTGCAATTAACTCGCAAATAAATAATCATGGGATCCTGGGACCTGACAAACCAGACAACTACTTACAACAAGAGTTGAAGGACAGAGGGATACACTAGGTAAAACCTTCTCATCGCAGATCTGGTAGGACAAGAGAGCATGGACAATTTTATTGCTTAACCCCATGTAGTTCATCAGGTTCTACTGTAGGTGACAGGGTGGCCTGTTGTGTGAACTAAAACAGCATAAAACTGGGTGTATCAAAAAGCATTATCAAATTAATTAGCCAGCTACAGTCAATTTGAGAAACATTGAGAAATACTATAGTTTGGTAAATTACATTTTTTTGGTAAATATTTTTCACTCATATTGTAAGTAATTATAGGTTATATTTCATAAAAATCTGGAAACACTGGACAGTTACTTGAACGTCCACTACTTTGACTGCATTATTTGCTAACTATATCTGGAATATGACTTATTATACCCGGGAAAGAAGTATCTAAATAATGGTTCGCAGTAGTGCCAGTGTGAAGTAAGATTCATTGAATTATTAGAAAGTAAGTGGTTTTGCTATGTATGCAGGCTTATCTATGAGGAAATAAGCTATAGTAACACTATCTTCCCACACAATGGCACTCCAAGACCATTCACCACTAGACCTACCATCTGGTCCTAAGGCTGTCGGGTGACATCACAGCCTCCAATAGGATATTAATACGTTGCATCTCGATTCCCAAGAGAAAGCAGGGGGCGTGTTCAGCAAGACTCAATGTTTTGGAACATTTAGATAGAAATATGCTATGTAGAACAAACATGGATCTCTTACATGTAGAATAAGGACTCACGTCAGCTCTATTTGTAGTATTTCTATCTGCAACGTTTAAGAACATTTTGCGTACTGAACATGGCCCAGAAGAGCACATCTGAGAACCACATTTAAACAGATACTGAAATAATAAAAAGTCATGTTGGTAACTGTCAAAGATAAAACAGGTACAACATGGATATCATTGTCTTTATTGTTCATCAAAAAAAGATAACTTGCCTGTAATATATGATTTGACCATTTAATTTGAACATTTTATTTACAGGTAACCGAGGAATTTGATCAGGAGTTGTTTGAAAGTGCTGCAGGGATCACTGTTATCAACCATCCTAATAGCATAAATCATTGTTAAGTAAACAGTGTGGTTTGTATAATAACAATTTCCACAATGTACAGTTGTCAACACAAATAGGATCTGTTAATGCATAACCTGGGATGGTCTGTCAGGAAGGAAGTACTGTGCCTATAGAAAGTCTACACCGCCTTGAACTTATCACATTTTGTTGTTACAAAGTGGGACCTAAATATATTTAATTGTACATTTTTGCCATTGATCTATACAAAATACTCCATAATGTCAAAGTGAAAAAGAAATTCTAAAATGTTTACAAAAAAATAATTTATCAACTACAATATAGTTGTTGCAAAAGTATTCATTACTTTTTTTTAGGCAAGCCTAAATTAGTTCAGAAGTCAAATGTGGCTTAACAAATCACAAATTACATGAACTCACTGTGTGAAATGTTAGGGGTTGACCATTTTTAAATGACTACCCCTTCCTCTGTCTCCTATACATACAACATATGTAAGGTCCCTCAGTAAAGTATTGAATTTCAAGCGCAGATTAAACTGCAAAGACCAGGGAGCTTTTCTAAAGCCTCATAAAGAAGAGCAGTGATTGGTAGATGGCTAACAATAAACCATCTAATGTTGAGTACATCTTTAACCATGGTCAAGTTAATAAATGTGCTGTGGATGATAAACCACCCAGACACATCAAAGATACAGTCGTACTTCTGAACTGAGCTGCAGGACAGGAAGGACACTGCTTAGGGATGTCACCATGAGGCCATTGTTGATTTAGAAAAACCTACAGAGTAAAATGGCTGTGATGGGAGAACTGAGGATGGATCAACAACATTGTAGTGACTCCTCAATAATGACCTAAATGACAGCGTGAAAAGAAGAATCCAAATATAAAGAATAAAAAATGTTCCAAAACATGCATATGTATGCAAAAAGGCACTAAAGTCATACTGCAAAGAAAAAAAATTCAACGACAAAGGAATACACTTTTCTGCCTAAATGCAAAGCCTTATGTTTGGGGCAAATCCAACAACACATCACTGAGTAACTGCCTCCTTATATTCAAGCATGGTGGCTGGATCATGGTATGGGTATTCTTGACATCGGCAAAGACTTTTTCAGGATGAAAAGAAATAGGATGGAACTAAGCACAGGCAAAATCCTAAAGGAAAACCTGATTCAGTCTGCTTTACACCAGACACTGGGGGAGGAATTCACCTTCCAGCAGGACAATAACCTACAACACAAAGCCAGATCTACGCTGGAGTATTTAGTTCAATCTGCTTGAACACATAGGGCAAGATTTGAAAATTGCTGTCTAGCCTTGATAATAATAATAGAGAAAATAAATTGCACAATCCAGGTGTGCAAAGCTCTGATGAGATACCCAATAAGATTCAAAGCTGTAATTGCGGCCAAAGGTGTTTCTAACATCTATTGACTCATGTTTTATTTTTCATTAATCTTAAAAATGTTATAATTTCTCTTCCACTTTGACATTAGAGTAGTTTGTGTAGATCGTTGACAAAAAAAAAGACAATTAAATCAATTTGAATCCCACTTTATAACACAAAATGTCAAGAAATCCAAGGGGGGGTATAGACTCTTTATTGCCTCTGTATGTAGTGTACCTAAATGTATTTTTGGTGGTAATGTAAGTCGACTCAAATTTAGCTTGTGTTAGTTTAGTAGATATAGAAGAGAAACATTAGAATATCAGATGGTTAAAATACAAAATATTCTATTGAAACGTTAAAAAGAATAACAAAAAAGATGAAAATCATGTTCTTGTTATTTAGAAACTGTGGAAATACTCCATTTTTAAAAGTAACGTTATACCGTACTAAACAAAAACAAAAGGACAACGGCTTCATATGAGACCCCCTTATTATTTGTCGTTTACAAAACAATGTATATTTGATTTATTTTGGAACTTCCGTAATAATGCCCTGCCACACACGCACACAAACAGCATTATCAGTCAGAAATCATGCTTTGACTAGAAATGGTTGTGAGGGCGCATTACAACAGTGAATCACATGTATCCCTCGTAGTAATCTTTTGGTTAGACAGTCTTTCTACACACTATTCTCATGACTTTTACAATGCTAAAAACATGTTCTTCTAACATGCTAAAAACGAAATTATATAGAAATGAATATAAAATAACACACATTTCTCCCACCCAAAAAAAATCTAAACAATCATGGAGAGAAAATAGTTATAATTTGGAAATGGGAATAATTTAATCCGTTTGTGATATATTAACACTCTTAACATGTATTTCAGTCTATCAATAATGCATCAAATATGTGCATGCTTTTATTTGATCATTCTAATATTTTGATGGTCCACATTGTGATAGTTTCTGAGACCAAAGTGATACACTTTAACTTTGGGGTTCAAATAATTCAAATCTATACCTTGCAAGTGCAATCTACAACTGATGATCCCATGAGCTTGTCATCAAATCCATGCAAGACGGGCAACAATTGGTTTACTGTGCAAGTCAACGCAACTCCTTTATTGAGTTATTGTCATACCTTAACATTCATAATCTTTTAACAAGTCGAGACTGAACACTGTAGCATTTCAGATGGTAGCATTTTTTCCCCCATTGGTTGAACGAAATTTCAACTTAAATAAAGTTTACCGCAAATCTAAATTTGTCAGATAATTCCATGCAACAAAAAAGTGGTGTCAGGTTGAGGTGAATCCATATTCAACAGCAACTGCTGTGTAGATCAGCCTATAAGCATGAGGAGATATCTGCAGGTCTGAATCCTAAATGAATGGAAAAGATAGGCACTATATGACTAAATTAATTAAATGTGTGCCACCAATGGAAGGCAGGAATATGCTACTTCTGACTGATTGAAAGGTGCAAAACTATTCAAACTGACCTGGCATGGCCTGCATCACATGCTCTGGTAGCCTACAACCATACCAGTGAAGTTGAAAATGCTTCAAACATATTGTGAAATTGCTAGACATAGGGGGAAATCAGATAACAGAGGAACCTCTGGTATATTTCATTCTGAATGAATCACAGTGGAACGGACATGTTGAAAATGTCTATTGAAAGAGTTAAATACTTTACTGACACATTTGTGAGTAAAATGAGAGGATAGTAAACATTCACATGCACAATGTCATTAAGTGAGTAGCCAAGACCATATTGTAGATGCACATCAATGATGCAGAGCGGATGTCACATACAATAGTGTTTTCTAATTGTCCTTGTTGATAAAACTCTTCCTTGCTTTAGTCTGATTATAACATGTGGTTCTTACCACAGCAGATATAGTATGGGCATAGGCATGCTTGTTGACTGGGTTGTCAAACTTGTCGGTAAGTTTGGAGGTTCCTTTCAAACAACCACAGGTATTTATAATCTAAATAATGACAACAAAATAATTAAGTAAAAATCATGAGAGGAATCCCTAAACTCCTACATCCTGGATTCAGGTAAAAAGTAGAGACATGTTGCTATAAAAAAAAACAGTAAATAAAACAAAATATGAGCTTTTATCAGTTCATACACAGTCCAGGGTTGGGCCCAATTCAGAATTTTGGAATTGACTCCCATTCAACTCAAGAGTTGATATTTTAATTGAATTTAGCCACACTCCACAGGATGTAGAATTAGAGTTTGAGTGACAGGAAGTATAAATTAATTCAGTGCAATTCAAATAAATTCAACTCAGTCATAGAGCATGAGTTTCATTGAAGTCACACTACCGTTCAAAAGTTTGGGGTCACTTAGAAATGTCCTTGTTTTCTAAAGAAAAGCACATTTTTTGTCCATTAAAATAACATCAAATTGATCAGAAATACAGTGTCAACATTGTTAATGTTGTAAATGACTATTGTAGCTGAAAACTGCTGATTTTTAATGGAATATCTAAATAGGCGTACAGAGGCCCATTATCAGCAACCATCACTCTTGTGTTCCAATGGCACGTTGTGTTAGCTAATCCAAGTTTATCATTTTAAAAGGCTACTTGATCATTATAAAACCCTTTTGCAATTATGTTAGCACAGCTGAAAACGGTTGTTCTAATTAAAGAAGCGATACAACTGGCCTTCTTTAGACTAGTTGAGTATCTGGAGAATCAGGATTTGTGGGTTTGATTACAGGCTCAAACGGTCCAGAAACAAAGACCTTTCTTCTGAAACTCGTCAGTCTATTCTTGTTCTAAGAAATGAAGGTTACTCCATGCAAGAAATTGCCAATAAACTGAAGATCTCATACAACGCTGTATACTCCCCTCACAGAACAGAGAAAACTGTCTCTAACCAGAATAGAAAGAGTAGTGGGAGGCCCCAGTGCACAACTGAGCAAGAGGACAAGTACATTAGAGTGTCTAGTTTGAGAAACAAACACCTCACAAGTCCTCAACTGGCAGCTTCATTAAATAGTACCCGCAAATGACCAGTCTCAATGTCAACAGTGAAGAGGCGACTCCGGGATGATGGCCTTCTAGGGAGAGTTCCTCTGTCCAGTGCCTGTTCTTTTGCCCATCTTAATCTTTTCTTTTTATTGGCCAGTCTGAGATATGTATTTTTCTTTGCAACTCTGCCTTTTGAATTTCTTAGAATTTCACTTAATTCAAATGTATTTCCTGTAATTCAAATTTGCAATTCTTATCCTGTTTGCTGCTTCAATTCAAATTCAATTCAAGAATAGAAATTTATAAAGTATTCTCAATTAAATTCTGACACTGATATACAGTCACCACCAAAATTGTTGACACCCTTATTAATAAAGATGAGCAAAAATGACAGTATCACATAAATAATACAAATACTGAACAATATTGTATGGCCTATTTGAAACAATTGGAAAATTATATTTTATAATAATACAATTGCTCAGAGAAAAATATAATAATTTTGTTTAACAAGTTAAAAGAATATATATATTAAGATACGTAAAAATGATTGCCACCCATTTCCAATACGTTGTGCACCCTTGCAAGGATAAGGGCACTTATCATTTTTCTATAATGTTTTATGAAATTTGAGAACACATTGGGAAGGATCTTAGACCATTTCTCCACACAGAACCTTTCCAGATCCTTGAAATCCTTTGGTCTGTGCTGGGGTTCAAGTCCAGGGACTGAGATGGCCGTTACAAAATGTGGATTTTGTTATCAATTAACCATTTCTTTGTGGATTTGTTTTTTCTTTGTGGCCAAGTTTCAGCCTCCTGGCAGAGACAACCAGGGTTTTGGCTAAATGTCCTGGTACTTGGTAGGGTTCATGATGCCGTTGACCTTAACAAGGGCCTCAGGACGAGTGGAAGCGAAACAGCCATATAAAAAAAGATCTACCACCATATTTTACAGCAGGTAAACTCAAAAAAATAAACATCTCTTTTTCAGGACCCTGTCTTTCAAAGATAATTCGTAAAAATCCAAATAACTTCACAGATCTTCCTTGTAAAGGGTTTAAACACTGTTTCCCATGCTTGTTCAATGAACCATAAACAATTCATGAACATGCACCTGCGAAACGGTCGGTAAGACACTAACAGCTTACAGACGGTAGGAAATTAAGGTCACAGTTATGAAAACTTAGGACACTAAAGAGGCCTTTCTACTAACTCTGAAAAACACCGAAGAAAGAAAGATGCCCAGGGTCCCTGCTCATCTGCGTGAACGTACCTTAGGCATGCTGCAAGGAGACATGAGGACTGTAGATGTGGCCAGGGCAATAAATTACAATGTCCGTACTGTGATACGTCTAAGACCGCGCTACAGGGAGACAGGACGGACAGCTGATCGTCCTCGCAGTGGCAGACCATGTGTAACAACACCTGCACAGGATCAGCACATCCGAACATCACACCTGCGGGACAGGTACAGGATGGCAACGACTGCCCGAGTTACACCAGGAACGCACAATCCCTCCATCAGTGCTCAGACTATCCACAATAGGCTGAGAGGCTGGACTGAGGGCTTGTAGGCCTGTTGTAAGGCAGGTCCTCACCAGACATCCCCGGCAACAACGTCGCCTATGGGCACAAACCGTTGCTGGACCAGATAGGACTGGCAAAAAAATTCTCTTCACTGATGAGTCGCGGTTTTGTCTCACCAGTGGTGAAGGTCGGATTCACATTTATCGTCAAAGGAATGAGCGTTACATCGAGGTCTGTACTCTGGAACGGGATCGATTTGGAGGTGGAGGTTCCGTCATGGTCTGGGGCGGTGTGTCACAGCATCATCGGACTGAGCTTGTTGTCATTGCAGGCTATCTCAACACTGTGCGTTACAGGGAAGACATCCTCCTCCCTCATGTGGTACCCCTCCTGCAGACTCATCCTGACATAACAAATTCTTATTTACAATGACGGCCTACCTCGGCCCAAACCATAACCCGGATGATGCTGGGCCAATTGTTCCACCCTATGGGACTGCCAATCACAGCCGGTTGTGGTACAGCTTGGACTCAAACCAGGGTCTGTAGTGATGCCTCTAGCACTGAGCTGCAATGACTTAGACCGCTGCGCCACTCGGGGGCCCGGTGATGGATGACAAATGGATTTTACATGTGTGTTATCTCATTTTTACACAGGAAGCCATGGAAGGCCACAATATAGTTCCTTAAACTGAGACTCATTTTAAAAAGTAAAATAAGAATCTTTGGGGGTGCCAATAGTTTTGACACCTATATTTTTGAGATTTGTTTTGTTTTACTTGTTAAACCAAATCTACTTCTCTGAGCGATTGTATTAGTATAAAATAAAAATTGCATACAATATAGTTCAGAATTTGTATTGTATTGTATGCCCGAGTTACACCAGGAACGCACAATCCCTCCATCAGTGCTCAGACTGTCCGCAATAGGCTGAGAGAGGCTGGACTGAGGGCTTGTAGGCCTGTTGTAAGGCAGGTCCTCACCAGACATCCCCGGCAACAACGTATCCCTGGTATCTATGAATTCTACACCACCATTCCTTCACCACTGGTGAGACAAAATGTATACATTATTTTTTGCTCATCTTTATCAAGGGTGCCAATAATCTGAGGCTACTGTATCCCTGGTATCTATGAATTCTACACCACCATTCTGTTTCATTAAGAGGAGCATCCCTTTTCCTTAGAACATTGACTAATCATTTAGTGGTCTAACACAAACATTGCTGTCATTCTACAACTCACTCACTCTGGAACCAGCTCCTTATTCTGGAATCAGCCCATCACTATGGAACTAACCTATCATTCTAGATCTAGACCATAATTCTAGCATTTTCCACAGTACCTGGAATCAACTCACCTGACTAGTTAGCACAGTGCCCTTTTCTACAAGTTTAAACATCATCTGTTCGACGAGTCAGCCCTGAGCAAAAACCTTTATTCCAGTTCACATGCTGTAATTAAAAGAGTTGACTAGCTGGCTGTGTATGGACAGTTATTGCCACATTTTTGTAATCTCCTTCCTGTATGGGTAAAGTGACTGTCCTTCCACACTCACACCCCATTAGCAAAGGGAACGTTGGCTTCCTGATTGATACTCTCCTTGACGTCTAGGGGAAGTGAGTCAAAGAGGTGGTCCTCCACCACCAGGCAGTTCCTGTGGAGGAGATGACACTGGCCAAGCTGGGCTGGCAGGCGGTCCAGACAGTTTCCCTTAAGCTCCAGGTTTGTTAGCTGCACCAGATTGCTTATCTTCTCTGGAAGGACAGAGATACAGTTGTGTCCCAGACATAGGGTCTTCAATTTGGTGCACTTGAACAGCTGCTTGGGTACCACCTCCACCTTGTTTCCTGTAATGGCAAAGTGCTGGAGGTTCTGCATGAAGCCGATCTCCAGAGGGATCACCACTATGGAGTTGTGGCTAACGTCCAGATACCTCAGCTTCAGCAGGTTAAACAAAGGTACGGGCAGAGATTCAAGTTTGTTGTGCGAAAGGTAGAGGGACTCAAGGTTTTTGACGTGGCTTATGGACAATGGAATGGTGATGATTTTATTGTGCCACAGTTTAAGGCAGATCAGCCTATTGAGGTGCTGGAAGCTGATGACCTCCTCAATGGTGCGAATGTTGTTGGATTTCAGGTCCAGCTCCTGCAGGTTGGTCAAACTGAAAATAGCATGGGGAATCCTCTCCAGTTCACAATTGTGAAGCTCCAGTTCAGCTAGGTTCATCATTTTTTTCAAACTGTTCAGTACCAGGAGTTTAGTACCGTCATTATGTACAACCAGCTTGATCAGGTGTGGAGAGAGATCTGTTATGTTGGTTGGGACCTTCGTCAAGTTGCTTTTTAGATGCAGAATCTTCAGATGTCTCAGGTCTCTGAGAGATTCTAAACCAATCATCTTGTTGTTTTCAGAATTCAGATTGCCGACCAAGTATAGCTCCCTCAGACTTTTCAACAGGTACACCCAGGTGGGGATCTCAGCTACATCTGTAAACTTGACATGAAGGCACCGGAGGTGGTCACGAAGGAAACTGAACGCGGTCTGCTCAACTTTGGCAGGGCAGTGATAAAAGTGAAGCTCCTGAAGGTTGATCATCTGGGAGATCTTGGCTGTTATCCTGGCCTCTGGGATCAGCTCCAGCTTTAGGATCTCCAAATCGGTCAGATCGAAGACAGCATCTGGCAGACCTGACAGCATGAAGAGATGGAGCTCCAGTTTGTCCTGAGCGTTGCGGGTTACATGCTGTCTCAGTTTCTCGAAGGTCCACTCGTGATTCAAGCTGATCTCTCGCAGTTTATTCTCGCTGACTTCAGAGAGAAAGACGCCAAAACGCTTCGAGTACAGCTGGTCATACTGATCGACCATGTGCAAGAGAAACGCAAAGTCGTTCTTCACGTCAGGAATGTCACTGAAACTACTCTCCTCTCTGACTTTCTCGAAAGAGTACTCCTTGAGAGGTCGTCGAAACAGCCAAAAGAGAGTGTATATACAGATTAGGCCATATATACAGACGAGGGAAATATAGCTGACAAGCAGCTTCCTTAACATGAATGCCATGTTATGTGTGCATTGGAATTTAGAGTATCCGGTTAAATGTTTTATGTCAGGCTCACACACATGGTCAAAGTCAATTGAAGCAACAAATGTCATTGTGTAACACAAGATCAAAATGAACTTCACGGTTTTGATCACAGTTTGAGCAACATAGAGCTTGTAGATCAAATCACTGTCTTCCACGTGGGCACGGAACTTCCTAACCTTCTCAAACAAGGCCTTGGCCTGTTCTCCATCTTTCTTGTCCAGTATGGTCATGCATGGGACTTCAATAACAGGCTTATCAGCAGTAAACTTGACCCCAGATTTAGCCAGCATCGGGGTGGACTGGTTAGGACTTCCCTCTTCACTGCTGGTTGAGAAATGTTTTGGTAGGGAATGGGCACCAGTGAGCCTTTGCTTATTCTCCTCTGAGTCCTCACATGCCGTCTCGGACAATGCCTTGGTTGTCCAAGGAGACTCAAAACACTTCCCCAGAATCCCCACAAAATGCTCTATTTTTGAACTAGTCTTTGGATATTTGAACCAAAAGTTACTGCTGACCATGAGGACGATGGTGTGTATGAGAGCAAGGTATGGGAAGTATTTTGAGTACCACGGCAGGGCAACGTGGTAACACATCTGATTGACAAAAACATACTGCTGAAAGTCCAGGTTTGTCCTGACGCCTGTTGGCGGAGGCTGCTGTCCAACACCACCAAACTGTGTGAAGTGGATGACACTATCCGGTAGATCATTAATCATTAGGGGCGCTGCCGCTAGAGTCACCCTGCTTCCTCCGTTCCCTGACCCTGACCCAGACCCCTCCTCTGGCTGCGGTGTCGTGAAGCTGCTGGGGTCCTCTGGAGCTGGTTCCAGAACGGGAAGGCAAACCACCTGGTCTTTGGTTAATTGCATGGTTCCAGAAAATATGGCCAGCATCAGCATGACGACACCCAGGTAGTCCATAAAGACGTCCCACCATGGTTTCAGGATCCGATAGGTCGGCTGGATGTCATTCAGGGCGGCTACCTCTGTGAGAGTAAACATCACTGCAACAGAAAACAGACATATTAATTAAACAGTGAATTGAAGATGAGGGGGAACAAACGGCAGTGTCTACCCCAGTACCTTTGTTATTGTTTTTGCTTTGTGGACGAAAGTTTAGGTTCATCAAGCAGCATGGTAAAAAAAAAGCAGGATTCCAGCACTCCACTTACCAAGACCATTGCCGAATAAGGCACACTGTCACCTGCTTTTATCGTAAGCCCTGAGGTGGTACCACCCAGCACATCAAGAAGGGAGTGTATTTCATACCGAACCTCTCCCTTGAGATGACTACATCATGATTTCAATGGTAGAGTTGAACTGCTAGAGGCAAAAAAGTTATATTTTGGTATTTTTGTAGTAAATCTATCACTTTGTGGTCAAAATGAACACTAGAATTGACATCTTTCACTATAACTAAGCCTTAAACATTTGATTTCAATGAGAAAAAATATTTTTAATTAAAGTTACTCTTAAAAGTTATGGCCCATGTTATACAAAGAAATTGGCATAGTAGGCAATGCAACCAATCACATCCCTCATTTCAGTTGTATTATAGCACATCCTACAAATTACCAGCAGAGGGCGACCATTTTGTTGGTAATACTTACAAATTGGATCCTAACTCTAAAAGTAGCAGAGATCCCACTCTGGAACTTTAATATGATAATGATTTACTTTGTTTTACCTATTTTCTATTGATATTGTTTGGTATATACAGTGCCTTCGGAAAGTATTCAGACCCCTTGACTTTTTCCACATTTTGTTACATTACAGCCTTGTTCCAAAATTGATTAAATAAAAAAATCCTGAGCAATGTACACAAAGCATGAACCGTTTATTAGACATTTTTAGAAATGTATAAAAAATAAAATCAGAAACACCTTATTTGCATAAATATTCAGACCCTTTGCTATGAGCCTCGAAATGTAACTCTGGTGCATCCTGTTTCGATTGATCATCCTTGAGATGTTTTCAAAACTTGATTTGAGTCCACCTGTGGTAAATTTAATTGATTTAACATTATTTGGAAAGGCACGCACCTGTCTATAAGGTCCCACAGTTCAAAAACCAAGCCATGAGGACAAAGGAATTGGCCGTAGAGCTCAAGAGACAGGATTGTGTCGGGGCACAGATCTGTGAAAGTGTACCAAAACAATTCTGACCATTGAAGGTCTGCAAGAACACAGTGGCATATATATTTCTTAAATGGAAGAAGTTTGGAACCACCAAGACTCTTCCTAGAGCTGGCCGCCCGGCAATCGGGGGAGAAGGGCCTTGGTCAAGGACGTGACCAAGAGCTCCAGAGATCCTGTGGAGATGAGAGTACCTTCCAGAAGAACAACCATCTCTGCAGCACTCCACCAATCAGGCCTTTAAGGTAAAGTGACCAGATGGAAGCCACTCTTCAGTGAAAGTCATGACAGCCAACTTGGAGTTTGCCAAAAGCAACCTAAACAATCTCAGACCATTTGAAACAAGATTCTCTAGTCTGATGAAACCAAGATTGAACTCTTTGGCCTGAATGCCAAGAGTCACGTCTGGAGGAATCCTGGCACCATCCCTACGGTGAAGCATGGTGGTGGCAGCAGCATCATGTTGTGGGGATGTTTTTCAGCGGCAGGGACTGGGTGAATAGCCAGGATCGAGGCAAAGATGAACGGAGCAAAGTACAGAGAGATCCTTGATGAAAACCTGCTCCAGATCGCTCAGGACCTCAGATTGGGTATGAAGGTTCATCTTCCAACAGGACAACGCAGGAGTGGCTTCAGGACAAGTCTCTGAATGTCCTTGAGTGGGCCAGACAGAGCCCGGCCTTGAACCTGAATGAACATCTCTGGAGAGACCTGAAAATAGCTGTGCAGCAACGCTCCCCATCCAACCTGACAGAGCTTGAGAGGATCTGCAGAGAATGGGAAACTCCACAAATACAGATGAGCCAACTTTTAGCATCATACGCAAGAAGACTCGAGGATGTAATCGCTGCCAAATGTGCTTCAACAAAGTACTGAGTAAAGGGTCAGAATACTTGAATAAAAAAATGAAATATCATTTTTAAATTAGAAAAAAAATTCTAAAACCTGTTTTTGCTTTGTCATTATGGTGTAGTGTGTAGATTGATGAGGGAAAAAAATAATTTAAACAATAAAGCTGTAACCTAACAAAATGTGGAAAAAGTCAAAGGGTCTGAATACTTTCTGAAGGCACTGTTCCATTAAAATTATGCTGATTCATGACTTACAGGTTGATAAAAACTGCCTGCCTGTCTCATCCCGACACGTTCATTACTATGTGACAGCTGTTGATCAAATTTGATAATTGAAACAATAAGTTTTATACAAATCTCCGGTGTTGAAAACTAAATGTTAGTCGAAAAGAAATGTGAGATAATGTCTAGATGCTTTTTAGAGTGGAGATCGAGTTCTTAAATTGCCTTGCTGGGCTGATGAGACAGTGGATTGCGCAGTGAGATGGACCAGAGTAAATAGGTATTTTTTACATCATAAATTTAACTTGTGGAATAGACACCGGCTGGAATGAAGTTTTAACCAATCAGCATTCAGGAATAGACCCAACCGTTGTATAAAAAGGCAACTATTGCACAATCCAGGTGTGTAAAGCTCTTAGAGACTTACCCAAGAAGACTCACAGCTGTAATTGCTGTCAAAGGTAAATGTAAACTCAGCAAAAAAAGAAACACCTCTCACTGTCAACTGCGTTTATTTTCAGCAAACTTAACATGTGTAAATATTTTTATGAACATAACATTCAACAACTGAGACATAAACTGAACAAGTTCCACAGACATGACTAACAGAAATTGAATCATGTGTCCCTGAACAAAGGGGGGGGGGTGTCAAAATCAAAAGTAACAGTCAGTATCTGGTGTGGCCACCTGCTGCATTAAGTACTGCAGTGCATCTCCTCCTCAGGGACTGCACCAGATTTGCCAGTTCTTGCTGTGAGATGTTACCCCACTCTTCCACCAAGGCACCTGCATGTTCCCGGACATTTCTGGGGGGGAATGGCCCTAACCCTCATCCTCCGATACAACAGGTCCCAGATGTGCTCAATGGGATTGAAATCCGGGCTATTCACTGGCCATGGCAGAACATTGACATTACCGTCTTGCAGGAAATCACGCACAGAACAAGCAGTATGGTTGGTGGCATTGTCATGCTGGAGGGTCATGTCAGGACGAGCCTACAGGAAGGGTACCACATGAGGGAGGAGGTTGTCTTCCATGTAACGCACAGCGTTGAGATTGCCTGCAGTGACAACAAGCTCAGTCCGATGATGCTGTGACACACCGCCTTAGACCATGACGGACCCTCCACCTCCAAATCGATCCCGCTCCAGAGTACAGGCCTCGGTGTAACACTCATTCCTTCGACGATAAACGTGAATCCGACCTTCACCCCTGGTGAGACAAAACCGCGACTCGTCAGTGAAGAGCACTTTTTGCCAGTCCTATCTGGTCCAGCGACGGTGGGTTTGTGCCCATAGGCGATGTTGTTGAAGGTGACGCCATTTTACCTGCTGTTGTTGTGCTAGCTGATTAGCTGTTGTCTCACCTACTGTTTAAGTTAGCTTTCCCAATTCAACACCTGTGATTACTGTATGCCTCGCTGTATGTCTCTCTCAAATGTCAATATGCCTTGTATACTGTTGCTCAGGTTAGTTATCATTGTTCTAGTTCACAATGGAGCCCCTAGTTCTACTCTTCATACCCCTGATAACTCCTTTGTCCCACCTCCCACACATGCGGTGACCTCACCCATTACAACCAGCATGTCCAGAGACACAACCTCTCTCATCATCACCCAGTGCCTGGGCTTACCCCCGCTGTACCCGCACCCCACCATACCCCTGTCTGCGCACTATGCCCTGAATATATTCTACCATGCCCAGAAACCTGCTCCTCTTATTCTCTGTCCCCAACGCTCTAGGCGACCAGTTTTGATAGCCTTTAGCCGCACCCTCATACTACTCCTTCTCTGTTCCGCGGGTGATGTGGAGGTAAACCCAGGCCCTGCATGTCCCCAGGCACCCTCATTTGTTGACTTCTGTGATCGAAAAAGCCTTGGTTTCATGCATGTCAACATCAGAAGCCTCCTCCCTAAGTTTGTTTTACTCACTGCTCTAGCACACTCTGCTAACCCTGATGTCCTTGCTGTGTCTGAATCCTGGCTCAGGAAGGCCACCAAAAATTCAGAGATTTCCATACCCAACTATAACATCTTCCGTCAAGATAGAACTGCTAAAGGGGGAGGAGTTGCAGTCTACTGCAGAGATAGCCTGCAAAGTAATATCATACTTTCCAGGTCCATACCCAAACAGTTCGAACTACTAATTTTGAAAATTACTCTCTCCAGAAATAAGTCTCTCACTGTTGCTGCCTGCTACCGACCCCCCTCAGCTCCCAGCTGTGCCCTGGACACCATTTGTGAATTGATTGCCCCCCATCTAGCCTCAGAGTTTGTTCTGTTAGGTGACCTAAACTGGGATATGCTTAACACCCCGCCAGTCCTACAATCTAAGCTAGATGCCCTCAATCTCACACAAATCATCAAGGAACCCACCAGGTACAACCCTAACTCTGTAAACAAGGGCACCCTCATAGACGTCATCCTGACCAACTGGCCCTCCAAATACACCTCCGCTGTCTTCAACCAGGATCTCAGCGATCACTGCCTCATTGCCTGTATCCGCTACGGAGCCGCAGTCAAACGACCACCCCTCATCACTGTCAAACGCTCCCTAAAACACTTCTGTGAGCAGGCCTTTCTAATCGACCTGGCCCGGGTATCCTGGAAGGACATTGACCTCATCCCGTCAGTTGAGGATGCCTGGTCATTCTTTAAAAGTAACTTCCTTACCATTTTAGATAAGCATGCTCCGTTCAAAAATGCAGAACTAAGAACAAATACAGTCCTTGGTTCACCCCAGACCTGACTGCCCTCGACCAGCACAAAAACATCCTGTGGCGGACTGCAATAGCATCGAATAGTCCCCGGGATATGCAACTGTTCAGGGAAGTCCGGAACCAATACACGCAGTCAGTCAGGAAAGCTAAGGCCAGCTTCTTCAGGCAGAAGTTTGCATCCTGTAGCTCCAACTCCAAAAAGTTCTGGGACACTGTGAAGTCCATGGAGAACAAGAGCACCTCCTCCCAGCTGCCCACTGCACTGAGGCTAGGTAACACGGTCACCACCGATAAATCCATGATTATCGAAAACTTCAATAAGCATTTCTCAACGGCTGGCCATGCCTTCCGCCTGGCTACTCCAACCTCGGCCAACAGCTCTGCCCCCCCGGCAGCTCCTCGCCCAAGCCTCTCCAGGTTCTCCTTTACCCAAATCCAGATAGCAGATGTTCTGAAAGAGCTGCAAAACCTGGACCCGTACAAATCAGCTGGGCTTGACAATCTGGACCCCCTATTTCTGAAACTTTCCACCGCCATTGTCGCAACCCCTATTACCAGCCTGTTCAACCTCTCTTTCATATCATCTGAGATCCCCAAGGATTGGAAAGCTGCCGCAGTCATCCCCCTCTTCAAAGGGGGAGACACCCTGGACCCAAACTGTTACAGACCTATATCCATCCTGCCCTGCCTATCTAAGGTCTTCGAAAGCCAAGTCAACAAACAGGTCACTGACCATCTCGAATCCCACCGTACCTTCTCCGCTGTGCAATCTGGTTTCCGAGCCGGTCACGGGTGCACCTCAGCAACACTCAAGGTACTAAACGATATCATAACCGCCATCGATAAAAGACAGTACTGTGCAGCCGTCTTCATTGACCTTGCCAAGGCTTTCGACTCTGTCAATCACCATATTCTTATCGGCAGACTCAGTAGCCTCGGTTTTTCGGATGACTGCCTTGCCTGGATCACCAATTACTTTGCAGACAGAGTTCAGTGTGTCAAATCGGAGGGCATGCTGTCCGGTCCTCTGGCAGTCTCTATGGGGGTGCCACAGGGTTCAATTCTCGGGCCGACTCTTTTCTCTGTATATATCAATGACGTTGCTCTTGCTGCGGGCGATTCCCTGATCCACCTCTACGCAGACGACACCATTCTATATACTTTCGGCCCGTCATTGGACACTGTGCTATCTAACCTCCAAACAAGCTTCAATGCCATACAACACTCCTTCCGTGGCCTCCAACTGCTCTTAAACGCTAGTAAAACCAAATGCATGCTTTTCAACCGATCGCTGCCTGCACCCGCATGCCCGACTAGCATCACCACCCTGGATGGTTCCGACCTTGAATATGTGGACATCTATAAGTACCTAGGTGTCTGGCTAGACTGCAAACTCTCCTTCCAGACTCATATCAAACATCTCCAATCGAAAATCAAATCAAGAGTCGGCTTTCTATTCCGCAACAAAGCCTCCTTCACTCACGCCGCCAAGCTTACCCTAGTAAAACTGACTATCCTTCCGATCCTCGACTTTGGCGATGTCATCTACAAAATGGCTTCCAACACTCTACTCAGCAAACTGGATGCAGTCTATCACAGTGCCATCCGTTTTGTCACTAAAGCACCTTATACCACCCACCACTGCGACCTGTATGCTCTGGTCGGCTGGCCCTCGTTACATATTCGTCGCCAGACCCGCTGGCTCCAGGTCATCTACAAGTCCATGCTAGGTAAAGCTCCGCCTTATCTCAGCTCACTGGTCACGATGGCAACACCCATCCGTAGCACGCGCTCCAGCAGGTGTATCTCACTGATCATCCCTAAAGCCAACACCTCATTTGGCCGCCTTTCGTTCCAGTACTCTGCTGCCTGTGACTGGAACGAATTGCAAAAATCGCTGAAGTTGGAGACTTTCATCTCCCTCACCAACTTCAAACATCAGCTATCTGAGCAGCTAACCGATCGCTGCTGCTGTACATAGTCTATTGGTAAATAGCCCACCCATTTTCACCTACCTCATCCCCATACTGTTTTTATTTATTTACTTGCTCTTTTGCACACCAATATCTCTACCTGTACATGACCATCTGATCATTTATCACTCCAGTGTTAATCTGCAAAATTGTAATTATTCGCCTACCTCCTCATGCCTTTTGCACACATTGTATATAGACTCCCCCCTTTGTTTTCTACTGTGTTATTGACTTGTTAATTGTTTATTCCATGTGTAACTCTGTGTTGTCTGCTCACACTGCTATGCTTTATCTTGGCCAGGTCGCAGTTGCAAATGAGAACTTGTTCTCAACTGGCCTACCTGGTTAAATAAAGGTGAAATAAAAAAAATTAAAAAAAATGTCTGGTGAGGACCTGCCTTACAACAGGCCTACAAGCCCTCAGTCCAGCCTCTCTCAGCCTATTGCGGACAGTCTGAGCACTAATTGAGGAATTGTGCATCCCTGGTGTAACTCGCACAGTTGTTGTTGCCATCCTGTACCCGTTATGCAGGTGTGATGTTCGGATGTACCGATCCTGTGCAGGTGTTGTTACACATGGTCTGCCACTGCGAGGACGATCAGCTGTCCATCCTGTCTCCCTGCGGCGCTGTCTTAGGCGTCTCGCAGTATGGTCATATGGCCACATCTGCAGTCCTCATGCCTCCTTACAGCATGCCTAAGGTACGTTCACGCAGATGAGCAGGGACCCTGGGCATCTTTCTTTTGGTGTTTTTCCAGCACATCGTAACAACTTTTTACCATTTGTGGGTAGGCTATTTAGGAGACACCCTTTTCCATAAAAAAAAATGAATGAGCTAGAACTGATATAACGGTGACAAAGCATTGTAAAAGGACTTTAGGCACACTAGAGCTCTTTAGATCAAACCACCTCTGAGTGAATTTAAGTAAACGGCATTGAAATGTCGACTTTTCTTATGGATAACCGTATCAAGCGAAGGGTTTTACTCATGCTCAGTTCTAGGGTCTGGAGCGCTGTGCAAGTGGAAATTTGAAATGGAAGTTATGGAACTCCCTCGTGTGCTTCTCTTAAATGTGAAAAATGTATTTAAAATGTGGAGAATGATAGGCTACATTTGCATTTGTTGGCCATCAAAGGCTGTTCATTTCTATGCCATTGTAAGCTACTGTCGCCTACCATATGATACAGTACAATACATATGTTGAAATGTTGATATCGCTGGAGTCATTCAAATCAATTTGCGCCACTCGTGTTGCCTACCTGGAGCTGGCAAACAGATGTAATAAATAACCTTTAACTCAGTTTTTAGTTGTAGTCTTGTGATATTATGTAATTGTTAATGGCCATGTTTAGTTAATTACATTGGAAGTTATCAATTGTGATCATGGTCACAGCTCTATTGCAAATGTATCATTCTCCACATTTAATGTCACATTTAATGTTGCCCTTCAGGGGCTATAGACTACCTGCATCTAGCTCAGCAAACCTTTGATCCCTGAATGCTAATTGGTTGAAAGCCATGGTAACATGGGAATGACAAAAAAACAAAACATTTTAATTACACTGTTAACCAGTTTATAATAGCAATAAGGCTCCTCGGGTTTTTGTGGTATATTGGCCATATACCACACCTCCTAGGTGTCACGTTCTGACCATCGTTCTTGTGTGTTTTCCTTGTTTTAGTGTTGGTCAGGACGTGAGCTGGGTGGGCATTCTGTTGTGTGTCTGGTTTGTCTATTTCTATGTTTGGCCTGATATGGTTCTCAATCAGAGACAGGTGTTAGTCATTGTCTCTGATTGGGAACCATATTTAGGTAGCCTATTTTGGGTTGGGTTTTGTGGGTGATTGTTCCTGTCTTTGTATTTGTGACACCAGATAGGACTGTTTCGTTTTTTTTCACGTTTCTTGTTTTGTAGATTGTTGTATTTTCATCTTTATTAAAGATGTACAGAACTAACCACGCTGCATTTTGGTCCGCCTCTCTTTCACCAGAAAACCGTTACACTAGGGCCTTATTGTTTAATCATAACAGTCAAAACAAGTTAAATCGACATCCATTGATGGAAAATTATCTGGAGAGTTTAATAAGGGCAATTTATCTTTTCTCTTGAAACATATTCTTAAAACTTGCAAGAATTATTATTTTGATGGAAAACCATTTTTTTTCTTCCTAGCCTTAATCGTTAAATGAAGTAGACATGACTTAATTCGCTCGTTAATGGTATGGAAAAAAGGTATACATGGATAAATGTTGCAACTCTGCGCTGAAAACATTTTTTGCGACTGGTTTTCAGATGTCATTGGCTAGAGATTTTAGCTAGACCTGGCAACACCGCCCACAATCAAAATAAACCATGTTTGTGGTAGCTAGATGCCCTTGTAGGCTTCTGTATTCAAACTGATGGACCACATGCAAATGCTGTAGGCTCGTCAGAGATTAAAAATATACCTGGTTTACATTGTCATATCACAGTCAAGGCTAAAAACTGCGTAATCTACACATCAGCTACGCTATAGTTTATATGGACCTTATATTATGAACAGTTTCGGCTACTACTGTGTTCCAAAAATGATTAAGTAGCCTACACGTCATATGAAATTGCATAGGCTACCCACCACCTCCTAGATTGAACATAGGCTAGTGTCATATTAAAAAGATGAGAACACAGCGGGATAAAGAACTCCCTGTTTTATATAGTAGGTCAAACTGGATATAGCTATCCCACAACATCATCGGCTGCGCACTGGCACGGGATGCACATGAATGGGCTCTAAATGTGACACAGCATTTCTGCTCGGAAAAGTCTCAACTGGATCCTCGAGACGTCTAACTCTGACGTCACCCAATTGACGTTGCAATTTAACACGGTAAGGGTTATGGTTAGGATAGGAGTTCAGGCCTGGATTTAGTAGGCTATACAAAACCAAAAAATGTATAGGATACAGTAGGCCTAGCCTACTCTTGATTTCTGGACAGCGTGTTAACGTTACATATTGAAATGTAACACGGCCTAGCCTTCTCTATAGCAGCCTTATTGTAGCCTCTTCCAGTACGAGTTTTCTTAATGAGTGGGTACACTTTATTTTGTGACAACATATATACATATGGTGCCGCTATTTATACAGAAAGGCATTGCATAATATTCTTGGCGGCAGTTTCTGAGACGAGATAGGCTACGCATACGCACCTTCAATTAATTTATGGGTCCCGTTGCCTCGATACTTCAGCCGAAAAATGATAATTATTGGTAAGTCCCATGATTCGATAAGGTAAACAAAGACGAAATGCTTAACATCTAGTCAACCGTACTGCTGAACAGACACTAAGCTGATTAGAAAATTGCTTTGGTGCTGCTTCCTCCATAGCGACATGCTGCGGCCATGAAGGTTGGTTGCAGCATGGGACACAGAGTGCACAGGAAATAAATATTTAATGTATCCTAGGCTAGTCCAATAGCTTTACCGAACCATCTTTGGTATTACTGTATCAACCAATCATGTCTCAAAAACAAGACAAGTCTCAACTCTGCTGCCAGGTGTGAAGTGTAAACTAAAGCATGTAGGGCACACACACACAATCTATACAATATCCTTATGCAAAACCACCCATTGACTGTAAACAAATTATAAAAGCTTGGTTGTATTACATTGTCATAATTAACATATCTATGAGATTACAGAGATTTACAGAAAAGCTATTGCTGCATTATTTATGTTTTGGTTTGATAGGAGATTTTGTTAACTATTTATTTTAGTCCTATATAGGGAAAGTAGTTTATTCCACTGGATCATTTTGGTACACCACTCAATTTAAAAAAAGTGCATTTCTGACACCCTCCACAGATCCACAGATCCAGCAGCCTAATCAGCTACGATCAGTCCATGACAAGCAGTGACATTTCAAAGCATTATTTTTTTTACATCAGTTCCCTGTTATAATGAATGACGGTGACCTCTGAAACAGCTCTCTAAAAGTGGAAACAGAGAAATGGCATACATACTGTAACAGATCACAGCAGCTGTGCTTTACTTGCTGTGTAATCTCATGACCTCATGACAGACTAAACATTTGATTCCTGGAGCCAATACTGGCTGTATATTCTTAGGTACTGTCAGACATTGCACCATCAACACATCATGTTGGTGTCAATATTTAACTTGTCATTTTGAAGAAACATATTCAAAAAGAGGGCTTTGAAATATATGTTAGGGGACTGGAATTCTGTGCTTCTCAAAATTTGCAAGGGGTGGTTCTTAAGACATTTCCATTTATCATAAAATTGATAAAGTACATTAGCTATCTATTCTGTGGATGATGATCCTAAATACTGTGTCTATGTGCCATTCAGAATGCCATTGTGTTCTCTGTAAAATGCCCTTCATAGAACAAGCCCTGTATTTGTGGGCCAAACAAATGCTACATAATACAAATATAGCCGTCGTCTTGGACTGGGCAGCTTGCCAGGAACATGGAACAGAGATGTTGGAGCACTTCTGTTGAATAAACAAAGGCCAAAGTTACGAATTATTTTATTTTGGATGATCATTAAAACTATTCAGTATAATGATGGTCCTATTTCTGTTAGTTGCGGTAGCCATGTAGCCACTGCACCTCCGATCAGTTCTTTGTCTCCATCATGCCCCTCTGACTTAAAATAGTCAGTCTTGTCAATGATATGTCTATGGTCTTGTCAGATGAGGCTGATCAAATAGCCTTAGATAGTGACTACACAGTAACACAGCGGTAGAAATAGAATCTAGTAATTCTATACTTACACATCTCCTCCAGTGAATTACAGCCACATCTTTCACCTGCCCTAACTAAGGTCACCTTGACTTATCTCCAGTATCAGGCACAAGGGCACACCAACATGCCTATCACCAAGGAGAGGAGGCATGAGAGATGGGGAAGATCTCAATTGCATACTCCTCGTGTCCTCACTCTTCTAAAAACCATTGAAGGAGAAGGTCAGAGGGGCGGGACCTCTGACTTTCTCATCCAATGAGTTTTGAGAAGGCAGCAAGGAGATAGGCTGTCTGGAGAATGCAATTGAGATCTTCCCATAGAGTGTGGGTGATATACAGGTAACTGCCAAAATAGTGGAAACACTTGATTAAATGAGGGATACATAGTCTATTGAAAGCAAGTGCTTCCACACAAGTGTGGTTCCTGAGTTAATGAAGCAATTTCCAATGTAAATCCCAACAAGTAGGCTACCATTGTCAGATCGTGCAATGCGCGTTCAAATGCATTTTTACCTGGCCAAATTATTAGATCACCTGCAAAAAATATATACAGTACCAGTCATAAGTTTGGACACACCTACTCATTCAAGGGCTTTTTTTTTTTTTTTACTATTTTCTACATTGTAGAATAATAGTGAAGACATCAAAACTTTTTTTTAAATAACACATGGAGCCATGTAGCAACCAAAACAGCGTTAAATCAAAATATATTGTATATTTGATATTCTTCAAAGTAGCCACCCTTTGCCTTGATGACAGCTTTGCACCCTCTTGGCATTCTCTCAACCAGCTTCACCTGGAATGCTTTTTCAACAGTCTTGAAGTAGTTCCCACATATGCTGAGCACTTGTTGGCTGCTTTTCCATCACTCGGTCCAACTCATTCCAATTAAGTTGAGGTTGGGTGATTGTAGAGGCAAGGAAATCTGATGCAGCACTCCATCACTCTCCTTCTTGGTCAAATAGCCCTTACACAGCCTGGAGGTGGGTTTTGGATCATTGTCCTGTTGAAAATTAAATGATAGTGGGACTAAGCAGCGCAAACACGATGTGATAGCATATCGCTGCAGAATGCTCTGCTAGCCATGCTGGTTAAGTGTGCATTGAATTCTAAATAAATCAGTGTCACCAGCAAAGCACCCCCACACCATCACACCTCCTTCATGCTTCACGGTGGGAACCACACATGCGGAGAACATCCATTCACCTACTCCGTGTCTCACAAAGACACAGCGGTTGGAACCAAAAATCTCAAATTTGGACTTATCAGACCAAAGGACAGATTTCCACCGGTCTAATGTCCATTGCTCGTGTTTTTTGGCCCAAGCAAGTCTCTTATCATTGGTGTCCGTTAGTGGTTACTTTGCAGCAATTCGACCATGAAGGTCTGATTCATGCAGTCTCCTTCGTACAGTTGATATTGAGATGCGTCTGTGAAGCATTTATTTGGGCTGGTAACTAATGACCGTATCCTGACCGTATCCTCTTGCAGCAGAGGTAACCCTAGGTCTTCCTTTCCTGTGGCGCTCCTCATGAGCCAGTTTTATCATAGCGCTTGATGTTTTTGCGACTGCATTTGAAGAAACTTTCAAATTCTTGAAATGTTCCAGAGTGAATGACCTTCAGGTCTTAAAGTAATGATGGACTATCATTTCTCTTTGCTGATTTGAGCTGTTCTTGCCATAATATGGACTTGGTCTTTTACCAAATAGGGCCATCTTCTTTATACCACCCCTACCTTGTCACAACACAACATTTGGCTCAAACACATTAAGGAAATAAATTCTACAAATTAACAAGGCACACCTGTTAATGTAAATGCATTCCAGGTAAGTTCCTCATGAATCTGGTTGAGAGAATGGTAAGAGTGTCCAAAGCTGTCATCAAGGCAAAGGGTGGCTACTTTGAAGAATCTCAAATATAAAATATATTTTGATTTAACACTTTTTTGGTTGCTACATGACTCCATGTTATGGTATTTGTTTTGTTTTGATGTCTTCACTATTATTCTACAATGTAGAAAATAGTAAAAATTAAGAAAAAAGTATGAATAAGTAAGTGTGTCCAAACTTTTGACTGGTACTGCATATTTTTAAGTCACTGCAAAAATGAGAGTGGACCAGAATTTACACACTCTCCCCACTTTTTGTTTCTGTAGTGAGGATTCACTCAGAGAATTATTTAGTAACTTATCTGCATATGTATTTATTTTATTTATTTCACCAGGTAGGCTAGTTCAGAACAAGTTCTCATTTGCAACTGCGACCTGGCCAAGATAAAGCAAAGCAGTTTGACATGTACAACACAGTTACACATGGAATAAACATACAATCAATAATACAGTTGAAAAATCTATATACAGCATGTGCACATGAGGTAGGATAAGAGAGGTAAGGCAATAAATAGGCCATGGTAGCAAAGTAATTACAATATAGCAATTAAACAATGGAATGGTAGGATGCGCAGAAGATTAATGTGCTAATTGAGATACTGGGGTGCAAAGGCGCAAGATAAATAAATAAATACACTATGGGGATGAGGAAGATTGGATGGGCTAATTACAGATGAGCTATGTACAGGTGCAGTGATCTGTGAGCTGCTCTGGACAGCTGGTGCTTAAAGCTAGTGAGGGAGGTAAGAATCTCCAGCTTCAGAGATTTTTGCAGTTCGTTCCAGTCATTGGCAGCAGAGAACTGGAAGGAGAGGCAGCCAAAAGAAGAATTGGCTTTGGGGGTGACCAGTGAGATATACCTGCTGGAGCACGTGCTACGGGTGGGTGCTGCCATGGTGACCAGTAAGCTGAGATAAGGCGGAGCTTTACCTAGCATAGACTTGTCGATGAGCTGGAGCCAGTGGGTTTGGCGACGAGTATGAAGTGAGGGCCAACCAACGAGATCATACAGGTGCAGTGGTGGGTAGTTTATGGGGCTTTGGTGACAAAACGGATGGCACTGTAATAGACTGCCTCCAATTTGTTGAATAGAGTGTTGGAGGCTATTTTGTAAATGACATCGCCGAAGTCGAGGATTGGTAGGATTGTAAGTTTTACGAGGGTATGTTTGGCAGCATGAGTGAAGGATGCTTTGTTGCGAAATAGGAAGCCGATTCTAGATTTCATTTTGGATTGGAGATGTTTAATGTGAGCCTGGAAGGAGAGTTTACAGTCTAACCAGACAACTAGGTATTTTTAGTTGTCCACATATTCTAATTCAGAACCGTCCAGAGTAGTGATGCTGGACGGGCGGCCAGGTGCGGGCATCGAGCGGTTGAAGAGCATGCATTTAGTTTTACTTGCATTTAAGAGCAATTGGAGGCCACGGAAGGAGAGTTGTATGGCATTGAAGCTCATCTGGAGGTTAGTTAACACAGTGTCCAAAGAAGGGCCAGAAGTATTCAGAATGGTGTCGTCTGCGTAGAGATAGATCAAAGAATCACCAGCAGCGAGAGCGACATCATTGATGTACACAGAGAAGATAGTCAGATTGAGAATTGAACCCTGCGGCACCCCCAAGGAGACTGCCAGAGGTCCAGACAACAGGCCCTCCGATTTAACATAGAGTAAATTATCGGAGAAGTAGTTGGTGAACCAAGAGAGGCAACCATTTGAGAAACCAAGGCTGTTGAGTCTGCCAATAAGAATGTTGTGATTGACAGAGTCGAAAGCCTTAGGCAGGTCAATGAATACGGCTGCACAGTACTGTCTCTTATCGATGGCGGTTATGATATCGTTTAGGACCTTGAGCATGGCTGAGGTGTACCCATGACCAGTTCTGAAACCAGATTACATAGCGAAGAAGGTATGGTGATGACGAGTTGAGGGTACTATGGTGTTAAATGCTGAGCTGTAGTCAATGAACATCATTCTCACATAGGTTTTCCTCTTGTCCAGATGGGTTAGGGCAGTGTGCAGTGTGGTTGCGATTGCGTCGTCTGTGGACCTATTGGGACGGTAAGCAAATTGGAGTGGGTCTAGGGCGTCAGGTAGGGTGGAGGTGATATGGTCCTTGACTAGTCTCTCAAAGAACTTCATGATGACGGAAGTGAGTGTTACGGGGCGGTAGTCGTTTAGCTCAGTTACCTTAGCTTTCTTGGGAACAGGAACAATGGTGGCCCTCTTGAAGCATGTGGGAACAGCAGACTGGGATAAGGAGTGATTGAATATGTCCGTAAACACACCAGCCAGCTGGTCTGCGCATGCTCTGAGGACGCGGCTGGGGATGCCGTCTGGGCCTGCAGCCTTGCGAGGGTTAACACGTTTAAATGTTTTACTCACATCGGCTGCAGTGAAGGAGAGTCCGCAGGTTTTGGTAGCGGGCCGTGTCAGTGGCACTGTATTGTCCTCAAAGCGAGCAAAGAAGTTATTTAGTTTGTCTTGGAGCAAGACATCCTGGTCCGCGACGGGGGCTGTTTTTCTTCATGTAAACCGTGATTGACTGTAGACCCTGCCACATACCTCGTGTCTGAGCCATTGAATTGCAACTTTAATTTGTCTCTATACTGACGCTTAGCTTGTTTGATTGCCTTGCGGAGGGAATAGCAACACTGTTTGTATTCGGTCATGTTTCCGGTCACCTTGCCCTGGTTAAAAGCAGTGGTTCACGCTTTCAGTTTCGTGCGAATGGTGCCATCAATCCACAGTTTCTGGTTTGGGAATATTTTAATCGTTGCTCTGGGTACGACATTGCCGATGAACTTTCTAATGAACTCGCTCACCGAATCAGCGTATTCGCCGATGTTGTTGTTGGACGCAATGTGGAACCTATCCCAATCCACGTGATCGAAGCAGTCTTGAAGCGTGGAATCAGATTGGTCGGACCAGCGTTGAACAGACCTGAGCGCGGGAGCGTCTTGTTTTAGTGTCTGTCTGTAGGCCCGGGGGAGGGCCTTATATGCATCACGGAAGTTAGAACAACAATGATCCAGGGTTTTACCAGCCCTGGTTGCGCAATCGATATGCTGATAGAATTTAGGGAGTCTTGTTTTCAGATTATCCTTGTTAAAATCCCCATCTACAATGAATGCAGCCTCAGGATATGTGGTTTCCAGTTTACATAGAGTCAAATGAAGTTCGTTCAGGACCATCGATGTGTCTGCTTGGGGGGGAATATATACGGCTGTGATTATAATCGAAGAGAATTCCCTTGGTAGATAATGCAGTCGACATTTGATTGTGAGGAATTCAGGTGAACAGAAGGTCTTGAGTTCCTGTATGTTGTTATGATCACACCACGTCTCGTTAATCATAAGGCATACCCCCCGTCCCTCTTCTTACCAGAAAGATGCTGGTTTCTGTCGGCGCGATGCGTGAAGAAATGAGCTGGCTGCACCGACTCCGATAGAGTCTCTCGAGTGAGCCATGTTTCCGTGAAGCAAAGCTACCCGTGCTCTGATTTCATCAACCTTGTTGTCAAGAGACTGGACATTGGCGAGTAGTATGCTAGGGAGTGGTGCACGATGTGCCCGTCTCCAGAGCCTGACCAGAAAACCGCTTCATTTGCCCCTTTTACGGCGACGTTGTTTTGGTTCGCCAGCTGGGATCCGATCCATTGTCCTGGGTGGAAGGCAAAACACAGGACCCGCCTCGGGAAAGTCATATTCTTGGTTGTAATGATGGTGAGTTGACGTTGCTCTTATATTCAGTAGTTCCTCCCGACTGTATGTAATGAAACCTAAGATTACCTGGGGTACCAATGTAAGAAATAACACGTAAAAAAACTAAATAGAATATATGCCAAGGTGCATTGAAACAGTTCTGGCTCAAGGTGGCCCAACTCCCTATAAAGACACTATGTTGGTGTTTATTTGGCCAGTTACCTGTATATGGTTAGCATCCCAAATGGAACACTATTCCAAATGGAACACTATTCCCTACATAGTGCTCTGGTCAAAAATAGTGCACCATGGGCCCAGGTAAAACTAGTGCACAATATAGGAAATTTGCGACACACAGTGGTTCATGTCAGACAGCTCAATTCACAAGCTGTTACAAGGTGAGGAGAACTTATACCCTGACAGACAGGTTGCTGAGAAGTGAGAGACATTGACTGTACAGTATTAGCCTCTGTCACAAGCTTTAACCTCACAGCAAAGCTTGGGCATCCAAGGCTAGTAAAGCATAGACCAAAGTCTGCCTCGTTGATCTAAACAAGTAGGATGGGGTGACAGACTATAGTTTCCATCTATCACTTGAACATGGCGTTATTCAAAGCACATCACTGCCACCTAGGGTGCAACTTTGATTCCACATACCATAACAGTTTATTTTCTCTGAGGTAAACAGAACTGCAACTGTACATGAAATGGGATGCAACACACTGTACAGGTATAGGATAAGACAGACTACAAAATGTCTCTTAAAGCAGCTGGTTGTTTTTATTCATCAAGAACCAAACACAGCAAATACGATCTGTTAAAAGAACTGTTAAAAAATAATTGTTAAAAAATATATACCTTTTCATTATCAGATGTACTCATTTGGGGGGGGATACTATTTCGCATTAGACTATAAAGCCCGACATAAATGTAGATATGGTACTGTTTTTATACATTAAGATAGCAGCTGACCCTGGCACCTTTGCAGTGATCTACAGCTCTGATAGACATTGCAGTGTAAGGCGTGGACTTTTTTTTACCTCTCTGAGGACCAAAAAGTTTAAATCTGTCTATAAGGCATGTGCAAAGTGTTTTGTGGATTGTAATAAAGATACATTACTTACAACTTGGCTGGTATTTTTTTAGCTTGTGTAAGCTGTTGACTAACTGAAACAAGCTAGCCTTCCTGATAAATATAGTATTGCCACAGGCTATTGACAGAACAGCTACAGCTGAGTGAGTCCACATTTTACTTGTAGACTACACTGTTCTATAAATAACTTTCAACATAATATATAGACTACCTGAGTAGAGAACAGTGGATCAGATTCAATATTTATTTTTTAGTGTTTCTATAATGTAAAAAGGTAACAGTCATGGGTTGAAATGGTTAAACGTGACCTGATCAAATGTTGTTTGAGCTTAAAAGGAGCAATCTGCAGTTCAAACCAAGTGGCCAGCCGCCACTGATTTGGTAAACAGCAGAGGGATGGAGAATGCAAACACTCAAACTCAAGGAATGAGGATTAGCCCATTCAAATAAATAGTAAATGTTAAACATTATACTGTCTTTCACAAAGCTATCTGCCACTTGAGGGGATTTTTGCCCAAATGCTCCGTCTAAACGCAAATACACCTCGCACACGATACCATTTTGAAAACATTTGTAAGTTAACGCTCATATAAGCGAGAAATTATTTTTCAAATACAAAAAAACAACACGTACTGTACGCGGTTTAGGAAAGCTGCACCCGGCTGTATGTTGAGAAACAGGAAATGTGGAATGGAAATGGAAATGAAAGCAAAAGGAGCGAGGATGTGTCGTACCCAAGGCGACATGTGAAAACAGCCAGGTGTAACTTAGCCAAACTGCTCACACTAAGATCTTTTGAATTTGATTCTATTTTGCTTAAATTAAAGTTATATTCCAAAATCATTTAGACAGGCGCTTAAGGATGAGGCGCTTCTGGATAAAACATTCAATATCTCTGTAAAGAATAGAGATGTAGGACTGGTGAATGGATAATGGTCAACTTCTGTGGGGCTGTGGTGAAGGAGCAGACAGAGGCAGAGATAAAGTCTATGTGTATTCAGATGAAGATGGTACATGGCATGGAACAGGTTCAGATTAGTTGAATTACAGCACATGGTTGAGTTAGGTGAACAGTTGTTGCGCCAGTCTCAACACTTATTGGTACACCACATGACCAAAAGTATGTGGACACCTGCTTGTCACACATCTCGTTCCAAAATCATGCGCATTAATATGGAGTTGGTCCCACATTTGCTACAACAGCCTCCATTCTTCTGGGAAGGCTTTCCACTAGATGTTGGAACATTGCTGTGGGGAATTGCTTCCATTCAGCCACAAGAGCATTAGTGTTGTTGGCACTGATGTTGGGCGATTAGCCCTGGCTCAGTCGGCGTTCCAATTCATCCCAAAGGTGTTCGATGGGGTTGAGGTCAGGGCTCTATGCAGGTCAGTCAAGTTCTTCCGCACCGATCTCAACAAACCATTTCTGTAAGGACCTCGCTCTGTGCACGGGCGCATTGTCATGTTTAAAGAGGAAAGGGCCTTCCCTAAACTGTTGCCACAAATTTAGAAGCACAGAAACCTCTAGAATGTCATTGTATGCTGTAGCGTTTAGATTTCCCTTCACTAGAACTAAGGGGCATAGTCCGGACCATTAAGAACATCGGAAGACAATTATTCCTCCTCCACCAAAAACTTTACAGTTGGCACTATGCGGAGCCGTTGTTGCTCCTAGACGTTTCCACTTCACAATAACAGCACTTACAATTGACCGGGGTAGCCCTAGCAGGGCAGAAATTTGACTGAATTGTTGGATAGCTCTTCATTAAGGCCACCTGCCAATGTTGTTTCTCTATGGAGATTGCATGGCTGTGTGCTCAATTTTATACACCTGTCAGCAACAGATGTGGTTGAAATAGCTGAATCCACTCATTTGAAGGGGTGTCCACATACATACAGTATATACATATATACATACAGTATATACATATAAAAGCTGTGTATGTATGCATGCATAGTTTATCTACAAAGGAGACAAAGGTACAAATAAGAACAGGTAATAATGTGCATAACTCATTGATGTAATTTGTATGAATTTCAAATGACAATATACAAATGCAATGTAAATTAGTAAAGCTTGTACATAAATATAGCAGCAATACAACAAATCGAATGGAAAAGAGGGTGCAATAGCACGTGGCACAGAAGGCCAAAGCTAGAGCAGGCTAGGCTAGCAGGGGCTACATAGCATAGCACAGCACATGGCAGGCAAACAATATAAAAATAAAATTAAAAATTAAATGAAAAGTATTCAAGCAGCAATGCAATAGCCATAAAAAGCAGGCCTTAATTAGCATAACATAAGAAAAATGCAGAAAAGGTGCAACGAGTGATTAACATATGTCAACTAGCAACTACATGTAACAGAAGAAAACAGATATGTTTGTGCTATCCTTCCATTCCTTGCCACGCCATGTCATGCCAAACATTGTGTGGCATATGACAGAGAATAAGGAGCAAATATTAGCCTGGGTACAAGTACACCTTGCCTGTGACTAACCCTATTGTTAAGAACCATTTAATTACAACAAAATGCCATGTTCCCTTCTGTCATGAAGTAAGACTTCGACATAATACTAAAAACAGTCACCCATGATTATCACATCTGCCCCCTATAAACAAACTTAGGGTACAGTGCTTAGATTTTGATTGCGATGTGTAATACAGTAAAATCGACCATTTTGGTTGACTAGGATTGCCAGACAAACTGGCTTTTTATTTTTGAACAGTCAAGTAAGTTGGCTTGTCCGAGCCAGAATAACACATTGGCTCCTGTCCTATCACTTTTTTTATATAGTTTAATGCAGCTTGAAGTATACCCCCTGGGCGGGACGCTAGTCTATCGCAGGGCCTTTTGCACAGATATTGTAAGACATTTCACTCAGTCTTCATTTTGTCTCGGATTTCCGATGGCAAGGTTTCAAACAGAGCGTCTTCCACCATTAGGCCACCGCGCTTCAATGCCCGGCAGAACCCAAGCTCTGGAGGCAGGAGTTCAAAATGGTTGCCCTTCAGTTCCAGGTGTGTCAATAGAACCAGGTATGAGATCTTTGGTGAGAGCAATGACAGCGTATTCTTGCCCAGCTTGAGGGTTGTGAGCTTCTTGCAAAAGAACAGCTCGTCTGGGAGGTTCTCAATCTTGTTGCATGTGACGGAGAAGTACTGAAGACTCTGTAGGACACCAATCTCCGGCGGAATAAACCGGATGTCGTTGTTGGACAGGTCCAGGTAACGAAGCTTGTTGCATAAGAACAGGTGCGAGGGCAAGATCTCAATCTTGTTGTAACTGAAGTAGAGGCGCTCTAAGCTGCCCAGCTTCTTGATGTGTTCTGGGATGTAGCAGATACTGTTGTGCCAGAGTTTCAGGCACGTCAGCTTGCGGAGGTGCTGGCAGCTGACTATCTCCTCGATGGAGTGCAGGTTGTTTTCCTTCAGGTCCAACTCCTGTGGAGTTAGAACATTTTGTTTTAAGTATAACGCCACAATATTACAGGAATTGGCATATTTAAGGTCAAGAAAACCACCCAGAACAGGGGTCGCTGGAATTTCACCATTGAAGCCCTTTTCTCCACTAGGAGCTGACAGGAATAACTCCTTACATATTTAAAAACCACATTGTAGACCACTCAGATAGCAGGCAGTCAAAGTAATGCATATCATACCTGTAGGTTCGTGAGGCTGAAGACAGCATGTGGGATGCGTTCCAGGTCACAGTGCACCAACTCCAGTTCAGTCAGGTTCACCATCTTCTTCAGATTGTTGAGCATCACCAGCTTAGTGCCGTCGTTGTAGACATACAGCCTCTGCAGGTGGCTGGACACGTCCACAATGGACTGGGGGATCTTTGTAAAGTTACTTTTGAGTGACAGGGTCTTCAGATTCTTCAGCTCCCTCAGGGACTCCAGAACCACATTTTTAGAAGCGTCAGGACTCAGTGAGCCAATGAGGTAGAGCTCCTCTAGATTCCGCAGGTGGTACAGCCAATGAGGCAGCTCTCTGCTGTCATCAAACTTCACCCTGAGTACCTTAGAAAACAAAAATATAAAATGCAACAATTTCAAATATTTTACTTAGTTACAGTTCATAGAAGGAAATCAGTCAATTTAAATAAATTGGCCCTAATTTATGGATTTCACATGACTGGGCAAGGGCCAGCCATGAGGGGGCCTGGGAGGTCAATTTACTTTGTCTCCACCCACTGGGGAGCCAGGCCCAGCCAATCAGAATTTATTTTCCCACAAAAGGGTTTTATTACATACAGAACTACTCCACCTATTAATCTCGTAGGAGGAAATGTAATGTCAATAACAAATACGTACAAAATACATACTGTACGAGACAAAAACCCAATACAACACCAGGAGGAATAAAAAAAATATATATCCTATACGAAAAGACTACAAGAAAAGCACATGGTAGAATAGCATACCTTGAGGTTCTCTTTGAGGAAGGAGGTGGCTGTGGCATGGATCTTTAAATAACACTGATACAGAGAAAGCTCCTGAAGGTCTTCAAGCTGGGCGATGGAGGCTGGGATGGTTACGTTGTTGATGATTTCAAGCTTCAGGGACTGGAGCTCTGTCACCTCAAAGATGGTGTCTGGAAGCCCAGACAGCATGAAGAGCTGCAGCTCCAGTCTGTTGTTGTGGTTGGTCATCAGTCTCTGACGCAGCTTCTCTGGCGTCCACTCATGGTTCAGGTTCAGTTGTTTCAGTTTGTTTTCACTGACCTCTGATAGGAACACTGCGAATCTGAGAACAAGAGAGCGAAAGAGAGAATAAGAAGTCAAAGATTACTTTATTGTCCAAGGATGGGCAAAGGAAACTTTTACAATTGGAGGCATTGCATACTTATCAATAGCAATGAAGAGCTAAATTACTTGTATAATTACAAAGACAACGCACCTCTTAGAGTATAGTGGGTCATACTGGTCGATCATGTGCAGCATGAAGGCAAAGTCATTCTTCACGTCTGGGATGTCATCGATTCCCGTTTCCTGCCGTACGTATTCAAAGGAGTATTCCTTCAGCGAGCGGTAGAAGAGCCAGTAGGAAGTGTAGAGGCAGGTGAATCCATACACAGCCACAAAGCATAGGTAACAGTATGACAGCTTGGAGAACAGGTGGGCCATGGTGTGATTACAGGAGAAATGCTTATATCCCGTCATGTCCTGCATGTCCACATTGCACTTCACTGTGATCTGCACCTCCGAGACTAACGCACTGTTATACGCGATGATGAGGAGGAACTTCATCACTTTGAGAACAGTTTGGCGAACATACATAATATAGAGGATGTCCCCCTCCTCAACATGCAGGCGGAACTTCTTCACCTTCTCAAACAGAGCTTTGGCTTGCTCTCCTTCCTTCTTTTCCAGGGCACTAGCCGTGGGCTTGTCCACGACAATCTTCTCTGGGATGGATTTGAGGGACTGGGTCTTCTCCAGGTCGTCCAGGTTCCCCTCTACAGACACGTTGAGGATTGCTCTACTGGCACTGCACTTCTTATCCTTGAATGAATGAATGAATGCACTTTATTTGACATATTAAAATGTATACAGTTCAATATAGGTTAGGTTTCTCGGACAAAGATTGAGCTTAGTCCTGGACAAAAATTATTTCAGGCATGTACACACACATATACAAACAATACCTTCTCCTCCGGGTTCTCTCCAGAAACTTCAGACAGAGCTCTGGTAGTCCAGGGGGAGTCAAAGCACTTTCCCAAGATGGAGATGAAATGCTCTATCTTAGAGCTGGAGCCTGGGAACTTGAACCAGAAGTTGCTACACACCATGAAGATCAGGGTGTGTATGAGGACCAGGTAAGGGAAGTACTTGGCGTACCAGTGCAGAGCCTTCTCGTAGCACATCTGGTTGATGAAGCTGTACTGCTGGAGGTCCAGGTTGGTTTTCAGGCCCATCATCTCGTGCATTTCCTGTGGCACAGCGGATGAGACCAGCTCGGTTTTATTTGTTTGGTTCGGCATGGACATTCTTTGGGGAAGGCAGATGATTTTGTCCTGCATCACCTGAAATAAAATAAGGAACAAATAAGCAAGCAAGCACGCACGATCGAAACTAGTCTGTTACAGTGATAATAGAAAGGGGAATATCTGTCTCATTTCCTGCACTGACTTCCCTGGTAGAGATGTGACTCAGAAAGAAAATAACCAGTTAATGTTCTAACTACCACAAACTGAAGAGGGAGACAGACTTCCTAATGCAATACTTTACCACCAAATTATTTGTTATGCTTTAACTCACTATTGCACCTTGTAAAACAATATTTGTTTTACTATTCATATAGTACTTACAACATTACAAGTATTTTACTTTATTGAAAACATAGATGAATCATGGATCCAAACAAATACGATTATTTTTCCTTCAGCTTCGTAAAGATGTACTTGTCTTGCTATGATGCAGACTAGTGACTTAGCCTAAATATCATGTGGTTTATGGGCCACAGGAAATTACTCTTGGGGTTGTGCAGCAGCAGTATGGGGCAGAACAGATATGCAAAGTCAAACCTGCTAAGGGAGAGATTGCTAAGGGAGAGATACCATAGTACCCTCAAAGCTCATTACCAAGCTAAGGATCCTGGGACTAAATACCTCCCTCTGCAACTGGATCCTGGACTTCCTGACAGGCCGCCCCCAGGTGGCGAGGGTAGGTAGCAACACATCTGCCATGCTGATCCTCATCACTGGAGCTCCCCAGGGGTGCGTGCTCATTCCCCTCCTGTACTCCCTGTTCACCCACGACTGCATGGCCAGGCATGACTCCAACACCATCATTAAGTTTGCTGACGACACAACAGTGGTAGGCCTGATCACCGACAACGACGAGACAGCCAATAGGGAGGTCCAGAGACCTGGCCGGATGGTGCCATAATAACAACCTATCCCTCAACGTAACCAAGACTAAGGAGATGATTGTGGACTACAGGAAAAGGAGCACCGAGCACGTCCCTATTCTCATCGACGGGGCTGTGGTGGAACAGGTTGAGAGCTTCAAATTCCTTGGTGTCCACATCAACAACAAATTAGAATGGTTCAAACACAGCAAGACAGTCGTGAAGAGGGCACGACAAAGCCTAATCCCCCTCAGGAACCTAAAAAGATTTGGCATGGGTCCTGAGATCCTCAAAAGGTTCTACAGCTGCAACATCGAGAGCATCCTGACCGGTTGCATCACTGCCTGGTACGGCAATTGCTCGGCCTCCGACCGCAAGGCACTTCAGAGGGTAGTGCGTACGGCCCAGTACATCACTGGGGCAAAGCTGCCTGCCATCCAGGACCTCGACACCAGGCGGCATCAGAGGAAGGCCCTAAAAATTGTCAAAGACCCCAGCCATAGACTGTTCTCTCTACTTCCGCATGGCAAGCGGTACCGGAGTGCCAAGTCTAGGGCAAAAAGACTTCAACAGTTTTTACCCCCAAGCCATAAGACTCCTGAACAGGTAACCAAATGGTTACCTGGAATATTTGCATTGTGTGTGCCACCCCCTCCCCCTTTTACACTGCTGCTACTCTCGGTTTATCTTATATGCATAGTCACTTTAACTATACATTCATGTATCTACTACCTAAATGGCCTGACCAACCAGTGCTCCCGCACATTGGCTAACCCGGGCTATCTGCATTGTGTCCCACCACCCGCCAACCCCTCTTTTTACGTGTCTGCTACTCTCTGTCCATCATATATGCATAGTCACTTTAACCATACCTACATGTACATACTACCTCAATAAGCCTGACTAACATGTCTGTATGTAGCCTTGCTACTCTTTTTTCAAACGTCTTTTTACTGTTGTTTTATTTCTTTACATACCCACCCACCCACCCACCCACACACACCTTTTTTCCCGCACCATTGGATAGAGCCTGTAAGTAAGCATTTCACTGTAAGGTACCTGTTGTATTTGGCGCACGTGACAAATAAACTTTGATTTGATTGAAATTTACAGAATGGTTACCGGGAGGGAAATGGGAGGGTCATGCTTTGCAATTTCAGTCAGGGGGAGGGTTAAGTATTTTTTAGAACAAGTCTGGGGAAGGGTCATGTAATTTGTATTTTAGGACATTGAAATATTTCAGTTTAGACTTGGTTGCTTATTTGTAGACCTGCATGAAATCCACGCACGCAGAACTCTGCCGAAAAGCCGTGGAATTCCGAATAGAATGCATAGGATTCTAAAAGGTAAAAATAAGCTGCCAGCTGAAAGCAAAGTTAAATAAAATCGACTTGAAATACATTGTTTTTCACTGATGTATTTCAATCACCGAAAAACGTAGCCAGAGGTGTAGCCCACTCTCGCCCACTCTCGCCACTGTAGCCCACTCTCGCCACTCTCGCCACTGTAGCCCACTCTCGCCACTGTGTGAGTGAGAAGTGCAGGATGCAAACAGCTCCGTGAATGAATGACAGCTGTCTGAGGAGAGAAATATTTAACAAAAAAATGCCCAGATTTACAGCAGAGGAGCTGAGGAGTAAAACAGTTGATGACCAGAATAACAGCCAGGGACAGGGAGTTCCCAGCTGAACTGTACGAGGATGCAGACTTTTCTGCAAAGTCTGTCAGCATTCAATGGACTAAATACGCATCAAACTGCGGTGGAGCACCAGCGATCACACCGACACAAAAATAGGAGGGTTAGTGTGCCAGGTAAACATTGATGCTTTAGCAAGCTACAGATAGCTAGTTAATATAAGAGGTTTGTTCTAGTTAGCTAATATCTGTTCTTGACCATTACATTTGTCTGTATCTTCAGTGGCAAGTTAGCTAGCTAGTTAACGTTAGCCTGGCAAGCTTCCCAAGTTACTCCAGCTACATCACTTTATTTAGGCTAGCTAGCTCCACCACATCACCTTTGGCTACCAAAAACAAGAGAAGTTAAAGAGGGGGGAAAAAAAAGAACTACCTTTACTCCACACACAGAGACACGTAAAAAAAAAGCCCCCCCCCTCTCATTTGGCAAATCTGACCACAGTTATATCCTCCCGATTCCTGCTTACAAGCAAAAACTAAAGCAGGAAGTACCAATGACTTAGTCAATAAAAGTAGTCAGAAGATGCAGATGCTACAGGACTGTTTTGCTAGCACAGACTGGAATATATGTTCCAGGATTCATCCAATGGCATTGAGGAGTATATCACCTCAGTCACCGGGTTCATCAATAAGTGCATCAACGATGTCATCCCCACATTGACCGTGTGTACAATTCCCAACCAGAAGCCAAGGATTACAGGCAACATCTGCACGGGAATAAAGCTGCCGCTTTCAAGGAGCGGACGCTTTTTATAAATCCCACTATGCCCTCAGATGAACCATCATAGGCAAAGCATCAATACAGGACTAAGATGGAATCCTACTACACCGGCTCTGGTGCTCGTCAGATGTGGCAGGGCTTGCAAACGATTACGGACTACTAAGGGAAATCAAGCCACGAGCTGCCAGTAATGCGAGCCTACCAGACGAGCTAAATGCCTTTTATGCTCACTTCAAGGGGGCCGAACAGGCCCCCCATTTAAATCGACTGGGATGTCGTGGAGCGGGTCGAGAGTTTCAAATTCCTTGGTGTCCACATCACCAACAAACTATCATGGTCCAAACACACCAAGACAGTCATGAAGAGTTTCCAAAAAACTAATGTTCTGATTAAAGAAGCAATAAAACTGGCCTTCTTTAGACTAGTTGAGTATCTGGAGCATCAGCATTTGTGGGTTCGATTACAGGCTCAAAATGGCCAGAAACAAAGCACTTTCTTCTAAAACTCGTCCGTCTATTCTTGTTCTGGGAAATGAAGGCTATTCCATGCGAGAAATTGCAAGGAAACTGAAGATCTCGTATAATGCTATGTACTACTCCCTTCACAGAACAGAGCAAACTGGCTGTAACCAGAATAGAAAGAGGAGTGGAAGGCCTTGGGGCACAACTGAGCATGGCAAAGAGGGACTTTGCAATTAATCTCTTCATAACATTCTGGAGTATATGCAAATTGCCATCATACAAACTGAGGCAGCAGACTTTGTGAAAATTAATATTTGTGTCATTCTCAACTTTTGGCCACGACTGTAGACACTAATGTACTTGTCCCTTTGCTCAGTTGTGCTGCGGGGTCTCTCACTCCTTTCTATTCTGGTTAGAGCCAGTTTGCTCTGTTCTGTGAAGGGAGTAGTACACAGTGTTGTATGAGATCTTCAGTTTCTCACATGGAATAGCCTTAATTTCTCAGCCTCTGTACGCCTACGTAGATATTCATTTTTTTTTAAGTCAGCCGTTTCCAGCTACAATAGTAATTTTCAACATTAATAATGTCTACACTATGTGATCAATGATGTTATTTTAATTAATGGACGACAAAGTGTTTTTCTTTCAAAAACAAGGACATTTCTAAGTGACCCCAAACTTTTGAATGGTAGTGTATATAGTTCCAGTCAAAAGTTGACACTCATTCCAGGGTTTTCTTTAATGTTTTACTATTTTCTAAATTGTAGAATAATAGTAGGCATCAAAACTATGAAAACACATATGGAATCGTGTATTAACCAAAAAAAGATAAATTATAAAACATATTTTGATGTAAGATTTGTCAAAGTAGCCACCCTTTGCCTTGATGACAGCTTTGCACTCTAGGCATTCTCTCAATGAGCTTCATGAGGTAGCCCCCTGGAATGCATTTCAGTTAACATGTGTGCCTTGTTAAACGTTAATTTGTGGAATTTCTTACCTTCTTAATGCTTTTGAGCCAATCAGTTGTGTTGTGACAAGGTAGGTGTGGTATACAGAAAACAGCTTTACTTCGTAAAAGACCAAGTCCATATTATGGCAAGAACAGCTCAAATAAGAAAAGAGAAATGACAGTCCATCATTACATTAAGACATGAAGGTCAGTCAATCCGGAAGATGTTGAGAACTTTAAATGTTTCTTCAAGTTCAGTCACAAAAACAATCAAGCTTTATGATGAAACTGGCTCTCATGAGGATGGCCACAGGAAAGGAAGACCCAGAGTTAACTTGCTGCAGAGGATGAATTCTTTCGAGTTGCCAGCCTCAGACATTGGACCTCAAGTAAATGCTTCAGAGTTCAAGTAACAAACACATCAACATCAACTGTTCAGAGGAGACTGCATGATTCAAGCCTTCGTGGTCTAATTGCTGCAAAGAAACCACTAGTAAAAGGACACCAATAATAAGTGACTCCCTCGGCCAAGAAACATGAGCAATGTTTGGACTTATGAATCCAAATTGAGATGTTTTTGTTCCAACCACTGTGTCTTTGTGAGACGCAGAGCAGGTGAATTGATGACCTCCGCATGTGTGGATCCCACCGTGAAGCATGGAGGAGGAAGTGTGATGGTGTGGGGATGCTTTCCTGGTGACACTGTCTGATTTATTTAGAATTCAATGCACACTTAACCAGCATGACTACCACAGCATTACGCAGTGATACACAATCCCATCTGGTTCACGCTAATTTGTTTTTCAACATGACAATGACCCAAAACACACCTCCAGGCTGTGTAAGGCCTATTTGACCAAGAAAGAGAGTGATGAGTGCTGTATCAGATGACCTGGCCTCCACAATCACCCGACCTCAACCGCAATGCTTTACGCTAGAAACAAGCTGTAAAATACCTGGGAAAGACGTGACTCCGATGCATATGGGGGATATCATGGTTTCATTTCTTTGACGTACAGAGGCCGTCTTTGCTTGGGAAGTAATCTAATTCTGTCACTATCAATTGATTAAGCTAGTCAGTTTCTGTAGGCCTACAATAGATGTTTAAACCCAGACAGCCTTTTAAGGAAACACTGCTCTCATTTGGTTAAACCACGGAAGACGACTAGCCAGCAGTTAAAGCTAACATTTTTCTACGTCGGTAAGCCTACTCTGTCTGGGGTGGAAAGGTAGGCCTAACCTTTGAAAGCACCATGCTCAGAGTCCTAATGAAGTCTCAGATTTTAGTATTTGCAAACATGGACAGTTTCATTGCAAACAAGATTTGGCATTGGAGAAATATGATAAGATGAACACATAGGCCTATCCATTCTTTGCCTGTCATTTTGGTCATTTGTGTGGTATAAAAAAAAAGTGCTAATATGCAAAATTACAAAGGCAATTTTGACCTGTAAATACTTCTGATCGATTCAGCCAAAGCTTTAGCTATAAAGGAGATATTTATACCCTTACTTTTGTCAGACCACGGTGCTCTGCGAACCTTCTGGCTCGTAGCCCTGTGCATCAAAATTCATTTGTCGTCATCTAATGCTTACAGGATGAAGAACAGTTTCTAAAACTGCATATATAAGGCTCTGGTCTGTCCAAGTAGTGAGGGTAAACATGTTCTGCTATCCACTTTGTTTTAATAATTTTGGGTATAGGGGAGGGTCACTTGTTTGTTTTTTAGCTTTAAAGGAGAATTTAGGTCAAATATACTTTGCTGAAGGGAGGGCCATCTGTTTACATTTCAGAGAGTTCAAATTTTCTCCATGAATCCCTTATTATAAAAACGTTCACTCCCTAAGTACAGTCTCTAGAGAGGATTAGGAGAATTCTATACCCTCCTTTCTGTCCCCCTCTTACTCCCTCATGTACTCTGTTTCACACTCCTCCCTTTCTCCGTGCCCCTCAGCTCTCTTTCTCTTCGCTTGTCTTGTTCGCCCTCGCTCTCCCTCTATATATCCCCCCTTCAGCTTTCTCCCTTTCCCTATATGTGGTAGCTGGTATGTAAACTATACATGGGCTACTCTCGGTTTAAAAATATAAAAAATCCCCTTTGGCAGGGCCAGTGTTTCCCCACGATTCTAAACTGAGACAGGAAATGTATTAATTAGGGCTAGTAAAAAAAACAGTGTGCTTTGACAAGGCTGCCAGTTCTCGGAAGTCATCGGATGGGTGGTGTTTTGTCAACCTTGTCTCAGGGAAAGTCTTAACATTTGGTAAGTAAATATGTTCCCTCCATTTAGTATGATAGATTACATTATGAATGGAATAGTGATCGTACAATGTCATACAAATTACAGAACATCTTATACAATACAATAGCATCCAAATTGGATGACTTAGCTACACTTATCATATGTTATTTGACACAAATACAGTACCAGTAAAAAGTTGACACCTACTCATTCAAGGGTTTTTCTTAAATTTTTACTATTTTCTACATTGTAGAATAATAGTGAAGACATAACTATGAAATTGCTACATGATTCCATTTGTGTTATCAAAAAAGTGTTAAATTAAAATAGATTTTGAATTTGAGATTCTAAGTAGCCACCCATTACCTTGATGACAGCTTTGCACACTCTTGGCATTCTCTCAACCAGCTTCATGAGGTTGTCACCTGGAATGCATTTCAATTAACAGGTGTTGTTAATATGTGGAATTTCTTTTCATCTTAATGTGTTTGAGCCAATTAGTTGTGTTATGACAAGGCATGGTTGGTATACAGAAGATGATCTTTTACCAAATAGGGCTAAGTCCAAATAATGGCAAGAACAGCTCAAATAAGCAAAGAGAAACAACAGTTCATCATTACTTTAAGACGTGAAGGTCAGTCAACGCAGAACACTAAGAACTTTGAACGTTTCTTCAAGTGCAGTTACAAAAACCATCAAGCGCTATGATTAAACTGGCTCTCATGAGGACTGCCACAGGAATGAAAGACCCAGAGTTACCTCTGCTGCAGAGGATAAGTTCATTAGAGTTACAAATAAATTATTCAAGTAACAGTTCAAGTAACAGACAACACCAACTGTTCAGGACATCATGGCCAAATTGCTGCAAAGAAACCACTACTAAAGGACACCAATAAGAAGAAGACTTGCTTGGGCCAAGAAATATGAGCAATGGACATGACACCGGTTGAAATCTGTCATATGATGAATCCAAAATGTGATTTTTGGTTCCAACCACCAAGTCTTTGTGAGACTTCGAGTAGGTGAACGGATGATCTCCGCAATGTGTGTTTCCCAACATAAAGGAGGAGATATTATGGTGCTTTCCTGGTGACACTGTCAGTAATTTATTTAGAATTCAAAGCACACTTAACCAGCATGGCTACCACAGCATTCTGCAGCGATAGTCCAAACCAGATGGGATGGCGTATCATTTGTTTTTCAAGAGAACAATGACCCAAAACACACCTCCAGGCTGTGAAGGAGCGTAATGAGTACTGCATCAGATGACCTGGCCTCCACAATCAGCCGTGTAAGAAAAGCAGCCAACCAGTGCTCAGCATATGTGGGAACTCCTTCTAGGCTGTTGGAAAAGCATTCCTCATGAAGCTGGTTGAGAGAATGCCAAGAGTGTGTAAAGCTGTCAAGACAAAGGGTTCCTACTTTGAAGAATCTAAAATATATTTTGATTTGTTTAACACTTTTTTGGTTAATATACGATTCCATATGTGTTACTTCAGAGTTGATGTCTTCACTATTATTCTACAATGTAGAAAATAGTCAAAATAAAGAAAAACTTTTGAATGAGAAGGCGTCCAAACTTTTGACTACTACTGTACATATTTGGCAGATCCCGGATGTAGGGAAACGAGATAATATGGCTTGGAGGACATACAGTATTATACATCTTTCTCTGAGACCTGGTTGCTTGTTGCATCTTAACAACAAAAGGAGAGCTACGGAGAGAATTACATTAGTGGTTAGGATAATTAACGTAAAAGGTTAGGATAACAAAAATGACCAAAGTTAGGATAATTTGCATAGCAGGTTAGCTGAATTCGGTTAAAGTTAGAATAAGGGTTAGCTAAAAATCCTAGTGACTCCAACACGCAACCTTTGGTTTGCTAGACGGTCGTGGTACACGCCCACCCATGATCCCCGACCAACCTCCCTACTGTAGTTTGTCTAAAGTACAGTAGCTAGATCATTGGTAGATATATCTTGGAGGTACTCACTAATACACTATATAAACAAAAGTATGTGGACACCCCTTCAAATGAGCAGATTCAGCTACTTCAGCCACATGCATGGTGACGGGTATATAAAACCAAGCACACTGCCATGCAATCTCCATAGACAAACATTGGCAGTAGAATGGACTTACTGAAGAGCTCCGTGACGTTCAACATGGCATCGTCATAGGATGCCACCTTTCCAACAAGTCAGTACGTTAGATTTCTGTCCTGATGCAGCTCTAAGTGCTGTTATTGTGAAGTGGAAATGTCTAGGAGCAACAACGGATCAGCCGCAAAGTGGTAGACCACACAAGCTCACAGAACGGGACAGCCAAGTGCTGAAGAGCGTAGTGCACAAAAATAGTTTGTCCTCGGTTGCATAACTCACTATACCTGCTTCCAAAGCAAAGAAGGAACGTAAGCACAATAACTATTCATCAGGAGATTCATGAAATGGGTTTCCGTGGCAGAGCAGCGGCACACAAGCTTAAGATCACCATGCGCAATGCCAAGCGTTGTCTGCAGTGGTTTAAAGCGAATTGCCCAACATCAGTTCCAACCTCAATAATGCTTGTGGCTGAATGGAAGCAAATCCCCGTAGCAATGTTCCAACATCTAGAGGAAAGCCTTCCCAGAAGAGTGGGGGCTGTTATAGAAGCAAACGGGGACCAAGTCCATATTAATGCTCATGATTTTGGAATGAGATGTTCGACGAGCAGGTGTCCACATACTATACATACACTACATGACCAAAAGTATGTTTCGTATTTCTGAGGCCAGGCTGGTTTTTACCATTTGTAAAAGCAACCATTTCTAAACACTCATTCTGTCTTTCGTAGAGACCCCTCCCTCGGCTCAAGGGACAACAGGGGATATTCCCACCCTAATAAATAGTTCCTGTCAGTGGTGTTTGGGGTTTCAAAAAATGATTAGTCATACTCTACACAGGTTTATACAGAGATGTAGCCCCTATGGGCCCTGGTCCAAATTAGTGCACAATGTAGGGAATAGGGTTAATTTGGGACGCAGTCCAAGAATCAGCTAATCAAGCTCCACCCTCTCCAGCTGGTCTGAGTGGTGAAGAACATTGAAGTGACAGGCCATGGGCCACATGAATCATGACTACATCCCAAATGGCATCCAATTCCCTATTTAGTGCACTATTTTTGATCAATGCACTATAGGAAATAGGGTGCCATTTGGGACAAATCCTATGTGTTTATAAAGAGCGGGTGGGGAAGGCAGGAGGACATTTTTGGTGTGGTGCAGTGTGTGTGTGTGTTATGCAGGAATTTCTTTCCTTTCCGTTTGTATACTCCCGCCAGACTGCAACTTACTTGAACCCAACACCAGGCTGTTTGTCACTGCAGGACAGGACACAAAGTTCTAGAGCTTGGTGTCCCTAATGACTTACTGTACCTTATTTATTTGTAAACAGCTGGTGCACAATATCTAAGGAAGTCACGGTTTTGCTCGCCTGAGCTAGAGTATCGCATGATAAGGTGTAGACCAGACGATCTACCGAGAGAGTTTCTGTATTTTTGTAGCTGTCTACATACCACCACAGACCGATACTGGCACAACGACCGCAATCAATGAGCTCTATTCCGCCTTAAGCAAACAGGAAATGCTCATCCAGAGGCGGCGCTCCTAGTGACCAAGGACTTTAATGCAGGGAAACTTAAATCAGTCTTACCTAATTTCTATCAGCATGTTAAACCAGAGGGGGAAAAAAATCTAACATATATTAAAACATGTATTATTATTTTTTTTTACTCTGGACCACCTTTACTCTACCCATAGATGCGTACAATGCCCTCCCTCGCCCTCCATTTGGTAAATCTGACCATAATTATATTCTCCTGATTACAAGTAAAAATGAAAGCAGGAAGCACCAGTGACTCAGTCTATGAAAAAGTGGTCAGATGAAGCATATGCTAAACTACATGACTGCTTTGCTAGCACAGACTGGAAAATGTTCCAGGATTCTTCCGATGGCATTGCGGAGTACACCACATCAGTCACTGGTGCATAGATAACGTTGTTCCCACAGTGATTGTACGTACATACCCCAACCAGAAGCCATGGATTACAGGCAACATTCACACTGAGCTAAAAGGTAGAGCTGCCACTTTCAAGGAGCAGGACTCTAACCCAGAGGCTTATAAGAAATCCAGCGATGCCTTCCGACGAATCATCAAACAGGCAAAGCGTCAATACAGGACTAAGATCAAATACTAAACCGGCTCTACAAGCCCTGCCAAACCCGACGAGCATCAAACTATTACAGACGACAAAGGGAACCACATCCGAGAGCTGCCCAGTGACACAAGCCTACCAGTGACATAAATAACTTATATGCTCGCTTTGAGGCAAGTAACACTGAAACATGCATGAGAGCATCAGCTGTTCCAGATGACTGATCACGCTCTCCGCAGCCAATGTGAGTAAGACCTTTAAACAGGTCAACATTCACAAGGATCAGGGCCGGACGGATTACCAGGACGTGTACTCAGAGCATGTGCTGACCAACTGGCAAGTGTCTTCACTGACATTTTCAACCTCTCCCTGACTGACTCTGTAATACCAACATGTTTCAAGCAGACCACCATAGTCCGTGCCCAAGAACATGAAGGTAACCTGCCTAAATGACTTCCGAAACGTAGCACTCACGTCTGTAGCCATGAAATGCTTTGAAAGGCTGGTTATGGCTCACATCAACAACATTATCCCAGAAACCCTAGACCCACTCCAATTTCCATGCCGCCCAAGAGATCCACAGATGCAATCTCTATTGCACTCCACACTGCCCTTTCACTCCTGGACAAAAAGGAACACGTATGTGGGAATACTATTCATTGACTACAGCTCAGCGTTCAACACCATAGTGCCCAAAAAGATCATCACTAATCTAAGGACCCTGGAACTAAACACTTCCCTGGATCCTGGACTTCCTGACGGGCCGTACCCAGGTGGCAAGAGTACGTAACAACACATCCGCCACACTGACCCTCAACACAGGGGCCCCTCAGGGGTGCATGCTCAGTCCCCTCCTGTACTCCCTGTTCACTCATGACTGCACGTTCAGGCACGACTCCAACACCATTATTAAGTTTGCAGACAACAATAAGACAGCCTATAGGGAGGAGCTCAGAGTCCTGACCGTGTGGTGCAAGGACAACAATCTCTCCCTCAACGTGATCAAGACAAAGGAGACGATTGTGGACTATAGGAAAAGGAGGACCAGGCACGCCCCATTCTCATCGACGGGGCTGTAGTGGAGCAGGTTAAGTTCCTTGGCATCCACATCACCAACAAACTAACATGGTCCAAGCACATCAAGACAGTCATGAAGAGGGCATGACAAAACCCATTCACCCTCAGGAACTGAAAAGATTCATCATGGGTCCTCAGATCCTCAAAAGGTTTAACAGCTGCGACATCGAGACTTAAGCCACCCTAGTCATAGACTTCTGTCTGCTTCCGCACGGCAAGTGGTACTGGAGCACCAAGTCTAGGTCCAAGAGGCTTCTAACCAGCTTCTACCCCCAAGCCATAAGACTCCTGAACAGCTAAACAAATGGCTACCCAGACTATTTGCATTGCCCTACATGTACATATTACCTTAATTGCCTCATTCCCCAACTCTGAGGATTATTTTTTGGGGGAGAAATGTTGCCAATAGTTTATAGAATAAAAAAATATTTTAAAAAATCTAATTCTACCCAAACACATAACTATAAACAGTAAAATCAGAGAAACTGATAATTTTGCAGTGGTCTCTTAATTTTTTCCAGAGCTGTATATATTTTTTTTTATTATATATCGTTTTTAGAATAGGACTACGATGAGAGTTAAAGAACACGAGAATGCAAGTATATACAGGTCAGTGCCTGTATCGCATTCAATGTACAGGGGTACTGGAGTGGTTGAGGTGGTATAAAGTACCAGTCAAAAGTTAGGACACACCTACTCATTCCAGGGTTTCTTTACTTGGACTATTTTCTACATTGTAGAATAATAGTGATGGCATCAGAACTATGAAATAACACATATGGACGAAAAAAACAAAAATATATTTAATATATTTGAGATTCTTCAAAGTAGCCACCCTTTGCTTTGACGACTTTGCACTTTCAACCAGCTTCATGAGATAGTCACCTGGAATGCATTTCAATAACAGGTGTGCCTTGTTAAAAGTTAATTTGTGGAATTTCTTACCTTCTTAATGTGTTTTAGCCAATCAGTTGTGTTGTGACAAGGTAGGAGGTGGTATACAGAAGATAGCCCTATTTGGTAAACAACCAAGTCCATATTATGGTAAGGACACCTCAAATAAGCAAAGAGAAACAGTCAATTATTACTTTAAGACAATGAAGGTCAGTCAATCTGGAAAATTAAGTTTCTTCAAGTGCAGTTGCAAAAACCATCAAGCTCTATGATTAAACTGGCTCTCATGAGGACTGCCACAGGAATGGAAGACCCAGAGTTACCTCTGCTGCAGAGGATAAGTTCATTAGAGTTACTAGCCTCAGAAACTGTAGCCCAAATAAATTCTTCATAGTTCAAGATTAGTAACAGACACATCTCAACATCGACTGTTCAGGTGAGACTGTGTATCAGGCCTTCATTGTACAATTGCTGCAAAGAAACCACTACTTAAGGACACCAATAGAAGAAGAGACTTGCGTGGGCCAAAAAACACAAGCAATGCACATTTGACTGATGGAAATCTGTCCTTTGGTCTTATGAATCCAAATTTGAGATTTTTGGTTCCAACCGCTGTGTCTTTGTGAGACGCAGTGTAGGTGAATAGATGAGCTCTATGTGTATCGTTCCTACTGTGAAGCATGGAGGTGGTGTGATGGTGTGGGGGTGCTTTGCTGGTGATACTGATTTATTTAGAATTCAAGGCACACTTAACCAGCATGGCTACCACAACATTCTGCAGCGATATGCCATCCCATCTGGTTTGCACTTAGTGGGACTATCATTTGTTTTTCAACAGGACAATGACCCAACACTGCCAGGCTGTGTAAGGGCTATTGACCAAGAAGGAGCGTGATGGAGTGCTGCAGATGACCTGGCATCTACAATCACCCGACAAAACCCAATTCAGATGGTTTGGGATCAGTTGGACCGCGGAGTAAAAGAAAAGCAGCCAACAGTTGCTCAGCATATGTGGTAACTCTTCCAAGACTGCTGGAAAAGCATTCCAGGTGAAGCTGGTTGAGAGAATGCCAAGCATGTGCAAGGCTGTCAAGGCAAAAGGTGGCTACTTTGAAATATCTCAAATATAAAATATATTTTCATTTGTTCGGTTACTACATGATTCCATGTGTTATTTCATAGTTTTGATGTCTTTACTATTATTCGACAATGTAGAAAATAGTACAAATAAAAACCCTTGAATGAGTAGGCGTGTCCAAACTTTTGACTGGTATTATAGTTTAAAAGAAACAAACTATAAAATAAAATATGACTGTTCTGCACACAGAACAGAAGGCAGACTGAACTACAATAGTAAAACCTACTCAGTTTTGCCCCCTGGATATAGGCTTATGCTTTAAAATGTTTAGAACATGTATGCACCCCTTAGGAACAATAGTTTGTTCATAGATAGTCAGGCTTTTTATGAAAGAGCTTTTGAAGCTGTTGGATCTTACTGACCTGTAAGGTGCATCCGAACACTCCGATCATTAGCATGACCACAGAGAGGTAGTCTGTGAACACATCCCACCAGGGCTTCAGAACCCGGAACTGTGGCTGCTGTTCCGAAAACTGTCGGAACTCCGTCACAGGAATCATGGCTCCTGCTGGGACAGAGATGAAATGTAGGGGTTGTTTATAAACAATGTATAGCTTCAAAATATGTTTAGTCCTTATATGTGCCAGTTATTACAAACATAACTGCATTTATGAATTTGTGGTGTGGTGACATTTCTCCATCCCCATCCCTTAGCTTTAGAGCAAGTGGCAGGCCTGCCTTTTGGTTGAAAAACAAATAAAGGATTGTGCCCTTAAGCCTCCATTTAAATCCCCTTGTCACATTCCTGGAGGATGCCCACCATACAGGTTCAATATGTCCAGCTTCCAGACTAGTTGACAATGCAGGGGGAAATCCTTCACAAGACGACACTAGGATCGAAGTTGACGTTAAGCATTGCCTTCCGTACAACCACTCCGTCTATTGTTTGTCAAACAAACCAGCCCTGCCAAAATACAGCAGGCCCCAATATGGCCATGTTTGTTTTACATTCAATTAGGATCATACGACAGGCCTTTCACTGCAACTGTGAATCAAAGTTTCCTTTCGGTGTGAGGTTTGATGGATTTCAACTCTGCTTCCTATCATGCTGTCAAACATGACAAAAAAAACTATTGTAACTAATGGTGTATAATTAATTCCCTTTGTGATACGGTTAAAGATTTGAATGTACAACAAAAAAAACTCACTGGTTTGATGTACCAATACACAGAGGAAAGCCTCACTTTTGGCAGTTGGTTAAGATCAATTTCGTGGCTGGCATAGACAAAACAATCTGCCTGTTCGGATGGATAACTGAATCAGACTAAAGCAGCATAATATATGGAATAATCTCAGTTAACCCAGATTTAAGTCTCACATGATTGGTCTCCTGCTTGATTAAGTTCTGGATCCATACGTGAGAGAAGAGATGCTAGAACGAGGAGCGGAACCGGCACGAGGAGCTCCATCCACCCTCTCTATTTGCAAGTTAATGGCCAAAATATACCCTCCCCTTCCGAAATTTGAAAGACGCTAACACCTGTAAAATCGTGAATTCTCCAAATAACCAGTGATGAAAAACTCAACACAATTACTGCTGCTTGTTATCCCACAGTACCAATTATGTTAATGGAGATCTGGCCACGAGAGAATGTAAATGGAGCAATGCTTTAGCATCATCAAGGCCTTACAAACATATGTCTATCATGTCTACAATGACTTTACTATCCCGGATTGAAAAAAAGCACCACCAACTGGTGGTGGTCTCTGAAAGAGGTGCCAGTTAAATATAGGTAGAATCGTACTGGCGCCTCTTTTAGGTGTGGCAATGACTAATAGGAGACAGATGTACAGAAAACTCTTTATTGCAAACACTTAAAGATGCACTATGCAGAAAATCGCTCCACCACTTCCTGGTTGCTAAAATTCTAATAGCCTCATTTCAGTTTGTGTGACTAAAGCAAGAAGTGTCTAAACCGCAGTGATTTTTATTTTCCATAATCAAAAATAAAGTATTTTCAGCTGTTTGACGCGAAACTTAAGAACAGAAATAACTCACATAGAACTATTAGAATATTAGCTACATATTCTTAGACTTGCTTTCAATGAGAATGACATATCTATAACTTATCTATAACTCAAATTTCTATATGTGAATTTGGTCAGGTCACCCAAAATCGTACATATTGCCGCTTTAAGACACACCAACATAGCAAGAGGGGACTAGTAGAAGTGATAGTGGTTTCTCTAATAAAACAAACAATGGAGAGTATGTAGAATAGGCTAAACATAGCACTCAATATAAACATAGCAGTGGGCTAGCACGCTAGGCTAGGCCAGGGTTTTGTAGGCTAGGCACAATACAAGGCATTCAGGTAAACTATAATTTGCAAGGCTAACAGTGATGGCCAGCAGGGCAATGTACAGTGACCAAAAGGGCTTTCACTGCACACAGCAAACAATAATAAGGCCATGGGAACAGGCACAGATCAGGCACTACCTTTGTAGACTGGAAGGGGCATGTGCTCTGCAAAATGCCCTGATAAGTACTATTTCCCCCAAAATGTTTTTTGTATACAAATTGTCATTGTCATTCTGAACCCGCTGCCAGCAAGTAGTCATTAAATTCTCATCTATACTTCAGAACCAAATACTTGCACATCTTGATTGTAACCAATGACCAATCAGCATTGGCAAGCAAAGGCGGACCAGATTACAATCCAGATTACTGACCAAAAATAACTGGGTTTTTTTTCCCTCCAGTTTTGCCTGGCAAAAACAGAGTAGGCCTACATTGATCATCCATACAAAATAAAGTTTAGCATTTACTACGGACTCATCTTTGCTCCCTGACTCAATACATGTTAGAAACACCTTTGGCATGAATTACAGTTGTGGGTGTTCTTGGGTAAGACTATAAGAGCTTTGCAAATCTGAAATGGTACAATATTTGTCCATTATTATTTTGAAAATTCTTCAATATGTTGGAACATGGCTAGACAGACATTTAAGTCTTGCCATATATTTTCAAGCAGACTTAAGTCAAAATTTTTACTTGGCCACTCAGAACATACACACTGTCTTCTTGGTAAGCAACTCTAGTGTAGATCTGACCTTGTTGTAGGTTATTGTCCTGCCGAAAGGTGAATTCCTCTCCCAGTCTCTGGTGTAAAGCGGAATAAAGCAGGCTTTCTTCCAAGATTTTGCCTGTGCTTAGCGCCATAATTTATTTTTTATCCTGAAAAACTCCAGTATTTACAGATGTCAAGCATACCCTTACCATGATGCAGAATCCACCATGATTGAAAATAAGGAGACAGTTACTCAAAGATCTGTTGGATTTGCCCCCAAAATGCATGTTATGGAATATTTGTATGTATATTTGTATTATTTTCGCACTGTCATTTAGGTCATCATTGCGGAGTCACCACAATGTTGTTGAGCCATCCTCAGTTCTCCCATTACGGCCAATAAACTCTGTAGCCATTTTCAAATCAGTGACCCCATAGTAACATCCCTGAGCAGTTTCCTCCTGTCCTGCAGCTCAGTTCAGAAGGACAACTATCTTTGATGTGTCTGTGTTGTTTAATACATAATCCACAGCATAATTATTATACTTGACCATGCTTAGAGATATTCAATGTCTGATTTGTTATTGTTACCCATCTACCAATCACTGCCCTTTTTTATGAGGTTTTCAAAAAGCTCCCTGATCTTTGTACACTGAACAAAAATATAAACACAACATGTAGTGTTGGTCCCATGTTTCATGAGCTGAAATAAAAGATCCCAGAAATGTTGAACATGCACAAAAATATTCTCAAATTGCACATATTTACATTCTTTGTTAATGAGCATTTCTCTTTTGCCAATCCATCCACCTGACAGGTGTGGCATATCAAGAGGCTGATTAAACAGCATGATCATTACAAAGGTGCACCTTGTGCTGTGGACAATAAAAGGCCACTAAAATATGCAGTTGTGTCACAATGCCACAGATGTGCCAAGTTGCGGGAGCATGAAATTGGCATGCTGACTGCAGGAATGCCCACCAAAGCTGTTTCCAGAAAATTGAATGTTCATTTCTCTACCACAAGTCGCCTCCAAAGTAATTTGAAAGAATTTGGCAGTACGTCGAACCGGCCTCACAACCGCCGACTACATGCTTGGCGTTGTGTGGGCGAATGGTTTGCTGAAACATTGTGAAGAGACCCCCCCCATGCTGGCTGTGGGGTTATGGTATGGGCATTTTTAAGCTACAGACAATGAACACAGTTGCATTTTATCGAATGCAATTTGAATGCCCAAAAATACAGTGATGAGATCATAAGGTCCATTGTGAGCCCTATTTGTTTTTTGTGTGTGTGTGTGTGTGTGTGTGTGTGTGTGTGTGTGTGTGTGTGTGTGTGTGTGTGTGTGTGTGGAAGGGGGGTGGGGGAATCCTGTATTCCCAGTCATGTAAAATCCAGAGATTAGGGTCTAATGAATTTATTTCAATTGAGTGACTTCCTCATATGAACTGTAACTCAGCAAAATCAATGAAATTGTTCAATACTTGACTGAGGGACCTAAGAGATGTATGTAATTGGGGACAGCACAGGGGTTAGTCGTTCATAAAGTATGTCACAAAGTGAGTCCCATGTAACTTATTGTGATTTGTTAAGCCAAATGACAGGCTACATTTGCACAGCAATTGTGCGTGCACATGCACGTGTGATCACGCACGCATGCACGATTTCTTCACATATTGTTACAAGGTGAGATTAAAATGTATTTTCTCAACAATCTACACAAAATAAAAGTGTAAGATTTATTGTTGTTTTTGTTGATCAATAAAATTCCATAACTAAAATATAGTAATTGTTTAGGTATTCAGCCCCTTTGTTTAGGCAAGCCATTAGGTCATGAGTAACATTTGGCTTAACAAATCACAATAAGTTACATGGACTCACTCTGTGGGGGGGGGTCTCATGTTTTGTACCACTCCTTTTTGGGGGTCATCCACTGGTAAACATGATGGTAGTAACAAATGGAGTTGGGTTGGATATAGTAATGGTAGGCTGCAGTATTTCTTTAACTGGCGTTGTGTTGTCATTGTTAATAAGTGCAGCATTTATTCTAGTTGAAAATAATTTGCTAAATACTTTACTCAGATTGTGCTGCTTTACCCTCCTGTAATAATTGCCCAATGAGTCTAACCGTGGTTGCGGTTAGACTCTTGGGTGTACTTTTTTTGTTTCAGCACATGCCCCCCAAAATGTCTGTGCACAGCCCTGCACAGGAGCAGCCATCTTAGGTTACATAACAACACAGTGGCCATCTTGAGGCACATAGTAGTAATGACCGAGCCTGTACTGGCTGGTCTAAACATAAACAAGCAGGTTTCAATACACCCAAACCCAGTGAAGTCCACTTACTATATCATGGATGCACTAACACTTGCGTGTGTTGTCAGAGTCCAGGGCTTCAAGAGAAAGGTCCATTCATTGTGGCCCCGCTGTTGGTGTGTAGGGCAACAGTTATCAGAGAGTTCCTTACTCTGCCACTGCTTTCTGAAGATGAAAGAGGCAGGAATTGGGTATCTGTGATCACAGATGACTGCCTGTGATTGGCTGACCCCATGGTCTGATAAGGCAACCCTAGCAACCTGGCCTAGCAACAGAGGTGTGAAGTGCAAGTTTATGGCCCTTTAAGCTCCAGCGGGGATTGGGCGCCTACTTGGTGCAGTTGGACACATCTTGGGGATTTCTCAGGGCCAAAAAGAGGGTTTTCTCCACTGATGTTACACGTCTCAGTCTTTCCGTCTCTCTCCCTCTGGTCAGCTTTAGCAATCTGCTTACTACGGGTATCACTCTGAATTCTATACAAATTATGAAATATAACAGCAATGCTTTTGTAAACACAAATATGCCTACCATATAACGTGTCATTTACTGTATACAGCCCATTACGTCAGAGTGTACTAAGTTTCAGCTTAACTGCAGGAAATGCCATATACAACTGACTGATGTTCTAGACAGGATAACATAGAAATAGAATCACTATTTCTGATCACTATTGTGATTCTATTTCTTTTACAGTATCAGCATGATTCTATTCTGTCTGCACTTTTGTGCAAATGTAAAAAATAAAAATACAACTTAGAATGGTAACCCAGATACCAAAAACTTTTCCCATGCTTGCTATTTCCCGCTGTCGCTATGCCCATGGCTATAAATTCCTACCGCCAGCGAGCGAGTGGAGTTTGCCGTTCAAGACATGATTTGCATCTCCGGCTGGTAGCCTCCATTCAGAAGACCGCCAAGCCGTCGGCAGGCCACTTTTGAATCACTGGCGTTTAACATCCACTCTGAGGACAGCTATACGCCCTAGGCAAACCATCTAGCCATGAAGTAATTCAAAAGACAATAGCCAGGAATTTCTCGACTCTCAAATTAGGCCTGCCACCATCCAGCTAACCACAGCCAGCCAGAGGCTACAAATTGTTTTTGTTGTGATCTATAAACCTTCCCCTACATTGTGATTTAAAGTTGATTTGCCTATTTAAAATAAACAGACAGTGCATTGAAAATAATTGAGGATGACAAAAGTGATACAATTAATAATTTACAGTTTATAGCCATTAATAGCATTAATTTTATGTACTAAGCTATATTTAAAGGCAATACCAACTGTTCGAGTTGCTCTGTGAGAGATGCCACTCCCTAAACCACTTCACACAGTATTGATCACTATCATTAAGGGTGAAGTTGTATATAGTCATGCAGCCAATTCAAGTCTATTGTATTGAGGCCATTAATACATAGCCTACATTCCAGTGTCAGAGGAAGGCCCTAAAAATGGTCAAAGGCCCCCCCACCCCCTCCCCCAGTCATACACTGTTCTCTCTACTACCGCATGGCAAGCGGTACCGGAGTGCCAAATCTAGGACCCAAGCCATAAGACTCCTGAACAGGTAATCAAATGGCTACCCGGACTATTTGCATTATGTGCCCCCCACCCCTCCCAATCCTCTTTTTATCATATATGCATAGTCACTTTATCTATACATTCATGTACATACTACCTCAATTGAGCCGACCAACCAGTGCTCCCGCACATTGGCTAACTGGGCTATCTGCATTGTGTCCTGCCACTCACCACCAACCAACCCCTCTTTTACCCTACTGCTACTCTCTGTTCATCATATATGGATAGTCACTTTAACCATATCTACATACTACCTCAAATCAGCCTGACTAACCGGTGTCTGTATGTAGCCTCGCTACTTTTATAGCCTCGCTACTGTATATAGCCTGTCTTTTTACAGTTGTTTTATTTCTTTACTTACCTATTGTTCACCTAATACCTTTTTTGCACTATTGGTTAGCCTGTAAGTAAGCATCTCACTGTAAGGTTTACCGCTGTTGTATTCGGGGCACGTGACAAATAAACTTTGATTTGACATTTAATTCGATTACCTGTTTATTGCTTCAAACTATGTTCAAATCGAAGCCACAGTCAATGTTGCAACTTGCAATGTACATTTAAATGAATAGCCTGCATTGTTAAACTTTAGGAACCCATAGCCTTTTGTTCTGTGACCACAGATCGTGGAGGGTAAACTCAAACTACTCCCTTTTTACCCTCCTTTGCCAAGTAAATGTTACTTGCATTAGATATCCATAGGCTGCTACAGTCTAAGACACGAGGAGGTGTGGTATATGGCCAATATACCATAGCTAAGGGCAGTTCCTATTCACGACACAACAGCATTATTAGAGCAGTAAAAATAAGTGCTGTCATACCCACGGTATACGGTCTGATATACCACAGCTGTCAGTCAATCAACATTCAATGCTCGAACCACCCAGTTTGTAATCTCCTACAACCTTACCAAAAGAGAAATGCACACTATTTACAGTAGGTGGCAGCACCTCTTAAACCCTCAAAGAAGAAGCTGGAAAGCCAAATGTCATTTTTGTTGTAGTAGCTATAGAAAAATGGCAACGTTAGGCTTGTGTAAATAAAGAACAGATGGTTTGTATTTATCACCACCGAAGGTTTTGAAATACCGAATGTATACTAGTGGCATCATGTTCGCGGGCCTGGATTTTGAGTCATTGAGAGCAATTCATGTTGTCTTTGTAAAAACTTGCTGGAGCTATACCTATATATGTTTATCTTTCTGTATAATTGTTTGGTACATTTTATTTATTTTTTTACCATCCAGAGCATTAGAAAATGTTTCTAGTTTACTAATTTGTTCATGCACCAGATTGGAACGCAAAGCCTTTAAAATTGTTTTGTAGTGTTAAATTGGCTGGCTTACCATCTTCTTGTGACCATGCTAGCTGAGTTACTTACCTAGGTAGCTTGCTAATGTTAGATGCTAGCTAACAACATATTTCTTCTTCTTAGAACTAGTCGTCTCCCTATAACACAGACGCCACTTCAAGGGGCAAAGAGTCTGAATAAAAGAGAAGCATTATTATTTTCAGATGTGCTCGGTCCTGCTAAATACTGATGGAATTTCAGAAGAGAAACAAGTCCCTTTATTCATGTAATCTGTCTATCAAAAAGGGCACTGGACACCCACAGTATAATATTCACAACAGCAGCATGTGGATGACAGCTATGAGGTATGTAGTACATTCACTTAGCCTAAATGACACTATGATTATCTGTCCAGTTTTGAACAATATGTTATTGGATTGAAAGTAAACTAATTTTCCACGAGGGTAACTTTTAAACTTTGGTTTTATTTTTCAGGGCAGAAATCCAAGGACTGCATTTCTGCCCTGTTTTTCTGCCAAAGACTCCAGCAAGTTATTCAGGTGCTAAGGAGCGAGCAAGCACGTGAGAACAAAACTTGCACATCTATTTTTGGTGTATAATTGTTTTCAGGAGTGTGACAGTGATTAACTGTCGTCACACACATTTCTTTATTTTTACTATTTTCTACATTATAGAATAACAGGGAAGACATCAAAACCATGAGATTGTGTAGTAACCCAAAAAATTAATTTAAAAAAGACAAATCAAAATATATTTTATATTTGAGAATCTTCAAAGTAAGTCACCCTTTGCATTGATGACAGCTTTGCACACTCTTGGAATTCTCTCAACCAGCTTCATGAGGCAGTCACCTGTAATGCATTTCAATTAACAGGCGTGCCTTGTTAATTTGTGGAATTTATTTCCTTCTTAATGCGTTTGAGCCAATCAGTTGTGTTGTGACAAGGAGAGGTGGTATACAGAAGATAGCCCTATTTGGTAAAAGACCAAGTCCATATTATGGCAAGAACAGCTGCATAAGATAAGTTCATTAGAGTTACCAGCCTCAGAAATTGCAGCCCAAATAAATGATGCAGAGTTCAAGGAACAAACTAATCTCAAAATCAACTGTTCAGAGTTGACTGCATGATTCAGGCCTTCATGGTCTAATTGCTGCAAAGGAACCCAATAATAAGAGACTTGCTTGGGCCAAGAAACACGAGCAATGGACATTAGACCAGTGGAAATCGGTCCTTTGGTCTGATAAATCTAAAATTTAGATTTTCGGTTTCCAACGGTTGTGACTTTGTTAGACGCAGAGTAGGTGGATCCCACCATGAAGCATTAAGGAGGTGGTGTGATGGTGAGCATTGCTGGTGACACTGTCAGTGATTTAATTCGTATTCAAGGCATACTTGACCAGCATGGCTACCACAGCATTCTGCAGCGATACGCCATCCCATCTTGTTTGCGCGGGAATATCATTTGTTTTTCAACAGGACAATGACCCAAAACACACCTCCAGGCTGTGTAAGGGCTATTTGACCAAGAAGGAGAGTGATGGAGTGCTGCATCAGATGACCTGGCATCTACAATCACTTGACCTCAACCCAATTGAGATGGTTTGGGATGAGTTGGACCGCAGGGTGAAGGAAAAGCAGCCAGCAAGTGCTCAGCATACGTGGGAACTCCTTCAAGACTGTTGGAAAAGCATTCCTCATGAAGCTGGTGGAGAGAATGCCAAGAGTGTGCAAAGCTGTCAAGGCAACAGGTGGTTACTTTGAAAAATCTAAAATGTATTTTGATTTGTTAAACACTTTAAGGGTTTCCTAATTCATTATTTTACAGTGTTGATGTCTTCACTATTATTCTATTATTATTACTATGTAGAAAATAGTATAAATAAAGAAAAACCCTAGAATGAGTAGGCATGTTGAAACTTTTGACTGGTACGGGTGGTATCGGACGCTTGAGATGGATAACATGAATACCTTGTTAGCCTATCAACAACAGGCCAATGGAGACCAGGCTGAACCAGGACACCGAGCTCCAGGAGAGACTTGTGCGTGTGCTCAGAATTGTATATAGCCATTGTTTTGTCCCGGGACGAAGCAAGAGACGTTGAACTTTGACGTTGTTGTTGCGAGCATAATAAACTGACCTGACAGCAGTATTTTCTAAATTCCTCCACTCAGAATTATAACACAAGGCATTTATATTACATTTAAATAAACTTAGCAAACAAAAGAAACATCCCTTTTTCAGGACCCTGTCTTTCAAAGATAATTCGCAAAAATCCAAATAACTTCACATGCTTGTTCAATGAACCATAAACAATTAATGAACATGCACCCGTGGAATGGTTGTTAAGACAAACAGCTTACAGACGGTAGTAAATTAAGATCACAGTTATGAAAACTTAGGACACTAAAAAGGCCTTTCTACTGACTCTGAAAAACACCAAAAGAAAAATGCCCAGTGTCCCTGCTCATCTGAGTGAGCATGCCTTAGGCATGCTGCAAGGAGGCATGAGGATTGCAGATGCAGCCAGGGCAATAAATTGCAATGGCCGTGCTGTGAGACGCCTAAGACAGAGCTACAGGGAAACAGGACGGACAGCTGATCATCCTCACAGTGGCAGACCATGTGTAACAACACCTGCACAGGATCGGTACATACGAACATCACACCTGAGGGACAGGTACAGGATGGCAGAAACAACTGCCGAGTTACACCAGGAATGCACAATCCCTCCATCAGTGCTCAAACTGTCCGCAATAGGCTGAGAGAGGCTGGACTGAGGGCTTGTAAGCCCGTTGTAAGGCAGGTCCTCACCGGCAACAACGTCACCTATGGGCACAAACCCTCCGTCGTTGGACCAGACAGGACTGGCAAAAAGTGCTCTTAACTGACGAGTTGCGGGTTTGTCTCACCAGGGGTGATGCGGGTGGCCCGTGAGTGAGGCGATGGTCAAAAAACCTGTGGCATGTCACGCGACCACTGTGGAGGGTTGCCGGGCTCCCAATTGCTCATTGTTAACTGGGAACCCACTGGGCACAAACTGGTTGAATCAATGTCCTTTCGACAATAGAATGCAATGTGATGATGTTGAACTAATGTGGAAAACTGATTGGATTAGCAAAAAGCCAGCAATGTAAAGGCATTTCGTGATCGTCTTTTTTTCTACCCTAAATCCAATGAGATGGTTAACATATAGTCAGGTCCATAATTATTGGCACCCTTGATAAAGACGAGTAAAAAAAAAAATCTGTATAAAAAAAATACAAATACTAAGCTATTGTTTAAAGAAGAAAAATGGGAAATGTTATACTTAAAAAAAAAAGTTTTTTATACTAATACAATTGCTCAGAGAAAGATACTTTGTTTAACAAGTAATAAAAATATAATTTTGACCTATGGCCACCGCTGTTTTCAATACTCTATAGCACCCTCCCCTTGAGAGGATAATGACACAGCCTTTTTCCTAAAATATTTTATGAGATTAGAAAACATGTTGGGAGGGATCTTAGACCATTCCTCAATACAGAATCTTTCCAGATCATTGATATCCTTTGTCTGCTCTTATGGACTAAACTCTTCAATTCAAACCACAGGTTTTCAATGGGGTTCATGTCCAGAGACTGAGATGGTCAATGCAAAATGTAGATTGTGGTCAATTAACCATTTCTTTACGGATTGAGTTATTTTGTTGATGGAAGGTTCACTTTCGGCAAAGTGTCAGCCTCTTAGCAGAGGCAACCAGGCTTTTGGCTAAAATGTCCACATACTTGGTAAAGTTAATTATTCTGTTGACAAGGGCCCCAGGATCAGTGGAAGCAAAATAGCCCCATAACATCAAAGATCCACCACCGGTATGAGTTACTTTTCTGCATTTGCTTCTGTTTTCCAACGCCAAACCTACCACTTGTACGCATGGCCAAAGAGCTCAATTTTCATGTCATCTGACCATAGCACTGGATCCAATCCAAGTGCCAATGCCATTTATCAATGGTCAGATGACATGAGAATGGAGCTCTTCATATAACACACATTTTTGCTTTGTAGCACCTACATATGAAACATCATGGAGTCTTAAAGGAGGCGTGGGTAAGGTCAAAATGTCTTAAAATATGCCAACTTTTATTAATTATTTCTCAATTATTCTTTTAGATACAGATGTTTGTATGGAATCACTTAATTAATGTGTATACACAGTCTTCGGCACTAAACAACCTCTATCAAAACATGTCTCAAGGGAGCTACAGCTAAATATTTGTGTACTTCCAATAACACAGCTGCACTGTTTTACGTCACTGGGGCCAAGCGTCCTGCCATCCAGGACCTCTATACCAGGCGGCGTCAGACGAAGGCTCAAAAAATTGTCAAGGATTCCAGCCACCGAACTCCTAGACTGTTCTCTCTGCCACCACACGGCAAGTGGTACCGGAAGTCTAGGTCCAAAAGGCTCCTTAACAGATTCCACCTACAAGCCATTAGACTGCTAAACAGTTAATCAAATGGCTATCCGGACTATTTGGACTGACCCCCCTTTTTTACACTGCTGCTACTAGCTGTTTATCATCTACGCAGTCACTTTAACTCTACCTACAGGTACATATTACCTCAACAAACCTGTACCCCTGCACATTGACTCGGTACCAGTACCCTCTGTATATAGTCACGTTATTTTAGTGTGTTACTTTTTTCTTACTTGAGTTAATTGTATTTTTATTTAGCAAATGTTTTCTTACTTGAAAAAAAATGTCAACATTGGGCTTGTTAGTAAGCATTTCACAGTAAGTCTACACCTGTTATATTCAGTGCACTTGACAAATACAATTTGATTTTTACTTTTTGATTTAATCTTAAATTAGACCGTGTCAGTAACAAACCTCCATCTTTAACCAGGGTTGGTCAGCATACAACTTTGTCTGAAAGTCAGACAGATTCTCATAATTTCACTGTGGAGACTATAAATCAAATCAAATTTTATTTGTCACATACACATGGTTAGCAGATGTTAATGCGAGTGTAGCGAAATGCTTGTGCTTCTAGTTCCGACAATGCAGTAATAACGAACAAGTAATCTAACTAACAATTCCAAAAAAACTACTGTCTTATACACAGTGTAAGGGGATAAAGAATATGTACATAAGGATATATGAATGAGTGATGGTACAGAGCAGCATAGGCAAGATACAGTAGATGATATCGAGTACAGTATATACATATGAGATGAGTATGTAAACCAAGTGGCATAGTTAAAGTGGCTAGTGATACATGTATTACATAAGGATGCAGTCGATGATATAGAGTACAGTATCTACGTATGCATATGAGATGAATAATGTAGGGTAAGTAACATTATATAAGGTAGCATTGTTTAAAGTGGCAAGTGATATATTTACATAATTTCCCATCAATTATATACAGTACTACTAACATCTCTAATTCTCAATCACAACATTGTTTCCTTGAGGAGTTCCTGAGTCTCATGGAAATATTGAATGTACCTCTGCAAGAAGGATGAAAGACATAAACATTCACCTAATGAACTTGAAGTGTCTATATTACTCATAACTTCAACTCTATATGAAGTCTCAATGGGTGGTTAATTAATGCAACTGTACCAAACAGTATACTATACCAAAGAAAATAACTGTATGAGGGTTTAACTTAACTACGGGCGGGGCTTTAGATCATTTTTAGAAAATGGTTCCTCCCTTGCCTAGATTAGTTGTTCGCCTTGTCACCACAGTGAGCTGGCCTGGCTGTCTGGGCAGCCCGGGTCTTATCCTATGTCTGGCTCTTCCTGACAGGAAACTCTGCAGATCTCTAACACACACTGGAGTCACTTGGACTGCCCAAAACAGACTACGATTGCATTCAAAATGGAACCGAATATCTTACATATAGCACTACTTTTGAGCAGAGCCCTGTTGTGCCCTGGTGAGAAAAAAAAACAACACTACAATATATAGGGAATAGGGTGCCATTTGGGAGACATGCATGTCTGGATAGTTCACACCCAGTCCCCAGGATAACACATCCTGTCCAAGATGGGTTCATTAGTTATCCATAAGGACCACAGAAAAACACTGCAGAAACTATTAGACTCCAGGGTCATTTTGAGAGTATCAGGGGGTTAACTTGTAACAATAGGTCTTAAAATGTTAACAAAAACACAATAACGTCAGACATCTTTTAACAATAACTTGAAAATGAAAATCCCAAATATTATAGGCTACTACTAGTACTACTACTAAACTGCATAATGCAAACTGCTGAGCCTATTGGCTGACCTTAGAGCCGAATTTTCTCCTTGTTCAACTTCAAACCACATAATAGGTTACAAAACTTTCCCCCAAAACCATAAACCACCCCCTCTAGACAGGATAGACAAACTCAAAGCCATTAGTAAATTCGGCTATTAAGTATAAATCTAATCTATGGTGTAAATTCTCGCCTTGCATAAATAGGCCCTTAAAGGATACTGCTAACCAATTATTCATATGGCCTGTGAAGCCATGGGGTGGAGAAGAATATTTTACAACTCATTTTTTATTATTTTCTTTTTAGGAAGAGGGGGAAGAGGTGGGGGTATATGTGATATCATTATCCAAACTCGAGAAATCGCCACGACTTTTCCTATTTCTAGCCTTTAAACAAAATAATAAAACATAGGCTGTGTGTGTGTGGAAGAAAAAAAACGAATTGAGATATGTGGCGTATGCTAAAACTCAATATTAGCACCCTTCAGTAACGGTGCCAGTGATGCAGGAGGCTCGGCTTACATGGGCTATATACAGGCGAAAGTTATCTGTATCGCTTACCGGCAACAATGTGTGAGCTAATTTACAGTAAAACCCAAATACAGTCCTTGACAATGTAACGAAATAAATATCGTAAACAACATGGGCCGTTACAACCAATCATAAATGTATTCAATAACAACATTTACCTTACCCCTAGTGATGTCCGTCCGAAAGCCTAGGTTCTATAGAAGACGTCGATGGGTGTTTTTTAGGAGAGCGGCGATCATGTCCTTGTGGATCTGTGCACCGTGTTCAGTAGGCCTACGAAAAAACAGTGTGGAACGTTAAACTAAATTGTGTTGTTCTGAACGATCAGTTAAAAAAAACGTGAGGAGTGGGAGAACGCTATAAGCATGGCAGCTGCCTTTGAATACGTCACATTCCTTCAAGCCACACCCCGCCACACCCACCAAACGGTTAGCGCTATCCTTTGGCCGTCCCTATCCTAAACCTAACCTTAATCCCTATCCTAACCTAACCCTAATCATAAACCTTACCTAACCATAACCATTGTACATTTCGACTTCAGTTGGGTAGAGATGTCCCAAGGATCCCAAATAGCATGGACCCCCACCAAATGGAGAAAACGTACGTAAAAAGCATGTTCAAGAACGTTTTTGGGAAACGTGTCAGTGCAAAACGTAACTCAACGTAGCAAATGTTTAATGGACCTGAACACACCCCTAGTGTGGTCCTCCGCTTTCCATTATTTCTGACTGCGAGTTGCTGTAGTTAGTTCAAGGTTACTGTTTGTGATGCACGAAGACTACTGACTGACGCGGTTTGGCTGAAACGGAGTTATTCCGCTGCTCTATCGTTCGCTACGTACTTCAGTCAGACTGCCATCAATGAAGTCGTTGGTGGTGATGTAAAAATAAGGGACGTTGTCCAAAACATAGACCTGGATTTTGTGGATATGAATAATACCTTTAAGATTAAGTAGTTGAAGAAATGCATAGAATCTTCTGAATCGTTATGGTTCTTTATTCCTCATTTTAAGGATATTTGGGGTTTACAATTATCAACATTTTATCAGCAAGCACTTTATGGCATGGAAATTGTGTTTTGTGCTTGACTTTTCACCTCATAAAGCTATTCTGTGGGGAAAAAATTATTTCACTGTTAAAAACAAAAGGGTTTTTATGCAACATTGGATAAAGAAAAATATAATATTTGTAAGTGTCATCTTCAATAGAGGTGGCCAAATGTTAAGTTATGAGGTTTTCTCAAGAGTCAACGCCTTTCCTGTTCAATACAAAGAAAATCGCTCTGGTTAATGCTATTCCCTCAGATAGTTCCCAGCTGATGAGTAGAGTAGAACCTAGTCTGTGTATTAATGGTATTGATATCAAAAGTCACAAGTGTACAAATAAACATATAAGATCATAGTTTTATAGCAAAAGAAAGATATCACCAAGAGGGAAATCCTTTTGTAATTCACAGCTAACAGGCATTCAATGGCGAATGGCTTAGCTTTGTCCCTTTACATTTTGTATTTCTAATAAGATAAGAGAGGTGCACCCAAAGATTTTGCACAATATGTACTCCTCCAACACAATGGTGCGAAGATTTACAGAAATTGATGACAAGTGTAGCTTCTGCAATGATTATCCTGAAACGCTGACACTTTTTTTATACAGTTGTTTGTACACTATAAGATTTTTGAGAGATATGGCAGCCAAACCTCACATTCAATTTGTGCATTTTGGATATGGAGGAATACATACTGAGTAAAAATAAAATTCTTTGACATTTTTAAATAATGTCATGATTTTGGTTGGTAAATTTTATATCCACAAAACTAAATGTTTTTAAATCAACCACCTGCTTTAAAGTGTTTTTGATAGACTTGTTTTATTTAAGTCTCTGAAATTTCTATAGTCCAATATTATAACAAATTAATTTCTGAATCACTGTCATTGTCACATTTTCTTTTATTCTGTCATGTTAGTATTTTATGTTCTTGTCAATTCTTGAACTCAATGATGTCTGATTGCAAAATCAGAATCATAAAACACGGGACGAGATGTTAAAAACTGTCCATTGTGCCAATAGATGGAATGCACTCACATGAGATTTGCCGTGATGTTGACAGAGTGGCATGGGAGGTTTATTTCTTAGACTGGGTTAAGAAGTCAATTTTGGGACACATCCTCAGTAGTGTGCCTTCGAATCAGTGGGTGTTTCGGCCTTTAATCACTAAACACCCTCAAAGGTGGCCAGCTAAAGGGTGATCAAGCCTTAGCTTGTGTCCCATGCCCAATTAAGATGTCCCACGGGACTATGCAAGGCAGGGGCGTCCTCTTCCCTGAGCCAGCCCTACAGCTGACCGCATACCTCATATGCCCTCCTCAAGTTGGAGGGATCTGAATTGGGTTCTCAGGTGGGGGTGGGGGTCATGAAGTTATAGCCCAGCAAGGGTCCTTCCGTTTGATCCAGATCCACTGGCTGCCTCTTTCAGCTGCTTGAGAAACTGCTCTGACGGTCTGCCGCAGAGCCTGTCCATGGATTCCAAGTTCTTTCAGCAACCTGATGGTGGAAGAAGCCACGAATCCTCTGCATCCCACTTCAACTGGCCAGACTTTTGCATTCCAGCCACGCTGAGTTGCGTCTGCTGCCAACTCTGTGTAACGCAGTTTCTTACGTTCGTAGGCCTCTTCAACAGAGTTTTATGATGTACACAGCCTTTCGTGAAGGGGACCAGAGTACCATGTCTGGCCTAAGGTTGGTAGAAGCAATCTCAGATGGAAAAATTAGTTGCTGGCCAATATCGACAAGCATCTTCCAGTCCCGGGCCATGGCTAGGTGTCCAGTTTCTGGCTTCGTAGGAGGATACTTGGGCCTTTTCTGTCCCTCCCGGATGAATGTTGTTGTTTTGACGGGATTGCTTGTTTTTGGAGGTAATGAATTGGTTGCACTCCTCTTGGTCTCAAGTGCTGCAGCCAGGCTCTTGAGGACCTGATTGTGCCTCCAGGTGTAGCGGCCTTGTGAGAGGCTGGTCTTGCAACCTGTCATTATATGCCTGAGAGTCGCTGGAGCTGGGCAGAGGGGGCAGGTGGAGTCCTCGCCATACCATTGATGTAGATTTTTTGGTGATGGAAGCACATCATAAACAGCTCTTATGATGAAGCTGATGTTGCTTGCCTCCATTTGCCAAAGCTCACTCCAGTTGATCTTTCTCCTCTCCAGGCCTTCCCACCGCGTCCATTGCCCTTGTTTAGCAAGAGAGACAGCCTTTGCACTTCTTGCAGTCTCCTCCTGTCTGCGCACCTCCTCGACCACCAGCTTCCTGCGTTCAGATGTTGTCTGCGTTCAGATCTGCGTTCAGATGTTGCCTTATGGAACGTTGGTTTGCTTGCTGCCAGGCTAAAGCCTCCTCTTCCATGCTGGATATTCCCCACAATGTCTTGGTGTCTCAGGGCTGATGTTGCTTGCTGCACAGCCTTGGATGATGTCCATTTCCGTCCAGTTTGTAGGGGAGGTGCAGCCTTGCTAATGGTCTGGTCTTTGGAGTCCTTCAATGTCATCTGAAGTCTTACTTTAGAGCACTTGTACTCCTCCGTTAGACTTGGAAGAGGTAGTTAGGTAGCAATATTTGATTCAATATAATAAAAAAGACGTCAGCGATTGGATCATGTCTAAGCAATCAGAGTATCAATGACAATGACGAATTTTCATAATGCCACTTTACCCACGTGTATTCCTGCTCTGGCTCAGCGCATCGGTTTCTGGGACCAATCAGACGGTCTAGAATGGATTTCCATTCTAGAAATCATCGGGAGGTACTCAGATACAGAGTCATTGTGGAGAAGAAACTAACGTCCGTTGGCGTGGCATATTATTTGGCCGGAGCAAGGAGTTTGGGTAGCGAGGCAATGACATGGTAGGGCGGGGACTACATTTTGGGCTTGTGAAGGAAAATATTGTAACGATTGTGGTTGGAACCAAAATTATTTTTCTATCGTTTGGTTCTGAACAGAAGCAGTTTTTTTGTTCCGTTCTCATGTTCCGACCAGCATAATAAAGTTCTGAACTGTTTCGAATCCCCCAAAAATAAAGGTTTTATCGTTCCTCTCTTTTCTTTCCTTAACCTGCGAAATCAACATAGTGTAGTGAATTCAGGGGGTAGCCCTGACCGGGACTCCAACCCAGCGACTGTCAAGCCAGCAACTTAATTCGCTATATTGGCTTCTGTGAGGCCATCGGAGAAGCACGTTGGCCTACACGTGAGCGACTTGGTATAGAGAAGTGGAAGTGGGATGGGCTCACGGTAGCCATCCCACTTCCGACACCAATGTAACGGCAAGACATCTGAATCTCTTGACGTGGTCACTAGCTTTTGGGTTATTGTCGCTCCTTTACCCTTTGTGGGAGCGTGTCCACACACTTCTCTATACCAAGTCCCTCACGTGTAGGTCTAAACAACTCTCTGATGGCCTGATGGACGCCATCCCAATTCCAACACCAATGTAGCGAATTCAGAGGGTAGCCCCGACTGAGACTTGAACCCGGGTCCAGCAACTGTTAAGCCAACACCTTAACCGTTACGCCAAGATGGCCAAACTTCTTGACGAAGTCACTAGCTCATTAAATGAACCCACCAATTAGCGTGGATTGAGAACCTTGCTCCAAAGCAGGTTTAGTGTTTTGTGTTGGACAGACAAATGTATGGCGCAAGATTCGACTGGTGGGGAGAGAGCGAGAGGTGTATATGGAGGGATCTAGGAAAGGAGGAAATGGGGCTAGGAAAGGAGGAAAGGAAAATAGTAAAAGAAAGGTGGAAATTGAGATAGTGAAGGAAGGTATCTCGGAAAGGAAGCTAGGAAAGAAAGGAAGGAAAGGGAGCCAGGAAAGGAGGAAAGGAAATTAAGCTCAGAAAGGATAGTAGGAAAGAAAAGGAGGACATGAAAGAGAGCTAGTAAACGAGTAGAGGATAGGAAGCTATGTAAGGAAAGAGAGCATAGAAAGGAAGCTCAGGAAGAATATGAGGAATGAGGCTAGGAAAGGAAAGGAAGCTAAGAAAGAAGGAAAGGAAAGGATCTAGGAATGGAAAGGAGATAAGAAAAGGTACTTGGAAAGGAAAGGGAGAACGGAAAGGAGGAAAGGGAGCTATGTAAGGAAAGAAAGAAAGAAGGGAATATAGGAAAGGAAGCTAGGGAAGGAAATGGTGCTATTAAAGGAGGACAGGATAGGAGGAAAGGGAGCTAGGAAAGCAAAGGAGGGAAGTAAAGTAGGAAAGGAAAAGGAGCTATCATGATGAAAGAAAGGGAGCAAGTAAAAAAAGGGAGGAAAGGGAGCTAGAAAAGGAGGAAATTAAGGGGAGCATAGATAGGAGGAAAGGGATTTAGGAAAGAAAAGGAGTTCACCTGTGTGTTAGGTAGGCTATCGTAGGCTGTTGGTTTTAGTGAGAGGACACTTTTATCTGCTACAGGGATGCAGCTGGGGCTTGAAGCGCTGGGCATCACAACATTTAGACTTACCACAGACAAAAGGGGAAACCTTATCAGTATCTTTGCTTTTATTAGTATATCATAAATAACCGAATTACATAATTAAAAGACCTACGGAGGAGCGGCTACTATGGAGGAACGTACCAGAGTAGGACTAGATCTAGCTCATAGAAATGGATGAGCTAGGTAATAAGCTTGTGTGTGCAGAGCGGCACCAAAATTAAAAACGTCTTAACCTTTTTTTAGTTAATAAATCCAATGTGAAACGGGGTAACTATAGTATTGTAGCGACCCATGTGTTTATATATATATTTTAAATCCATTCTTCTCTAATAAAAAAAATCACTCTCTCTCATAATCACACTTGTAATGTTAGGTTACAAAACATACACAGACATTCCATGGTCATGTCGCAGCACTGTGTTGGAGGGAGATTCCAAGATGTAGGAAGTGTGCAGGAGGGCATGGGACAGAGGATTATGTAGTTTTGGTGGAAAAAGTTGTGTGTGTCAATTGTAAGGGTGCACATGTTACTGTGGATCGGAAGTGTCCAGTGTGAGAGGAATCAGGTTGAGGTAGCTAGAGTCAGAGTAGTACAGAAGATGACACATGCTGAGGCAGTGAAGAAAGTAGAGGAGGATGGGTCAAGGTTGAGGGATTGATTGTGAGAGGACCCCTGTGAATAGTAGATCTGTGCCAGCACAGAGGGATAGGCCAATAATTGATGTGTATACAGTGCCTTGCAAAAGTATTCATCCCCCTTGGCGTTTTTGCGATTTTGTTGCATTACAACCTGTAATTTAAATGGATTTTTATTTAGATTTCATGTAATGGACATACACAAAATTGTCCAAATTGGTGAAGTGAAAAAAAAAAAAAAATTACCTTCAGAAGTCACATAATTAGTTAAATAAAGTCAACCTGTGTGCAATCTAAGTGTCACATGATCTGTCACATGATTTCAGTATATATATACACCAGTTCTGAAAGGCCCCAGAGTCTGCAACACCACTAAGCAAGGTCACCACCAAGCAAGCAAGGGCACCACCAAGCAAGCAAGGGCACCACCAAGCAAGCAAGGGCACCACCAAGCAAGCGCCATGAAGACCAAGGAGCTCCCCAAACAGGTCAGGGACAAAGTTGTGGAGAAGTGCAGATCAGGGCTGGGTTATAAAAAAAATATCAGAAACTTTGAACATCCCACGGAGCACCATTAAATCCATTATTTAAAAAAAAAATGGAAAGAATATGACACCACAACAAACCTGCCAAGAGAGGGCCACCCACCAAAACTCACAGACCAGGCAAGGAGGGCATTAATCAGAGAGGCAACAAAAGAGATCAAATATAGCCCTGAAGGAGCTTCAAAGCTCCACACTTAAGGTTGGAGTATCTGTCCATAGACCTCTTTAAGCCGTACACTCCACAGAGTTGGGCTTTATAGAAGAGTGTCCAGAAAAAAGCCATTGCTTGATGACAAAATAAGCAAAGAACAATGTTTTGGAAGGCTAATTCCATGGTCCATTCATTGTTTTGGCTTTGTGGATTTCCTTCGGATAATTCTTCTGAACCGATCAACCCTTATTTTCATTTTTTCCCCATTTGGATTAATTGGACTTCTTACTTGGATTCTGAACTGAACGAAGCATTGACTTTTTCTTTTTTTGAAAGTTTGAGACTGTTGGCTGTCCAAGCTGAGCTTTTCATTTGTGTTTCAGAGCCTTACATTGGGTGAGTAGAATTTGTGGAATGTTCCAACAGGAATCTGTTCCAAAAACTTTGTAAATAACAAGGATGCCAACAAACAACGCATAAAGTAGCATGATCAATTCACCTAGCTAACTAGCTGCCGAATATGCATCAACTCACCATGTAGCTTATTCTTAATGTTTTTCCAGAGGCTACCAGAGTGAGGACAGACATTTTTCAGAATAAACGTGGATGAGTGAAACTCAACAAAATTTCCCACTCACCTACTTGGTATCTTATTCTGCCACTACACAACTTTGTTTAAGTTGTTTGTTGGCAACATTGTTATTTAGCAGGTTTTTGGAACAGATTCCTGTTGGAACATTACAGAAATTATTCTCACCCCCTTACATTTTAGTAGATTTTTGTGGGGGGTTGATTTGATTTTGAATACCATCTGTTTTATTTGACAAATACACACAATTGTATTTTACTGAGCTGATGGTGCCTGCATATGATGATTAGTCTTATTTGAGGGAGAGAGCAGCAGACTGAGGGTCTGCCTCTCAACATTACTCTGCTCTCCCTTTCCTCCGCTGACACTGACCAAAAAGGAAAGTCTTCCAGCTGATAGAGAAACTCTCGTTGCACTGCATTATTTCTGCCTCAAGCACAAATTCATGTTTTACTCCTATGAACAGAGAAAGTGAAATATTCCTTGATATGAAAAAAGACCAAGGCGCTAATAATAACGACAACGCAAGCCTATCGACACTTTCCCACTCTTTCATTACAACTGCAGTGCTGGTTATAGCACCAGTGGAAGTAGGAAGAACACACGTTTTATGGCTTATAAAAGTGTTGAATAAAAAGTGTTGACAGTGCTGAGTAATAACATGAACTCACTTATAAAAACAGGTTGTTGCTATATTTCTTGACAGTCTCTCTCGTCATGGTTTTGAAATCTCACAGTATCAACTTTGCTTTAACTTTCTTTTAGGCCTGTTACGTTACTGCAGACACGGTAATCTGACACGGCCAACCGATTGGCCTGCGATAGGCCTATAGTGCACTTGATTTGCTCTCTGGGACCGCTGGGTAGGCAGAATTTGTACCTTCAGATACATGAGATGGAAACACTTTGCCTACCCGGTGCATAGGGCAGCTGAATCGAGTGCACCTATCGGCAAAAGCGCAAGACAAATAAATAAAAATAGAAATGCAAGGCTTTATCGTAGTTTAAAAAAAATTATAATTGTTTGGTGATCAACTAGGAATGCCTTGGAGATAACTGGTGATCACTGCTGTAGACCATCTAGGAAACGATCCCTGCTGTAGACCATCTAGGAAACTGTCAAACTAAAATGTGGCCTAATATCATTACATCTATTTGAATCAATTAAAGCTCTTGATAACAACAGAATGGACACAGACGATCTTGTCTGTCTATTAATATCTTACCCTCTCGGGAGGGTGTGTACACACTCCATGTACTGAAACATTTACGGAGGCAAGTAAGTACTCCTGCTTGGTCTGTCATCTTCGGGGGCTGCAGCTGGTCCTGGTCTCCAAAGCCGCTTTCTCAGGTTCCTGAGGCGTTCCTCAAGGAAACCAGTAGAAGGACGGTGGTGTCATCCTTGGGTGTACCAAGCATCCTTGAAGACAAGTCTGTCATTAATTAAGTAACTAGAACACTCACGTTTCTCCAAACCTCTCGAGGCTTGCCACAATGGCTTTTCCCTCCGGTGTTGTGCTGAGTATTTCTCGAATATTATGAATATTCACTCACACGCATAGAGATCAACAAAAACCTTACATTTAGCTATATTCTGTGACATGTAAAGAATCAACGTTAAAGTGTAGGTAGCATAAACGCAACCATGTAACATGTTTATTTGCATTAGAATACACATTAAAAGTCAATTTGCAAATTTATACCTCACTTTTTTTCTAATTTCCGAGTTATGACATTAAACTGATCAGAATGCTTAAGTCATGCCAGAATTCTTTTTTTTGTGGGGCGATGTAATATGGAGGACCCGGCAAGCCAGCCTATTCCCTATAATGTAAAATCCAACCAAAATAACTTCAAATTAAACTAAATCGTTTGCATTCATCACTACTGATTTCAATAAATGTTCAGCCAATTTACAAGCAAATAATTGATTTATATATTGTTACAAATCAGCTTGCAAGGTTACTAGCCTGCTAACTTTAGCCCTACCAGCCTGCTAACTTTAGCCCTACCAGCCTGCTAACATTAGCCCTACCAGTGTAGGAGAGTTAAAAAGGTTATTCAATCAAACTTCAAATTATTAGAATAGTACACAATGCAGAACAGAACAACCAGGTTGAGGGTCAGTGGCCAAAGCCCGCGAACAGGAATATTCCAAGTTCAGACAGAAGGGCGGAGTCAGATCGCTATGATCGCCAGGAGCTTTAGTGTCTATTTTTAATTGTTGCGCTACTGGTGCTGCCTGTTGATGTTAGGTAGGCAGCTACAGTAGCTAAATGATGTTAACATCTTCGGGTTTTGTTTCATTAAATGTATTTTATTTCATCTGGGTGCTTGCGTCACCTACTAACACCTGGTACTACCCGTAGCTCCCGTTCTCCTCAGTCCGAGAGAACACAGAGTGAAAGGTATGTGCTGCAGTTTATCCTTTGTAGAAGTCCATAAAGTGAAATAAATAAAACATCCTAAGGTTAATGCTGTAGATATTATTATAATGGAGTGTGAGACTATTGAAACATGTAACTTTCAGAGTTTTATTGTTAATATAGTTTACAGAGTGCTAAAAGTGCTGCTGTTGCTAGCTTGCATGCCTTTCTGTGATGCAGATGGTTAGCTGAGCTGCCGACTGGTGCTTGCGATGCATTATGGGAGATGTAGTTTTGGCCCTTTAAGGTCTGAATGGGGATAGAGGCGATTTCACGTTGTAACTTTTTTGTGTTGCAGTGTTTTTGCACATGAGTTGTGTTTTTTGGTACTGTCAACACTGAAAGCACCTAGCAATGTATTGGGGATGTGAGACAGGATATGTGTTTTACCTTTCTTCATGCTCCTGTACAGAACAACTTGTCACATGGTGCATTGGAGACTGTGTTCCTGTCCTGTCTTTTCACAATACTATTGCAGGTATGGTTCTATTGTCTAAGAATTAAGATTATACATTCGTTGTATTAAGGACTGGTTATTATGTTATACTATGTGTGAATGTGATTTGTGATAGTCCTAGAAAGCACAGAGAGAAAGAACAACTTGTCACATGGTGCATTGGAGACTGTGTTCCTGTCCTGTCTTTTCAGAATACTATTGCAGATCAACACAAGACAGCCGTGGTGTCGCTCTTCATTTCTTGGTTCTCCTGTGGTACATATAAAGACCGCTATTACGTTAGCAACTGGCTATCAACACCTAGCTTACAGCTACATTAAAGTAAACCAAAGTTTTGGAAATACATAACTGCATATAACCTAATGGTTAGATGTGGCTATCTTAGCCAGCCAGTTAACCTAGCCAGCTAACCTTACATCAGTGAAGACCAGCGTACACAGGCAGTAACCCACAGAACAAAACCCTCCAGCAGATAAAAAGAAAAAGCCGAGAGAGCGGCGACTTACCATGATGGGCCCCAGCTGTCAATATGTAAGGACAGTAGGTTGAGTCAGCTACCAAATAAAGCAAGAGCCAGGGAGAGAGGCACTTCTGTTGTGAGAAGCTTAGCTATTTTATCCAGCTAACTAGGCTTGCCAGCTATCATATCACTGCAGATAAAACTTCAGCCAGATATGAAATGTCAATATCAGGCAGAAGCAGTGACTCCGAGCATAGCAGGAACTCGGTTTCCTCTGGGCCTGACCTTTTGAGAATCTGATATAGTCAAGGTGGTGCTAGAGCAGGCAGCTGAGTCAGGATGACTTTCCCGATTTGATCCCAAAGCTAGGCACCGAAAGCATGCTGGTGCTAAACTTGTAGTGCAGGATGCGGCTCCACATGTAGGGATTGTTTATATGGCTAGCTAGTTTGCTACTGAGAATACACCCTGTGTCACATCCTTCGTAACTACGGCTGAATCATGTAAAAATAACTTGTTGTAGGTGCTCGTGCAGCAGGTGTATTGCTATGCCGACAGCCATGGAGTCTGTGTGCTGTCAGAAATACCAGGTCCACGATTAGAGAGGAATGAGAGGGTTTTCTAAAGCAATATTCTAGCTTCCCCACGGTCTGTCTGGATGTCAATGTGCTGCACACAGCCTACAATACATACCAGCAGGACTACACCCAAGGACCTGACATTCCATACTCAACACAAGTTAATTTATAAATAGAATCTTCATGAATCTAATGCAATAATGAAATCAAATAATGTTACCACTCTCCCTACCAATAGTAGTACACTTTTCCCTTTTTATAAAGTTCAGACAGTTGCCTTCAGGCAGTTCATCAGCTGGAATTGGGGCTATCTGGGGTGGTACGACCATGTGCCAATTCCAGTGTATGCAGTCAATGGGATAAGAAATAGGTTCCCAAATTAGGATAACATGCCCTATATGGGATTCAAGTACCATAAAAAATAATAAAAAGGTAAAAACGTTATTGTATTAAGTTAAAATATATGTTATACCAATACTGGTGCATCACTTTAGTCATTAGTTTGTCACATTTCACTTAGTGGTCACAGTACCCATAATATTGATATTTGTGGTGTTGTATATTATTCTTAAATTAAGTCTTAAATTATTTTTTTTACATTTTATGGATGAACAAGTTCCACTGAAAGCTTGGCACAGCAACAGAGACGTGCAGCAATGTGTGTGAGAAGGCTCAAGGAGCCCACTGTCCTGTTACAGAATAAAAGTGCTCCTTACTTTTATTCAATTATCTCAGCTCAGTAATGGATAGTAAACATGAGCAGAGGGGGAACTACTGTGTAAAAAAAGAAAAAGAAAAAAAAAAGAAATGGCAGGTACAGATCTACTCTAGCAGATGTGTATTCTCAGTAGCAAAATAGCAAGCCATTGAGGGAAAATGTTGTCTGAAGAGCTAGCATTGAATTGCAAACAGCATCTCCTTGGTTCGTGTAGGTGAATGTGACCTCAGACCAATTGGCAGTACGCCCATAACATTGTTCAGTCGCATGCAGGAACCAACACTAATAATGAATAATGTATATCATGCTTATGACTTGATTGTATAGCAGAATAAAAGGACTGAGAGGGAACACCCTTTTCAGTGTTTTCATTAATAAGCTTGGATTGAGTTTGAACCTCTCCGGCCGTGATAAAGATGAATTCATGTACATTGAGATTGAGTCCTTAGTGGTGAATTTCCACTACACCATATTACCAATCAGCATTCCCCACACGTGGAGGTACTCCCTGATGAGTCAGGGGCTCAGTCACACAGGCAGCACAAGTAGAAGGGACGAGGACAGGATGCTATAACTGGTATGGTTCACTGTCAATAACGAACACCAACAATTCACAAAACAGTCAACATTTCGAGCAAGGTCTGCAGTGTCGAGTGCCAAGGCATCTCATCACTCCACAAATCCAGAACCATCCACAAAGCCAGACGAATCAATAAAGAAATCACTGCACGATTAGTGTAAACTGCTACATTTCAGCCGAAGACTCAATTCCAATATGAAAAAGAAAGAAAACAATCTTAACACTCACTACTGTAAGTCGGTCTGAAGAACTACGTCTGCTAAATGACTCAAATGTAATTTAAAATGTGTGAAGACAGGTGCTCATGGTGTGCGAGCAGCCTTAAAACAACGTATATACTCCCTCACTGCCTGGTCCTTCATGGGACACTGAAACTGGCTACAGAGTGGTGGAGGTGATTCCAGGATCCTGGGGTCTGACTCCTCCAGGGGGCCAAACCATAGCTTTGACTATTTTGGCAGCATAGTCTGTAAAGACACATAATAAACAGGAATTTTCACAATATCTGTAGACTTCAATAAAAAAAAACTTGATAGAATATAAAGCAATCTTACCGTAGGTGGTTTTGGTCTTCACTGGCTGAATTGTGTAGCCACCCTTCTTGGCATTTGGGAAGGAGAGGGAGTACCTGAGCAGGCTGTCTTTTCTCACTGCCTGCGTCAATCCACTGTTCTCATTGTAATGCAAGGTATGATCTAAAATAAAATGAAAGGATACAAAAAGAGGTCGACCGATTATGATTTTTCAACGCCGATACCGATTATTGGAGGACCAAAAAAGCCAATACCGATTACATCGGTCCATTTAAAAAAAAAAGTTTTTGTAATAATGACAATTACAACACTGAATGAACACTTATTTTAACTTAATATAATACATCAAAATCAATTTAGCCTCAAGTAAATAATGAAACATGTTCAATTTGGTTTAAATAATGCAAAAACAAAGTGTTGGAGAAGTAAAAGTGCAATATGTGCCATGTAAAAAATCTAACGTTTAAGTTCCTTGCTCAGAACATGAGAACATATGAAAGCTGGTGGTTACTTTTAACAGGAGTCTTCAATATTCCAAGGTAATACGTTTTAGGTAGTAGTTATTTAATGGAATTCCTCTCCAGAGGAGGAGTAGCAAGGATCAGACCAATGTGCAGCGTGGTAAGTGTCCATAATTATATATTTAACCTCTAGCGACGAGCAATCCCGTATCCGGGAGCGTAATCATAGCCTCAAGCACATTACCATAACGCAACGTTTCCTATTCATGAAAATCGCAGATGAAATAAATATTCAAACACAATATATTTGTTATATTATATTTATATATTTGCCTTTTGTTAACAACACTGTCATCTCAGATTTTCAAAATATGCGTTACAGCCAAAGCTACACAAGCATTTGTGTAAGAGTATTGATAGCCTAGCACAGCATTAAGCCTAGCATTCAGCAGGCAACATTTTCACAAAAACAAGAAAAGCATTCAAATAAAATCATTTACCTTTGAAGAACTTCAGATGTTTTCAATGAGGAGACTCAGTTAGATAGCAAATGTTCATTTTTTCCCAAAATATTATTGGTGTAGGAGAAATCGCTCCGTTTTGTTCATCACTTTTGGCTAAGAATTTTTTTTTTAAATTCATTCACTACAACGCCGAACTTTTTTCCAAATTAACTCCATAATATCGACAGAAACATGGCAAACGTTGTTTAGAATCATCCTCAAGGTGTTTTTCACATATCTATTCGATGATAAATCCTTCGTGGCAGTTGGGTTTCTCCTCAGTAGCAAACGGAAAAGTACTTGCAGCTGGAGATTACGCAATAATTGCAATGGAGGACACCAAGCGACCACCTGGTAAATGTAGTCTCTTTAGGGTCAATCTTCCAATGATATGCCTACAAATACGTCACAATGCTGCAGACACCTTGGGGAAAACGTGGAAAAGGTAAGCTGACTCCTAGCTCCTCCACAGCCATATAAGGAGTCATTGCCATGAGGCGGTTTCAAAAAATGCAGCACTTCCTGATTGTATTTTTATCTGTTTTTTTTTGTGTAATATCAGTTCTGTGGCACTCACAGACAATATCTTCGCAGTTTTGGAAACGTCAGTGTTTTCTTTCCAAAGCTGTCAATTATATGCATAGTCAAGCATCTTTTCGTGACAAAATCTTGTTTAAAACGGGATTTTTTTTCATCCAAACATTAAAAGAGCACCCCCTATATCGAAGAAGTTAATAAATCAACTGAACAAAAACACAAACAACCAAAACAGTCCCATATGGTGAAAACACTAACACAGGATACAACCACCCACAAAACACAATAGAACCTGGCTACCTAAATATGGCTCCCAATCAGAGACAACGACTGACACCTGCCTCTGATTGAGAACCATACTAGGCCAAACACATAGAAATATAACAACAGAACAAAGCATAGAAAAACAACATAGAATGCCCACCCCAACTCACGCCCTGACCAACTAAAATAAAGACATAAAACAGGAACTAAGGTCAGAACGTGACAAGTTATTATAGGACAATTTCTCTGTACGATTTGCATTTCACATACCTTTGACTATTGGATGTTCTTATAGGCACTTTAGTATTGCCAGTGTAACAGTATAGCTTCTGTCCCTCTCCTCCCCCTACCTGGGCTCGAACCAGGAACAGATCGACAACAGCCACCCTCGAAGCAGCGTTACCCATCGCTCCACAAAAGCCGCGGCCCTTGCAGGGCAAGGGGGACAACCACTCCAAGTCTCAGAATGAGTGACGTTTGAAACTCTATTAGCGCCCACCCCGCTAACTAACTAGCCATTTCACATCGGTTACACCAGCCTAATCTCGGGAGTTGATAGGCTGAAGTCATACACAGCTCAATGCTTGAAGCACAGCGACGAGCTGCTGGCAAAATGCACGGAAGTGCTGTTTGAATGAATGCTTACGAGCCTGCTGGTGCCTACCATCGCTCAGTCAGACTGCTCTATCAAATCATAGACTTAATTATAACATAATAACACACAGAAATACGAGCCTTAGGTCATTAATATGGTCGAATCCGGAAACTATCATCTCGAAAACAAGACGTTTATTCTTTCAGTGAAATACGGAACAGTTCCATATTTGACCTAACGGGTGGCATCCATAAGTCTAAATATTCCCCGTTACATTGCACAACCTTCAATGTTATGTCATAATTACATAAAATTAGGCGACCCAAACTGTTGCATATACACTGACTCTGCGTGCAATGAACGCAAGAGAAGTGACACAATTTCACCTGGTTAATATTGCCTGCTAACCTGGATGTCTTTTAGCAAAACATGCAGGTTTAAAAATATATACTTCTGTGTATTGATTTTAAGAAAGGCATTGATGTTTATGGTTAGGTACAGTCGTGCAACGATTGTGCTTTTTTTCGCAAATGCGCTTTGGTTAAATCGTCCCCCTTTTGGCGAAGTTGGCTGTCTTTGTTAGGAAGAAATAGTCTTCACAGAGTTCGCAACGAGCCAGGTTTGCAGGCAATATTAACTAAATATGCAGGTTTAAAAATATATACTTGTGTATTGATTTTCAGAAAGGCATTGATGTTTATGGTTAGGTCCACACGACAGTCCTTTTTCGCGAATACGCACCGCATCGATTATATGCAACGCAGGATAAACCAGTAATATCATCAACAATGTGTAGTTAACTAGTGATTAGGATTGATTAATTGTTTTTTATAAGATAAGTTTAATGCTAGCTAGTAACTTACCTTGGCTTCTTACTGCATTCGCGTAACAGGCAGTCTCCTCGTGGAGTGCAATGTAATCAGGTGGTTAGAGCGTTGGACTAGTTAACTGTATGGTTGCAAGATTGAATCCCTGAGCTGACAAGGTAAAAACCCGAACAAGGCAGTTAACCCACCGTTCCTAGGCCGTCATTGAAAATAAGAATGTGTTCTTAACTGGCTTGCTTAGTTAAATAAATGATAAATAAAGGTGTATTTTTTAAATGTATTTTTTATCAGCCAAATCGGTGTCCAAAAATACAGATTTCCGATTGTTATGAAAACTTGAAATCGGCCATTCCGATTAATCGGTTGACCTCTAATACAAAATAAGCATAGGATACATTTGATGGGTTGGTGACAATTGAGAGACAAACAATGGAAAGGGCTTTGATACACTTGACTGTTATAATGAACATTTCAGTAGTTGAAAATTATCTTACTTTGAAATGGCTTTACCAAACTTGCATGCATTCCCTTGTAGGAGAAGGCAGTGTTTTTCCTCAGGAAGTGCAGCGTGATATGCCTTTAGCCCTGATGTCTGGTAGTCAGTGGATAGTTGCCCGATGTACTTCAAGATCAATGCCCCATGTACAATATTCTTCAACCTCACTGAGGAGTCTGGAATTAAATGGAAAAAAACCCAGAATTAACCATTATATTGTCTGTTCTGTAAAAACTAATGTACTACATGTAGGATATGGACACTCCTTTGTCCATTCCTCTGCTTGCAGTGGTGTATGAGGACACAAAGTCATGACTGATATCAGTAGGTTGGTTCTATATGTGATACAGTGCAACTTTCTATTTTGGCACAATCATTTCCCTGCTTTCTTCAGGAGTCGTTGATAATGGAGTTCCAACTTCAGCACACCCTCTCTAGAGTGCCCGCTTCTCGATATTCTTGCATAGAGCCAATCACAGTGGGAAATACAAATGGTAATACAAATGTATACATCAATGAGTAAAAAATCATACCCAGTTAATCATACCTACTCATATTTCAAACATCCAGCGTGGTGTTACTCACCATTCAGTGAATTATTGCCAATATATATCAATACAGGGGTATCCATTCAGATTTGATATTTAATATTTTTCATTTCATGTGACATTTAGTAACCAATATTTATGCAACTGATAATATTTTGGTACAATTATATCGTTTACAAACAATGGAGTAAAATGAGCTTATCATTTGGGTTGGACATCGCATACTATTATTAATAAATGGCATCAACATATTGCAAAACCAATTAACCCAATCAACTGACCAAACAATTGACGTGCAAGACCAATTAACAAATATGTGCAAAGCAACACATATCTTGGTCCATCTTAGTATGAAAAACAGAATGTCAAGTTTGTGCATGGTATGTAAGTTCAGTATTACTTTTCAACCAATCCAATGCATTTTTGATGAACATTACATTTTTGGAAATCAGCAACACTAAAAAGAATTCAACAGCTGAAAAATTAAACAAACAAATGGATCAAACAAAGACAAACACTACCACTTTTCAAGCCTGCTGAAGGTGGTATGGTAAACACCAGCCCCTGCTCTACCAGGGGCATGGTTGAGGTGGTCTCCCACAGCTCTGTGTATGACTGCCCCTGCAACACAAAAATAAACACATTTATTATAACACAGTTATATTATATAAAACTGTCAAAGTAATGGATACGGCTCATCTATGGCCTCTGTTATACCCGGCACTTAAATGCTACTTCTGTCATCCGATCACTCCAAGCTGCATTAGTTCTGTATGCACGAAAGTCACATTCTGCTCACATTAGGTTCAGATTTGCCAGGACTTGGTATTTGGTATTTATGGGCATTGTGTTCGGAGTTTGACAGTCTGGACGCAATCAGGCCACTGAATATGCATAAGCAATATAAAGAGATGGGGTGAATGAGTGGGAAAAAGTACATTCTAAACAGATTACTTTCCTAATAACAAAGAACAAATGTGTGTGCCTGAGGGTAAATAAACTTTCAGAAAGTGAAAAGGGGCAAGAAATTACATGAATATCAGTGGACAATTTGCACTAATGTAAATTAACATAGATAATGGAACATATTCCCTTTTGCTTACGCGATGAACTGCTAAGGCAGGGTCTCCATAACTCAGTTCTCGGGACCCCAATGGGTGCACGTTTAGTTTTTTTGCCCTAGCACTATACAACTGATTCAAATAATCAATTAATCATCTAGCTTTGATCATTTGAATCAGCTGTTTAGTGTTAGGAAAAAAAAAAAAACGTGCACCCTTGGGGTCCTGAGGACCGAGTTTGGGAAATGCTTCGCTAAGTGGATATACATATTTGTCATCTAAACCATGTGTGACATCTCACCTCTCTAGCTGTAGACAGCTCTCTGACTGAGCTCCACACTCCCCAGGGTCCTTAGAGGAGAGGAAGGCTGGGGAGAGCGAGAGGGATGGAAGGATGAATGGATCAATCATTCAACAAGTCAGTAAAATAAAGAGAGCGTTAATAAGCTTATATGTCCATCTCCCACCCATGGAGAGACCTGTATATGGTATCTTATCTACTGGAGAGTCTCGGAGGTAGCGAGGCGGGGCAGCTCAGCTCATCTCCTGGTCAGCTGACATATCATAGGGGGTGAGTGAACCCTCACACAAACATAGGACAGGGACATAGAGCCTAGTTAATACAATACTACTATGGTGTCTTTTTGTAAATACTAACTCTGCTATGGTTTGTTGGACAAAGCCTAGTGGGGAAATTCATTTTGTGTAGTTTTTGGATAAACAGAAAATAAGGTCTGTGATAAATACAGGCTAAGGAAATCTCCCTACTAATATGTGTCGATTCACACAACGAGACGTGCTGGGCTCGTCAACAACAGTACTGCCCACAGAGAGTTTTTTCTTTAGGGGTAGGCGGCCCCACACCAGATGCTCACTCATGGGTTGGAGCGTTACTGCTCTCTTCAACTTAATGGTGCCCACTTTATCTGGGATGGAGTCTCCTCTCCATCTCTCCAGATTTGATAGGAAACGCAGGAACTGGCTGTCATCACACTGGCCAGAAGGACCTGGGGTACCCACCACCCGCCAGTAGCTGTCATCACACTGGCCAGAAGGACCTGGCATACCCACCACCCGCCAGTAGCTGTCATCACACTGGCCAGAAGGACCTGGCGTACCCACCACCCGCCAGTCGCTGTCATCACACTGGCCAGAAGGACCTGGCGTACCCACCACCCGCCAGTCGCTGTCATCACACTGGCCAGAAGGACCTGGCGTACCCACCACCCGCCAGTCGCTGTCATCACACTGGCCAGAAGGACCTGGCGTACCCACCACCCGCCAGTAGCTGTCATTTGATTTGAACTGTCTAATCAGAGACTTCAACACGTTAGTGCCCACAATGAGTTCATCAACCTGCCCATCTACAATAATCAATGGGACGACATAACTGAAGCCATAAAGCTGTATTTTTAAGTCACACATGCCCACTGGGCTAGTTTGCGTCCCACCACAACCCACTAGGATGATGTCTGAAGGAGCTAGAAAGTTCCCCTCTACCACTCCTGCCTCCTTCAACCGAGGTACAATATCTGCGTGCAGAGTAGTAGCCATGGACCCACTATCTAACATCCCCTTCAGCTCAACTTTATCCTATACAGCACGGTGGTGTGAAACAAACTGTCATTCTGAGTAATTCTCATTGTGTTCTGAAAAATTACTGTGTTGTTCTTGGGAACTGACTCACAAAATAAGAATAAACAGATTCAGATATCATCATCAGTGGAGGAAAAATTAGACTGCCCCACATTGCTCTCCTCAGAATGGAGGCTTTCTAGTTTTCCTGAGACCTGCCAGTCTGTCCACATCCAGGGCTCTTCCGCTTCCCAGTCTCACTACAGTCAAAGCTCAAGTGGCCAGGAGAGAAGCACTTGAAACACAGCTGGTGCATCTGACAGTGAGCTTTGGTCCAGTGATTAGTGCTTCCACAGACAGCGCGCTCACGCTCATGTTGCTAGCACAGACTGGAATATGTTCTGGGATTCTTCCGATGGAATTGATGAGTACACCACATCTGTCACTGGCTTTATCAATAAGTTCATTGAGGACGTCGTCCCCACAGTTACTGTACGTACATACCCCAACCAGAAGCCATGGATTACAGGCAACATTCGCACCGGGCTAAAGGGTAGAGCTGCCGCTTTCAAGGAGCGGGACTCTAACCCGGAAGCTTATAAGAAATCCCGATATGCCTTCCGATGAATCATCAAACAGGCAAAGCGTCAATACAGGACTAAGATCAAATCGTACTACACTGGCTACAATGCTCGTTGGATGTGGCAGGGCTTGAAAATTATTACAGACTGCAAAGGGAAGCACAACCGAGAGTTGCCCAATGACACGAACCTACCAGACGAGCTAAATTACCGCTATGCTCGCTTCAAGGCAAGTAACACTGAAACATGCATGAGAGGATCAGCTGGTCTGCATGACTGTGTGATCACGCTCTCCGCAGCCGATGTGAGCAAGACCTTTAAACAGGTCAACATTCACAAGGCCGCTGGACCAGATGGATTGCCAGGACGTGTAGTCCGAGCATGCGCTGACCAACTGGCAAGTGTCTTCACATTATCAACCTCTCCCTGTCCGAGTCTGTAATACCAACACATTTCAAGCAGACCACCATAGTCCCTGTGCCCAAGAACACTAAGGTAACCTGCCTAAATGACTTCTGACGCGTAGCACTCACGTCTGTAGCCATGAAATGCTTTGAAAGGCTGATCATGGTTCACATCAACACCATTATCCCAGAAACCCTAGACCCACTCCAATTTGCATACCACACCAACAGATCCACAGATGATGCAATCTCTAATACTCCACACTGCCCTTTCCCACCTGGACAAAAGGAACACCTATGTGAGAATTCTATTCATTGACTACAGCTCAGCATTCAACACCATAGTGCCCTCAAAGCTCATCACTAAGCTAAGGACCCTGGGACTAAACACCTCCCTCTGCAACTGGATCTTAGACTTCCTGACGGGCTGCCCCCAGGTCTTAAGAGTAGGTAACAAAACATTTGCCACGCTGATCCTCAACAAGGGGGCCCCTCAGGGGTGCATGCTCAGTCCTCTCCTGTTCTCTTTGTTTACCCATGACTGCACGGCCAGGCACAACTCAAACACCATCATTAAGTTTGCTGATGACACAACAGTGATATGCCTGATCACAACAACGATGAGACAGCCTATAGGGAGGAGGTCCGAGACCTGACCATCGACCGCAAGGCACTACAGATGATAGTGCGTACGTCCCAGTACATCACCAGGGCCAAGCTTCCTGCCATCGAAGACCTCTATACTAGGCGTGTCAGAGACTCCAGCCACCCTAGGTATAGACTGTTTTCTCTGCTACCGCACGGCAAGCGGTACTGGAACGACAAGTCTAGGTCTAAGAGACTTCTAAGCAGCTTCTACCCCCAAGCCAGCTACTTTCTGTTATTATCTATGCATAGCCACTCTAATAACCCTACCTGCATGTATATAATTACCTAAATTATCTCGACACCAGTACCCCCGCACATTGACACATTGACTCTGAACCGGTACCCCCTGTATATAGTCCCGGTATTGTTATTTACTGCTGCTCCTTAGTTATTTGTTCATCTCTGACTTTTTTTTTAGGTATTTTCTGAAAACTGCATTGTTGGTTAAGGGCTTGTAAGTAAGCATTTCACTGTAAGGTCTACACCTGTTGTTTTCGGCGCATTTAATTATGGGTGAACATGGAGTACAGGAGGAGACTAAGTACACACCCCTGAGGGTCCCCAGTGTTGAGGATCAGTGTGGCAGACGTGTTGTTTTCTACTCTTACCACCTGGTGGCGGCCCTTCAGGAAGTCCAGGATCCAGCTGCAGAGGGCGGTGTTTAGTCCGAGCTTAGTGATGAGCTTCGTGGGCACTATTTTGTTAAACATTGAGCTGTAGTCAATGAACAGCATTCTCACATTTTCTTTTGCGGTGACGTGTGTTCCTTTTGTCAAGGTGGGAAAGGGTAGTGTTCATACATACAATCCAAAAGTTAATTTTGGATTGTGCTTGATGTACCCTTAAATTGGTTGGTCATCATAATGCCGTTGTAACCTGCATGGTCTCAAAAATTCCCCAGAAAACGCCTGGGTTCAAGGAGTCAGTCGACTCGTCATGGGCCCGCAGTGCTGTCTCACAATTGCCAAAGAATTGAATGCATACTATAATTCTGGCAAGCACATACCTATTCTCCTCCGTTTGTTGGTTGTGAAGGTCAATGGGTCGACTATATGCAGTGTCTAGCTGAGCCACAATGTTTGATTTCCCCAGTAATCAGAGTTTAACAGCTTTGTCTATATGTGATGCACAATTGTCATGTTTTTGAGACACTTTCAGACACGTTTTAAATCCTTAAACCCAGACTTGGACCACTAACCCTCTCCACTGAATAGCAGGCAGGGGACGCAAAATAGTGATTGCTTCGAGATGCTTGCAGTTAGCCACTGATTCCTTCCAAACCACTCATCGTTGAATTTGCAATTTCCGACTTGTGTAATGTTTATGTCCAATGGCCGATAAGCACCAATACATTTTATCTCTAATTTCTCTTCACATGACAAGGATTGAGAAGGATTTGCCGGTAGATTGTTGATTTCAGTCATGATGATGACTGCTAGCTTGCTAACTAAGATTATGAAAGTATGATGACATGATCATTCCAATCAGCTACTGTAGATATAACATGATTTGACGTAATTCTATCTGTGGTCAATGACCTTGAGACTTCTTGAATGGGCACTTCTAATGTAGCTTATAGCAGCACCCAAGGGGCTTGAATTTTCGAGCTCTCCCCATAATTCTGCGGTGATGTAGTGTCTCCATGAGTGACAGAACACTGAGCCAATCACGGCACAACTAGAGAACATTATCAACCCCTACGCTCTGCATTTCCGCTGGCTGCACCACCACCACAGAAAGCACTGATCTAGGCTGAAACACCTGTATTTTGGAGCTGCCTTATTCAAGAAAGCAAAAAAGAGACCTAGTTTGTATGCAGCGTTATTAACAATTTTTTTTGTTTTTACATGGTTTGCAAACTGATATATGACACGTATTAATGCCAAAATAACATGTTAAACAGGCCGTTTGAGGTAGCCTAGTGGTTAGAGCATTGGGCCAGTAACCAAAAGGTTGCTAGATCAAATCCCGACATGGCTGACAAGGTAAAAATCTGTCATTCTACCCCTGAACAAGGCAGTTAACCCACTGTTCCTAGGCTGTCATTGTAAATAAGAATATGTTCTGAACTGACTTGCCTAGTTAAATAAAGGATAAATAAAAAATGTGAAAAGATATGGTATTGCTGGATATTGACTCATTAGATATCCTGAGATAGGCTTATGTGTACATCTTATTTTCTCTATATGATGACAAATACTGACAGTTGGCCTACATGGCATATTTTCTCAGCACATACAATGCATATCAGGATATTGATATTGATATGCTAAATAAGAACAATTCCTGAAGCTTATTTGAGTTTTGAGGACATGCACATTAATTTGACAAATATTAAATCCATATCATTCTTGCAGACACTAGGTATAATTTTTAAAGGTGTGATCAATCCGCAAGCTATAAGCACTGTAACTGGTAGCCTAGCAACAAGAATTTGATATTTTTCCAACTGAAGGTTTGCCATGATGATGGCGACAATGTCAGATGTGATCTGAGAGCTCTCCTCAAAGAATACACAAAAAAATCTACCGCTAAACTTTGTTTCAACAAGTCAAAATACGTTTCTATTTACTTCTCAGACACCCTAAAATGTCGTCAAATTATAATATTTATTTCGGAAAGAAGTATGTTCAATAGGAAACCGATTTTAGCAGGTGCATAATGTCTTCATGGCATGCGCAAACTTGAATTTCCAAGACTGTGTCCCTCTAATAAAACTGATATTTCGTATGTGTTTTTGAAGTTATATGCCTGAAACCTTGAACATAGACTGCTGACACCCCGTGGAAGCCATAGGAATTGCATCTAGGGAGCTAATTTTCAATATGACATTTCTCTTGCATTTCTATGAGGATGGTCTCTCAACAACAACAAAAAGATTCTGGTTGTTTTTTCTTTGGATTTTCTCCTACCATATCTATTGTGTTATATTCTCCTACATATTTTAACATTTCTAAAAACGTCAAAGTGTTTTCTTTCTAATGGTACCAATTATATGCATATCCTGGCTTCAGGGCCTGAGCTACAGGTAGTTTACTTTGGGCACGTCATTCAGACAGGAAGTGGAGAAAAATGGTTTACAGTGCCTTCAGAAAGTATTTATACCCCTTCACCTATTTCACATTTTGTTGCATTACAGCCTGAATTAAACATGTATAAAAATATATATAATAATATCACCCATCTACACACAATAAGCAATAATGACAAAGTGAAAACATGTTTTTTGACATTTCTGCACACTTATTGAAAATTAAATACAGAAATATTTAATTTACATAAGTATTCACACCCCAGAGGCAATAGTTGGTAGAATCCCTGTTGGGAGCTATTACAGCTGTGAGTTTTGGGGGGTTAGGCTCTGAGCTTTCTGAAACTGGATTGTGCAACATTTGCCCAATTTTTTTATTTTCTAAATTCTTCAAGCTCTGTACAATTGGTTGTTGATCATTGCTAGAGAACCATTTTCAGGTCTTGCCATAGACTTTGAAGTAGATTTTAAGTCAAAACTGTAACTCTGTCACTCAGGAACATTCTCTCTTTTCTTGGTAAGCAACTCCAGTGTAGATTTGGCCTTGTTTTAGGTTATTGTCCTGCTAAAAGGGAAATTCATCTTCCAGTGTCTGGTGCAAAGGTCTGTGTATCGTTTGTTCATTGGTTATTCCATTCAAATCAGTGGAAAAGCAGGAAATGGGTCATGTATTGTGTTTGGTTTCAGAATTTTATGAATGAAAATCGGAAATCAACAAGTTCTCATTTATGGTGTGCAAATGGAGCATTGATTAACAGAAAACAAATAGCGCCAAAATATATCCCAGATTTTGTTTTCCATTTTGTTCATACAATACATGCCCTCTAATAGAATATTGATTGTGCATAACGGGTGTTTGGTTACAGTCTGGGTTAAGCTGCAATGTTGGATTAGACATTTGTGTGACAGGATGATACAAATTGGAACATTAGCTAAGATAAATACATATAACTCAACAACAAATGAACAAAGTTGGCTTGCACCACCTGGCTAGCTAGCATTAGCCGGCTAACTGACTAGCTAGCAAGCTGGCTAACCGACTAGCTAGCAGGCTGGCTAGCCAGCCCTACCTGGCTACTGGCTATCGTTATGCTAGCTAGTGAAAGTCAATTAGTTCCTCAACCTGCTACAAGATGAAGCTGCCCAGCCAGAGGTGTACCTGCTGCAGAAAGGTGATATTTCTACATTGCTGTTTGCAGCTAACTTCACTAGATCTTCTTGCTGGCTGATGTTGGTGCTTATTAACTGAGTAGGTTAATAATTAACTGCAGTTAATGTAAATGGTTACCTGTCTGGGCCTTTGCATATGTATTTCTTACACATAAAACACAACAATATCCAGTTAAACTACAGTCAATGCTGATATTGTGTGTGTGGGTTCATAATATGCCTGCAGGAGAAGAGCACATTATGGCATCTGAACAGATCATCATGAACTTCATTCAGTTACATCAGCCAATGCAGTAAGTTTTTAAAATCAGCCTTTTTATTGGTGTGGGTATAATTCACAAACCTCCTTGTCTGCTCACAGAAAGGCAGATGTAGAAAAGGCTATGTGTGAGGATAATACATGAATCGCTAGGACAATTGTCCTTTTCTGAATGTATACATGCCACCTTTCAAGGGCTGATAATCTATTTTACAGATCCAGTCTGATATTACTTGATTACGGATTCCCCCTACACTCTCCTTCTCTCTCATTCACAGGACCATTCCAACAGTCCAGTCACTCAGCCCTATCCAGAAACTCTCAAGGTCCTACACTACTTCCTCCTACAACACCCTGATGAGAAGCAAAAGCCTGGCCCGATGACTGCAATTTGCATATCTCTCTAACCCTGCAGTACCCTGTCATGCTGAGACAATCAGACTCTAGAACAGTATTATACCATTTAAAAAAAAAAATGCTTAACAGTTATGCAATGATCTCTCTTTCTCTCTCTGCCATGCTCACAGTTCACTCACTCAGCCAGTAGGCTGGGTGATGGCACCTACAGGCCTGTTTGAGGGACAACTGGACAGAACATATCAGAATGCTTGGACCTCGGCCGAGACTCACCTCTCCTTCCCAGTCTTTCAAGGAAAGCACCTACTTTACACTTCCTGTTTGGCATGATGATCTCTAGGTGTGTCTCTTTGTCACGTTGTGTGGTATATTGCCTATAGATGACTCCTAGACACTTTCACATAGTTTGCCTCTAAATTGGTGTCCACATCAGGCTATTTACTTGCTACCTGTGTGTTAGAATAATGTGTCCCTTTCACATAATTTGAATGATTCCTCCACTGCCACATGCTCTGTCTTTCTCGTCTCGCCATGATACATTATGGGAAGTTGCTTTGCTGTTGGCACCAATCCCACGCTGCCAGTAGTTTTTTTGGCTCTGGGTTAAACAAAGTAAAACACACCATTCCATCTCTTCATTTCAACAATGTGTACAAATGTGGTATGTTTGGTATTTTTTGGTAAGTAAATCTTACTCATTTGTGCCCCTGTTTCGGAAACTCAGTCATATTTTTCCCCCTATTTTCAACTTCAGTACCAAAATGTTCTGGCTGCTCCCATAGGATACATTAAAAAAAGTGTGCAATGTTAAAAGCTCTTGTATGGTGTTTATCATTAGAAATGTGGTTGGCACTATGCTGGCCCAAAGGTTCCATGGTCACAATAAAGCTAGATTATGATTCAGAATGTCATGGGAATTTTCTACCAGAATATTTTTGACCAGGATAACAGAGGACCTACTCCCAAATACCTCTGGATTTCCAGATTGACACAGATAATGCCTCAACACTCACCAGCCAATCAGTGTTTGCAACTCGGTAGCATTGGAAATGACACCCTTCAAGTACAGAGAAAATATCCAAATTAATGGAATGCCCTTAATTTGCAATGCGGATGTTGCTTTGATGGATACTAAATATGACTGTTTGTGATCAATAATACAAAAACAGGAGTGGAAATGTAATGAAGTACAGTGACAGTATTTTTATGTTCCAGCAGATGGCAGTAATCCACCTTCAATAACTGAGTAGGCCAACTGAGCAGCCCAAATTAGTGGGGGCAGGTTGCAGGAGGTTTAGGCTTGAGATCCAAAGGCCTTGAATTCAGACAAAATGTGCCTGTAATCCAAATCAAGCAGCTTGAGTGCCATTACTCAGTGTTGAAGCCAACCTAGTCATAGACTGTTCTCTCTGCTACCGCACGGCAAGCGGTAACGGAGCGCCAAGTCTAGGTCCAAGAGGCTTCTAAACAGCTTCTACCCCCAAGCCATAAGACTCCTGATCATCTAGTCAAATGGCTACCCAGACTATTCACATTGCCCTCCCCTCTCCACACCACTGCCACTCTCTGTTGTTATCTATGCATCTTCAATTTAATAACTCTACCTACATGTACATACTACCTCAACTAACCGGTGCCTCCATACATTGACTCTGTACCAGCACCCCCTGTATATATTGTTATTTTTTACTGCTCCTCTTTAATTACTTGTTACTTTTATCTCTTATTCTTATCTGTATTTTTTGAAACTGCACTGTCGGTTAGGGGCTCGTAAGTATTTCACTGTAAGGTCTACATCTGTTGTATTCAGCGCAAGTGACTAATAAGATTTGATTTGATTTGACCTGGATTGCTTTTCCAACAGTCTTGGAGGAGTTCCCACATATGCTGAGCACTTGTTGGCTGCTTTTACTTCACTCTGCAGTCCAACTCACCCCAAACCATCTCAATTGAGTTGAGGTCGGGGGATTGTGGAGGTCAGGTCATCACTCTCCTTTTGGTCAAATAGACCTTACACAGCCTGGAGGTGTGTTAGTTAATTGTCCTGTTGAAAAACAAATGATAGTCCCACTAAGTGCAAACCAGATGGGATGGTGTATCGCTGCAGAATGCTGTGGTAGACATACTGGTTAAGTGTGCCTTGAATTCTAAATAAATCACTGACAGTGTCACCAGCAAAGCACCCCCACACCATCACATCTCAAATTTCTGCCCTGCTAGAGCTGCCCCGATCAACTATAAGTGCTGTTATTGTGAAGTGGAAATTTCTAGGAGCAACAACAACTCAGCCCCGAAGTGGTAGGCCACACAAGCTCACATAACACTCTCTACCAAGTTCCAAAATGCCTCTGGAAGCAACGTCAGCACAAGAACTGTTCGTCAGGAGCTTCATGAAATAGGTTTTCATGGCCGAGCAGCTGCACACAAGATCTCCACCATGGAGGAGTGGAAACACGTTTTCTGTCGTGAAGAATCACTCTTCACCAGGAGAATGCACAGTGCCAACCATTAAGTTTGGTGGTGGGGGAATAATGGTCTGGGGCTGTTTTTCATGGTTCGGACTATGCCACTTAGTTCCAGTGAAGGGAAATATTAACCTTACAGCATACAATGACATTCTAGATGATTCTGTGCTTCCAACTTTGTGGCAGCAGCTTGGGGAAGGCCCTTTCCTGTTTCAGAATGACAATACCCCGGGCACAAAGTGAGGTCCATACAGAAATGGTTTGTCGAGATCGGTGTGGAAGAACTTGACTGGTCTGCACAGAGCCCTAACCTTAACATCATCAAACACCTTTGTGATGAATTGGAACGCAAACTGCAAGCCAGCCCTAATCGCACAACATCAGTGCCCGACCTGTGGCTGAATGGAAGTAAGTCCCCATAGCAATGTCCCAACATCTAGTGGAAAGCCTGCCCAGAAGAGTGGAGGCTGTTATAACAGCAACGGGGGGGGACCAACTACATATTACTGCCCATGATTTTGGAATTAATTGTTTGATGAGCAGGTGTATCTATCTAGTAGAACTCAGAGGGTTTTCTTTAATGAAAGCTTCTCTAATGTCAAATATGTAGGGTGTGGGGTACCGCAGGGCAGTTCTCTAGGCCCTCTACTTTTTCTATTTTACCAATGACATGCCACTGGCATGAAACAAAGCCTGTGTGTCCATGTATGCTGATGATTCAACCATATACGTGTCAGCAACCACAGCTAATGAAGTCCCTGAAACCCTTAACAAAGAGTTGAAGTCAGTCTTTTGGAAAGGGTGGCCACTAATAAACTGGCCCTGAACATCTCTAAAATTAAAAGCATTGTATTTGGTACAAGTTGAGGAGACTAAATTACTTGGTGTTACCTGAGATTGTAAACTGTTATGGTCAAAAAATCCAATTTCAATGGTTGTAAAGATGGGGAGAGGTCTGTCCGTAATTGTAACGTTCATCGTTAAGGGTAGACCAAGGCGCAGCGTGATTTGGGTTCATCATATTTTATTAAAATGTGAACCAGGGAAAAAAACAAACAATACAACGAACGAAAAGCTTCGTCGTGCAAAATACATGCAACCAAACAAAGACAAGATCCCACAACTGAAGGTGGGAAGAAGGACTGCCTAAGTATGACCCCAATCAGAGACAACGATAGACAGCTGCCTCTGATTGGGAACCATACTAGGCCAACAAAGAAAAAGAAAAACATAGATATACAAAAACTAGAGTACCAACCCTAGTCACACCCTGACCTAACCAAAATATAGAGAATAAACAGGGATCTCTAAGGTCAGGGTGTGACAGTAATAAAGAGATGTTCTGCTTTTTTGACACCACACTCCACAAAGCAAGTCCTGCAGGCTCTAGTTTTGTCTTATCTTGATTACTGTCCAGCCATGTGGTCAGGTGCTGCTAAGAAAGACCTAGTTAAGCTGCAGCTGGCCCAGAACAGAGTGGCATGTCTTGCTCTTCATTGTAATCAGAGAGCTAATATAAATACTATGCATGCCAGTTTCTCTTGGAAAAGAGTTGAGGAGAGACTGACTGCATCATTTATTTTTATGAGAAGCATTAATATGTTAAATTCCAAATGTTTTGAAATTCAACATTTTTCATGCCTCTGACATGCAGTAATGATAAAAAGTGGTGTAATAGCGTACATTTTACTTGACATTTTGTTCTAATAATTTTGATCGGCTCTTGTTTTACCAGTACGGCGTACCCCCACTATTTATTTTGCCTGGTCGCCGTGCCGGTTACTTTTACCCCTGGGTACAAGACTGTGTACATATCCAAGTATGGGTAGCTGCAGCCCAATATGGCGAACGGTGGTGTATGGAAAGAGAATCAGCTAATTGGGCAGATTTGCTGTCACTCAAGAATGTTTTGCGTGGTTGATTAGGCTGCACAACAAGTCGATGTGCCAGCGATCAGTGCACCGGTGTTGTTAAGGCCTGCCTGCCGACTTGAAGTGCTTCCTACTGGGTATCACTGTCATGTCGCCAGCGATAGCTTACGTGAACATTTCTTTCTCTTACACGGTTTTATTTCAAATAAGATATCAGCCAACACAAGAAATACATGTAGTTCCGAAAGTTAATCAGTAAGGATAGTCAGAATGGATCGTCATTTCATTCATCTATTAAACTATAATTCACATCACTTCCTATCTCACTCACCAGCATTGCAGGTATTTGTATTTTAGTGGTTTTAATGATACCTCATCAGAATATCAGGTACTTAAGGTTGTAAGGCTGTGTCTATAATGTTATCTCATCAGTATAGCTAGTATTTATAGGGTAATTTTTATGTTACCGTATCAGCATAGCAGGTATTTATATGGTAGTGTTTATAACGGTAGCTCATTAGCATAGCAGGTATCCATAGTAGTGTTTATAATGGTACCTCATAAGCATAGCATGTATTGATGTAGGAGTGTCCATGTTACCCCATCAGCAAATAAGGTATTTATATGGTAGTGTTAATAATGTTACCTTTTCAGGATAGTGTCTCATTTCTTCTTTACCATTAGCAAGTGGGCAGAATGTAATTTACCAATTCACTTCAGCCAATGAGCATGGCATACTAAGGCATTTCCACCACGCTTGCTGAGTAACCTATGGGCTCCCTCGTGCAATTATCACTTCCCTTTCTGTCAACCAATGAGCATAAATCTAGAGGAGTAGTTGTACTGAATGTCAGCTCACCCCTTGTTTCACTTTGTTTTGCAGCAACAGTCTTCCAACAACATTCCACCTCTCCACCACCACTAACATATATAACCTGAAGGTCCGTCATCAGATCTCCCAGTCGCATCTGGCTCTGAGGAGTAATCCTCTGAGACGAGGTCTACCCCAAACTATTCAATAACATTTTATTTGGTATTCTACTTCTGTTGCCATTCAGTTAATCCTGTACTCGATTGAACAAATAGTGATAACCATCTAGATGTCACCTTGACACACAGCCTACATACAGTCTACTACTCAATGGGGAGGGCATGAACGCCAACTACGAGAAACAGTGCCCTTTTCTCACTCTTAACAAGCACTATTGTCCGGCAACAGCGTGGAATGTAGATACCTTGTGGCCAATATCAGTGTGAGTTACAGTAAGTACTATTGAGAATTTTCCAGAACATGTGTGGCCATTATACATTTCAGGACAGTCAGCAAAACTAGAGCGCTCTATATGTGCTCTGGTTCATTAGACACCATTAGACATGCACCTGTCTGGGAAGTGGACACGACTAGTTATTCCTGTAATTTTGTTATGGCCTAATATGTACTGTTACTATAGTTACACCTCTTGGGTCTTTTCCAGAACATAGGTGTCCCTTTCAGAGGAGTTAGCAGGATGACATGTTTGGTTATTTCTATAAAGTGCCAAGGACTGTTGCTATGGTCCTACATGCATGCACCTGTCTTAAGGAGAGTACATGTTTGTATTTTTTAACTATTGGTGTGGCTCTACAGTTTCCATGCCCTACTATGAAACCAAACTAAACGTAGTGCAAGGCAATAAGATAACGGTGGCTAAATGCCAGAGGGGTTGAGTCATTAAGAGGAGTTACTATGGGTGTGACGTAAGGAGGAGAAATGTTTTAGAAGTCTGTGCCAAGACTGGAAAGTTAGTTGTTTCATGAACCAGCTCGGCATTTATTATGCTGTAATAAAAGTATATTTGAACTCACAGGTATTTGAGAAATATGATTAACTGTATAGTTCCACGACAGTACATGCATACGACGCATGAAGTAACAGTAGGCCTATACCCTTCAAAAATACTTTTAATCAAAAATAAACAATTGTCAGTTTTATAACTGAACATTTTAAACTATTTGTGTAAAACTAACAGTGAAATATGACTTAGACTCATCCTCTGGCTTAAAAAGTCCAAACTCTCCGAGTAGGGTAGCTCAATGTACGGTAGTTGCGTGGTAAGAAACGAAAAATAAATAAAACAGCTCAATCAAAACCTTCTAACCTATAGCAGAGCACTTGACACACCCATTCCTTTCCACACGCCCACTACTTTCCTTTCGACACACCCACTTGCCCATACTGCAGCTACCCCCTTCTCTACATATATGGCTGTGTTGGCAAAAACACTACATATCACAGAGGCTGGGATAGAGAAGCTACCCATTGCCACAGTTCCAAGACCAGTCAGATATGTCCAGCTAACTCTATGCTAATGACACCTTTGGATCTCAAAACTGAACTTGGATCCGTATTAAGTAGCAATGATATCCTTGCCCACCTTCGTCTTATGACAGATACACTACATGGCCAAAGGGATGTGAACACCCCTTCAAATTAGTGGATTCGGCTATTTCAACCACTTACAGGTGTCTAAAATTGAACACACTTATGCAATCTCCATACACAAACATTGACAGTAGAATGGCCGGTACTGAAATGACTTTCAACGTGGCAACGTCATTAGATGCCACCTTTCCAACAAGTCAGTTTGTCAAATTTCTACCTCGCTAGAGCTGCCCCGGCTCAGCTACGAAGTGGTAGGCCATACAAGCTCACAGTGTCACACCATAGTGCCAACTGTCAAGTTTGGTGAATGAGGAATAATGGTCTGGGGCTGTTCTTCATGGTTTGGGCTAGACCCCTTAGCCTCTTGTGGCTGAATGGAAGCAACTCCCCACAGCAATGTTCCAACATCTAGTGGATAGCTTTCCCAGAAGAGTGGGCACTGTTATACCAGCAAAGGGGGAGACCAACTCCATATTTATACCCATGATTTTGGAATGAGATGTTCGAAGAGCAGGTGTCCACATACTTTTGGTCGTGTAGTGTATCTTGACCCAGTAATGACTATTTAATAAAACAATACATAATTTAAGTTTCTTTCTAGCTAATTTCTTAGTTACATGATTGTATAACTAGCAACAGAGTTTTGATGTTGAGGGTGAAGTATTTATCAAGTTTGGCAATGAGGACAAAAACTAGCATAGTCAGCTCGCCAGCTGGGCGCATATGTGCACTAGGCTAATTCAGGAGACAGATTGTAGTTTTTATGCCCTGAAATGTACATAATGGGGAAAAATGGGGTAGGGTCATGCTTGTTTAAATTTAAGACAGGGGAAGAGTTCAGATTTTTTTTTGTCTAGTCCAGGGGAGGGCCATGTAATTTGTAATTGATCAAATGTTGATATTTCTCAGTGTTTTGTAATTAGTTGCTTATTAGGCTATATATCGATGTGTTCCAGATGATGTTCCTCATCTCTGATTTTATGCTGGGCGCACAATACTAGTTGTGCTATAGGCTATTTAGTGTGGTTTCAAACAAATTACCCATAGCCTATATGAAGAGCATGCTTGTAGAAGCACAGAGCAATGTTATATTTTTAAGAAAATATACTTCCTTCCTGAGTCTTTTGTGCTGCTGGGATGCTGTAAATAAATCATATTTAATTAAGCCTTGTCCATGAAATGCAATGTTGTGCTCGCAGTCAAGCTTATATGTTCTGTTCAGTTTGAGAATAAGAGCATGAATATGAGGAGGACCGGAGGTCAACATTGATAGCTTGCTACCATTATAGTTTTTATTAAAATCAACTATGTTTCTTGGACATTATGTATTTATCAGAGGTATTGACCTCAAAATGAGCCAGATTCAAGTAACTTGGTGCTGAAATTTGAAGCAAAAGCTGTGCCACAATCAATCGAAACAATCATGGTGCTGAAAGTAGGGGCATTCGAGTAGGCATAATCATTTAAACTGTCTTCATCTTAATTCGACTTTACTAACAACAAGAGGGCTTTATGTTGGAGCGTATTGTTGGAGTGACATGTCCAACCCACATTCTGAAATAGCATTTTTGTCCCCCCCAGTTTTATAATTTGGAATGTGATACAAAACACGGCAACGATGTGTTTTAGGACCATGATGACACCTCCAAGTAATCGTAGTGTATATCCGTCTGGATATAAAATAAAAGTTATGTCCTCCCCACTTCTAAAACAAAAGTTGTGCCCCTGGGCCTACCTGTTTGACAGACAAAATAAGGCTATAGAGGCTGCTATCCATGGATCTTTTGGCCAATTCCTCCCAACGCCACGCACTCTTTAAATAGCCTATCTCGGTGTCAGTGAAGGCCTGTTAAGTTAAACCCAGGACTCGAATTGAGGGGGTATGCCATAAGCCTAACTTTTATTAAAGAAAATGGCAAAAAACCTAAGCCTACCCAGTGGTGTGTATTCATGGATGCCAAGAGAAGCCACGCTTCCCCCCCAAAAATATACCATTAAAAATATAAAAAACATAAATTATTTTATCTTTTGTCTCTGTGTTTCATAATTTTCCTTCAATTCGCAGGAATGTATCTCACAGGAGAAAGAATCCGAGCGAGCGAAACAGCGCCCCTCTGTCTCTCTACAACTAGACAGCTGGTTGGCCAGGAGGCGTTGGAGAACCTATCGGACGTAGAGCATGTGCTCTTGGGTGTACTTCTCCACAAAGAACCCTGCACCGGCAGGGGAGGCAGAAGGACAGATGAATCCTGCAGCTAGGGAGTTCTCAATGTAGGTCTCCATAGCCTTGGTTGCTGGACCCGACAGAGAGTACAGTCGTCCCTGGGGCGAAGTGGTGCCTGGGAGAAGGTCAATCCTGCAGTCATATAGTTGCTGTGGCGGAAGAGAAGTGGCACGGGCCTTACTGAACACCTCCCAGAGGTCCTGGTACACTGCAGGTATGGCGGAGAGGTCCGGGGCAACTGCCAAGCCCCAAGGAAGACGTCCCAGGGCAGGCTGCGCTGACTTCAGGCAATGGGCGTGGCAGAACAGGCTCCAGCCCATGACGGCACCAGCAGACCAGTCAATGAGGGGATTGTGTCACTGGAGCCAGGAGAATCCCAATACCACGGGAACCTGTGGAGACTTAATGAGCAGGAATTGGATCAACTAGCTGTGGTTCCCTGACACTCGTAGGTTGATGGGGGTGGTATTGTGGGTGACCCGGCCTATAGGGCGCCCATCCAGTGCTCTAACGTCCATGGGAATGGAGAGGGGCTGAGTGAGGATGACCAGCTCGGAAGCTAGGATAGTGTCCTTAAAGAGATTTTGACTGGTTCCCCCACAGCAAAATGGCATGAAAATGGGAGTGAGTAAGGGGAGAGGAAAATTTATCCGTATGGCCCACCAGAGAACTCGCTCCTAACGGTGAGCCTGTTTTTTTTTGTGGACAGGTCGAGAGGAACTGACCAGTAAGCCCACAATACAGGCCACTCTTTGTGTGAAGCCTGTATAAACCAGGAACTAGAGCAGACAGGAACATAGGGAAAACCACAGGTAGGTTTCAGGAAACAAAACGAACTGGCAACAGACAAACAGAGATGACAGGCATAAATACACTGTGGATAATGGGGTAGATTGGCAACACCTGGAGGGTGGTGGAGACAAGCACAAAGACAGGTGAAACAGATATGGGTTTGACAGGTACAAAATACCAAAAAGGTGGACTGCAAGGCTATAATCTCCCATGTTATCCTGGTTTACAGGTAAATATAAAAAAGTATATAAAGGCCTACCGTTGGCCAAAGTTTAAGGTTCTGTTTACATAGGCAGCCCAATTCCAATTAGGGGCAGAAGAGCTGATTGGTCAAAAGCTAAATTAGTGAAAAAAATATCAGAATTGGTCTGTGTAAACACATCCTAACGCTTTACATAATAACAGTACACATGCAACAAATACCCCCTTATTTCATGTCTAGACTGAGGAAAGTACAATGTGCTCTAAAAAGGAGACCTCCTGTCAGCACTAAGTGAAAAATCCCAGCTCAGTGAAGGCAGAGGTTGTCTATTGCATCAGGTTCCCCTCTCTCTGATTATAGCTCACATGCAGTTGTTGGCCAGGTAAATAAATATATGTTTTTCAGATGAGAGAGTATATATAGGAAGTACACTTCCGGTCAAAAGTTTTCGAACACCAACTAATTCAAGGGTTTTTCTTTATTTGTACTATTTTCTACATTGTAGAATAATAGTGAAGACATCAAAACTATGAAATAACACATATGGAATCATGTAGTAACCAAAAACGTGTTAAACAAATAAAAACAGATTTTAGATGTTAGATTGGTTACTTTGAGGATTTTTTAAAATTCAGAAAGGATGCTTGTGAAAAAATTATTTGACCTCTTGCTTTCTCATTGACATTCATATTAGAATTGAAAAAAAGGTGCAAGTTTAAGTTTGTTCCACCTGAGCGAGTCTGACCACAAGTCAGAGACCACTATGACGCACCAAATGTGTTTGATCAATTTCTGGACAAGAGCAGGTCATTTGTAGGCTACAGTCCAAGCTATGTCTTTCAATGGTGCGACTGCTGTTGGCATCCAAATATTATCCAACTTGAATAAACGCTTGGTGGTAAGGATGACAGCAGTGGTGTTGTCTACGGTCACACGGATATGACTTATTATTGATATCTACATATCGCATTGATGTGAATCACACTGCTGCTCTCTCATTTAGCTATTTGCGCCTCATGGATTGTGGTTGCTGTTGGTGGCTGTTCACAAATCAAAATTGTATTTGAACCCAATAATGGTTTCAATTCAAGAGGTTTAAGCTGCCTATATCAATCATTGTTTTTGAAACCAGTGGACAGTCAGGGAAAAACACGCTCTTGCAACAGCAGCATAGTGCGGATCCCAGCCTAGGGAATAAAAGTGGGTCTTTTATTGCTCAATCTAATTCATGCTTATAAAATAAATCTATAGGCCTAGACTTAAAGTTTCAATCTGTAATTGCTACATCCATTTTTGGATTTATGAATGTATGATTATATATATATATCCATTGGTTCTTGAAGAATATAAATTATAAATGCCTCATTAGCCTAGTTTAACTGTCACACTCCATGAGAACCCAAAATATAAGCTTGTTTTTCTCCAATGTTTGTAAACATTGTAAATGTAAACAACCACTGTATAGCCTCATAACATGGTTAAAACAATCATTTTGATATCATGGATGGTCAGTCCTTGCATCCATAGCTCTGTCTATTAACCTGAGAGTGGTGACATGAGCCCCTGCCCAGTCCTGTGAAATCTATAGATTCATTAAGGGACAGGGGGGTACCTAGTCAGTTGTACAACTGAATGCCTTCAACTGAAATGTGTCTTCTGCATGTAGCCCAACCACTCTGAATCCGGGTGGTGGGTGGGTGGGTGGGGGGGTGGGGCTGCCATTATCGACTTTCACGTCTTCGGCGCCCGGGGAACAGTGGTTTAACTGCCTTGCTTAGAACAACAGATTTTTACCTTGTCAGCTCGGGGATTCGATCCAGCAACCTTTTGGTTACTGGCCCAATGCTGTAACCACTAGGATACCTGCCGCCCTGATTAGGGCCTAATTAATTTATTTCAATTGCCTGATTTCCTTATATGAACTGTAACTCGTTAAAATCATTGAACTTGTTGCAAGTTGCGTTTATATTTTTGTTCAATATACATCCAACAGACAACTGATGTTAGGGAAGCTGTTGATGCAAGGCTGAGAGAAGCTACTGCAGCTGACTGTCTGGTGTGAGAAAGATTACTGAAATGAAGCGTCATCTAAACACATTTGTAGTTCTTCCTTTTCCATGGAGAGCAGCCACCTACTCACAGGTGGTTTTACCCGACTGACAATCATATAGGAAATGTCATGTTTAAGATCAAGGAGGGCACAAGAGACTCCAACATTGACAAAGAACATTTGAAGGAGCAGCAATTGAAATTTAAGTGACAGTACAGAGGATGTTAGTCAGTTCCGTTAATAATTCAGAATGAATAGTCTTATTGTTGTGTATGTCTATGTAACGGGTCCTTACCTCTTCCACAGGCTCTGGTTGATAAATGGTCTTTCAAGCTGGGCTACACTGCCCACTACAGGCCTAATTTTAACATTCTGTCATAAAGAGTTCAACTTAATAAACTCAATATGTTAAATAAATAAATGACTATAGTAAGTGCTAAATAAAGTAACAGGGTTGAAGTTTTCATCTAAAAAGCTGCCAGAAATGTGCCAATTTCCAAACTTAAAATTTCTGTGAACATTTCTGTGAAACTATGTACATTTTACTTTTGGATTTTGAAAATAAAAATCTGAAATCAAGATGTGTCAATTTGTTTGTCTACATGCCATTTTAAAACAATGCAGCTGTTGGAGTAAACCTATTTTGACAAGTAATGGCAAACATCATGATAAGCCTGCAAGACGAGTTTGAATAAGACATCCGATTATCACATTTAGAATGTTTGGTTTTATTATAGCTAATAATGCTGCATTTAAAACAACTGGGAACTCGGAAATCTCTGACTTCAGTGCGTTCTAGACAACTGCGAACTAGCTCCGACTGTGAAAAATATTTTTGAAAAGTCATCCAACTCAGAATTCCATGTCGGAAACTGCCAATTTTCTAGAGCTTCAACTTTCCGACCACTGACTTCATGATTTGACCTCGTTTTATTCTGAGTTCACAGATTTCTTGAAAGAAATGCATGTCTCTTGTATGCCCCTGTAAGCTGGTTGGCATACACATCATCACACTCCCTCATCTGATTGGTAATTTCCCATGAACCGCAAGATGGCATACAGTTGAAGTTGGAAGTTTACATGCACTTAGGTTGGAGCCATTAAAACTGATTTTTCAACCACTCCACAAATTTCTTGTTAACAACTAGAGTTTTGGCAAGTCAGTTAGGACATCTACTTTGTGCATGACACAAGTCATTTTTCCAACAATTGTTTACAGACAGATTATTTCACTTATAATTCACTGTATAACAATTCCAGTGGGTCAGAAGTTAACATACACTAAGTAGACTTTAAACAGCTTGGACAATTCCAGAAAATTATGTCATGGGTTTAGAAACTTCTAATTGGCTAATTGACATAATTTGAGTCAATTTGAGGTGTACCTATGCATGTATTTCAAGGCCAACCTTCAAACTCAGTGCCACTTTGCTTGACATCATGGGAAAATCAAAAGAAATCAGCAAAGAAATCAGTAGACCTCCACAAGTCTGGTTCATCATTGGGAGCAATTTCCAAACAACTGAAGGTTCCACGTTCATCTGTACAAACAATAGTACGCCAGTATAAACACCAAGGGACCACGCAGCCATCTTGCAGCTCAGGAAGGAGATGCGTTCTGTCTCCTAGAGATGAACGCACTTTGGTGCGAAAAGTGCAAATCAATCCCAGAACAACAGCAAAGGACGTTGTGAAGATGCTGGAGGAAACCGGTACAAAAGTATCTATATCCACAGTAAAATGAGTCCTATATAGACATAACCTGATAGGCCGCTCAGCAAGGAAAAAGCCACTGCTCCAAAACTGCCATAAAAAAAAGATTACGGTTTGCAACTGCACATGGGGACAAAGATCGTACTTTTAGAGAAATGTCCTCTGGTCTGATGAAACAAAAATAGAACTGTTTGGCCATAATGAACATTTTTATGTTTGGAGGAAAAAAGGGGGATACACCATCCCAAACAATTTAAAGGCAATGCTACCAAATACTAATTGAGTGTATGTAAACTTCTGACCACTGGGAATGTGATGAAAGAAATAAAAGCTGAAATTAATCATTCTCTCTACTATTATTCTGACATTTCACGTTCTTAAAATAAAGTGGTGATCCTAACTGACCTGAATTACTAGGATTACTAGGATTAATTGTCAGGAATTGTGAAAACTGAGTTTTAATGTATTTGGCTAAGGTGTATGTAAACTTCCGACTTCAACTTTACGCGTCATCTCAACACCTACTCTGATTGGTCGTTGCCTGAGAACCGTAAACTGGCATACGTGTCATCACACTCCCAAATCTGATTGGTCAAGTAGGCAGGCCTTATGACTTTGTGGCTGTGCTACACTAGTGTTACAGTTTGGGGTCACTTAGAAATGTCCTTGTTTTTGAAAGAAAAGCACATTTTTATCCATTAAAATAACATCAAAATAATCAGAAATACAGTGCAGACATTGTTAATGTTGTAAATGACAATTGTAGCTTGAAACGGCTGATTTTTAATAGAATATCTCCATAGGCGTACAAAGTCCCATTATCATCACTCTTGTGTTCCAATGGCACATTGTGTTAGCTAATCCAAGTTTATCATTTTAAAAGGGTAATTGATCATTAGAAAACCCTTTTGCAATTATGTTAGCACAGTCAAACTGTTGTGCTGTTTAAAGAAGCAATAAAACTGGCCTTCTTTAGACTAGTTGAGTATCTGGAGCATTTGTGGGTTCGATTACAGGCTCAAAATGGCCAGAAACAAATAACTTTCTTCTGAAACTCGTCAGTCTATTCTTGTTCTGAGAATTGAAGGCTATTCCATGTGAGAAAATGCCAAGAAACTGAAGATCTCATACAACGCTGTGTACTACTCCCTTCACAGAGAAAACTGGCTCTAACCAGAATAGAAAGGAGTGGGAGGCCCCGGTTTACAAATGAGCAAAGGGACAAGTACATTAGAGTTTCTAGTTTGAGAAATAGACACCTCACAAGTCTTCAACTGGCAGGTTTATTAAATAGTACCTGCAAAACACCAGTCTCAACGACAACAGTGAAGAGGTGACTCCAGCAAAAAAAACTCAGATCATAATTACATCCAGAAAATGTCCCATATCATTACGATTCTTGTTTTGTCCACACCCTTACAAAACATGCATTGAATTATTTAAATAATTGTCGCTGAGGCCGATCATTTTTTCATCACTCACGTTCGAAGATATTAACATTTTATATTCATCCAATGTCTGCCTTGTTTCTGTATGAAGTGATGACATCATCTCTGATCATGCGGTTCCATGTGCTGTTAGTTCGTATAAACCGGATACAACCCGGATATAGGCGGTCCATGAATCGGCGTATGCGGACGTGAGTAGATTTTCCTGCAAACAACGGGCGGACATCTTTGATGCGGTATCCAGATCTTATAAATCTTCGATTTACGTGACATATTGATTCATTTTGTTAGCTAGGTAGCTAGCTAAGCTAACTAATCACTACGAATATTAGATTGCAGTAAAATCACATGCCCTACAGTCTTTTTTGAAATCATAACATAGTAATGTCTGGAAGCGCAGGAGAATGGTGTCTTATGGAAAGTGATCCTGGTGTTTTCACAGAATTGATCAAAGGTTTTGGTGAGTGTGCTGTATGTCAACTAGCTAGTCTACTATTACTCGATTGCCAACAAGTTCTAGTCAAGTCTGTGCACCATTGGCTATGCACATAAATGATCGGTGTTAGTTTGCAGTCCAGCAAATTTCATGATTCTATTTGCGAACCAGATTCAACTTGTTATCTGAAACCGCGAACATGTGGCGTCGTTGATTCCATTACGGGATAATTATGAGAGAATTAGCATGCTACCACGACACTTAGGTGTGTATGTGTCGGCGGTTACTAGTTTAGCTAGCTAGCTGACATCCCTTTAGAAACTGACAAATCAATTTCACTGCATGCCTTTCGATTGAATATTGTACTCGATATGATCAACTCGATGGATAAACAGCTTGTTGGTGCAGTTCTCTGCAAATTCAAATGGCAAACTAACGTTAGATGGATAGTCCTGTCCACTAACTAATGGTTTAAATTATGTCATAGATGGGCAACTTTGATGGAGGTGGGGGCACAAAAAACGGAACTCGTCATGAGAGGCCGCATATCCATATCCCCCCATGACAGCTAAGATGCATTTCATTTTTAAAGTTAATTTCCTGCAATTCTACACATTTTGCCATTGGGCGGAGAAGATTTTGCAATTTTATAACTAATTTAATGCAATTTTACTCATTTTGCTATAGGGCGGAGGCAAATGTTTCCAGTTTTTAATGACAACTGATGATCAATGGGCCCCACCCTGTTCGGTAATTCATTCAACCTTGCTTACTACAAGTTTAGACTGGTAAATTAGCTGGCCGCTAGACAATCTAAAAAAACATTTGCTGACTTTAGTGACTGCTGATGCACAACCAAATTTCAAAATTGCACCTTGTGTATTCTGTTATAATAAACCTCAACAGTAAGTTGAGACTGACTGATAAAACATTTTGGGGTTCTTGGACCTACAAAAGAGGGGCCATTTTGCCCATCCCAAAAGAGGGGCGAGTTTGCCCTTCCCTGGTTTATGTAATGATGTAGTAGTTAACCCAGCTTTCTCCTTTCTACTAACCCAGGTTGTAAAGGAGCTCAGGTGGAAGAAATATGGAGTATGGAACCAGAGAATTTTGAAAACCTCAAGTAAGCCATGGCCCATGCCCTAATGTCTTTACTTCTAAACTCTTTACTTTTACAAGTTCATAGTATTGCAGTGGTACTAGGTTTCTCTTTCTTCCTTCAAGACCAGTTCATGGGTTGATCTTCCTGTTCAAGTGGCAACCAGGTGAGGAGCCGGGAGGATCTATCGTTCAGGATTCAAGGCTTGACAACATCTTCTTTGCCAAGCAGGTACATGGTTTGGTTTTACATCTGTATTCATTGTATGTTTTGCAGAGTTAGAACATATCCAAATTGCTCTCAGAAGTCTCTTGTTTTTCTTTCTGGCACAGATTCTGCTGATAGCGGCTATTTCGAAGAGTCTACCTGTGCATTATTATTGTGATGTGGTTGTTTTTTTTAAACTTCAAGTTCAATGTGTTGACTAAGTCTGCTCTGGATAAGAACGTCTGCTTAATGACTAAAATGTAAAATTACAGGATCTCATTTGATGTCTCTCCTGTCTCTCCTGTGTGTGTGCAGGTTGGCATTTATTGAGATGACTCATGTACTGGAGGCAGCTCTGGAAAGTGGTCACTAGCTGGCACAGCTGCAAAGTTATAAAGAACGATTTTTAAACCTAACCTTAACCACACTGCTAAGCCTAATGCCAAACCTTAAGTTTAATACCAAAAAGCACATTTTTGTTTTGAATTTTTACAACCTAGCCAATATTGTCTTTGCAGCTGGCCCATTCAGTGGAAACTGCTCAGTTCTTCCTCTAGGGAAAGACTCATGACAAACATAAATAACCTGCTGTCAACCTGCTATGTGTGCTTTTTCAGGTGATAAACAATGCATGTGCTACCCAGGCCATTGTGAGCGTGCTGCTGAACTGTACCCACTCTGACATGCTGTTGGGAGAGACACTCACAGAGTTCAGAGAGTTTTCACTCAGCTTTGATGCAGCTGTAAGTTGATACTGATTATTGGGGCAGCGTTTAGTTTTTGCAAGCCTCTAAAAAAAAATTCAGTCTTTTTTGTCCTTGAGATGTGCATAACACCTAGCCTGGTTGACATGACCCATGTGGTACACAGCGAAGAAGAGCTGTGACATACTGGTCTGGACAGGAGGCAATTTGTTGGTATAATATTTGCCCAGACATTGAGACTTGTGATTTGGTTCTCTCAAAAGTTCTTCCCTCTGGGGTCTGAACTCGTGGTGTTTGGATTTGAAAATGCAACAGTTGTAAGGGAAGGGGGTGTCGCTCGGGAAATGTGTGTGGCTTTATATGTATTTTTTTTTGAGTGAGAAACTGAGGACAACCATCCACAGTAAAATCCCAGCCACCTTCGTTATTGATGAATCGTGCAGACATTAAACAGACCCTGAAGTCAGGAGACAACAAAACTCACACATTGATGATATTCTCTCTCCTATAAAGATGAAAGGTCTGGCTCTCAGCAACTCTGAAGTTATTCGACAAGTTCACAACAGCTTTGCCAGGTGAGTTGACTTTTCATTTCAGCAGGATAGTTTATCACTGCTAACGTCACTAGATAAATCGAAGGCTTGGCTCTAAGTAGACAAACTGCCATTTTTGATTGAATGTTTTTCATAAGGCATTACCCACAGAACTGAAAATGAAGAGAATAAAGGCTTTGGTTTTAATACCATGTTAGTTTCTCTGCTAATGAAAGCTAAAACTGTCGTCTTTATTGTGTTCAGACAGCAGATGTTTGAGTTTGACGCCAAGTCTTCTGCAAAGGATGAGGATGCGTTCCACTTTGTGAGCTACGTCCCTGTCAACGGCAGGCTCTATGAGCTGGACGGCCTACGTGAAGGACCCATCGACCTCGGTACGCACATACTGGTCATATATTTAGCTTTATAGAGATATAAAGTTGCTGTTTTGTACTACATATAATGTTTGTAGTGTTTCATAGTAGCAGTTTTGGTTAGCTTTGTGAATTTGAAATAAGATGCTGTTTCAGATTCTTTTAGGTTTTATATACTTTTAGCTTTTAAGTGTTTTATTTAAAAAAATTCTAGTGAATTGTGACTGGCCAGTAGTGCAGTTAATCTCGTCTTGAACCTGACACATTCTTTAGAAACACCCTTGATGATTATCTACACAAAGGTTCCCCAACTGGCGTGTTTTTATTTTATTGTTGGACATAAAATACTTTAAAAACACAAGCAAATCAGCTCCAAATTATTTTAATTTTGGAATCTGTTCCAAAGTTTTCCTACACATAATATGCATTTTATTTAACTAGGCAAGTCCGTTAAGAACACATTCTTATTTACAATGATGGCCTAGGAACAGTGGGTTAACTGCCTTGTTCAGGGGCAGAGCGACAGATTTTTACCATGTCAACTCAGGGATTTGATCAAGCAACCTTTCGGTTACTGGCCCAACACTCTAACCACTAGGCTACCTGCCGCCCCAACATCGTATACAAATTTAAGCAAGGTTTGAAATTGTTTTAGTCAAATATGAAATCTGTTTGAGCTTCTTGGTCAATTTGCAGTCTATAAATGATTTGTCATTAGGTTCTGGCCCCCTGACCATCTGCTCAAGAGAAATTGTCCCGTGGCTAAATCTAGTTGATGATTGATCCATGATCTACACTTTATGCTTGTTTTGTGTTTCAGGTGTGTGCAACCAGGACGATTGGATCAACGCCGTTCGGCCAGTGATTGAGAAAAGAATACAGAAGTAAATATATTTTTTACAAGTAAATATACCATGGTAAATAAGTGTCATATATGGTTGCTGTTTGTGTTGCTCATTGTGCTACGCAACTTCTAACCGACTCAATTATCAGAAAATAAAATCTAAAACAACTGCATCTTCCGTCCCTGGTATCAGGTACAGTGAGGGAGAGATCCGCTTCAACCTGATGGCCATTGTGTCCGACAGGAAGATGATTTACGAGAGGAAGATAGCCGAACTGCAGATCCAGCTAACAGAGGTAAGTGGTGTTGCAGTTATTCATGGTGCAGCCCTCAGGCCTGGACGATACAATTACCTGCCACCAAGGCCATGAATAGACTTCCACCCATGTCAATGCCATTGATCAAGTCCTTTAAAATGTCAGCTTACGATGAAAGAAACATCTATCCTATCTGTGTTAAGTAATGTTAGTGTCATCCCAGAATTTCCGTTAGCCGGTTATTGCCTGCTTTTTGCTGATATAAATACATAAAAACCGACATAATAATTTGGATGAGATAAATATCCTCTATAAATCAAATTAGCTATGCACGGGGAGGTTGTATTTCATTTGTGTCATTTGTCTATCTTGCCTGTCTTCTCTGCCTGTCTTGTCTTGAATTTGCGCTCTCACTGACAAACTTGCAACACTGTATCATGGTAGTGCCCGCAATATTTCCCGGCACAAGTGAGTCTGTGACAGACATGACTGTATGCAAACAGGGGACACATGTTCAGGTATTTTGACATTTTGCTAGATTAATCTCCCTAAAAGACAATCTACAGAAATGTCCACCAAGGAGGAGTATTTAGATGAAGTGATATTGCTTCCTTCTCTTCCTCTAGTCTAAAGCCTGGTTGAGCAGGTAGCTTAAAAATGCCCAAAACAGTGCAAATCAAGCTAGCTGGTTAACTAGCAACTGTATGAAGGATGAAGGCACATACAAGTGGAAATATACATTTATACAGGCACTGAGGATTTTTACAAGCCTGATGGACAGAGGGAGACGTGCATTGTTCTAGCTACCATTCACTTCGTTGGCTAACATTCTTCCTTGCATAATAACTACAGTCTCTTCCATGTGGTTGCAGTGGACACTCCTCAAAACACATTACCCTACACGTGGTGGTATTCAGATGTGTTTCTATTTGATATGGCTGGTAAATCTCGCATTTGTCCGGCAAACTAAAATCTGGTTTGACATTTGACCGACTGGAAATTCTGGCTCACCCTTTCTCCAGGAAGAGCCAATGGACACAGACCAGAGCAGCACCCTCCTCAGCTCCCTCCAATCAGAAATCGCAAAGTATCAGCTGCTGATCGATGAGGAGAATCAGAAGCTCCAACGATACAAGGTGTGTTCGCTGACCGTGGGTCTATAGCCGTCAGATAATATGATATTGGCATTTTAGAATATCTGCAGTCATTTAAATACTATATTTTAACGCTTGATGTTTTTCTTGAACATTGTGTGTGTGTGTGTATACATATTTTTTGTTGTAGATCGAAAACATCCGACGAAAGCACAACTACCTACCCTTCATCATGGAACTGCTGAAGACACTGGCTGAATACCAGCAGTTGATACCATTGGTGGAAAAGGTGAGGAACAGCTCAGGAAAGGAACGTGAATTTGGTGTATAATATTATTTTATGTTATGATATTTGAAGGTACTCTACAAACCGTTGTGTTAAATGCACAATTTTGAGTTCTGTACCAGGGGAACAAAACCGAACAAGAACACTTTTTTTTGCTTCTTAAAAAGCCACTCCTTCGTTGCCCGGGCGGTGTGTTTGGGATCATTGTCATGATGAAAGACCCAGCCACGTTTCAGCTTCAATGCCCTTGCTGATGGAAGGAGGTTTTCACTCAAAATCTCACGATACATGGCCCTATTCATTCTTTCCTTTACACGGATCAGTCGTCCTGGTCCCTTTGCAGAAAAACAGCCCCAAAGCATGATGTTTCTACCCCCATGCTTCACAGTAGGTATGGTGTTCTTTGGATGCAACTCAGCATTCTTTGTCCTCCAAACACGATGAGTTGAGTTTTTACCAAAAAGTTATATTTTGGTTTCATCTGACCATATGACATTCTCCCAATCTTCTTCTGGATCATCCAAATGCTCTCTAGCAAACTTCAGACGGGCCTGGACATGTACTGGCTTAAGCAGGGGGACACGTCTGGCACTGCAGGATTTGAGTCCCTGGCGGCGTAGTGTGTTACTGATGGTAGGCTTAGTTACTTTGGTCCTGGCTCTCTGCGTGTCATTCACTAGGTCCCCCCGTGTGGTTCTGGGATTTTTGCTCACTGTTCTTGTGATCATTTTGATTGTTGATTTCTTCAAACCAAGCTGCTTACCTATTGCAGATTCAGTCTTCTCAGCCTGGTGCAGGTCTACAATTTTGTTTCTGGTGTCCTTTGACAGCTCTTTGGTCTTGGCCATAGTGAAGTTTGGAGTGTGACTGTTTGAGATTGTGGACAGGTGTCTTTTTTTAATACTGATAACAAGTTCAAACAGGTGCCATTAATACAGGTAACGAGTGGAGGACAGAGGAGCCTCTTAAAGGAGAAGTTACAGGTCTGTGAGAGCCAGAAATCTTGCTTTTTTGTAGGTGACCAAATACTTATTTTCCACCGTAATTTGCAAATAAATTCATTAAAAATCTCACAATGTGATTTTTCTGGATATTTTTTCTCTCATTTTGTCTGTCATAGTTGAAGTGTACCTATGATGACAATTACAGGCCTCATCTTTTTAAGTGGAAGAACTTGCACAATTGGTGGCTGACTAAATACTTTTTTGCCCCACTGTACATACATGCACAGTAAGTAAACAACAGTATGTGAAGTGACCAGTGTTCAATGTCTCACAAACACTGACACTACACATCCAAGTATAACTGATCAAATTATGAAAGACAAGCATTGTAATTTTGAATTCTGTGAAGTGGTTGTGAAAGCGGTGAAAAATAAGTTGTCTCAACAAATACAAGCCATCGTTGTCTGACAACATGGATGGAGAATTACTGAGGATAATAGCAGATGATATTGCCACTCCTATTTGCCATATCTTCAATCTAAGCCTACTAGAAAGTGTGTGCCCTCAGGCCTGGAGGGAAGCAAAAGTCATTCTGCTACCCAAGAATAGTAAAGCCCCCTTAACTGGCTTAAATAGCTGACCAATCAGCCTGATACCAACCCTTAGTAAAAATGTGTGAAATAATTGTTTGACCAGATACAATGCTAGTTTACTTTAAACAGACTTTCACACGCTTATAGGGAACAACAAGCAGGGCACTTACACAAATGACTGACTGGCTGAGAGAGATTGATGCTAAAAATATTGTGGGGAGAGTTTTGCTATGATTCAGTGCATCTTTTGACATTATCAACCAAAGTCTGCTGCTTTATGAATTTACACCCCCTGCTATATTGTGGATAAAGAGTTACCGGTCTACCAGAACGGTGTGTTTTTTTTAATGAAAGCCTCTAACATAATCCAGGTAGAATCAGGAATTCCCCATAGCAGCTGTCTAGGCCCTTTATTTTTTTCAAACATTACTAATGACATGTCTTTGAGTAAAGCCAGAGTGTCTATGTATGCGGTTGACTCGGCACTATACATGCCAGCTACTACAGTGGCTGAAATGACTGCCACACTTAACAAGAAGCTGCAGTTAGTTTCAGAATGGGTGGCAAGGAATAAGTTAGTCCTAAATATTTCAACTAAATTTTGTAATTAATAATATGGAAATTGAGCAAGTAGAGGTGACTAAACTGCTTGGAGTAACCCTGGATTGTAAACTGTCATGGTCAAAACCATGTTAATAATGTTATTATGGAGACTCCTCTGAGGAAGGGGAGGACCATCCTCAGTAAATTTCAAAAGTTAATTTCTAAAACATTCAAAGTTGTCCTTTTTTTAGATAAAACGATTCTAAATATAATCACGTCACCAAATTATTTAAAACACTATTTTGCAAAGGTCTTCAGTAGCCTCAACAGTACTCTGTAGGGTAGCACCATGGTGTAGCCGGAGGACACCTAGCTTCCGTCCTCCCCTGGGTACATTGACTTCAATACAAAACCTAGGAAGCTCACGGTTCTCACCGCCTTCATAGACTTACACAGTAATTATGACAGGCTGGAGGACATCCTCCGGAAGTTCTCCAGCCTATTAGAGCTCTACAGCATGAACTGACATGTTTGTCCGCCAAATCAAAGGATCCGAGAATTTACATTAGTACTGAAAGCATGAGCTACAGCTAGCTAGCACTGCACTGTATACAATGTGGTGTTTAGTTGACTTGGAGACAGACAATAGTTTAACAGTTTTGAAAAAAATGTGATTCTTCCAAAATGAAGGAGAAGCAAGAGAAATTGATATTTCTAATTTGTTTTGTTTCACTTACCTAGCAAATGTAGATGGCATCCCCCTGATTGAGTAGGCTAAACTAGCTATGTTAGCTATCTAACACAACACTGGAACTCTTCCAAGTCAAGGTAAGCTTTTGGTATTACTAATTTATTGCCACCGGGGCCTACCGGTATAACTAATTACCGACTGTACACTAATGTTACTCCATGATTGTAGCGGGTTGACTAACATGTTCTATTAGCTATGCTGACTATGAAGTTAGTTTAGCTAATATGGTGACAACGATATAGGCTGTTTGTAGAGGTTTGTCTTGGAATTCTTTGTTGCCTGGTCACACAGCTGATTTGTTGTGCACTAAAGTCCACAAGGGAAGAAAAGGAATATAACGTGGCTGTTATGAGAGTGAACTCTGTTTTTAAGTGTGATCAGGGGTGTATTCTTTTGGACGATTTTCTGAAAATGTTTCTTAAAAGGAACAAAATGGGGATCAACATACCTGAATTTGTTTGCAACTGTTGGACTGACGATTACACCCTATATCAGCTAGATGCAGGCAAGGTGGTATTGAATCTCACTGTCTGTCACTTCAAATTAGTCTCTCGACCTGAGTGTAAACTTTACATTGTAAACTTTCATAGGCTAGGTTGTAGGAACCTCATGATGGGCATAGGGGAAATTTGATTATCATTTCGCTGTTGCATTGAACTGGGTGTATGGAATATGAATGGCTGTTATCCAGTACGCTGTAATAGATATAAGGCTATGCTTGTGAAGAAAGAGAGAAAATAGTCTGCCCTCGTCTTAAACGGCACTGACCACCACAGGTTGATACAACAGTAGCTAGGATGGGTAGAACTCTGTCCATAATAAAGCTTCTTAACAACAGTATCAACAAGACTGGTCCAACAGGTCCTAGTTTTCTCACCAGGATTACTGTTCAATCGTGTGGTCAGGTGCCACAGAGGGACCTTTTGAAAATTACAATTGGCTCAGAACAGGGCAGCACAGCTTGCCTTTAAATGTACATGGAGAGCTAACATTAATAATTTGCATGTAAATCTCTCATGGCTCAAATTGGAGATGTTGATTTCATCACTTTTTTTGTAAGAAGTGATTACATGCTGAATGCACCAATGTGTCTGTTTTAAACAACTAGCACACAGCTCGGACACCCATGCATACCCAAGAAGACATGCCACCAGAGGTTTCTTTACAATCCCCAAGTAAAGAACAGACTATGGGAGGCACACAGTACAACATAGAGCCATGACTACATGGAACTCTATTCCACATCAAATCACATTTTATTTGTAACTTGCGCCGAATACAACAGGTGTCGGTGTACAATTCGCCAAGCGTTGGATTGGGATTAGACCGTCGTGAGACAGGTTAGTTTTACCATACTGATGATGTGTTGTTGCAATAGTAATCCTTACAGTGAAATGCTTACTTTCAACCCCTTGACCATCAATGCAGTTTTAAGAAAAATAAGTGTTAAGTAATAAAAATAACATTATTAAAGAGTAGCAGTAAAATAACAGTATCGAGGCTATATACATGGGGTACCGGTACAGAGTCAATGTGCGTGGGCACAGGTTAGTCGTGGTAATTGAGGTAATATGTAGGTTGAGTTATTTTTTTGTTGTTGAATTTTACCCCCCTTTTCTCCCCAATTTCGTAGTATCCAATTATTAGTAGTTACTATCTTGTCTCATCGCTACAACTCCCGTACGGGCATCGGGAGAGACAAAGGTCATGCGTCCTCCGAAACACAACCCAACCAAGCCGCACTGCTTCTTAACACAGCGCGCATCCAACCCGGAAGCCAGCCGCACCAATGTGTCAGAGGACACACTGTGCACCTGGCGACCTTGGTTAGCGTGCACTGCGCCCGGCCCGCCACAGGAGTCACTGGTGTGCGATGAGACAAGGATATCCCTACTGGCCAAACCCTCCCTAACCCGGACGACGCTAGGCCAATTGTGCGTCGCCCCACGGACCTCCCAGTCGAGGCCGGCTGCGACAGAGTGCGAACCCAGAGTCTCTGGTGGCACAGCTAGCGATGCAGAGCCCTAGCCCACTGCGCCACCTGGGAGGCTAGGTTGAGTTATTAAAGTAACTATGCATAGATAATAACCAGATTAGCAGCAGCGTAAAAGAGTGGGTGGGGGACGACGACAATGCAGATAGTCTGGGTAGTGTGCACACACAGCTGTTAAGAAGCCTTTTGGACCTAGACTTGGAGCTCTGGTACCACTTGCCGTGCAGTAGCCGAGAGTACAGTCTATGGGGTGGCTGGAGTCTGACAATTTTTAGGGCCTTCCTCTGACATACCCGGCAGTGATGCAACCAGTTGCGCTCTGGTGCAGCTGTAGGTCTTTTTGAGGATCTGGGGAGTAGGCTTTGTTGTGCCCTCTTCACATCTGTCTTTGTTTGGACCATGATAGTTTGATGTGGACACAAAGAAACTTGAAGCTCTCAACCTGCTCAGTACAGCTCTGTCGATGAGAATGGGGCTGTGCTTGGTCCTCCTTTTCCTGTAGTCCACAATCATCTCCTTTGTCTTGATCACATTGAGGGAAAGGTTGTTATCCTGGCACCACACTGCCAGGTCTCTGACCTCCCCTATAAGCTGTCTCATCATTTTACTTGATCAGGCCTACAGCTGTTGTCGTCAAAATTAATGATGGTGTTTGAGGCGTGCCTGGCCGTGCAGTTATGGGTGTACAGGAGGGGACTGAGCACGCACCCTTGAGGGGCCCCCGTGTTGAGGATCAGCATGGCAGATGTGTTGTTACCTACCCTCACCACCTTGAGGTGGCCCATCAGGAAGTCCTGAATCCAGTTGGAGAGGGAGGTATTTAGTTCCAGAGTCCTTAGCTTAGTGGAGAGCTTTGAGGGCACTATGGTGTTGAACGCTGAGCTGTAGTCCATGATCAGGTAACTGATGCAAGTCGTAGAATCCGACTAATAAATACACCTCATGGAACAGCAGGGACTGTGAAGAGAAATACACGCACACAGACGCTTGCACACACTCTACACATGTATATTGGTGTATTGTAGTGTAGATGTCTAATAATGTTATGTGGTTTTATATGTAATGTAAGTGCCTTAATGTGTTTGGATCCAAGGAGGAGTAGCTGCTGCCTTGGCGACAGCTAATGGTGATCCCTAATAAATACAAAAGGTGTAGGGCAGAGTACTGGGCAGTTAGCTGGTTAGTGATGGCTGTTCAACAGTCTGATAGCTATTTCTCAGTGTCTTGCTCCTGGCTCTGATGCACCTTTACCTTCTATCTGCTAGCAGAGTGATCAGACATTGGATTGGATTAATGATCTTCTTGGGCTTCCTTTAACACCGGGTATTAGGGACCATATCTAATTTCTTCAGCTGCCTGAGGTTGAAGAGGCGCTGTTGCTCTACCTTTACCACAGTGTTGTTGTGGTGGGACCATTTCAGGCCCTCTGTGTTGGTCAAAAGCTTCAAGTTCCTTGGTGTACACATCTCCTGTGTGTGGGCCTCTGGGATCCCTCTATATCCTGTAGTCAACAATCGGCTCCTTTGTTTTGTTGACATTGAGGGAGAGGTTATTTTCATGACACCACTCCAGTCTTGAGAACTGGTAATGTCACCTTTTTAGTTCCAAAAATATTGCTCATGTCTAGTATGTGATTTGGAGAAGTTATATTGTTTGTAGTAGTCTAAACACTTTCCCATTCACTCCATGATGATCAGTGCTTCATGGGGCGGCAGGGTAGCCTAGTGGTTAGAGCGTTGGACTAGTAACCGGAAGGTTGCGAGTTCAAACCCCCGAGCTGACAAGGTACAATTCAGGGGCAGAACGACAGATCAGGCAGTTAACCCACTGTTCCTAGGCCGTCATTGAAAATAAGAATTTGTTCTTAACTGACTTGCCTGGTTAAATAAAGGTTAAAAAAAAAGCCCCCTCAATGTCCACCTCACTCTCTCCCCACCCATGCAATTTCAGTCGCATCTCACGCCTGCGCTTTTCTCACCAATCAAACATCTAAACGACTATCTTACCTGTTTCACAGCGAGCTTCTGTGCTAATTGGTGGAGTGCATTTTTATTAATGAGCGAAATGTAAAAACAATGTTGATTTCACAGGTAAATAAAAATGAGCCAAAAGGAAAAATATTAACCTTTTTGTGGTTCGAACCGGTTCAGAATGTTTTTTTTCTTCTGCCATGGTCAGAACACTGTAACGGTAAATAATTACCATTCCAACCCCTGTTCTGAACTAATTTGAGTGTAGTTCTTGATATACAGCTGATGCCCACTAGAGGGTAGTATTAACCTATCATAGACACCTGCTCACTAGCGCTAAACTATCATGTATTTGTGTGTTCTGCTCCCCAGGCAAAAGAGAAGCAGAGTGCCAAAAAAGTCCAGGAAGCAAAGTGACCCCACAAACACACGCACTTGTCAGTCATCTTATTCATGTGAAAGGCCATGGACCCTCTCCCCACAATTGTATCCTGTGAACCCCCCCGCCAGACATGAGCACATGTGGTGGGACAGAACTGTGTTCACTGTCCCACCCAGGTCTACCCTTCAGCTGTAATGCATGCCTGGAAAGATATGTTTAAATGGGCTTGTCTTATTTTCATAATAAAATGTTTAGATGTTCGAACATGCTGTAGTTTTATTGTTAAATGCATTTCATCATTGTGGCCTACATGATCAAGGGTGTCGTTTTTTTTTAAATAGTTGTTGGGTAGCTTAGCGGTTAGACCATTGGGCCAGTAACTGAAAGGTTGCTAGTTTGAATCCCTGAACTGACTATGTAAATCTGTCAATCTGCTCTTGAGCAAGACACTTAACCCTAATTGCTCCAGAGCCGCCGTCAATACTGTCTGATCCCTGGCCATGACTTAACCATCGGAGTGCACATGTTTGAAACATGACAAATATAGGTGCCCCTTATCTTTAGATAAACAAGTACCACTTGGTCTTAAACAGTGGTGTAAAAATACTCAAGTTGTTTTTTGGGGTATCTGTACCTTACTATTTATATTTTTGACAACTACATTTCTAAAAAAAAAAAAAAAGTGTGTACTTTTTACTCCATACATTCAAGTACTTTTGGGTGTCATTTTGAATGCTTAGCAGGATTGTAAAATGGTCCATTTCATACACTTATCCAGAGAACATCCCTGGTCATCCTTACTGCCTCTGCTCTGGGGGACTCACTAAACACAAATGCTTTGTTTGTAAATTATGTCTGAGTGTTGGAATGTGACCCTGGCTTTGTGTACATTTTTAAAAAACAAGAATTGTGGTGTCTGGTTTGCTTAACATAAGGAATTTTAAACCATTATTTTACTTTTGAATACTTAAATATATTTTAGAAACTACATTTACTTCAGTATATTGAAAACCAAATAGTTTGACTTTACTCAAGTATAATTTGACTGGGTGACTTTCACTTACCTTAACAGAAAATGACTTGAGTATCTTTTACTCAAGTTTGACAATTGGGTACTTTTTTTCCACCACTGGTCTTAAATGAACGTACCACCACACCAAGTTAAAATGCTTTAGATCAGTGGTCGTCAATCCTCAAGGCATTCCTAGTTGGTCACCAAACATTTTAGTAGAAAAGTCAACGATAAGACTTGCCCTTTTTTTATACATTTTTTCTTCCTCTTTGTGGATGGTGAACTTGATTCAGAAGCCCTACTGGGTAAGCGAAATGTGCCTATTTTATTAGTCTGAAAGACAAACTGCCTACTTGACTGGGAGATCTGTGGCTAAATTGATCTCCCGTGTGGCTTAGTTAGCGTATGGTGCTTGCAGTGCCAGGGTTGAACTCACTATTGTAAGTGGCTCTGCAAAAGATCGTCTGCTAAATGACAAAAATGTAAATTGAGTGCGTTTTACAGCGCTGGCCAATCGGATAGCTCAAATCACTGTGCCTCTGGGATGCTGGCCTTCTAGGCAGAGTTCATCTATCCAGTGTCTGTTCTTTTGCCCATCTTAATCTTTTTATTGGCCATCCTGAGATGTGGCTTTTTCTTTGCAACTCTGCCTAGGAGGCCAGCAACCTGGATTCACCTCTTCACTGTTGACATTGTGTTTTGCTGGTACTATTTAATGTTTCTCAAACTAGACACTAATGTACTTGTTGTCTTGCTCAGTTGTGCACCGGGTCCTCTCACTCTTTCTAATCTGGTTACAACCAGTTTGCGCTGTTCTGTGAAGGGAGTAGTACACAGCGTTATGAGATCTTCAGTTTTTTTTGGCAATTTCTCACATGGAATAGCCTTCATTTCTCAGAACAAGAATAGACTGACGAGTTTCAGAAGAAAGTTATTTGTTTCTGGCCATTTTGAGCCTGTAAATGAACCCACAAATGCTGATGCTACAGATACTCAACTAGTCTAAAGGCCAGTTGTATTGCTTTTTTAATCAGAACAACAGTTTGACTGTGCTAACATAATTGCAAAAGGGTTTTCTAATGATCAATTACCCTTTTTAAAATGATAAACTTGGATTAGCTAACACAACGTGCCATTGGAACACAGGAGTGATGGTTGCTGATAATGAGCGTCTGTACGCCTATGTAGATATTCCATTAAAAATCTGCCAGCTACAATAGTCATTTACAACATTAACAATGTCTACACTGTATTTCTGATCATTTTAGTGGACAAAAAATGTGATTTTTTTCTTTCAAAACAAGGACATTTCTAAGTGACCCCAAACGTTTTAACAGTAGTGTATATACAGTTGAAATCGGAAGTTTACATATACATTTAAAATCCGTTTTTCACAATTTCTGACATTTAATCCGAGTAAGAATACCCTGTCTTAGGTCAGTTAGGATCACCACTTCATTTTCTGAATGTGAAATGTCAGAATAATAGAGAGAATGATTGATTTAATTTCAGCTTTTATTTCTTTCATCACATTCCCAGTGGGTCAGAAGTTTACATACATTCAATTAGTATTTTGTAGCATTGCCTTTTAAATGGTTTAACTTGGGTCAAACGTTTCGGGTAGCCTTCCACAAGCTTCCCACAATATGTTTTGGCCCATTCCTCCTGACAGAGCTGGTGTAACCTAGTCAGGTTTGTAGGCCTCCTTGCTCACACATGCTTTTTCAGTTCTGCCCACAAATGTTCTATAGGATTGAGGTCCGGGCTTTGTGATGGCCACTCCAATACCTTGACTTTGTTGTCCTTACGCCATTTTGCCACAACTTTGAAAGTATGCTTGGGGTCATTGTCCATTTGGAAGACCCATTTGCGACCAAGCTTTAACTTCCGGACTGATGTCTGGAGATGTTGCTTCAATATATCCACATAATTTTCCATCCTCATGATGCCATCTATTTTGTGAAGTGTACAAGTCCCTCCTGCAGTAAAGCACCCCCACAACATGATGCTGCCACCCCCGTGCTTCACGGTTGGGATGCTGTTCTTCGGCTTGCAAGCGTCCCCCTTTTTCCTCCATACATAATGATGGTCATTATGGCCAAACAGGTATATTTTTGTTTCATCAGACCAGAGGACATTTCTCCAAAAAGTACCACCTTTGTCCCCATGTGCAGTTGCAAACCGTAGACTGCCTTTTTTATGGCGGTTTTGGAGCAGTGGTTTCTTCCTTGCTGAGCGGCCTTTCAGGTTATGTTGATATAGGACTTGTTTTACTGTGGATATAGATATTTTTGTACCTTTCCTCCAGCATCTTCACAAGGTCCTTTGCTGTTGATTTGCACTTTTCGCACCAAATTACGTTCCTCTCTAGGAGACAGAAAAACATCTCGTTCCTGAGTGGTATCAATCAAATTTATTTTATGAAGCTCTTCTTAACATCAGCTGATGTCACGAAGTGCTGTACAGAGGAACCAGGCTATGAGGGGTAGCCAGTCCTCTTCTGGCTGGGCCGGGTGAAGATTATAACAGAACATTTCCAAGATGTTCAGATGTTCATAGATAACCAGCAGGGTCAAATAATAATAATCGCAGTCAGCACCTCACATCACAGGTCAGCACCTCAGGAGTAAATGTCAGTTGGCTTTTCATAGCCAATCATTCAGAGTATCTCTGCCGTTCCTGCTGTCTCTAGAGGATTGAAAACAGCAGGTCTGGGACAGGTAGCCCGTCCGGTGAACAGGTGAGGGTTCCATAGACGCATGCAGAACAGTTGAAACTGGAGCAGCAGCATGACCAGGTGGACTGGGGACAGCAAGGAGACATCAGGCCAGGTAGTCCTGAGGCATGGTCTTAGGGCTCAGGTCCTCCGAGAGAGAATTAGAGGGCGCATACTTAAATTCACACAGGACACTGGATAAGAAAGGAGAAATACTCCAGATATAACAGACTGACCCTAGCCCCCCGACACAAACTATTGCAGCATAAGCACTGGAGGCTGAGACAGGAGGAGCCAGGAGAAACTGGCCCCGTCCGACGATACCCCCGGACAGGGCCAAACAGGCAGGATATAACCCCACCCACTTTTCCAAAGCACAGCCCCTACACCACTAGAGAGAGATCCCCAACCACCAACTTACCATCCTGAGACAAGGCCCGAGTATAGCCCACGAAGATCTCCCCCACGGCACAACCCAAGGGGGGGAGCTAACCCGGACAGGAAGATCACATCGGTGACTCAACCCACTCAAGTGACGTACCCCTCCTAGGGATGGCATGGAAGAGCACGAGGTATGACGGCTGTGTGGTCCCATGGTGTTTTTCTTGCGTACTATTGTTTGTACAGATGAACATGGTACCTTCAGGCGTTTGGAAATTGCTACCAAGGATGAACCAGACTTGTGGAGGTCTAAAAACAAATTTCAGAGGTCTTTGCTGATTTCTTTAGATTTTCCCATGAAAATGTCATGTCCAGCAAAGAGGCACTGAGTTTGAAGGTAGGCCTTGAAATACATCCACAGGTACACCTCCAATAGGCTAATTGACATCATTTGAGTCCATCAGAAGCTTCTAAAGCCATGACATTTTCTGGAATTTTCCAAGCTGTTTAAAGGCACAGTCAACTTAGTGTATGTAAACTTCTGACCCACTTGAATTGTGATACAGTGAAATAATCTGTCTGTAGACAAATGTTGGAAAAATTACTTGTCATGCACAAAGTAGATGTCCTAACCGACTTGCCAAAACTATAGTTTGTTAACAAGACATTTGTGGAGTGGTTGAAAAAATAGTTTTAATGACTCCAATATACAGTATATATATTGTTTCATTACCAAAATGTATACTTTCCCTTTAAAATTAATTTATTAAAATTAATTTAATTACAGTTTTTTTTCTGCTGTGTATGAAATTCTTAGGCGGGCAGTCTAAGTGGTAATTTTTAAGATGGAAAAACTGTCTGTGTCAAATGAAACGACCAAAACCAACCACAATAGTGCGAAGTTTTGACTGGAAGTTTAGTGTGAAAAAACTTGCCCTTTGCAAAACATTGAGCCTGCTTCTAAGAAATATTGAGCTATGTTTGGTCTATTTGGGAGAATGTGTTAGATGGATGTCTTATTATGCCTGCATGTTCGGAGCGTATGGAGTTATTTTGGGTCTGTTTGGGTTGAGATGTGTAAGGTGAGAAATGGTCACATTTCATAACAGAAATGGTCAAATATCATAAGAGGCCATGGCCAAGAGGCCCTAGTACTACTGGACAGCTGTCAGAGAGGAGAGCTGTCTTCTCAGTGTCTGCTTTTATCATGAGTTCATGCTCATCTGTACCAACAACACTTTGTCATGTCAGGATTAACACAAAGTCTGCACATCCCCATAGTCAGGCACAGAGATATTGTACATTGCGTCAGTCATGATCTTTTTTTCGGGAACACAGCACCATTTTTACTGGAACCTCTTATTCATATGACCCCATTCCGCTGCGTGAGCACTGTTCCACTGGAAGCCAAATTATGTGTTGTGCAGACAATTTGTCTGGTAGTGTACAGTAGATAGATTCCATCCAGGAGTCGCGAGGAAAGGGAATTGATATGATGCAGGTATTTATATCTTTGACATTTTGTGTTTTGAGTAAATATTTGGTTTGGAAGGGAGCAGACGGGGAAGAACTCGTATATGGAATCTCTCTACACCAAAACATCCCCTTCCTCAGCTGCCTCAAGGTACTGCTGTGAAGTTGCAAGGTAAAACGTACTGTATAGTTGATCCTGTCATGGACTTCATTCACCTTCGTTGACACGATGGTTTGTTATGACTTGGAGTTCAATTTTAATTGGATCTGAAGTTTCTTTTTATCATTAAAAACACCGTGTTAAAGCCTTCAGGGCCCAATAACTGGAAATGTTCTGAATTCAATATTTTATTAGACTTGACATTGGACATGTATGTATTCAACAAAATAAAAAAAGAAACACAGTATTGCAGTCCAGCTGCCACCATACCTTTGCCTCTGTCTATTGTTTTATTTACAGTAAGTTCACCCACAATGAACTGCAGGGGGTTAAAAAAACAAACTACATAGAAAATATGTAGAAACTATAATGGACCTATATATTTTCAAATAACTGCCCTTTTTCTGTAAAAAAATATATATATATCTGTGCGGCCCTCCGTTGAATTTCGAAATCCTGATGTGGGCCTCGAACCCATCCGTGGTTTGAAGCAACATCCACTACAATATTTAGTGTAAACACCTTTATGCGACGCAAAACATTCACCTCCATTCAGCTCTCCAACAAAACAGTTACCAATTTAAACCTATACCACTGGTCCCAGAAAGTTCTTACTCACATCATATAGTTGCAAATAGTTATTAGACAGTTATTTACCGGTACTGGTGTTTGGTGAAACTAACTCAATTGCATATTCAAACACCACAGGATGGGCAGTTCCATTTTAAGCCATTATCAACATGACTACGTCTGATCTGCATTGTTTTGTCTCAATCTACAAAAGCAGGATGCGCAAAGTTGAATTTACATTTTTTAAATGTAAACAAAAAGCTATTCAGTTATTCACTGTACTTCCTACATTACAGTAGTGTTTATAAATAGTGCACTACAGCATTGCCATTGACCACATGGCTCAAATGTGAAATGGTTTTACATCCCATGTAACTTACATGGTGTCAGTGCAACATGTCATGTGTGACTGCATAGACAATCCTTGAAAGTGGTTCATCTTAGGACTTGAGATATTGCCCCTCTCCCCTGGCAATGGCACAGAGTTCCTTGTAGAGCTCAGAGTGGATGAAGCGAGGGTACGAGTTGTTCTCCATCAGGCTGAACACCTTCTTCTGGGCCAACAGGAAACACGTCAGGCTGGGCAGACACAGGCTCTGGACGATAGCATCTTTTGTTTGGTAGTCCAGGTTGATCTGCAACCAAATAGAGACAAGAACACCAATAAGTCTTTGTACAATCAGAGTGATCACACATTGGCATTAGATGTAAGTTGTTTGGAAATAAGAAACATAACTATCACTTTATCGTTACCATATTTTTATTATAAGATTGTTGCTTAATATCAGCACTTTAAGAATGACTCCTGAACGTAGTGAAAGGAAAACTCACCTCTTTAGGAGCGTCACACTGGATGAACTCTTCATAGATGCTTCTGGCCCTCGACGACAGTTTCTCTAGAGACGAGATGGTCCTGAACTCCTCACAGGCTGTCCAGAACTCTATATTCTCCTCACAGAACTCTGACTTCAGGAAGATCCGAAATGCTGCCTTTCCATCTGCAGGAGAGGAGTGAGGGAAGGAGAGAGAATGTCAAAGCAGCTCTCAAGCAGTAGAATGTCTTCAAGCTGAGTTGAGAACGGTCAAATATCAACCAATCAGAGGTGCAGTTTAGATCCAACTGTACTTCAAGATGACTCACTTCATTCATATACATTTTCACTCTACAACATTTGTGCCCATTTCATACAGTCATGCTGATATCATATGAGTTATAAAAGACAGGGTGTGGCATTTACATTTGTGACTCAGGAGTTTGTCAAGTGACTGTGCCCATTGGTTGACTTCATCCACTGTTGGCCTTAGGAAGGAGAGAACAGTCACATTAGAGGCCTGTAGTAGTAGCAGTATACAAGTAGTAAAAATGACTTGTATATACTATTTGCATACAAGTAGTAGTACCTACTGCTTTTAGATACATATATCAAGGTTGATCATTATTAGGATATGGAGCCTTATGCTACTCCCTAATTTACATCCATAATACTACATGATTCAGACCCCTGAGCCTTACCTGTAAGATCTTCTTCTTGCCATGGATTTTGAAGAAGAGGTGATCTTCAAGAGATATCGTATCCTTGTCCTCCAGTTTCTCTTCCTGAAAAATATATATTTTTCTGTTAGTATCATTCCATGTGACTGCTATCATTGCTTAACAAGGTCACGATAATCAGCTGTAATAAAACAAACAGAATAATTAACTCACTTGATTCCTTTTTTATCAATAGAGAAATCTGACGCCTTCATACAGTCTGTACATGCCATGTCTCTATCTGATACAACACACTCAATATTCTGTGGTAAAAAAAACTGAATATAGCAGACTATAGCAGTCAAATGAATCTACCTCCCTCTAGAGCAGTCAGAGCACTTTATATTTTCCTTCTGATATCGTCATGCTAGAAAGGCCGGCCTAGAGTAACAGATCTGTAACCTGATTGGCCCACTCTGTGAACAGTTGGCTAGCCCATCTGCTGACAGTGAGAGCCTGCGGCAGTAAAGGAAGTGCTAGGGAATGTGATTGGTTGTTTAGTGTAAACGGTTACACTACTGAAAGTGCTTCCATATTTAACTCTGGGTAGGCCAATGACATAGAGGCGCACCAAGTCCACCCAAAACTAAAATATAGTTTAGAGGACCCCCCCTTACACACACACACATCAGCTCTTATAGAACAAATATATTTTATGAACTAATCCAACCTGATCTTATCAAGCAGTGGAAGACGTTAAGAAAATAATGCATGAAAAGTATGATGAGGAGAACGTAACTTGATGCAATCTGCTTGACAACACAAAGTAAGATGTAAGATGCATACTGGTTGGAACGCCATAGCCCATCAAACTCGTTTTCCTACATTGCTGTTTACGCTCTATAAATAGAGTCTTAGTTATAAAAATAGTAAGGTGGGAGGAAGTGGTTGGAAATAAATTACTTGCCATTCTCCAATCATTTCTGCCGGTTTGTTTTCTGTAAAGATGACCCAAACCCTTTCACCTCTAATCTCTTTAAAAGCCCCTAAGGTCGATGTCTGCACCCTGCGGAAGATCTAATTAGCATAACACAAAAATCCTTAAAACATCTGTCAGTTTAAGCTAGAGATGGTTTTTTTGCACGGGCTGCGTCTCAGTCCACCGTATCCGCCTATGACGCACTTCCGCATCTGCTGTGAAAGCTGACAGAGCTAGAGCAGTGTCAGACCATGAGACATCCCAAAAATCGATCCTCTCACAAAATCGCCTGTAGCGTTCGAACGGTACAAACTATTATGACCCATTATGGAAAGATGAGACCCCCACAAACACAATGCTCTACAACCCTCACAATTGTCTTGGACTCGTCTGAAGTCGGTACAGCCGATCTACCAACTTCTGTCTTTAGCGTTCAAACAGTTTGGGCTACACACCAAGACTCGTCTGAAGGTCCCCCAGTACCAGTTGAAAAAATGTATGTAACTATATATGGAGACTGTTTATACATGAGGGGTTAAATACATGTAGTATATGTAAAAATAAAAATAAAAAAGTTTCATAAATCTGTCAGATATACAGTTGGAGTCGGAAGTTTACATACACCTTAGCCAAATACATTTAAACAACATTTTTCACAATTTCTGACATTTAATCCAAGTAAGAATTCCCTGTTTTAGGTCAGTTAGGATCACCACTTCATTTTAAGAATGTGAAATGTCAGAATAATAGTAGAGAGCATGATTTGAGTTTTTATTTCTTTCATCACATTGCCAGTGGGTCAGAAGTTTACAATCTGACACTCAATTAATATTTGGGAACAGTGCCTTTAAATTGTTTAATATGGGTCAAATGTTTCGGGTAGCCTTCCACAAGCTTCCCACAATAAGTTGGGTGAATTTTGGCCCATTCCTCCTGACAGAGCTGCTGTAATTGAGTCAGGTTTGTATGCCTCTTTGCTAGCACACGCTTTTTCAGTTCTGCCCACAAATTTATTATAGGCTTGAGTTCCGGGCTTTGTGATGGCCACTCTAATACCTTGACTTTGTTGTCCTTAAGCCATTTTGCCACAACTTTGGAAGTATGCTTGGGGTCATTGTCCATTTGGAAGACCCATTTGCGACCAAGCTTTAACTTCCGGACTGATGTCTGGAGATGTTGCTTCAATATATCCACATCATTTTCCATCCTCATGATGCCATCTATTTTGTGAAGTTCACCAGTCCATCCTACAGCAAAAAATCCCCACAACATGATGCTGCCACCCCCGTGCTTCACGGTTGGGATGCTGTTCTTCGGCTTGCAAGCCTCACCGTTTTTCCTCCAAACATAACGATGGTCATTATGGCCAAACAGTTCTGTTTCATCAGACCAGAGGACATTTCTCCAAAAAATATGATCTTTGTCACCATGTGCAGTTGCAAACCATAGTTTGGCTTTTTTATGCTAGTTTTGGAGCAGTGGCTTCTTCCTTGCTGAGCGACCTTTCAGGTTATGTTGATATAGGACTCGTTTTACTGTGGATATAGATACTTTTGTACCTGTTTCCCCCTGCATCTTTGCTGTTGTTCTGGGATTGATTTGCACTTTTCGCACCAAAATACGTTCATTTTTAGGAGACAGAATGTGTCTCCATCCTGAGAAGTATGGCGGCTGCGTGGTCCCATGGGGTTTATACTTGCGTACTGTTGTTTGTACAGATGAACTTTGTACCTTTAGGCGTTTGGAAATTGCGTCCAAGGATGAACCAGACTTGTGGAGGTCTACCATTTTTTTCTGAGATCTTGGTTGATTTCTTTTGATTTTCCTATGATGTCAAGCAAAGAGGCAGTGAGTGTGAAGGTAGGCCTTGAAATACATACACAGGTACACCTCCAATTGACTCAAATGATGTCAATGAGCCTACCAGAAGCTTCTAAAACTATGACATAATTTCCTGGATTTTTCCAAGCTGTTTAAAGGCACAGTCAACTTAGTGTATGTAAACTTCTGACCCACTGGAATTGTGATACAGTGAATTATAAGTGAAAAAATCTGTCTGTGAACAAATGTTGGAAAAATTACTTGTGTCATGCACAAAGTCGATGTCCTAACCGACTTGCCAAAACTATAGTTTGTTATCAAGAAAATCGTGGAGTGGTTGAAAAGCGAGTTTTAATGACTCCTAAGTGTATGTAAACTTACGACTTCAACTGTAGGACAGACATTTCAGAACAAACATCCTTTAGAATCTTTTGTTCCATGTAGTGAATCTCTTATCCATTGCGTTTGAATGGGAAAATAGCAGTAAGGCCAAAATAAAAATGTTATCAAAACAATTTTTAAATGTTTTTTTTTATATACTTCAAGTTGTCTTCCAATTCAAAATCAAATAGCAAAATTGTCCTGTTATAGACACAAAAATATATCTTATAAATGAATCAAACCTGATCTTTTCAAGCAGTGGGAGATGCCAAGAAAATAATGCATGGAAAGTATGATGAGGAGGACTTAACTTGATGCAATATCCGCTTGACAACACAAAGTAAGATGTCAGATGCGTACTGATTGGAATGCCAGAGCACATCGAACTCGTTTTCTTACATTCCTGTTGATGCTCTATAAATAGAGTCTTAGTTGTAAAAATAGAAAGGTGAGAAGAAGTGGTTGGAAATAAATTACTTTAGCCGCAATTCTGCAAGCATTTCTGTCTTTGACAATGCTTCTCAGTCAATTTCTAGAAATGTGCTCACCTGCAATTAACTTAATAAGTGCCTTTGTTAGATTGATATGAAAGAGGAGGGACATTACCTAATTCAACAGTGTGCAAGCTATTGCAGTTAACCACTATCTGAAAATATTTGGACGGTCACTGGTCAGGTTTTGAGGGTCAACCAGTTTGTTTTCTGTAAAGATGACCCAAACCCTTTCACCTCTAATCTCTTTAAAAGCCCCTAAGTTCGTTGTCTGCACCCCGCTGAAGATCTAATTAGCATAACACAAAAATCACCATAAAAATCTGTCAGTTTAAGATAGAAATATGTTTTTTTGCATGGATTGCATCTCAATCCACAGTATCCGCCTATGTCGCACTTCCGCATCTGCTGTGAAAGCTGACAGAGCTAGAGCGGTGTTTGTCAGACCATGAGACATCCCAAAAATTGATCTTCTCACAAAATCGCCTGTAGCTTTCAAACAGTACAAACTATTATGACCCATCTATGGAAAGATGAGACCCTCACAAAGAAAATGGTGTTCTCCATTTTGCTCTACAACCCTCACAAGTGTCTTGGGACTCGCCTGAAGTCGGTACAGCCTATCTAGCAACTTCTGTCTTTAGTGTCCAAACAGTTTGGGCTACACACCAAGACTCGTCTGACGGTCATCTATGTCTAAACATGTACCAATATATTTTGAAGTGTAATTCCCCTTTAATTGCGCATCTGGCCCTATAATTACGCTTCTAGCAAGTGAGGAATGTGTCATCTAATATGCAAGAGGAGTGATGGTTTTGTACTGCTGCTGTTCTTTTCTTGGCAAAGTTTGCAAATAACAAATAATACATATTATCAATGATATACTTACTCATGATAGACTTCTGCGAGGTAAGCCTACTTGGCAGTTAACATTTAATTGCGAAGGTTTTGAGGAAATATTTCTGTCAATCCACAAGACGGATATCACATCAACTGACTTCACACAGAGTGCTAGACAAACGCACACCCCACACAGAAAGAGAATGGCAATATTGCTGGAAAGTCAAAGAAATTATCTTAGGTTTGTCTTTTTAAGCCAATAGTTGCTAACCAGGGGTGGGATAATGTCAAAGTTGTATTGATTAGATAGTAGCTGGAACCTTGCAGTGTCTGATACTTTGTTTATGACCGTTTGTGATGGAACACGTAAAAAGTTGCATTTACTTTCAGAATTGTTTGTAAAGTTACTCGTAGCTGGGCTGTGAGCTACTGGTAGCTCATGAGCGACATTTTCGAGACCCCTGATCTAGACTCAACAAATATTATCTCCTGTCTTCATATGAAAGAAAATACAGTTGTGTATATGTCCAACTGACCCAGAGTGATAATGTGGATTATCAGCGCAGCGCTCCAACCTGAATGACTGGTTCTTGCCCCACCAGCAAGATAATATAATAGCACACAAATCACCTGCCTTGGCAGTAGTGCTGCATCTTTCCATTCACCCATTGGTTTCATGCAAATGCATGGTGGATGACGTTAATGTTTGTCCTTACCCAGAAATTACAGCTACCTGTAGGTACAGTATGCCAGTGTGGCATGAACAAAGAGGTGATGGAAATCTGTGAATTTGCATATACAGGAACAAAGTTTTAAATGTTCCGTAAATACAAAGTGGTATCGTTTATATCAGTGTCATTGAATTAGTGCTCAAAGTCTAGGGTAGTCGCTAGTATTACATGTAGACAGAATGTGTTGGGATCTTGCCATTGGATGAGTGATCTCCTAATGTCCGCTCTTATTGGGTGTCCAAGGTCACACTTACAGTAGACCCAGTCCAACCTCAACCCCTAGCTGCTACCCTTTGACATCTCATAGATCTGATTGACTGAGTAGTATGAGCAATACCAGAGGGATAGCGGTAGAACTGAGATTGGCCATTCGGTTCTCTAGGATTTTGTCTGGTCAGAGACCCTGAGAAGGAACTGGGGAGCTGTTGAGGCCTTTCAAGTGGGAAGGAAAGGGGAATAGTCTTAAGACAATGTTAAGGCTTTTTACAGTTGAGCTGCAGCTTGCGTCTGGTCATCGATGACAGCCACACATGCAAGCAATCACACTGTAAGGAGAATATAAGAAAATAATCATCTTTGGCAGCGATTACAGCTGTGAAACTTTCTGCGTAACTCTGTAAGAGCTTTGCAAACCTGGATTGTTCAATATTTATACAGCGCAGCCTGAATTCCAAATTGATACAATTTAGATTTTGTGTCACTGATATACATATAATACTCCATAATGCCAAAGTGGAATTATGTTTTTAGAATGTTTTACAAATTAATAATACATTAATATCTTAAATGTTTGCGTCACTAAGTATTCAACTCCATTTTCTATGGCAAGCCTAAATAACTTCCAGAGTGAACATTTTCTTAACAAGTGAGATAATAAGTTGCATGGACTAACTCTGTGTGCAAGAGTGGTGTTTAAAACATGATTTTTGAATGACCCCACATCTGTACCCCACACATACAATTATCTGTAAGGTCCCTTACAGACATTGGATATCCCTTTGAGCATGGTGAAGTTATTAATTACACTTTGGATGATGTATCAGTACACCCAGTCACTACAAAGATGCAGGTGTCCTTCCTAACTCAGTTAACGGTGGGGAAGGAAACCGCTCGGAGATTTCACCACGAGGCCAATGGTGATTTTAAACCAGTTAAATGGCTGCGATAGGAGAAAACTGAGGATGGATCAACAACATTGTGTCACACCAGCCTTCGCTTTGGCTCCCCCTCCTGTCCTGGCTCCCCCTCCTGATTCTGCCAAACCTACTTCTGGCAAAGGCCCTTCACTCATCAACCCCGGACTTGTCTCGTCATCATTACACACACCTGCTTCCAATCCCCACTTTATCACTGTATATAGTCTCCCTCTGCCAATTGTCTTTGTAAATGTTATTTGTTTTCCTGAGAGGAATCTCTCCTACTTTTTTCTGAGTACTTTATATTTGGAAATTTGGGTTTGCCCTGTGACTTTTTGTTTGTGAAGATATATTTTGAGCACAACAAGCGTTTGGGTTTCGTCCCATGTTGATCTATGATGCTTAATTAAATGCAGTAGTTCTAAACCTGCGACTGCCTCCTTCCTACTCTCTACACCAGTGACACATTGTAGTTACTTCACAATACTAACCTAAATGACAGAGTGAAAAGAAGGAAGTCTACAGAATACAAATTCTTAAACATGCATATTTTTTTAGAATAAGGCACTAAAGTAATGCTGAAAAAATGTGGCAAAGAAATTAACTTTTTGTCCTGAATACAAAGAATTATGTTTGGGGCAAATCCAACACAACACATCACTAAGTACCACTCTTCATATTTTCAAGCATGGTGCTGGCTGCATCATGTCATGGGAGTTTTTTTAGGATCAAAGAAAAGGAATAGCGCTAAGGACAGGCAAAGTTCTAGAGGAAAACCTGGTTCAGTGTGCTTTCCAACAGACAGTGGCAGACAAATCCACCTTTCAGCAAGACAATAACCTGAAACGGAAGGTCAAATATACACTGGAGTATGACCACCTTGAATGTTCCTGAGTGGCCTAGTTCTGTTTTGGGGCGGCAGGGTAGCCTAGTGGTTAGAGCGTTGGACTAGTAACCGGAACATTGCAAGTTCACCCCCGAGCTGACAAGGTACAAATCTGTCGTTCTGCTCCTGAACAGGCAGTTAACCCACTGTTCCTAGGCCGTCATTGAAAATAAGAATTTGTTATTAACTGACTTGCCTAGTAAAATAAAAATAGTTACAGTTTTGACTTAAATCGGCTTGAAAATCTATGGCACAACCTGAAAACGGCTGTCTTGCAATGAACAACAACCAACTTGACAGAGCTTCAAAAATGTTTTCAAAGAATAATGAGCAAATATTGTACAATTAAGGTTTGCAAAGCTCTTAGAATGTTACCCAGAAAGACTCACAGCTGTAATCACTGCCAAAGGTGATAATAACATGTTCTCACTCAGGGGTTTGAATACTTATCTAATCAAAATATATGAGTGCTTTATTTTTCAAGAATATTTTGTGTAGAACGTTGACAAAAAAATGACAATTGAATCTATTTTAATCCCACTTTGTAACACAACAAAATGTGGAAAAAGTCAACGGGTGTGAATACCTTCTGAAAACACATATTATCCTGCCCAGGCATAATGTACTCAACTGATCAGATGAAAGACAGAAACCACATCCCTGTTGATTTGTTTGACTGCCATTTTGATTTTGGTGAGGGGTCTATTTTCCTTAAAATGACTGTGACATGTACATAATCCTTCCTCATACTGTATGAGTGGGTCAACTCTCACAGCTTCTATTCATCCATCCATCTTTGACAAACTTTGAGCAGAGGCCATGTATTCAACACTTTGGTATTTTTGTACTAGATCATTATTAGTACAGTACGTCTGCATCTCTGTCGTGATTCTCATTGTGAATTGGCACTAGCAGGTAAATCACCAGGCCTGCTGAGGACCACAAAACAGAGAGGGGGCTGGTCTGTTCTGTTTATTATGATGTGCAGACAGTGTGTAAGCATCGGATTGTTCAGAAGAGAATAGGGAGCAGAGCCAAGTTTCCACCTAGACTAATGTTTCCAAAAAGCTTTACGTAGTAGTAGCAGGTAATTCCCAGCACTGAACCATATTTTGTCCCCGACAGGATTCCTAAGCATCCCAGAGTCCGAAAGTACAAGTTGTGCTCCTGCAGCACGTGCGTGTTTTGTTGTGTTGTTTCTGAGGGAAAATAAAAGTGACGTTCTTCAAATTACTCGCAACGGAAGATATTCAGTACTTTTGAGGAGATGGGAAATGTTGCACAGGCTACATCAATGGTCCGAGTGGTGCATTCTGGGCGATTCTGGCACAAGGAGCACTGTCCTTCAAGGAGTGAATGGGAGTCTATTGGGCGCTAGCTCAAAAACCTAACATTAGTACGAATTTCATCAACAAGAAGTACATAAATAAAAAATATAATTCTGAGATGTGAGATAATTAACTTATTATTTGTACTATCGTATAGCTTTGGAAATGTGACATTACATACTTTTAAGGAAAATAGGCACATTTCTCAACATACAATATACACTGACATTGAGAAGGGATTGCGTTAAGATTAGTTTAGCAACTGCTTGACGCAGCATGACAACGTGAACGCGATTGGTCAACAGTCTGCTGGGTAGGGCATTATGCATTCATTGCAATGTACACAGGACTAAAGAGGCAGACAAATAGGAAAAATGTGCTAGACCCTCCATTAAATTACACATTTCTCAAGGTAGGAATATCGCAAAAATATTATCAATGGCTCATTTTGAGAGAAGACATCCTCTTGAGTTATGACATCGATGCGACCAGTATTGAAATCTGACATGTATGATAGATTTTTTTTGCGATCTAAAAGTCATATTCCTATTCACTTCCAGTGTAGGGAGAGTGACTTTGTCACGGTGCTACGCCATACCGGACGGATTTCTGACTGCTTGAATGCCAGTAACTCAGATACACATGAACACATGAATTGACCTAGGGAATCGATAGAACATCACACAGAGATGCACAAAAAACGATATAACGTTCAAAATGGGTGAACCTTCCCTTTAAAGCAACTGTGTACTGTACAACTTGGCAAACTCGGCAGTGGTCGTAATGTGCAATGCATGGGATGGAACACAATGATCACTTAAAACCCTTTAAACACATTCCAAACCACTTCAGGCAATGCAAAATAACAACATGTTTTTGGACTTTGTAAAGTAGTTTACTCGAGGGCCTCTGAAACAGTTGGTGAGGAACATAGGTGAGGGCCATACCTTGGACAGTATAAATGCTGACAAATGGAGAATTCATCATGCACAGAGACCTTGTTTGTAACATACAGCAGAGAGAAACAGCCATGAAGGTCTTTGTCAGATGAGGAGGGCCCACTGTCATTGAGATGATGAAACACCTTCGTCTGCAACTTCATGGTTCTTAATATCTCAAGGATCATAGACTCTTGCCACACATTGTTTATTTAACTTTCAATTTACTGTAATAACACATTACTTCTCATAAACCCCCTTGTCATTAAACTGAAACTCACACCTTCCCTTTTCTATGTTATTCACTATGTAGAAAAAACACCTTAGAAATAAGACACCAGATGTGTCTTTCAAATAAATAACAAAAGCATGAAAAGCAAAAGCATGAAGGAACATTAACCACAATGATGAAGAGACACACTATATTTACAGAAGTATGTGGACACCCATTCAATGAGTGAATGTGGCTATTTCAGCCACACCCATGGTGATAGTTATATAAAATTAAGCACACAGCCATGCAATCTCTATATACAAACATTGCCACTAGAATGGCCTTACTGAAGAGCTCAGTGACTTTCAACGTGGCACCGTCATAGGATGCCACCTTTCCAACAAGTCATTTAGTCAAATTTCTGCCCTGCTAGAGCTGCCCCAGTCAACTGTAAGTGCTGCTATTGTGAAGTGGAAATGTCTCGGAGCAACAACGACTCAGCCACAAAGTGGTAGGCCACAGACCACTACCGCGTTCCAAACTACCTCTGGAAGCAACGTCAGTACAATAACTGTTCATCGGGAGCTTCATGAAATCGGTTTCGATGGCCGAGCAGCCGCACACAAGCCTAAGTTCACCATGTGCAATGCCAAGCCTCGGCTGGAGTGGTGTAAAGCTCGCCGCCATTGGACTCTGGAGCAGTGGAAACGTGTACTCTGGAGTGATGAGTCATGCGTCACCATCTGGCAGTCCGATGGACGACCTCACTAATGCTCTTGTGGCTGAATGGAAGCAAGTCCCTGCAGTATTGTTCCAACATCGAGTGGAAAACCTTTCCAGAAGAGTGGATGCTGTTAAGGCAGCAAAGGGGGGACCAAATCCATATTAATGCCGATGATTTTGGAATGAGATGTTCGACAAGCAGCTGTCCACATAGTTTTGGTAATGTAGCGTATCTTGTTATTGAAAAATAGTATTTTTGTACATTCAAGACCATCAAGTGTACTCAAACTCATCATGCTGTCATGTGATTTTCTTTGTGGTCATAGCCCTCTCACTACTTCCCATGTATATCTTAAGGTGTGTCAAGGGATCAAATTTAACACGTGTCATTTATTTGTTAATACTATTGCAACACAATTGTAATTGTATACCACTTTTCATGGAATGGTTATGTTATACTTATGTTTCGCTGGTTAAACATTGTAGTAAGAAATCATGGAATCTTCATGGAAATCATGGACATTTCATCTGTACTGAGCTGTGAACTTGAACTCCTACAGTCCCACCCTGTGTGTTTTGTACTTCTAACCCCTTTAAAACATTGTGTGTTACATACTTCCAGGTTATACCAATGGTTTCATCTATTTCTTTTGCATCCATTGATACCAACCATTAGTCTGTGTGATTAAGGGGGACTGAGCTAGAGCTGTGTTTGTGAGACAAGGGTGATCCTGAAGGGGCCCAGTAAAAAAGGACATGGTTTGAGCTACAAACGATTAAAAGCTATCTATGAAAAGTGACATAATAGTTGTTAGAAGGTAAGGGGTTCTTCTACACAGAAGATCATAGGAAATCCAAGGACATAGTGTCTATAATACTCTAATAAGCTCACATAGTTGTTGTCACACTCCAAATTTCACACAAATATCACTGACTAGTTGGATATTCATTTTCCAATGAGTACACTATTTTTTGTACTTACAGCATTCATATAAATACATTTTTGCTTTGGTGAACTTTATTTTTTAAATGTACATTTATCAATTAAACTCATGAATGCAATTGTTCATGTCAAAATGTTTTGTGTTTTTACTTGTAGCCCTGGTTGTCCGGAAAAGAAAATGGTAAAACAATTCATAGTGAGTCAAATGTAGATAAATGAAAGTCAGATAAATAATGAAAAGCCAATTTTTGATATGATCTAGAGACTTTTAGGGTTAAAGCACCCCCTAGAATCGTATGATGCTCCCAAGGATCACACGGTGACGTCATTTTGAATATTGAATAGCTCCCCATGTGTTCAAGTTAGAGACTTACCGTTTCTTGTAATGGCTGCAGCTCAATCCCCTCTTTGTGCCTATTCCATAAAATGGGCTTCTGAAGCGGCCTTTTTCACATGAGAAGATCCGGACAGGACAAGTGTCACGAAATCGTCTGTAAAACCCAAACTGTGTGAGACACAAACTAATAAGTCACCACCATCAAAAGATGAGACTCACGAATACTACAGTGTCGGTTGTTTGGCATCAACAAGCTGTACTGCAGTCGTCTGAACTCTCTGTTGAGGACCACTTCATTTTGAAGAGATCACAAAACCGACTGTCCAGACCGAACCTTTGGAGCTACAAACGAATATGTCACCAATGTCAAAAAAGGAGACATCCACCTCGTAGACCAGGTGTTCTGGTCTACGACACACACATGATTCAGGGGAATCATCTCAAGGTAAACCAGTACCGGGATGTAAAATGTGCACAAAGTTCATAGAGGGTAAAATGTGCCACGAATAAAGTGACCAAACATGGGTCCCAAAAATGTTGGGATTGAGGTTTTTTTGCCTATAGAAATGCATGGAATAACACATTTGTACATGGCAAAACAAGACAGTCAAAAAATCAATCATAAGGACAAGGTTTCGAGGTTTCCTATATCTGAGAGACATAAAAAAAAGAGAAAATAGTAAACTTAAAGAAAAATCCTTGAATGAGTAGGTGGTTTCAAACTTTTGACTGCTACTGTATGTCCATAATACAATGTTGCTCTATCTTCTTAACAGCACTATCATGATTCCATATATGTTATTTCATAGTTTTGATGTCTTCACTATTATTCTACAATGTAGAAAATAGTTAAAAAAATAACAAAAACCCTGGAATGAGTAGGTGTGTCCAAACTTTGACTGGTACTGTATATATAGTATGCATACAGGGGTCCAAAACTCAAAATCAAATGGCTAAATTATAAACTTTATGACTGTCTTAAATCAATTCCATATGCTAGCCTAGTAGATATTGAGATCTAAGGGATTACACATACAGGAGCAACTGCAAAGTGAAATGTTGTTTTTTAATTTAGTTGTTAATTGAGAATAAGCCAGAAGAGAGTGATTGACAAGAAATATTTTGTCTGCAAATAATTTAATAATTTAATTTAATGTAATTTAATAATCTAATCGTGAACATTTTTACAAGCATTGCAAAAGTCAGCATCCCAACAGTGACTGTGTAATAAATAGTACAACATTCTAATCTTAATTTATCAACATTGTATTGTGCTTTCTTTGTAAGCAATCAAAAAATATTCTGCATCAGAGAAGTAGGAGTTCAAAGTTCCAGATTCAAAGTGGGACATAGGCTACTCTTCTGTCTACAATTGCACTCAGACAACTTAACCTCTACTTCAAAATAGGTAATTATTCAATGATAGACAGTGTAAGAAGTCTTTAACTGCCTTGCAAATCTAAAGATTCAACCGCCTTTCGAAAAACTGGTTTGAATTTAGAGACAAAATGTGAATATTATTAAGGACAGTATAGTATTTTGGGCCGGTATCCATTGTGTGCGTGCTCTCTCCTTTGTTTCACTCCAGACCACATACTTTAGTATTGCTAGTGAAAGTCCACCTTGCATCTCCTATCTTATCGCAGTATCATAGGCATCCTGTTGCGCACACACACACACAAACACACACACAAACACACATACACTCTCTTCTCCATCTTTTTAGGACAGGAAGCACCTCCGGTTGAGTGGGGACTGCACGGTTGCTGATGTGTTTCAGTTCGATCGTCATTCACTCGGTGATTCATTCACTGTCAAAGACGATCTAATCACGTGTGATATGTTGTCACTCCCAGAGTTACAGATAAGACAGCAGCATCCAGTGCAATCGCAGCGCTGTAGCATTCCTCATATCCTCTCTGCCTTTCCTTCTGTCTTTCTGTCTTTCTTTTTCTCTGGGCGAATCCCACTTGCAGTGTTTTAGGGTGTGGTCTTGTGTTGTGGCGACCACGGTTCGTAGGGACACAGGCCTGTCAGTCTCTCTATGCTTGGTCAGCCTTCCATCCTGTAGAATCCCAAACATTCCAGTTTCTGTTGTCACATTCTCCTGTCGTCTAATCTGCTCCTATTAGCCCTTGACGGCGTCAGCGGCGAGGGAATCCAGGAGGGATCGGTAAATGTCTGAGCGCAGGAAGCGAGGGTACGAGTCTCTCTCCATCAGCCCATAGACAATCTTCTGGGCATCGTCAAAGCACTGGAGTGTAGGATTCTTCACGGCCCTCTTGATCTGCTCCCTCGTGTGGTAGTCAATGTTTATCTGGAACAAGAGCAAGATTCATTTAGATTTACGAAGTACAGATGGATTTCATATAGCATGTTTGGAAATAAACATTTGAGGGGGGTTTATTAACCAGATGATGTTGATGAAATACATTGAAACATCAATGAGGTTACAAAGAGTTCAAATGCAGGGTCGCTTTCTGTAGAAATGTCACTGCAGGTATTTGAATCTCTAGCATGTAGCCATGTACTGTAATATATACTGTACTATAACAGTCGTACCTCTTTAGGAGCCTCAGCCTTTATGAAATGCTCATAGATTTTTTTGGCCTTCGATGACATTCTGAATGAAGACTTGATTTTCTTGTACTCCTCACACGTCAGCCAGAACTCAATGTTCTCATCGCTGAATTCAGACTTCAGAAAGGTTCTGAAGGTGGCCAGTCCATCTGTGGGGAAGAATAAAAACATACCAAGACATGAAACAATGATACAGCCCCAAGCCTGGAAACACGTGCTGTTTTTGTTCAACATTTCTATCTGGCTGTTTTCAGTTAGATATTTGATCTAATTTAGCTATTTGTCTCGAACTATTTTGATCGTCTGATAAAGTGAAACTCACATTTAGACTCGAGGAGTCTCTCCAGTGACTGAGACCATTGTTGGGTATCTTCTAAACTTAGCCTGCTAGGAAGAAAATGTGTGGTGATTACTCAACTAGAATCAAATCTGGGTAAAAATAAAACTGATATTTGATGTGAGGGCAAAAGGGCACACAGAACCAACATAATTAGGAAACAATTATAGCCGCACATGGGTGCGTGTGTGTGTGCCTATGTGCATGCCTGCTTTCTGAAGTTTAATTTGAATTCACACACACTACCACAGATGGACACTGCAACATATATGGTATTTGATTTTGAACAATACAATACATGTAATATATGTTTTATATATATATATATATATATATATATATATACATTTAAAATAATATAATAATAATAACCATTAGGATCAACACAGAGTAACAGAGTAAGAAAGGGTAAGAATCCTTACCTCTCAGAGGTAGGTGAATGTGAGAACATGCATTGCAGTCGGCACATAAAGTTCTTTCCCCTATGGAGAGAAAAAAAGAACGGTCATGATCGTCTCATAAAACAACTTATTCCATTGCTGTATAAGGACATCTCAGTATGTAGTATCTTGGTTGAAGGTATTCACAGGTTTAGTAAAACATATGCAGTGTTTATATACAATGTGTGGCCTAAAGTATGTGGTATGACGCTAAATTATTTGTACAAGCATTTGAGTATTTAGAAAGTATATGACACATCCATAGTATTACGAGAGTACATTGAATATATAGCCTAATATTGACAAAATATACATAAGCTCCACAATACATTTTCCGTAATCGCCAGCTGTTGAGAGTATAAAAAAGCTATAAGCTACACTCACAAGTTCTTGTTCCTCCTCCTGTCGTCCTGCTCCATATTGAAGTGCTGTGTTTGTATCAGTGTCTCTGTGATGATTAGGCTGGGCATGTTTTAACCCCACACTCTCTGTCCCCTGCTGCTGCTCATGCTGGGGTGAATCACTCTCTGTATAGTGGGGTCTCCCTCCACCTCAGGCCTTTATATGCAGGGCTGGAAGGTGAAACACAGACTCAGACCAGTGAACCGTAGCAAGAGAGGAAGCCCCTACGCTCTCTCTCTATCTCTCTCTCTGTGACATGCGCTCTCTGTCTTTTTGCGACACTCTCTTTCAACCTCTCTCTGTGTCATGCTCTCTCTCCCTCTCTCGTCTCTCTCTATGGATACCCTCTCTCTCTCTCTCTCTCTCTCTCTCTCTCTCTCTCTCTCTCTCTCTCTCTCTCTCTCTCTCTCTCTCTCTCTCTCTCTCTCTCTCTCTCTCTCTCTCTCTCTCTCTCTCTCTCTTTGTCCGGTTTTCCAGGCAGCCTAACTGCTCCTCGTTCAAAGTGTGCTCTTTATGTCCACCATATTTTTTAGTCTGGGCTGCTAAGATGCAAATGACATAGACAGTGACAGTGATAGGCAAATCATGACCTTCGCTTGGTGTGTGTTTCGGTACCCTGTTGAAATGTCATTGGGATGTTTAATTTCTTATACTGTGTCCAGCGGCAAGGTGTGTCTTTACTAAATGATATGAGGATTAAATCCAATATAGACAGTCAGTTGTTTAGTTTGTAGATTGTGGGTTTATAGCCTTTGCATACATTAGCCAGAGTCATATAGACACCTCATGGCCAATGTGACTATAGGCAGCAATGTCCAATGACCTGTCCCTTGTCTTTCCACACAGTAACTGATGTGGTTCTCCTCAACTTACCCAAAGATGGCCACAAGCAGTCAAGCACAACCAAGTGACACCAAAACATGTCCACTTACAGTTAATCTGCCTTGTGCCCTCAATTCCACACCACCACACAACTACCTTTACATCATACAGTAACAACTGACCAGAGGTTTAAACGAACACACCACAATCACCTGTGTGGTTGACACCATAAATATGCTTTAAAAAATGTTTTTGAATAACATTGTCCTCCAAGAGTTGCTGAATCTCCTTTCTACTTCTGCTTTACACCAACATGAACAGTATCCATTCTAGAAGTTCCTGCGTGACGGTATTGAGTAACTCAGACAGTATCAGAAATACATTGCACATTATTCACTTCCCCTCGGCTGTCATGGCAACCGTTTGGGACAAAGGAAAACAGCGTCAGACTGTGAAGGACAAAGTGGCGTGATGTTGTCGTGAGGCAAGAGGGGTGAGATCCCTGTCATCGAGCAAGAATATCCCTTCATGCCAACTCCCCCCTCCCCTTTTTTGATTTATTAAACAAAATGTTGTTTAATTGAATATATTATACCATACTATTGACTTACCGAGCAAAAAATTGCAATAGAAGTTGCTATTGTCTGGTCTTCCCTCTACCCAATAGTCCTCTTTGAAAATATCAACTCACATAAAACATTCCCTTTGAAGACTGCTTTAAGTATTTAGTATTTTATTAGGATCCCCATTAGCTGTTGCTGAAGCAGCAGCTACTCTTCCTGTGGTCTATTTATAACCCTGTATGTAGTAATAACATTGAGTTCTTCTCATAATTATTGTGCAATGCTCAATTGAAGATCATGCTGTGCTAGCCTCCAGACATTTGTCCATAGTGCGCCATGCTGATGCTAAAAGTCATCACAGAACAGTTGTTCCTTGGTGATGAGATTACTTCCCTAACAAGGGGACACATTCAGGCCAATTTGCCATGCATCAGAGCATCCACTGACTCCAATCCACTGGTGGGAGTTCTGGGTCAAACTCACACTTATTCTTAGAGCCATCCAGATGACCTTTTTAAGAGACAACTTTGAGAAATAGAGCCATCTATAGAGTGGGGTCAACGGTGACAGGGCACATTTTTTCCAGCTTCAATACAGTCGCTGGGCTGGCTCTGGGCAATTAGCTGAGACAGCTGACATGTGATCACAACAGACTTATAGTCAGGAGGCTGTGGAAAATCATTTTCTCAGATTTTCCCTGCCCACCGACCACACGCGATTACTCAGTGTCACAGGACAAATTAAAGATAACCCTTCACTCTGACAACATCAACATCCTGACTTATGGAAGTGTACTGTATATTTAAACTGACAGGGTCCATCCATGCTATATTAGTATTAAGAGTTAAATGAATAACAGTTATTCATGTTTCATATTGCTGACAGATCCATATCATGGGTGTCAAATAAGCATGAAATGAAAAAACAGATTTTTGTCTTTGCCAAAACAAATAACACTTGAATGGAATACTTAAAATACTTTTTTAGTGCTGCATTTCTGTAACCATACGTAACTAATTTCTGTAACCATACGTAACTAATTTCTGTAACCATACGTAACTCATTTCTGTAACCAACGTAACTCATTTCTGTAACCAACGTAACTCATTTCTGTAACCATACGTAACTCATTTCTGTAACCAACGTAACTCATTTCTGTAACCATACGTAACTCATTTCTGTAACCATACGTAACTCATTTCTGTAACCATACGTAACTCATTTCTGTAACCATACGTAACTCATTTCTGTAACCATACGTAACTCATTTCTGTAACCATACGTAACTCATTTCTGTAACCATACGTAACTCATTTCTGTAACCATACGTAACTCATTTCTGTAACCATACGTAACTCATTTCTGTAACCATACGTAACTCATTTCTGTAACCATACGTAACTCATTTCTGTAACCATACGTAACTCATTTCTGTAACCATACGTAACTCATTTCTGTAACCATTTGTAATGTAAGTCCTTCCATTTAGACATTCTGTACCTTCTGTTCTTACCTAAAACGATTCCCTATACACACATTTTTTTTACGCCAACGCCACTTTTGATGCATCAGTCAGTCTAGATGTTTGAATAAATGTACTGTTTAGCACTCTGAATCATTGACACTACTCATCAACACACAGCACTCATCTCTAACACTCAATGCTTCTCCATACTCTATACTCATTTCTTCTTCTTCTCCAACTCATAAGTCATTTCCTGTGGTCATTATGTGTCACTTCCTGTGGGGATCTTTCAGTTCTATCCTCAGGATCTGAAGTCTCATGTTTCCATGACTCGTTTGGAATCCTCCTTGTTTGGACTTGGTGAATCTTGATTCACAAACTCTTGACCCCTAACCTCTACCAGAAGGTCCTGGCTTTGCGTCTGAGCCCCAGGTAGGCATCTGACCTGAGGAACCTGGAATACGAGTCGTTCTCCATTAGTTTGTACACATGTCTCACTGCCTCGTCAAAGCAGCACAGAGCAGGGGCTTTCATGGACCTTTTGATCTTCTCGTGGATGTGGTAGTCAACGTTGATCTGTAGGGGGAAAACACAAACCATTACAATGAGTGCCAAGGGAAAGTTCTACGCACATTTGTGAAGCTAATGTTATGAAAAGCCTGAGCTGAGCGATATGGTCACCTTTCCACCCTAAGCTTGCCAATCCATTTATTCACTACGTGAGCTTGTTGAAATCATATCTTGCCCCAACAGGTTGTTATCTGTATTTTTGAAGGAGGGATTTTATTACGTCAGAAAGTTTCAGTGCTTGTCAAATTGTTCTAGTGATAGGCTTTGAAATAGTCCATTTCCCACATCAGCAAAGTACATGGAATTACATAATCACACCCTAAGAATTATAGCTATATCTGCTACTTTGGCTTATATTATGTTAGTATTTTGGATAATTGTATCCAGATACTGCCAAGGTGAATGCTGATGCATAGCCTGACTAACTGACCTCTCTCTGGGCCTGGGGATGGAGGAACTCCTGGTAGATCTCTGCTGCTTTCCAGAACAGGTCAGCCGGTGAGATGGTATTTCTGTAGTCTCTGCATGCTAGCCAAAATTCAATATTCTCCTCACTGAATTCGGACCGCAGGAAGGCTCGGAAGGCTGCAAGGCACCCTGGGGGATTATTAATGCTAAAGTCAGAAGGTGGTTTAATCAGACTGTACTATTGATGATAATGAATGTACTCTGGGCCAACATAGTTAAAACAGTTGTCATTACTTTCGTCCTTCAACAAGGTCTCAAGAGTTGGCTGGATTCCTCTATTGTCCTCTGGACTTAAAAAGATTGAAAAAAATGGGGGAATTATATGGGTCAATATTACTACGTAAACTATTTGACATGTTGTTGTTATGAAATAGTCTCCACTGTTGCCATACTTACTTGATTTTTGTAGAAAAGGACTCATCATTTATCTTTTGTGCCAGAATACACTGGATGTCTTTTTTTTGTCTTTTTCTGCTTAGAAGGATATCGATCCTGTGGAAGTAGTATGTATTATCATCCAATCTATTATGATAGCACAAATGTATCATGAACTGCCTATAAAGGTCCCTTTCCTAGATAGATAATTTAACTTACCTTCTTCTCTGTGTTCTTTTTTGCGGTATATCCTTCAATTCATTGATCCGAATCTTTGAAAATAATAGTGTGGGCATCTTCACATAATTGACAGCGATTCCTCCTAGGAATTAGATGTAGACCGTACGGTCTTAGTAAACTTAGGACCATTCTGGGCAGGTATTTATCATCTCAAGAGAGGTGTGTTATGGTGATGTTTGCGGTGTGCTGGTGCAGGCCCCTAGATGCCTTGGCACAGCTTACCGAAACTCCCCTAGGACGCAAGGTCTTTGACTCATGGATATTACATTCCTGTAAAATTCCTATTACAAATTTTTCCCTTTTTTTTTTTTTTTACAAATATTTCCTAAGACACATCTTATAGATTAAACACGATAATAATTCCCTCTGAAGACATTGCATGTTAAGGAGCAGTTGTTAAGAGAGAAGTGTCTGTCTGTCCACCTTAATATAATCTTCAGTGTTTACTCACAGCCACACTTTTTCACAAGTCTATTTCCTGAGAACATCTTTCATTTACTGTGAATAGTATAAAGGGAAATTACATAAGAGGGCAAATAATATGTAATGGGGAAAGGAGGCATGGCAATATATTTCCTCTCAAATATCTGAATGGGTAGGCGTAAGTTACACTGTTGTACTGTTAACATGTGCGCATAACACACATGCGGGCAGACGCACGCACACACACACACACACACACACACACACACACACACACACACACACACACACACACACACACACACACACACACACACACACACACACACACACACACACACACACACACACACACACACACACACATACACACACACACACACACATACACACACAAACTCATTCACTCGTCACTCACTCATTCATTCATTCAATCAAATGTAGTTCTGCATTTATAGCATTTTTTTACATCAGCAGATGTCACAAAGTGCTTATACAGCAACCCCAAAACCCCAAACAGCAAGCAATGCAGATGTAGAAGCACGGTGGCTGAGAAAAACTCCCTAGAAAGGCAGGAAAATAGGAAGAAACCTAGAGAGGAACCAGGCTCAGAGGGGTGGCCAGTCCTATTCACACACACACACACACACACACACACACACACACACACACACACACACACACACACACACACACACACACACACACACACACACACACACACACACACACACACACACACACACACACACATCCCCATACAACACACCAAGACTTGTAATGTCATGCAGTTTGTGGTTGTGGAAATGGAAAGATAGAACCCCAGGAGGAAAGAGTTAATATACTCACACATATGTGACCTTTTGTGGCGATTTTTGTAACTTTTGCATCAATAATGTAATAATCGGGTTATTAATGGAGTGATAATTCCATTACACATTTTTTTATGGATTACTTGTTACTCCATTTAACTGTTGATCTAATTATGGAATAGTTTGTTGTACACACATTCTTCAATTAGATGTACACTACCATTCAAAAGTTTGTGGTCACTTAGAAATGTCCTTGTTTTTGAAAGAAAAGTACATTTTTTGTCCATTAAAATAACATCAAATTGATCAGAAATACAGTGTAAACATTTGAATGTTGTAAATGACTATTGTAACTGGAAATGGCAGATTGGAATATCTACATAAACGTACAGAGGCCCATTATTAGCAACCATCACTGTGTTCCAATTGCATGTTGTGTTAGCTAATCCAAGTTTATCAGTTTAAAAGGGTAATTGATCATTAGAAAACCATTGTGCAATTATGTTAGCACAGCTGAAAAATGTTGTCCTGATTAAAGAAGCAATAAAACTGGCCTTCTTTAGATTAGTTGAGTATCTGGAGTATCAGCATTTGTGGGTTAAATTACAGGCTCAAATTGGCCAGAAACAAATAACTTTCTTCTGAAACTCGCCAGTCTATTCTTGTTCTGAGAAATGAAAGCCATTCCATGTGAGAAATTTCCAAGAAACTGAAGATCTCGTACAGTGCTGTGTACTACTCCCTTCACACAACAGCGCAAACCGGCTCTAACCAGGATAGACAGAGGAGTGGGAGGCTCCGGTGCACAACTGAGCAAGAGGACAAGTACATTAGAGTGTTTAGTTTGAGAAACAGACGGCTCACAAGTCCTCAACTGGCAGGTTTATTAAATAGTACCTGCACAACACCAGTCTCAACGTCAACAGTGAAGAGGCGACTCCAGGACGCTGGCCTCATGCAGCGCGACACATCTCCTTCTCATAGAGTGGATCAGGATGTTGATCGTGGCCTGTGGAATGTTGTCCAACTCCTCTTCAATGGCTGTGCGAAGTTGCTGGATATTGGCGGGAACCGGAACACACTGTCGTACACGTCCATCCAGAGCATCCCAAACGTGCTCAATGGGTGGCATGTCTGGTGAGTATGCAGGACATGGAAGAACTGGGACATTTTTAGTTTCCAGGAATTGTGTACAGATCCTTGTGACATGGGGCTGTGCATTATTATGCTGAAACATGAGGTGATGGCAGCGGATTAATGGCACCACAATGGTCCTCAGGTTCTTGTCATGGTATCTCTGTGCATTCAAATGCCATGGGTCCCTCTGTTCACAACATTTACATCAGCAAACTGCTTGTCCACACGACGCCATACAGGCTTTCTGCCATCTACCCGGTACAGTTGAAACTGGGATTCATCCGTGAAGAGCACACATGCCAGTGGCCATTGAAGGTGAGCATTTGCCCACTAAACTCAGTTACAATGCCGAACTGCAGTGAGGACTACGAGCATATAGATGAGCTTCCCTGTGGTGGTTTCTGACAGTTTGTGCAGATATTCTTTGGTTGTACAAACCCACATTCCATCAGCTATCTGGGTGGTTGGTTTTAGATGATCCTGCAGGTGAAGAAGCCGGATGTGGATGTCCTGGGCTGGCGAGGTTACACGTGGTCTGCGGTTGTGAGGCCGGTTGGACGTACTGCAAAATTCTCCAAAACGCTTATGGTAGAGAAATTAACATTCAATTCTTTGGCAACAGCTCTGGTGGACATTCCTGCAGTCAGCATTGCATGCTCCCTTAAAACATAAGACATCTGTGGCATTGTGTTGTGTGACAAAACCGCACATTTTAGAGTGACCTTTTATTGTCCCCTGCACAATTTAATTAGCTTCTTGATACGCCACACCTGTCAGGTGGATTGATTATCTTGGCAAAGAAGAAATGCTCACTAACAGGGATGTAAACAAATGTGTGCATTAAACTGGAGTGAAGTAAGCGTTCTATGCATATTTCTGGGATCTTTTATTTCAGCTCATAAAACATGGGACCAACACGTTTACATGTTGCTTTCATATTTTTGTTGAATATACAATATACAAAGACTGAGTGTTTTTTATTTGATTTTTTTCCCAAATCAAATCAGTTTAGCAGCTATAATAGCAGGTGCTTAATTTTGAAGATTGGGTAGCAGGGTGGAAAAGATCACTGTGGGTGATCCAGATGCTCATCCAAGGTCTATTGATGTGATTTAATGAAACAGAAGTAATTGTGCTTTCCCCTGTTAGTTTTGACATTATTCTATTTCCATTCACTCTCTTTGTCCAGGTGTATGTAATGGAACTGAAGTTGAGGACGGGAAGGAGGCCACCAACATATGGAGCATTGTGCAACATATCATCAACTAATGAACAACCCCTTTATTCACTTACTCAGGTGTTAGTGCTGTGCTGGAACAAATGCCTGCAGTCACACCGGAATTCTATAGGAGGAAAGAACACTGTATTGTAGTGTCTGTGAGGTCTGAAGGGTGGAGCTACAAGTTGTTATTATTTCATCACAGGATGTGTATCGACCAGTCAGTCATGATGTTGCGTCATAGGATGCGGACATTGGGACGTGTTGACATGTAGTCCAAAGCAAACAGGATTGAAAGTAAATGATTAATCCTGTAAATGGGTCCATCTGTATTTTTACCCTCACTTGGACTTCAGTCAAATGTTTTGATTATTTTACATTCAAAGTCAACATCTTCTTCATTGAATTATTTACTTCCCATATAAAGGTTAATTATCACAACTAATTGTCACTAAAATCACCATTATTTATATTTGTAGTCTATGACCTCAAGGTTAAACCCTGACGGGAATGATCTTACTTGTGAAAGCTGATGAGACATTCCTAAATGTATAGCGGAAATATGCTGTGCCATTGTATCTACCAGGAAAGAAAGACCCTCAATGAGCAGCTAACCCTCTTCCTGTCTCTCTCTCGCTCTCTCTCTGAAGTGGAGCCTCAGCCTATGACTCCAATTAGAAGCTCTTTAAACAGCTGGCTAATTTAATTTAGTGGTAATTCAATGATAATGAGATGGTGTGGTACCAAGAAAGAGGTCCTAGATGTGGTTGATAAAATATTATTTTGGTTTACATAAAATGCACTCAAATCAACTTGCACCTATCCACCTCTGATATGACTGCAAACATAACTTTTCTCACACTCATGAGTGAACTAACGCCTCAGGATGCCAATGTAACCATTTATTTCCTCCAATTACACTTTTTTGGCAATCCCTATTGCAAAAGTGCTACTGATTTTAACTCATTTTAGCAACATAGCATAAATTGTGAAATTCAGTATTTCAATATTCCAAACAAACAGAAAGAAGACTGTCTTGCCTCAGTTCTGAGTTATTTTGTTTCTTGAGAGGTTCTTACTGTTGTCAATAATATCTGACCAACTAGCAGGAGTTGTTGCAGTGCACTAGCACCTCGCATTTAGCAAACAAATTCTCTTTACAATAATAACTATTTACATAGTGTTAGAACAGGAGGGCAGACTACTATTGTGTTACAACATGGAGGTACAGTAGACAATATGAAGAGCCCTATTATCAGATAAGCATTGTAGCTATATTGGGAAAATGTGCAAATATGTCAAGGACAATATCATCTAAGGGGTGCCAATTATATTGTCGAACTACGCAAAGCAACATTGAAATGACTGTGTGCTGCTGATGCTTTATTGTCGTATAAAGCATGTGGACAAGCACACGCTTCCTATTCTGCTGCCTCTCATGACGTACACACCTAGGATAGTTGAGGTAATTCGAGTTTTGTGATGCAGGACAAGTGGCTTCCTGTCCTCCTTCTTTCCTTTACCTGCAATCGGAAACCTGGTGGAGTGAAAGCAATATGGTGGATGTCAGCTAATAATTTGCTTTCAGTTCATAGATGGCAGTACATATAGAGGAAAGGAGAAGAGGAAAGGAAGCAAGTTAAGACTATTGAGAAGCAGCCTCTGAGCGAAAGCTGAGAGAATGAGGAGACTGATCTCTCACATAATTTGCCTGAACTTGCCTTTCAGGAGAGAGTAATATCCTGTCTCACAGAGCTGGAGACAACAGAAGCACAAACCAGTTGGGCTTGGTTTCAGTACAACTCCTGTCTATTGAGTTGAACATGCATGGGTTTCTTAATGTTCAACTTCATTCAATTTGATTCCAAGTATGGGTTGGCGGTAAACATTAGATAATGACTGGCATCTAACCTAGAAATTGGAAAAGAGGGAGTGGTGCATGAGGAACTAAGAAGCTAAAAGTGTGCCTGTGCACGTGCGTGTGCGTATGAGTGTGTAGGGGGTGCTAGAGAGCTGGCATCCATTGTCAGGGCTTCAGAGTGTTGGATGAGGGGCACCATTCTCCACAGCTCTGAGGACAGTGTGGGAGTCTGTGTTGCAAGTAATTTAGTGAAACCCTCGTAGACTTCCTCTGAACTGAGGTGGAAGTGAAACGGCTTGGCATCCAAGGAAACACAGGGGCTTCAGGCAGAAGTCAGACTGACAGTTTCACATTGTGTGGTTTCTGAAATCCCCTCAGAGAAAAACCAGCTCAGGCATTACGGTCCAAATCCTCATCTGTGTCTGGTTGACGTGGTTGCAAGAGACTTTAATTACTTGTTCGCATAAGTGAAAGAAGTTTATGCAATGGCATTATTCAAAGATACAATTAGGTCCCTGTTCAATGTTTAGGACAAGAATCTAAATTTAAGTTGTTCCATGATTTATTTGGTCATGAAGTTGAATTTGTCTTTGAAACTTGACTTTAGATTAATCATTGTACTGAAAAGTTTGAAACATAAGATAAATTGTTGCTGCTTGTAACAGGGCAGAAATGTGCACTTGCAATGTTGTCTTTGTTGCCATCTAGTGGACTTAATAAGAAACAGAGAGATGTACTGTACATTCAGTAGCAGCGTACTGCTGAGAACAGATAACATGTGATTCACAAAAATAGACAAAAATCTAATCTAACTTTCCTCAGATACTCACTGACCAAACAAACCTGTAAACAGCTCATCATAGTAAATCCAAACAGTTCAGTAACAAAGCAGCGTATGCAGTGAGGGAATCAGAGGTGTGGTTGGTGTGTGTGTGAGCACAAGCATGTGTTCAGACTGGGGTGTTCAGAAAGAACTTGGGATAAGGCAGGGGTTGGAACCAAAATTACTTTCCAATCACTTTGTTCTGAAACACCATTTTTTTCCCATTTCGTTACACTGTTCCGACCAGCAAAAAGCAACAGTTTATATTGTTATTTTCTGTTCCTTTTTTTTTAGCCTGTGAAATCAACCATTTTTTACATTTAGCTTATTAAATTACTTCATCAATCAGTGCGGATAGAGCAGACAAGCTAGTTATTTACATGCGTGATGGATAGTCAAGTGTAGCCTATGGCGCAAGATGCGACTGAAATGTTGTGGGTGGGGGAGAGAGCCAGAGAGGGTTGGGGAGGAGGCTTGAAGTGCTGGTTATCACCATGCATTATATGAATTAGGTCCAAGGAGGAACGGCTTATATAGAGGAACATTGAATGTCCTTTGAGCTAGCTAGCTAACAAGCTTGTTTGTGCAGAACAGCACCGGACTTAAAAACACGTCTTACCCTTTTGTAGTTAATAAATCCAACTTGAAACGTGATAACTAGACCTATAGTATCCTTAACTAGCTTTGAACAAGTTAATCCATTCTTCTCAAGCTAATTAAATATCACTCTCCCTGTCTTCTGAATCAAGCTTGTAACATCAGTACAGTAGCCTATGCCTCGGAGTGGGGAGGGGCAGGTAGCCTAAATACGCACAGGAAAAAAGTGGCAGCTTGCAGGCAGACACTGGAATAAGTTTCTGCTTGAGTGAGTGAAGGCTTTGCATATAGGCGCTTTGTTGTGTTTTGTTGTGGGACTAGAAAAAAAATGCCTGGAATGTAAAATAATGGTATTAACCGGTTTCATGGTTTTAAAATAACATTTCTGTTCCTTTAAAAAGGTTGTTATTCTCCGGTTTTCTGTTCTGTTCCCTGAACCGGTACCAACCCCTGGGATAAGGTACATTCCCAGATAATGTAGGAAACCCATTTCTAAACCTTTAAAGCTTGGTTTTAGGTTGCTGGAAGCTGTACTACAGGAGCTAAACTGTGAAAGAAACCTTCCCCAGTCAGGACCAGGGACAATTTGTGGGACTCAGCAGAGTCCCAGACACCTAATCTCCCTTCCTCCGTGAGCTACTTTGCCAGACACAAAGTCCTAGGGAGTAATCTCCTCCTCTGCAGCCCAGAGTAGTCCTGCCTGCTGGGGCCATGCCACCTCCCTCCCCTCCCTGCCTGCCTCCCAACTCAGCACCCAGTCCTCACAGGGGTCCATCAGAATAGTGACGGAATGGAATAAGATTGCTGCCTTCTCACAGATAGGCAGGAGGGCGTTCGTCCTTCACACACACACGCGCACACACACACACACACACACACACACACACACACACACACACACACACACACACACACACACACACACACACACACACACACACACACACACACACACGCCGAGATAGATGGTAGCGAGCATTTCAAAACTATACTTCTTCCCAATGTCCCCAGCCCTCTTCCAATCCAGAGGGATCTGTGGTTTGTATGGCATGAAGCCTCTAGTCATGTTGTGAGATTTCACACACAATGTTGTTGTCTGTCCCTACCTGCTCTATGTTGTGTACATAAGCAGGGTATAAAGGAATAAACACAGAAAAGTGTTTTTCTGTGTAATGCCAACTTGAGCTAGGCTACCGGACATGAATTCACGATAAACTTGGAGCTTGAAGTAAGGTTTCTTTGTTTCCAGATACAGAACGCAGTGTTATTGTATTTTCTTTAGGCCCAAACAATGCCCTGTCCTATTATTGTGTTTATATGGCTTTGAGAATCGTTGTATTGGTTCAGGCACATTTGTATTGTCATCCCAGGAAAAGGAGACAGAGGAACAGATTATTTGAATGTAATAGTATGTTTGGTAGAGGCAGACACCTAAATCCCTGCTGTAGCCCTGCCTGGCGGAGTATCATGTTGATTTAATGCTGCGTTACAGGTCTCATCTCAGATTCATCACCCTACTGTCTTATTAACACTGTCTTCAAGTTTCATATCCCAAATGTCAGATGCTGTCTTGGTTGGAGAACTTTCCAGTCCTCTGTAGTGAGACAGAAACACACACACACACACACACACACACACACACACACACACACACACACACACACACACACACACACACACACACACACACACACACACACACACACACACACACACACACACACACACACACACACACACACACACACACACACACACACAGACAGACACACACACTTTCTCACAAACTCAGACAGACAGTAACAAATTGGTCACATTGTTAAACCTCCTGCCTTTTGGCAGAAACATCAGCATCAAATTCTCCCAATGTGTTCCTGGAAAGGCAACACTATTCCACATACTAATCCTAACTCTACTTACTTTCATCCATCTGTAAAACAGAAATCCACATCCCATCCCAGAGCTAATAATTACAGTACATCTGATTCAGACAGCATTGTGGAGACAGGGCTTTAATGTCTTATGACCAATTGGAAAGATGTCCATGTGCACATACAGCTGGAACAGTGATTAGATTTGTTGATATGAATGGAAAAGTATACTAAAAACTGCCACAGCTTTTGGAGAGAGGAAGATGTCAGGGGGCCATATAGGAAGACATAGTGACAGTAATAAGACTACAGTCCAGGACTTAACAGACTGTGTTAAGTCTCAGTATTCCTTGCTGTTTCCTCTCAGCATGATACAGCCTCCTGCAGAGAGTGATGTATACCAGCAACACATGCAGTAGATTTGGCCAGAAACACAATTAAAGTCCCATTTGTGTGTGGGTGCATGCATGCATGTGTAACTCACTGAGAGAACATTGATGTGTTACTCAAGTGAGCATGATATTGTATCCCAGAGCAGGTTTGTACATGCTACACTTGCATGTATCCACGTTTACTAGTGGAAGACACCAGGTGTGTATCCTTGCAGGGGGTCTGTGTGCAAAAAGGGGAATGTCATGGGTGTTATAGTGTGGTGCTTCTACAGTACATAGACTCCTGCTGGGGACTGGGGAGAGACTATACACCTGGACTGGTGTTAGACATAGCACTATATTAGATTAATGTAGACAACATGAAATCACGTTGTGCAATGTGTGAAAACAGAAGGGAGAAGCAGAGGGGGAGAAAGAGAGAGAGAGATGTTTCAAACGATGGCCCATTGGCCTGGTGGCCTAGGGAGCAGAATGTTTGGGGTTGGTCTGGTTATGAGAGATAAAGAGGAACAACATGAGGGTACGACTGAGAGACAGAGACTACGACCTCAGTTGATGCTGCACTGATTGTGTTGGCTGATTGTGTTGGCCTTTTGAATTGCAATTACACATGCACACACACACAAATGCACACACACACACACACACACACACACACACACACACACACACACACACAATTGCATTGGTTGGCCTGTTGAATTCCTGTCATAGACAGAAACACAGAAATGAACAAATCAACATAAATGTTGTCTTGTACATTAATTGCAAGTCTGACATATCCTAATTTACATAGACAGCGGGAAAATACCATAAATAATTACAGCTCATGTGCAAAGTAACAATCAATGGATAACCAATGGATAATACTAACCTTGTAAAAAATAATACAAGTTATAAAACATACATAATACGTTACACTGTAAATAAAGTCTTTATAGTATAAAATGTTTAATCATATCTATAATTGTAGCATTTTCACAAGGATAGATTATCCCGCCTTACAATAATAGAACACGATTGGGAGCCACTAAGCTAGATGATGAATTATCATTAGAGAGAGCCCTGTGTTTTGTGCTCCAGCCCAAAGTTAAACCACGCTGAACTAACACGGACAGGTAGTTAGAGAAGAGAGAGTTGAATCACTGTCAGCCCACAGCCTGATGGTTGTAGACAGATATTATTCTTCACCTGGTCCTGGAACCTCAGCTGGCGTCTGATGGTTCTAAAAGAGCCTGATAGATTTCAGATTTCAGGAATCTGGGATAACTGTCCTTTTTCATCAGCTTGTATATCACTCTCTGGGCCTTGTCGAAGCAGCTCAGGGTCGGCTGAGACATGCTGTTTGTAATCTCCTGCCTGGTCTCACAGTCGATGTTTATCTGGAATTGAGTAATGAATGAAACATTGTCTTTGTGAAACCATTATGTTGGACAGAGAAAGGGGGAAATAGAGAGACAGACAGAGACAGTTATAGGGAGAAAGAGTTAAGAAAGAAAGAAGATAAAGTTGCACCGAAAGAGATGTTCCATCTGATGTCTATATGCACCTGTCTGGGGGCGTCGACCTGTACAAACTCTGTGTAGATTCTTTTCGCTGCTTCAGCCATCTCAGTGTTGGAGGTGATGGTCTTGTATTCCTCACAGACCAGCCAGAACAAGATGTTCTCCTCGCTGTACTCTGTCTTCAGGAACTCTCTGAAGGCCAGCTGCCCTGCTACACAGTAGAGACAGAAAAAAGGAGAATGGTGTGAAATTAGAATTACAGACCGAATCACACTCACATTCACACAGGCAGGCACACACATGTGAGCATGGCCACTGCCCATGACCTGCAGGTTTAGAGAGAGAGTAGGCTGGCCCATGAAGTTGTCAAACTGGTTTAGTTTGAGTGAGTCCCTAAATGACAGAGACTTATTAAAGGAATATGTTTGCTCAAGCACAACAACAGATGTTCTGGGTTTCCATTTTTAAATGGTCCTCTACTGTTATTTTGCAACCTCCAATGCTGTTACAGTAAATTAATATACAACAGAATAAGGGTGTTAAATGTACAATGCCAAAAAAACATGACATTTGTTTTAGATGTGAGTGAGTCATTATTTCAGATGTCATATGGGAATAGTTGTCCTTTGTGTCCTGTAACCTACTGTAGCCTTCTCAAAATGCTTAGCTTACTTAAAGATCCGTGCAGCTGTGCCAATTGTTATTCGTCTTTTGGGAACACAAACATACATTACGCACACTAATTGCATTACATAAATCACAGCTGGAGAACTGACTTAAATCGACACAAGACAAAATATGTACAATGGCAGCCAACTTGTCCCCCCTATTCCAAGACTTCAGACTTATACTGGCACCACTTCTCTGCACTTGCTTTGGTAGGACTGTATCAACAGTATCAGTGGAGAAAGACAGAGAGTAAAGAAGAGTACATTGTCTTACTTTTACACTCCAGAAGTTTTTTGAGGGACTGTCGCCATGACACAACTTCATCGTTCGGGGGCTTGGGGGCCCTACAGAAACAACAAAAAAGCCTAGAGACTCTTAATTGTTTGTTGTTGATGATGAATGTGATATTGGTGATGATGATGATGATGTTCCAATGGTTTACATTTAAACAGAACATGATGTTGACTTACTTCCTGTCCATGCCCCTGTGCCTGATATTCGACCTAACATGAGAAATGGAGGATGGAAACAGCTGATCTAAAATGAGAGATAGACAGAGATATGAGAGATAGAGAGAGAGAGAGAGAGAGAGAGAGAGAAGGAGAGAGAGAGAAAGACGGGAGGAGAGAGTGACACAGAAAGAGACACAGACAGAGAGACAGAGAGAGAGGCAACAAAGCACAGGAAGCCTGTCTAGTCAAAGATGTTTTTGTGCCAAAAAATGCAGAAGCAGAACAGCAACTGGACAGTATCGCTATGAATTATGGGACAGAAAAAGAAAACCTCTAAACTTCAGCTTACAGAATCTGCTGATGTTTCAGAAGACACTGATAATCTATTATGATTATTGATTCATTAATATATCTCAAGTATTACTTCAAAATGAGTAACCAACAATTTGCTACGGAAGTAAGGAGCATTCCCCATGTCAAAATAGTTTAAAACAAGCAATAATCTGTCATGTTTGACCATTTATCAGTGATCAATGTTCTGTATCAGACTCACGATATATGAACTACTAATCACTTACAATGAAGCATAATTCCTTTGTGCTTAGAAATGCAAACAAATGCAGCAAAACAATTTAGGTCGGCCAGTTGATGTTCAGTACAGAATTAAAGGAATGTGAAAGGAACGGTCCCAACCCAAGGTTTTCTCTATTTCTCTATTCAGGAAAAGAAAAGTATAAAGCTCATACTTACAATGTATATATATATAGTTATCCAAAATCCCTTCAAAATCCCCGAAAATGAGTTTGTACTCCTGAAAAATTAGCACTGGTCGATATGCTCAACAACTGATTTTTTTCCTACTTCTAGTTGGACTTCCCTATTCTATTCCCCCGTTTGCTATTCCCCTCTGGCTAAAACACACAAGTATCCACATGTTGGGCTGGGAGGAGGATTGGCAGATGGGAGGGTTAAGAGGTGATTCAGAGATTTTACTGTGCATTTTGGAATTCCCAGGGTGGGAATCAAGGAAGCTTGAAAAATCAGAGAGAGATGTTCGACTCAGTTCAACGATAAACCATTTGCCCATCACTCTCCCATGAAGACAGGCAGCAGAGGAGGGGGTAAGAAGGAGGAAGAAAGGAAGGAGTGAGGGAGACAGGGACACACACACACACACCGTCGTCCCCCAGTTACGAGGGCTATGAAAATGACTGATGACAGAACAACTGGCAGTGTAGTGAGCAAGGGGGACAAGCGACAGCTTTGGGGACAGACGCAGCAGAGTGTCTCTACCTGTCCATCCCTCCCGGCAGATTTGTGAGCCCTCGATGAGATGCTGTGGGAGAATGAGAACAGGTGCTATAAAAACACGGCTTCTGTGGCTGCTGCAGCTGGAAACCTGACAACACAAACAAAACCTGTCAGATATGAGCCTGTGTTTCATGTTGCACAGGCTAACATTATCAATCCTTCTCAGGAGCCTCTGTGCCATGTGCCACAATGTATGCAGGCATTTCTACAGCCCAGCACTTACACACCTGACTCAACTAACCGTGGACAGTGTTTGAGACCATGTATTAGGTGGATGGTGTTGAATCAGGTATGTTACAAAAGCCTTTACACACATGCTGGCCTCCATGGTCATGATTGGCCACGCTCCTTCTATGTGGTTTCCCCCAGCCTTTCACTTGGTCTGTGTCCAGGAGCAGACATAAAACCCATCTTAGCCCTTTTCCTATTTGTCATGTATTTGTCATGCATTAATTCCCTCTGAACTATGGCCATGGCTTTGCTGTGTACAAGGGCAGGTGAAGGCCAGTTTATCCATTGGGCTCAGTGCCTCTGCCAAGCTGAATGAAACAGCCATTCATCTTCCAGCCAACCTCCCTCTATTCATCCATTCACAAGGTGAGAACACTCAGTCCTGTTGAGGCTTGTGATGAAATTGTTTCTTTGCCTTTATTTTTTGACCTTCATCCCACCAGGTTATGTATTTGAGAGGGCATTACTCCTATGCAACAATGACCAGGGGAAAGGTTGCAGTGGAAGGAGAGCAGAGATGTTGAGTAAAGGGGAAGGTCTGCACTGGAGATGAGAGGTGGTCCAGCTGGGAATTATTCTGATACATGAGTGATAAATGAGGCCTGTAAAATATACAACATCTACGCTCTTGAAGCAGACGTCTTCAGTAGATAATGATTTTTTTTTTTACAACACTGCGTCAAGTTATTCAAGATTTCTTAATGAGCTACAAAGATTTCACAAGTGTAAATGACACCTTAGGTAAACATTGTGTAAACTTCTAGATATTTGTAGAGGCAATATAGACTCCCTGAAGACGTTTGGATTAGCTCAACTCCTGATTTGAATAACCACCACTACTCTCCATGTGTACTGAATCAAACCTGTGGAGGACTTATTTATTTAAGAAGAAGAAAATAACATTCCACTGATTTTCAATAAAATCTCTCTATTCACTCAAATCCATTCTCTAGTGGGAGAAAATGAGAGATAGAGAAAGATGGAAAAGCAGAGAGAAACAGAAAGAGATGGAGAGAGTGGATACGAGATTTTAATATTGTTATTATTTCTTAAAGGTCCAATGCAGACGATTTTATCTCAATATCAAATCATTTCTGGGTAACAATGAAATACCTTACTGTGATTGTTTTCAATTAAAATTAGCAATTTCTCAAACAATAACTTTGCTAGGACTGTCTGGGAGTAATCTGAGTGGGGAGGGGAACTAGCTGTTATTGGTAGAGAGGTTTGGAACTCTCCTTCTTATTGGTTGATTAAATAATTGATGTCACCAGGCAGGCCTAAACTGCATCCCATCAAAACAGGTAGAAAGTTCATGCGGTCTTTTCAAACAGCTCTTACACTAATGCGCATTATCACAATTTCACAGTATTATTCCAACCTCATAGTGTGGAAATATATATAAAACACTGGAAAAAATTGGACTGCACTGGGACTTTAATTATCTTTTGTTATGACAGGAGAAACAGGACTGGGACATCCATTTTTAATGAATGTGATTTGCATTTTCACATGGACTCATGGTGATTACCACCCCATACTGATTGGAGACTTGATTAGCCAGCAGCCTTCCTCTTCTCCCTCCTCTGTTCTGTTCTGGTTGCTCTGTGGCAACACTACTCCCTAATTACATAGCATTTGACCACCAGGCGTACTGGAAAAAATCCCTGTTCACTTCCAATGTAACAATAACAATTTGATTTCCTTCCAAATCCTCTTTCTTTTTCTCTCTCCCTCTCGCTCTCTCTCAAAATGTAATTAAATGCAACCCTTGTCCAGCTACCACCCATGGCACACCTTCAGAGGCCTGGCCAAGTCCCAGCTGCTGCGTTTCCATTGCATCTGTAAGCAACAGGACGACTTCCAGGATGCGGTCAACACCTTGCTCGCGGCAGCGGGTCTTCCTGCAGTCGGCCAGGTGCTCGTTCCCCGTAGTGCGGTGGCGGCGGGGATCTCTGCAATATGAAGAACTCCGACCTCCGGGATCTCCTGGTGCAGAGCTATCTGAGGCTTCTTAATGAGCGGCTAGCGGGAGGTGCCGGGGGAGCACTTCTGCCAGCTGCTCAACGTCCTCTACGCCTCGACGAGGGCCATGCTTCCAATCCGCTTCCCGTCACCATGGTCCTCCACACGAAACTGCGTGTACGGCATCCACTGCTGTCTGTCAGGCGTGACGTACATAGGGGAGATGGGCGACGCGATGCAGATGAGGATGGCTCAGCTCCTGTACAACATCGCCATGCAGAGGCACACCTATATGCCGCTGGTGGGGCACTTCTTGAGGCAGCACGACCCTTCCTTCCTGTCGATGATGGGGCTGGCGCACAATCGGGGGTCCCAGGCACGGAGGTGCAAGCGGCAGCGTGTTTGGATTTCCAGACTCAGGACTGGATTGCCGAGAGGGCTCAACTCCAGGGCCTGACTCGCTCAATCGCTCGCCCTCCATCCTTCTCTCCCTTTCTCACACACAAATACAGTGGCGGGCTGGCTGGTTGAAAACTAGCTGGCTGGCAAAGGGGCTGTTTCAACCACACCCCTAGTCTCCCTCGGTGTGCTTAGGCCGAACAAATCCCTCAAAGAAGGCCAACATGGTGATGCAGAGGAACATAGCCGCGGGACGTTTCAAGGAGCTCGGGTTATGGTTGCGGCGAGGTTGCGCCAGCCACAGTGCACACAGACACATTAAAACACAGACGGACACACAGACACATGGGCAGACAGACACACTCACCCACCCACAGCGATGTGCCTCGCTCGTTCTCCGAGCAGGCAGGGGGCGCAACAAGCAATTCAAGGTGCGGCTCTCCATTGGATCATTCTGGGGGGTGTATAAATCTGGACTGGATGGATGTAGAGGCTGAATAGTCCACGCGTGGGCACTTGTTCTCCGGTACGTTGGCGGCCTGGCTGAGTTCCTTTCTCCACTGTTTCAAACATTACCATAGCGGAGGATGCATCTAACAGTTGATGCTCTACATAAAGCTCTCTCTCTCTCTCTTTCTTTCTCGCTCTCTCTCTCTCTCTTTGCCCCACAAACACAATCATACATACACTCTATGCATTTTTTTCATTTGGTGTACAGTATAGTATTTGATTGTATGCATTGCCAAATCCACAGCTGACATCCTATAACCAACATATTATCAGCCACTGTGGGGAGCTCGGTCTCTATTAGGCTTCTCTCCCTATCCTTGTCTCTCTCTCTCTCTCTCTCCCCCTCTCCTCCTCCTCTGACAGTGGGTCTGGCCAAGCACAGAGTTGCTGTGGCCGCTATTGCTCATGTTAAAAGCTCAGCTACCACTGCTCCATGGCCTAAGTGTTTGGCTCTGTGTCTCAGTGGCAGGACACACCTATTGGTTAGGGCTATGTTTAATGTTGTTGGATGTACTCATTGTGTTCAACCACAAGTAATTTCCTTATTGTTTCCCTTATTGGCACTTCCGATGGAGAGCAGCAATGTAAATACTTAGAAAGTTATAACCTTTTCTCTTTCTGGGTTTATATTTTATGTGTTTTTTTTGTCTGTCTGGGTTACTGCTGCTGTCTGGCTGTAGGTATGTAATATCTGTCAGTCTCAGTGGGTCTGTGTTTATCCTCAATAACATCAGTCTGTCTGCAGGCTCACCCCACAATAACGCTTACATTCACAGCGGCTGTACAATATCCATATTCAACACAGTCTTTGCTGTTTATGTATTTGTTCTCCTTAATCTCATTTAATCATTTCCGCTTTGTCTCTGTGGTACTGTGCTGTTTGTTGCTACTTGGATCCCTGCCAAACTTTTAATTTGTTAACCATTTAATCAAAACTCTGCATTTAACATATTTACCAAAGTCTTCGTTTTTTCCTTGTTCAACTTTTTTTGTTCAACTTTTTCACGCCAGACACTTTATCTGGACATGGTTCTACCGGAGTTCCACCAGACGAGAAAATGAATTGGAAACATTAACGCTATGCTACACTATAAACTATCACCTTATAGTGAGGATAGGTGAGTTGCCAGCCCAGCTTCAGACGCAATCGTTAGTACAATTTAAGTGTAGGAAAGGATGAAACAGCGTCTTTGCCACCAGTAAGTACAGATAGTAGTATAAATCCCCCTGCACAGTCTCCGCAGCCTGACTACTTTCTTAAGGCTTCTGGATAAAATACTGTAGGTATGCTCAACCGATGTCGCTCATTCAGCCGACAGAAACTTTCAACCGGTTCTCCCAATTAAGCAACGAATCGGAGACCGAGCCGACTCCATTACCCACAATACTAGACTTAAAAATAATCCCCAGCAATCATACATTGTTTACCAGGGGTCAGGGCTACCGACATAATCAGCAGATGGTGCTGGCTGAGACTTAAACTGGCAAGTGTAGATGGTATAGGAATAATGTTATCCACGTCAGTACCAACGATGTTAGGATGAAACAGTCAGAGGTCACCAAGTGCAACATATATTGAGTGTGTAACTTAGCTAGAAAGATGTGTTGTCATCGAGTAATTGTCCCTGGCCCCTTTTCAGTTAGGGGGAGTGATGAGCTCTATTGCAGAGTCTACCAACTCAATCGCTGGTTGAAAACTGTTTTCTGACCCTCCCAAAAGGTAGAATTTGTAGATAACTGGCCCTCTTTCTGGGACTCGCCCACAAACAGAACCAAGCCTGATGTGCTGAGGAGTGACTGACTCCATCCAAGCTGGAGGGGTGCTCTCATCTTACCTATCAACATAGACAGGGCTCTAACTCCTCTAGCTCCACAATGATATAGGGTGCAGGCCAGGCAACAGGTTGTTAGTCACTAGCACAGTCAGTGTAGTCAGCTCAGCTTTCCCCATTGAGACCATGTCTGTGCCTCGATCTAGGTTGAACAAAACTAAACATGGCAATGTTCGCCTTAGCAATCTCACTGGAATAAAGACCTCCTCCATTCCTGTCATTATTGAAAGAGATTGTGATAATACTGTACCTCACATCTCAAAATAGGACTACTTAATGTTAGATCACTCACTTCCAAGGTAATCATAGTCAATTAACTAAGCACTAATCATAACCTTGATGTGATTGGCCTGACTGAAACATTGCTAAAGATTCATGAATTTACTGTGTTAAATGAGACCTCTCCTTCTTGTTACACTAGTGATTATATCCCCCGCGCATACCACAAATGTGGAGGTGTTGCTGACATTTATAAGAGCAAATTTCAATAATTTATTTGAAAAAAGACTGCGTTTTTGTCTTTTGAGCTTCTAATCATGAAATGTTTGCAGCCTACTCAATCACTTTTTATAGCTACTGTTTACAGGTCTCCTGGGCCGAATACAGTGTTTCTCTCGGAGTTCCCTGAATTTTTATCGGATCATGTTGTCATGGCAGATAATATTCTACTTTTTGGTGACTTCAATATTCACATGGAAAAGTCCACAGACCCACTCCAAAAGGGTTTCGGAGCCATCATCGACTCAGTGTGTTTTGTCCAACATGTCTCCGGACCTACGCGTTGCTAAGGGCATACCTTGGATCTAGTTTTGTCCCATGGAATAAATATTGTGGAGCTAAATGTTTTTCCTCAAAATCTTGGACTTTCGGACCACCATCTTATTATGTTGGCAATCGCAACAAATAATCTGCTCAGACCCAAACCAAGAATTATCAAAAGCCGTGCTATAAATTCTCGGACAACTTAAATATTCCTCGATGCCCTTCCAGACTTCCTCCACCTACCCAAGGAATTCGGAGTACAAAAATCACTACGTAACTGAGGATCTAAATATAACCTTGTGTAATACCTTAGATGCAGTCGCACCCCTAAAAACAAAAAACTTTTGTCACAAGAAATTAGCTCCTTGGTATACAGAAAATCCACTACCCGAGCCCTGAAACAAGCTTCCTGAAAATTGGAATGGAAATGGTGCTTCACCAAACTGGAAGTCTTCCGAATAGCTTGAAAAGACAGCCCTTGCAATATCAAAGAGCCCTCACTGATGCTCGATCAGCCTACTTTTCCAACCTAATTGAGGAGATTAAGAACAATCCAAAATGTATTTTTGATACTGTCACAAAGCTAACTAAAAAGCAGCATTCCCCAAGAGAAGATGGCCTTTACTTCAGCAGTGATGAATTCATGAACTTCTTCGATGAGAAGATCATGATCATTATAATCATTAGAAAGAAAATTACAGACTCCTCTTTGAATCTGACTATTTCTCCAAAGCTCAGGGTCCTGAATCTGCACAGAATTGCCAGGAACTAGGATCAATGGAGACACTCGGGTGTTTTAATCCTGTATATATCGACACATTCATGAAAATAGTCATGGCCTCTAAACCTTCCAGCTGCCTACTGGACCCTATTCCAACTAAACTACTGAAAGAGCTGCTTCCTGTGCTTGGCCCTCCTATGTTGAACATAATAAATGGCTCCCTATCCTCCGGATGTTTACCACACTCACAAAAAATGGCAGTAATAAAGCCTCTCCTGAAAAAAACAAACCTTCATCCAGAAAATGTATTGAATCTCCCATTCCTCTACTTTTTGGTGATGAAGTAAAACATTTTCGAAAAAGCTGTTGTGTAGCAATTCACTGCCTTCGTGAAGACAAATAATGCGTACGAAACGCTTCAGTCTGGTTTTAGACCCTTTCATAGTACTGAGACTACACTCGTGAAGGTGGTAAATTAACTATTATTGGCGTCATACCAAGGCTCTGCATCTGTCCTCACGCTCCTAGACCTTAGTGCCGCTTTTAACACCATCGATCACCACATTCTTTTGGAGATATTTGAAACCCTAATTGTCTACACAGACAAGTTCTCGCCTGGTTTAGGTCTTATCTGTCGGAAAGATATCAGTTTGTCTCTGTAGATTTGTCCTCTGACAAATTAATTGTACGTTTCAGTGTTTCTCAATGTTCCGTTTAAGGACCACTATTGTTTTTACTGTATATTCTACCTCTTGGTGATGTCATTAGGAAAAACAATGTCAACTTTTACTGCTATGCGGACGAAATACAGCTGTACATTTCGATTAAACATGGTGAAGCCCCAAAATAAATGTGACACCCAGAATGCCTGTGCTTCAAGACAACCAAAAATGTGATCATATTACTCCAGTGCCAGCCTCTCTACACTGGCTCCCTGTTAAGGCTAGAGCTGATTTCAAAGTTTTACTGCTAACCTACAAAGAATTACATGGATTTGCTCCTACCTATCTCTTCGATTTGGTCCTGCCATACATACTTACACGTATGCTACGGTCACAAGATGCAGGCCACCTTATTGTGCCAAGTATTTCTAAGCAAAGAGCTGGAGGCAGGGCTCCATTTTTATGGAATGGTCTGCCTATCCATGTCGAGACAGAGTCTGCGTCTCTCACCTTTAACCTTTTCACAAGTACCAACATACAGGTGTGATCATTCTACAGTGGTCCTTGCAGTGTAAGCTCAAACCGGTGTGATTAGAGAGCTTACTTACTCGATTGACACAACAGTCAACATTTGAGCTAGCCACACTGTTTTTCCACAGAAACATTTGCACATACACAGTGCTTACAAAGTGGTGTCCTGAATGTGACCAGTTTATTTTTGGATGCAATGTTCAGACATTCACAGAAGTAGCAACAGCATACAATCATCCAAACCAGAAAATGTTGGCTACATTAGTCTTAGCGCTGACTGAGGAAAGATTGCGCTTCGCGTTCCTAGGAAACTATGCAGTTTTTTGTTTTTTTACGTGTTATTTCTTACACTAGTACCCCAGGTCATCTTAGGTTTCATTACATACAGCCGAGAAGAACTACTGAATATAAGATCAGCGTCAACTCACCATCAGTACGACCAAGAATATGTTTTTCGCGATGCGGATCCTGTGTTCTGCCTTACAAACAGTGTAACCGAGTGGATCACATGCAGCGACCAAAAAAAAAAAAACGACTCAGAAAAAGAGGGAAACGAAGCGGTCTTCTGGTCAGACTCCGGAGACGGGCACATCGTGCACCACTCCCTAGCATTCTTCTTGCCAATGTCCAGTCTCTTGACAACAAGGTTGATGAAATCCGAGCAAGGGTAGCATTCCAGAGGGACATCAGAGACTGTAACGTTCTCTGCTTCACGGAAACATGGCTAACTGGAGAGACGCAATCCGAAGCGGTGCAGCCAGCGGGTTTCTCCACGCATCGCGCCGACAGAAACAAACATCTTTCTGGTAAGAAGACGGGCGGGGGCGTATGCCTTATGGCCAACGTGACATGGTGTGATGAAAGAAACATTCAGGAACTCAAATCCTTCTGTTCACCTGATTTAGAATTCCTCACAATCAAATGTAGACCGCATTATCTACCAAGAGAATTCTCTTTAATTATAATCACAGCCGTATATATATCCCCCCAAGCAGACACATTGATGGCTCTGAACGAACTTTATTTAACTCTCTGCAAACTGGAAATGATTTATCCGGAGGCTGCATTCATTGTAGCTGGGGATTTTAACAAGGCTAATCTGAAAACAAGACTCCCTAAATTTTATCAGCATATCGATTGCGCAACCAGGGGTGGAAAGACCCTGGATCATTGTTACTCTAACTTCCGCGACGCATATAAGGCCCTGCCCCGCCCCCCTTTCGGAAAAGCTGACCACGACTCCATTTTGTTGATCCCTGCCTACAGACAGAAACTAAAACAAGAGGCTCCCACGTTGAGGTCTGTCCAACGCTGGTCCGACCAAGCTGACTCCACACTCCAAGACTGCTTCCATCACGTGGACTGGGAGATGTTTCGTATTGCGTCAGACAACAACATTGACGAATACGCTGATACGGTGTGCGAGTTCATTAGAACGTGCGTTGAAGATGTCGTTCCCATAGCAATGATTAAAACATTCCCTAACCAGAAACCGTGGATTGATGGCAGCATTCGTGTGAAACTGAAGGCACGAACCACTGCTTTTAATCAGGGCAAGGTGTCTGGTAACATGACTGAATACAAACAGTGCAGCTATTCCCTCCGCAAGGCTATCAAACAAGCTAAGCGCCAGTACAGAGACAAAGTAGAATCTCAATTCAACGGCTCAGACACAAGAGGCATGTGGCAGGGTCTACAGTCAATCACGGACTACAGGAAGAAACCCAGCCCAGTCACGGACCAGGATGTCTTGCTCCCAGGCAGACTAAATAACTTTTTGCCCGCTTTGAGGACAATACAGAGCCACTGACACGGCCTGCAACGGAAACATGCGGTCTCTCCTTCACTGCAGCCGAAGTGAGTAAGACATTTAAACGTGTTAACCCTCGCAAGGCTGCAGGCCCAGACGGCATCCCCAGCCGCGCCCTCAGAGCATGCGCAGACCAGCTGGCCGGTGTGTTTACGGACATATTCAATCAATCCCTATACCAGTCTGCTGTTCCCACATGCTTCAAGAGGGCCACCATTGTTCCTGTTCCCAAGAAAGCTAAGGTAACTGAGCTAAACGACTACCGCCCCGTAGCACTCACATCCGTCATCATGAAGTGCTTTGAGAGACTAGTCAAGGACCACATCACCTCCACCCTACCTGACACCCTTGACCCACTCCAATTTGCTTACCGCCCAAATAGGTCCACAGACGATGCAATCTCAACCACACTGCACACTGCCCTAACCCATCCGGACAAGAGGAATACCTATGTGAGAATGCTGTTCATCGACTACAGCTCGGCATTCAACACCATAGTACCCTCCAAGCTCGTCATCAAGCTCGAGACCCTGGGTCTCGACCCCGCCCTGTGCAACTGGGTACTGGACTTCCTGACGGGCCGCCCCCAGGTGGTGAGGGTAGGCAACAACATCTCCTCCCCGCTGATCCTCAACACTGGGGCCCCACAAGGGTGCGTTCTGAGCCCTCTCCTGTACTCCCTGTTCACCCACGACTGCGTGGCCACGCACGCCTCCAACTCAATCATCAAGTTTGCGGACGACACAACAGTGGTAGGCTTGATTACCAACAACGACGAGACGGCCTACAGGGAGGAGGTGAGGGCCCTCGGAGTGTGGTGTCAGGAAAATAACCTCACACTCAATGTCAACAAAACTAAGGAGACGATTGTGGACTTCAGGAAACAGCAGAGGGAACACCCCCCCATCCACATCGATGGAACAGTAGTGGAGAGGGTAGCAAGTTTTAAGTTCCTCAGCATACACATCACAGACAAACTGAATTGGTCCACTCACACAGACAGCATCGTGAGGAAGGCGCAGCAGCGCCTCTTCAACCTCAGGAGGCTGAAGAAATTCGGCTTGTCACCAAAAGCACTCACAAACTTCTACAGATGCACAATCGAGAGCATCCTGGCGGGCTGTATCACCGCCTGGTATGGCAACTGCACCGCCCTCAACCGTAAGGCTCTCCAGAGGGTAGTGAGGTCTGCACAACGCATCACCGGGGGCAAACTACCTGCCCTCCAGGACACCTACACCACCCGATGCTACAGGAAGGCCATAAAGATCATCAAGGACATCAACCACCCGAGCCACTGCCTGTTCACCCCGCTGTCATCCAGAAGGTGAGGTCAGTACAGGTGCATCAAAGCTGGGACCGAGAGACTGAAAAACAGCTTCTATCTCAAGGCCATCAGACTGTTAAACAGCCACCACTAACATTGAGTGGCTACTGCCAACACACTGTCAATGACACTGACTCTACTCCAGCCACTTTAATCATGGGAATTGACGGGAAATGATGTAAATATATCACTAGCCACTTTAAACAATGCTACCTTATATAATGTTACTTACCCTACATTATTCATCTCATATGCATACGTTGATACTGTACTCTATATCATCGACTGCATCCTTATGTAATACATGTATCACTAGCCACTTTAACTATGCCACTTGGTTTACATACTTATCTCATATGTATATACTGTACTCGATATCATCTACTGTATCTTGCCTATGCTGCTCTGTACCATCACTCATTCATATATCCTTATGTACATATTCTTTATCCCCTTACACTGTGTATAAGACAGTAGTTTTTTTGGAATTGTTAGTTAGATTACTTGTTCGTTATTACTGCATTGTCGGAACTAGAAGCACAAGCATTTCGCTACACTCGCATTAACATCTGCTAACCATGTGTATGTGACAAATAAAATTTGATTTGATTTGATTTGTAACACAAGCAGTCATATTTAGAGTACTCTCGGCTGACAGAAAACAGCCATTTCTATTTATAATTCATCACATCACGGGTGAGCTCAACATTGATCGAAATAATTGAGTTAAACTTTCTAGAAATCGAAGGTAATCTGACAATGGGTAGTTTGTGCGCGCCGCAATGTTTTTTTCCCGTGTCAATCAAAGCCAATAAGAGGAGACTAGATGAATTTGGTCTGTTTGCAGTATGCATGTTGAAGGGGTGTATCATCAACAATAATTCACTTCCTTTCATTCACTTCCGGAGGTTTACTCGAAAGATGAGTGAACCATTCCTTCACCTCGTTATAACATCTTTGGTCTGACAGACATTTATGTGACACCCAGAATGCAATGTATAATGTTAACAGACATGAAGCCACACATAGCTGGCAAATAGCTTAGCATTAGCTAATTATAATCAGTACAACCTTCAAAAAAGTATTTTACACACATCATAGGTGTCCATGTCAATTTATGCAATAATCAGAATGCATTATTTCTCACCAGAACTTGAAAACATGAATAAAACTGTAAATACATTATGCTCCATACATACATACAGTTGAAGACAGAAGTTTACATACACCTTAGCCAAATGCATTTAAACTCAGTTTTTCACAATTCCTGACATGTAATCCTAGTAAAAATTCCCTGTGTTAGGTCAGATAGGATAACCATGTGATAATGTTGCGTTTAGGAGGTAGGTGAAGGAGTCAGGCGCAGGAGAGCAGAGATGTCTGAGAGGCGTACTTCGTCAACAGAGAACCCGTACAAACGCACGGAGGAACAAACAAAGTTCGGACAATAACACTCTTATGAATCCGTGAAAACAAAGAATTGCATAACCTCACCGAGCACATCACAATGAAAGAATAATCCCGCACAAACCTAGGCAGGCAACAGGGTAAATATTTACACACAGATATTAAAGCAAATTAAACCAGGTGTGAAAAAGAAACAAAGACAAAACAAACTGAAAAGGAAAAAGGGAATGGTGATGGCTAGTAGACCGGCGAGGCCGCCCGCCAAGCGCCGCCCGAACAGGGAGAGGGACTGCCTTCGGTAGAAGTCGTGACAAACCATTTCATTTTAAGAATGTGAAATGTCAGAATAATAGTAGAGAGAATTATTTATTTCAGCTTTTATACCTTTCATCACATTCCCAGTGGGTCAGAAGTTTACATACACTCAATTAGTATTTGGTAGCATTGCCTTTAAATCGTTTTAACTTGGGTCAAACATTTCGGGTTTCCTTCCACAAGCTTCCCACAATAAGTTGGGTGCCCATTGCTCCTGACAGAGCTGATGTAACTGAGTCAGGTTTGTAGGCCTCCTTGCAGCACACGCTTTTTCAGTTCTGCCCGCACATTTTCAATAGGATTGGGGTCAGGGCTTTGTGATGGCTACTCCAATACCTTGACTTTGTTGTCCTTAAACCATTTTGCCACAACTCTGGAAGTATGCTTGGGGTCATTGTCCATTTGGAAGACCCATTTGCGACCAAGCTTTAACTTCCTGATCTCTTGAAATGTTGCTTCAATATATCCACATAATTTTCCATCCTCATGATGCCATCTATTTTGTGAAGTGCACGAGTCCCTTCTGCAGCAAAGCACCCCCACAACATGATGCTGCCACCCCCGTGCTACGGTTGGGATGGTGTTCTTCGGCTTGCAAGCCTCCCCCTTTTTCTTCCAAACATAACGATGGTCATTATGGCCAAACAGTTCTATTTTTGTTTTGTCAGACCAGAGGACATTTCTCCAAAATGTACGATCTTTGTCCCCATGTGGAGTTGCAACTGTAGTCTATTTTTTATGCCAGTTTTGGAGCAGTGGCTTCTGCTTTGCTGAGCGTCCTTTCAGGTTATGTCGATATAGGACTCATTTTACTGTGGATACATATACTTGTGTACCTGTTTCCTCCAGCATCTTCACAAGGTCTTTTTCTCTTGTTCTGGGATTGATTTGCAATTTTCGTACAAAAGTATGTTTATCTCTAGGAGACTGAACGCATCTCCTTCCTGAGCTGTATGATGGCTGTGTGATCCCATGATGTTTATACTGGCGTACTATTGTTTGTACAGATGAACGTGGTACCTTCAGGCTTTTGGAAATTGCTCCCAAGAATGGACCAGATTTGTGGAGGTCTACAATTTATTTTCTGAAGTCTTGGCTGATTTCTTTTGATTTTCCCATGATGTCAAGCAAAGAGGCACTGAGTTTGAAGGTAGGCCTTGAAATACATCCACAGGTACACCTCCAATTGACTCAAATGATGTCAATTAGTCTACCAGAACCTTCTAAAGCCATGACATAATTTTCTGGAATTTTCCAAGCTGTTTAAAGGCACAGTCAACTTTTGTTTACAAGTTTACATACACAATCAACTTAGTGTTTGTAAACTTCTGACCCACTGTAATTGTGAAACAGTGAATTATAAGTGAAATAATCTGCCTGTAAACAATTGTTGGAAAAATTACTTGTGTCATGCACAAAGTAGATGTCCTAATTGACATGCCGAAATTTGTGGAGTGGTTGAAAAATTAGTTTTAATGACTCCAACCTAAGTGTATGTAAACTTCCGACTTCAACTGTATATACATATGTTGCATTTGGAAAGTATTCAGACCTCTCGACTTTTTCCACATTTTGTTATGTTATAGCCTTATCCTTAAATGGATTTAATATTTTTTTTCCTCATCAATCTACACACAATACCCCATTATACATTTTTAAAATATGTTTTTAGAATTTTTTGCTTGGCGCACCTGTATTTGGGGAGTTTCTCCCATATTTTACTGCATTCTCTCAAGCTGTCAGGTTGGATGGGTAGTGTCGCTGCACAGCGATTTTCAGGTCTCTCCAGAGATGTTGGATTGGGTTCAAGTCCGGGCTCTGGCTGGGCCACTCAAGGACATTTAGAGACTTGTCCCGAAGCCACTCATGTGTTTTCTTGGCTGTGTGCTTAGGGTCATTGTCCTGTTGGAAGGGGAACCTTCACCCCTAGTCTGAGTACTCTGGAGCAAATCTTAATAAAGGATCTCTCTGTACTTTGCTCCATTCATCTTTCCCTCGATCCTGACTAGTCTCCCAATCCCTGCCCCTGAAAAACATCCCCACAGTATGATGCTGCCAGCACCATGATTCACCATAGGGATGGTGCTAGGTTTTCTTCAGAGGTATCACTTGGCATTCAGCCCAAAGAGTTCAATATTGGTTTCATCAGACCAGATAATTAAGTTTCTCATTGTCTGAGTGTCCTATAGGTGCCTTTTGGCAAACTCTAAGCTGGCTGTCATGTGCCTTTTACTGAGGAGAGGCTTCCATCTGGCCACTCTACCATAAAGACCTGATTGGTGGAGTGCTGCAAAGATAGTTGTCATTCTGGAAGGTTCTCCCATCTCCAAAGAGAACTCTAGAGCTGTCAGGTTGACCATGGAAAATGTCAAGGGGTCTGAATACTTTCCAAATCCACTGTACATACAGTACCAGTCAAAAGTTTGGACACACCTAGTCATTCAAGGTTTTTTCTTTATTTTGACTATTTTCTACATTGTAGAATAGTGAAGATATCAAAACAATGACATAACACATATGGAATCATGTAGTTACCAAAAAAAACTGTTCAATAAATCTAAATATATTTTATTTTTGAGACTCTTCAAAGTAGCCACCCTTTGCCTTGATGACAGCTTTGCACACTCTTGGGATTCTCTCAACCAGCTTCACCTGGAATGCTGTTCCAACAGTCTTGAAGGAGTTCCCACATATGCTGAGTACTTGTTTGCTGATTTTCCTTCACTCTGCGGTCCAACACATCCCAAACCATCTGAAGGGTTCAGATCCTCCGGGAGGGTTTTTTGTTTTGGCAAAGTGGGTGAGGTTATATCCTGCCTGGTTGGGGGTATCGTCGGACGGGGCCACAGTGTCACCGACCCTCCATGTCTCAGCCTCCAGTATCTATGCTGCAATAGTATATGTGCTGGGGGGCTAGGGACAGTATGTTACTGGCTGTCCCCAGTCCACCTGGCCATGCTGCTGCCCCAGTTTCAACTGATCTGCCTGTGGCTGTGTAACGCTGACCTGACGTCCAGCTTCTTTAGCAAGGCAGTGGTCGTCTTGTAGGTGTGTTTGGGGTCGTTATCATGTTGGAATACTGCCCTGCGGCCCAGTCTCCGAAGGGAGGGGACCATGCTCTGCTTCAGTATGTCACAGTACATGTTGGCATTCATGGTTCCCTCAATGAACTGTAGCTCCCCAGTGCCGGCAGCACTCATGCAGCCTCAGACCATGACACTCCCACCACCATGCTTGACTGTAGGCAAGACACACTTGTCTTTGTACTCCTCACCTGGTTGCCGCCACACACGCTTGACACCATCTGAACCAAATAAGTTTATTTTGGTCTCATCAGACCACAGGACATGGTTCCAGTAATCCATGTCCTTAGTCTGCTTGTCTTCAGCAAACTGTTTGCGGGCTCTCTTGTGCATCATCTTTAGAAGAGGCTTCCTTCTGGGACGACAGCCATGCAGACCAATTTGATGCAGTGTACGGCGTATGGTCTGAGCACTGACAGGCTGACCCCTCCACCCCTTCAACCTCGGTAGCAATGCTGGCAGCACTCATTCATCTATTTCCCAAAGACAACCTCTGGATATGATGCTGAGCACGTGCACTCAACTTCTTTGGTCGACCATGGCGAGGCCTGTTCTGAGTGGAACCTGTCCAGTTAAACCGCTGTATGGTCTTGGCCACCGTGCTGCAGCTCAGTTTCAGAGTCTTGGCAATCTTCTTATAGCCCAGGCCATCTTTATGTGGAGCAACAATTCTTTTTTTCAGATCCTCAGAGAGTTCTTTGCCATGAGGTGCCATGTTGAATTTCCAGTGACCAGTCAGTATGAGAGCGATGACACCAAATTTAACACACCTGCTCCCCATTCACACCTGAGACCTTGTTACACTAACGAGTCACATGACACCAGGGAGGGAAAATGGATAATTGGGCCCAATTTGGGCATTTTCACTTAGGGGTGTACTCACATTTGTTGCCAGCGGTTTAGACATTAATGGCTGTGTGTTGAGTTATTTTGAGGAGACAGCAAATTTACACTGTTATACAAGCTGTACACTCACTACTTTACTTTGTAGCAAAGTGTCATTTCTTCAGTGTTGTCACATGAAAAGAAACACTCATATTTATAAAAATGTGAGGGGTGTACTCACTTTTGTGATATACTGTACATGAGAAGGATGAATCTTTTACAATTTCACATGACAAGCCACCAGACATGAACAAACACAGTTGTTTCCCAGTGACTAAATTAGTGTGTTTGTTTCAGCTGTGAGAAAGAGACACACACACACAGAGACAAACACACAGAGAGAGAGAAAGATAATGTCCTGTAATCTGACTACATCCTCTCCTCCTCTCCTTTCCAGCCTGCCGCCTGAAGATGCAGATCAAGTTACGGTAATTATCTTCTGATTGAGTATTCATAAATGATTAGGCCATTGTTTGCTCTTTAATGATGCAAATTACAACTAATTACATTGGCGCTAATGGAGGCCACGAGTTGTTATGAGTTGTGGAATGGTACAATTAGCCGCCAGTTTATCTAATGGAGCCATGTGTAAATCATGTGTAAATATTAGTATGGTATAGTTTGTATAGTTTATGTCAGAGCGGCCATTACTTCCATCCTCCTCACTGAAGCTTACTAGAAATAAGAAGTTGTTCTCTGTGTGATGAATGTCTTGGTGGAAGAGAATGGGCAGAAACTCTTCATCAACAAGAGTAACTCCATTAACAATCCACATTATCAAGAACGTGAGTAATAAGTAACGGATGGGGAAATAATGAATGTCTAATGGGCTCTTTTATCCTGAAGTAAAAGCAGCAACAAATTCTGAAGGGCTCTCTAAATTTTTACAAAAGCACAGCAACAGTCAAAGATTTTTTGGCTTACTTAAAAGACAGTTGTGTTGAAATGTTCTTGCAGTAGCCACCTGCGACACATTTAGTGGGTAGTTAGGCAATATTAGGCAAATTTAGCCTCAGGGCATAGAGTTTGTTCATTTCTTGCTGTTGTAAAACAGATTGCTTGGGTCCCGCTTTACATGATGTTCAGCTTGTAAAGGCTTTAAAAAGCCTTCATAATGCCTTCATAAGCACTACATAAATGTGTTATAAAGTATCTAACCCTATGTCATGAGGTTTATAAAGGGTTCATAGATGTGCCATAACTGTGTGACATAACCCACTATGTTGAATATGATATAAACATGTGCTTTATAAAGGGTGACATTTTATTAAAGGACACCAATAATAAGAAGAGACTTGCTTGGGCCAAGAAACACGAGCAATGGACATTAGACCGGTGGAAATCTGTCCTTTGGTCTGATGAGTCCAAATTTTGGATTTTTGTTTAACGGATGATCTCCGCATATATGGTTCCCACTGTGAACCATGGAGGAGGAGGTGTGATGGTGTGGGGCTGCTATGCTGGTGACACTGTCAGAGATTTATTTAGAATTCTAGGCACACTTAACCAGCATGGCTACCACAACATTCTGTAATGACACGCCATCCCATCTGATTTGCACTTAGTGGGACTATAATTTGTTTTTCAACAGGGAATGACCGAAAACACACCTACAGGCTGTGTAAGGACTACTTAACCAAGGAGGGTGATGGAGTGCTGCATCAGATGACCTGGCTTCCACAATCACCTGACCTCAACCTAATTGGGATGGCTTGGGATGAGTTGGTCTACAGTGATGGAAAAGCAGCAAAACAAGTGCTCAGCATGTGGGAACTACTTCAAGACTTTGGAAAAGCATTCCAGGTGAGCTGGTTGATAGAAAACCAACAGGGTGCAAAGATATTGGGTGGCTACTTTGAAGTATCTAAAAGATAACATTTATTTTGATTTAACATTTTTTTTGGTTACTACATGATTCCATGTGTTATTTCATAGTTTTGATATCTTCACTATTATTCTACAATGTAGAAAATAGTACAAAAAGAAAAACCCTTGAATTAGGTGTCTCACCTTTTGACTGGTACTCTATATACTGTAGCTTAAGTACACTTAAGAGAGTGTGGAGGGAGCTAATGGTAGACTTCACATCACAAAAGCTTTGTGATCCCTTCCCTTTTGACAAGTACAAGGACTGTACTAGGGTCTAAATGGGTAATTCAGCAGACAGATGGATGAGAAAAGAAAAGATAGGACATGTGGACAATAATACATTATATTCTCTTCCATTCAGACCCTCACAGCAGGGTGTTCTGTGGTCTAACACAGACATGTGACTGACCGCCTTGATTCGGTGTTATTTGGTAAAATTCAAAATGGTGTTTCATACATTCGATAAAAGCAGAGATAGAGCTACAAAATGGTATATCAAACACTGCATTTGAGGAACAATGGGAAAGTAATTTTGCTTTGAAAATTGATCAACTTTTCATCAAAGTTCCTTTGAATGTTTTGGTACCTACTGGAGAGCTCTCCTTTGTCTATACCCATTCTGTAATGGCAGATTTCCTCTTCGTCTGAGGAGGTGTAGCAGGGATCGGACCAAAACACAGCGTGGTCAGTGTCCATATCGTTTATTATAAAACATAAACTAAACACTAAGAAATACAAAACAATAAATGTGAACATGAACGAAAACCAAACCGAAACAGTCCCGTGTGGTGACAACTACAGACACGGAAATAAACACCCACAAACCAACAGTGAAACCCAGGCTACCTAAGTATTATTCTCAATCAGAAACAACTAACAACACCTGCCTTTGTATTGCGAACCACACTTGGCCGAAACAGAAACCTAAACATAGAAACACAAAACATAGACTGCCCACCCCAACTCACGCCCTGACGATACTAACTAAAGACAAAATAAAGGTAAGAACGTGACACATTCAGCATTGTTCACACCCTCTTAAACCAGCCCCACCCATCTCTTTAAGGATTCACATGTGAGGTCATATGCTAAACAGTGAGTAGTATATTAAGATTAAAAGTGGTAGAAGTAGTAGCCTACAATAAGGAAATAATCCAGGCAAACAAAGTGTCCAGATGAAAATATTAAATGGCACTTACTCAGACACATTTTCAATAAATGCTATAACCCCCAGCCACATCTTGCTAAGTAGATCTGTCTCTACACAAGGTGTAAACGGTACAGCGAAATGATTACTTGCTTAGTAACAATATCAGAAATAGATAATGCCAATATAAAGAAAATAATATACAGTATGTACAAGAACAATATCAATAACGATATCAGTGATAGATGAGGTAGTTATATAGATACAATCAGGGGTAAAGTGGCTGAGCAGCAGGATAAAGAAATGGTGTGTGTGTTAGCTGAGATTCATTTGAATAGAGGCACTGAAGATAGTGCTGATGACTGTGGACTCGCTCCTAGTGATGAACTGGTCTGTCCAAACCACGCATGAACAAAGGAATCTATATTCGGAGAGCCTGTTTCTGTCCTGCCCTTGACTTTGGTGCAGGGCATGTGATGTCCATAGACTCTTTGTCGCAAAGCTCCCTGATCTTCTCAAAAAGATACGTTTGTCTAGCTGTGTCCAGTCCAGGTGATACTTGGGAGGAAAGATGTCAGCATTGCGCAGCAGCTGAAACCTGGTCCCGACTGACTCCGAACGCTCCTAGGCGACAATAACACCAAAAAAAAACAGGATATAACAAAGAAAATTGAGAATACATTACAACCTTGCACAACATCAATTCACCTCCCAAGTTTAGATAAGAAGAATAACCTCATACAATGCAATGAAAATGATATTCACCTGAAGTGCTGGTAATGCTTGACCTGAAGTACGGAGTCAGGTGTTGTTGCCAAACTCATCTCTCGGCATGTCCAGCCTACTCACTATCTCAGACAATCATGGCTAGCAGGAAGGTTGCTCTTATTCTGTGGCTAAACCAACTAGGCTTGTAATTTAACCATTTTATTTGTATTTACAGATGGCATACCCATTTATTATTCAAGCACATAAAATTTTAAATATTCCAGAAGGCATTTCTGCCAAAAATGCATTTATTTATTTATTTTTACCCCTTTTTCTCCCCAATTTCGTGGGATCCAATTGGTAGATACATTCTCGTCCCATCGCTGCAACTCTCGTACAGACTCTCGAGAGGCGAAGGTCAAGAGCCATGCGTCCTCTGAAACACGACCCAGCTAAGCTGCACTGCTTCTTGACACAATGACCGCTTAACCCGGAAGCCAGTCGCACCAATGTGTTGGAGGAAACACCGTACACCTGGCGACCATGTCAGCACCTGGCCCGCCACAGGAGTTTGCGCTAGAGCGCGAAGGGACAAGGACATCCTGGCCAGCCAAACCCTCCCCTAACCTGGACGATGCTGGGCCAACTGTGCGCAGCCCAATGGGTCTCCCGGTCATGGCCGGCTGCGACAGAGCCTGGACTCAAACCAGGATCTCTAGTGGCACAGCTAGTACTGCGATGCAGTGACTTAGACCACTGCACCACTCGAGAGACCCCCCCCCCCACAAACATTTAAAATAATGTTCAAATTACTCTCCTCTACTCCTGTGAAGTTGTGACTTGCGACATACACCTAGTTTCCTGAAATGAGTCACATATTAGAGGTGAATAACCATGATTCCTGATCTCTCTTGATCCTATTGGTAACCATACAGGACCTGTTAGCCTTTGCTGCAGATTTAATAATAGATATACTGTTTTCCTATACAGGATAAAACGCATGTCACTAGGTATATTTATTTTATTTCACAATTCTTTAAAGCAGGTGTGGGCAATCTTAGGCAGCGACAGCCAACATGTGTGCATGCTTTTGTTTTCAGGGTTGCCCACCTCTGCCCTACAGTGTTTAATGCAAAAACACTCAGAGCACCATGCCATGGATCTCTGACAGGCCTCCTGCATGTTGGTGTCAGAATGATGAGCAGGTGTGTGCGTCGGTCTGTAACGCACCACAGGTTGGCTTTCTGCACTCCATTGCCCTGTGCTCTCCCCACTGCACTGTGGTCCTCTGTTCGTAAGCCGTTTGACAGAGCCCTACTAATGGTATAGCGGAATGGAAGGTCAGACACACACAAACATACAGTTTTGCACACACATATTACTGATAGTGCCCAGAGGCCAAATGTATAACCTTTGTGTACATTTTACCCTAAATATCTACGTGCGTCATTTTGAAAAGACTGCATGCACAAAAATATGGAGATTTATAAACTTGCACACGTCATACATTCGCATGTTTCCCGTTATAAATCAGACCTATCGTAAAACTGTGAGCATGTGAACGAGCATTAAAACTCTGCCTGAAAAACTCCCATCATTCACCTTCTATGGCGACAATAATGCCCTTATTTGCTGTATAATTTGGAAGTATTGGAATTAGGCCAAGACATTATCTGAAGGAAATAGCAATGGCTAACTTGATCTACTGTCTTTGGAGGTGTTGGCAGAATGTTTTCTTTTGCAGTGACATTTGCAGTGACATTTGCGGTAGCCTATCTGACCATTTCTGAAAGACAGAAACAATTGCAAATTGTTGTGGACTTGTAAACAAATAGTTTGAATTCAATAATGTTGCATTTACTTTTTCCCCAACCCTAAATATGCTGCACTGCCAGCGAAATCTGAAACATTGCCTACTGTTTAAAAAAAAACTTCAGTAGGCTATACTTACAGTGGTAAGCCTACACACTTCAATGCAAAAGATCAAGTGTCTGTTCACCTGTTAAATTCTACTGTATGTTATAAACCGTGCTCCCTTTCGGAGAGCAAAATCTTGAAATTGCTATAGTCTATCTAATAGGCCCAATGAAATGAGGGATGAGGATGGTAATATCTTCTACGGCTACTTCGGGAATATGAACTCATCATGGCCATAAAATGTGAGGGATGTATTATGCAATGGTTATGATACAGTATATGTATCATGCATTATGTTTATTAAAGAAATAATGTGACCGACTGGTTCGACTCGGTCTTATGTAGCAACCTTTTTTTTTTAAACTTTTTTTTTTTACATTGGATAAAAGTAGAGACTCAGAGCTAGAAAATGATACACTGTATCATACACTACAGTTGAGGAACAATGGGAAGGTAATTCTGCTTTGAAAGTTGATAAACTTGTAACCTCACTTATAGGAAAATGTTTTGGGAAGCGTACTGGAGAGCCCTTCTTTGTCTACACCCATTCAGCCTTAGCCCCACCCATCTCTTTAAGCATTCACATGTGAGGCCATGGACCAAACAACCAAAGACTAAAGGCTGGTTTATACTACGTCTATCGACAGTTGTTGCATTGACATCATGAACATTCTAATGTCATCCGACATCAAACTTGTCATTATGAGAAAGTATGAACACAAAAACTGCAGGTTGCATGACATCAGCAGCCTGGTCATCCAAAATAGCATAACTAGTGTATTTTAACACCAATAAACCCACCCGTTTAAAAATGAATATAGTATATGTCAATTTATACAAACCAGGCAACTAAAAGAACTTTCTAAACAATGTTTTGTTTAGTTTCTAACTTGTTAGCTAACCAGCTAATGTTAACTTAGCTGGCTAGCCAGTTCAAATAATGACCATATTATATAGCTGACAACGTCTTCACCTTAGCTAATTTGTCATCATTATTACAGGAAAATAAACTCACAACAAGATCATTATTTACAAGTTAATGGCGAGCCAGTTACATAAAATACCTTATGGTTGTGAGTGTGATCAAATAAAAGGAGATCAAATAACTTGGACACTATCTTGTTGGCCTAACGTTATATTCTAATTTGACTTTCGTGCTCATCATGTTCTTCACATTACCATTTCTGGTAAATAAATATTATATCAAATAAAATCAAAGTTCATTTGTCACATGCACACAATACAGAAGGTGTAGTTAAATGGTTACTTTCATAGTGGAGTGTTTTGTTTAGACATCTAGTTAGCTAAACAATGAACCATAATCCCAACTCATAATGTTACTACCCTGCATGAATCTGCAGGTAGCTAACTAACCGGGGGTTCAATGTTAGCTAGCTAGCTAACATTAAGCTATAACTAACAATGCAAATGGCTTTGAGATACAAATAATATTACTACACAGATCATACACAACTTTAGCTAGATAGCTAACAGTACACTTTAACTTGAAATGAACAGGGCTTTCTGATAAAATTATAAAAGTATTACATTTTGAAAATGTAGCTAGCTAGACTATCTTACCCATATACATCGATGGATGCTTTTCCCTCTCCGTCACGGATGCCACGGTTGCCCTTAGTTTGAAGATGTAATCCGGAGATAGGTGTGTTCTCTTTTCAAACGCAATAATTTTCTCTATCCCCTGAGCTATAATTTAATATTTGTATTCGTATTTACAGATGGCATACACATTTATTGTTAAGGCACATGAAAGTTCACATGTTCCAGAAGGCATTTCTGCCTCCAAATGATTTTTTATGTTCAAATGCCTCTCCTATGAAGTAGTGACACGCGGCATACGCCTAGTTTCCTGAAACTAGTCACATATTGGCTACTTGAGAAATGTGTATTACAATATTCAGATGTAGTATACAAACGTCAATGGACAAGGTGAACCGTCTGTTCTACCGTTAAACTGCGATTCGGATCGGATCGCATAGAGCAAATAGCTTATCTATTTACTAGGCTACTGTGAATGGGTTGAGTCTTAATGAGAGATGGAACGAATGGTAGCCTATCCTAACTTTTTGTAGGCCTATAGGCTATTTTGCGATGATGAAACCATTACAATAAATAATAGTAAATAGATGCCTTTTTCGAATTATTTTAAAATGTAAAGAGAAAATAAATAGATTTTTAGCTGTACTCTCTAATGGCAAATTATTGCATCTTGTTATTATACATGTATATAGCTACCTGTTTTTTTGTTGTGAATAAGAGTGTCATCATATATTCCCCATTTGCACAAGGCTACTACTAGGTTTTTGCTTACATGCCATGCAGTACTTCAACCAGTAGAGACGGTGCGTACGCTTAGTCAAATGGATAAGCACATTCTCATGTCAAGTAACATTTAAACAAATGAAAACTTTTGCGTGAAAACGGTCGCACAAATATTTTGTCGGTATATTTGGTGCATATGCAACATTTATAAATGAGGCCCCAGGTCTGCAGAGGCCAGAGTTCTTCCAAGCAAACCATTCCACAGCAGAATGAGAATAACAAGGCCAGGCTATCTAACAAAGTAAACAAAAACCACATTTAATGAAATGTTTGCTCAGCCTGCAAGCAGGCATACACTTTGGTCCTTTAGCAGACGCTATTATCCAGAGTGAATTATAGGAGCAATTAGGGTTAAGTGCCTTGCTCAAGGGCATATTGACAGATTTTCCTTCTAGTCAGTTCAGGGATTCGAAACAGTGACCTTTCGGTTATTGGCCCAACACTTTTAACCGCTAGGCTACTTACAACACACACACATACACGTTTCATAGCGGTTTCAAGATTTGGTAACATGTTTGCAGGCTGTGATCACTGGAGCTTAAACGTCTGCATATTTATATGTGAGAGGTTGATGCATTTCCCAGTGTTTGTTTGTGAAATTGGTGAATTGGCCAACCTTTAGGTACGCTGCATAATTCCCAGAATGTAAAACCAAGAAGAATGGGTGATATCTCACCCTGTAATATAAACTCTGCTATGTATTTATTTGGACAGTGCAGCTAAAATGTTGCGTTTGGTCTATACTCCAGGATTTTGGATTTGAGATCAAATATTTGAGGTGACAGTAGAAAAGGTCACCTTTCATTTGATGGTGTTTTCAAATCTAATTTCTCATTTACATATGAAAGCACTTTATGTATCTAGTCCCCCCATTTCAAATCAAATTGTATTTGTCACATGCGCTGAATACAACAGGTATACCTTATAGTGCTTGAATACTTAAATGCTTGAATCTGTCATAAGTATTTGGACCACATTGTAGTATTTGGTCCCATAGCACGCAATGACCACATCAAACTTGTTGGATGCATTTGCATTGGTTGTGTGATTTGGATGTTTTGCTGTGCCGAAAAAAAATTAACTAAATAATGTATTGTGTCATTTTGGAGTCATAATACTTATTTTCCACCATAATTTGCAAATACATTCATTAAAAATCCTATAATGTGGTTTTCTGGATTTTTTTTCTCATTTTGTCTGTCATAGTTGAAGTGTACCTATGATGAAAATTACAGGCCTCTCTCTTCTTTTTAAGTGGGAGAACTTGCGCAATTGGTGGCTGACTAAATAGTTTTTTGACCCACTGTATATAGCCCTTCGTACATCAGCTGATATCTCAAAGTGCTGTACAGAAACCCAGCCTAAAACCCCAAGAACTCCCTAGAACAGACAAAACCTTGGAGGAAACCTAGAGAGGAACCAGGCTATGAGGGGTGGCCAGTCCTCTTCTGGCTAATAATAAGAATCACAGGCAGAACAGTTGAAACTGGAGCAGCAGCACAGCCAGGTGGACTGGGGACAGCAAGGAGTCATCATGCCAGGTAGTCCTGAGGCATTGTACTAGGGCTCAGGTCCTCTGAGAGAAAGAGAGAATTATAGAGAGCATACTTAAATTCACACAGGACACCGGATAAGACAGGAGAAGTACTCCAGATATAACTAACTGACCCTAGCCCCCCGACACATATACTACTGCAGCATAAATACTGGAGGCTGAGACAGGAGGGGTCAGGAGACACTGTGGCCCCATCCGATGATACCCCCGGGCAGGGCCAAACTGGAAGGATATAACCCCACCCACTTTGCCAAAGCACAGCCCCCACAACACTAGAGGGATATCTTCAACCACCAACTTACCATCCTGAGACAAGGCTGAGTATAGCCCACAAAGATCTCCGCCATGGCACAACCCAAGGGGGGGGTGACGCACCCCTCCTAGGGACGGCATGAAAGAGCACCAGTAAGCCAGTGACTAAGCCCCTGTAATGGGGTTAGAGGCAGAGAATCCCAGTGGAAAGAGGGGAACCCCTTTGGGTTGTGCCGTGGCAGAGATTTTTGTGGGCTATACTCAGCCTTGTCTCAGGATAGTAAGTTGGTGGTTGAAGGGACAATTAGGAGGCCTGTGTCTTGTGACCGTAGCGTACGTGTAGGTATGTACGGCAGGACCAAATCAGAGAGATAGGTAGGAGCAAGCCCATGTAATGCTTTGTAGGTTAGCAGTAAAACCTTGAAATCAGCCCTTGCCTTGACAGGAAGCCAGTGTCAGGAGGCTAGTACTGGAGATGATAAAACTGATACATTTTTTTTGGTTCTAGTCAGGATTCTAGCAGCCGTATTTAGCACTAACTGAAGTTTATTTAGTGCTTTATCCGGGTAGCCGGAAAGTAGAGCATTGCAGTAGTCTAACCTAGAAGTAACAAAAGCATGGATGAATTTTTCTGCATCATTTTTGGACAAAGTTTCTGATTTTTGCAATGTTACGTAGATGGAAAAAAGCTGTCCTTGAAACAGTCTTGATATGTTCGTCAAAAGAGAGATCAGGGTCCAGAGTAATGCCGAGGTCCTTCACAGTTTTATTTGAGACGACTGTACAACCATTAAGATTAATTGTCAGATTCAACAGAAGATCTCTTTGTTTCTTGGGACCTAGAACAAGCATCTCTGTTTTGTCCGAGTTTAAAAGTGTAAAGTTTGCAGCCATCCGCTTCCTTATGTCTGAAACACAGGCTTCTAGCGAGGGCAATTTTGGGGCTTCACCATGTTTCATTGAAATGTACAGCTGTGTGTCATCCGCATAGCAGTGAAACATTATGTTTTCGAATGACATCCCCAAGGGGTAAAATATATAGTGAAAACAATAGTGGTCCTAAAACGGAACCTTGAGGAACACCAACATTTACAGTTGATTTGTCAGAGGACAAACCATTCACAGAGACAAACTGATATCATTCCGACAGATGAGCTCTAAACCAGGCAAGAACTTGTCCGTGTAGAACAATTTGGGTTTCCAATCTCTCCAAATGTATGTGGTGATCGATGGTATCAAAAGCAGCACTAAGGTCTAGGAGCACGAGGACAGATGTAAAGCCTCGGTCTGATGCCATTAAAAGGTAATTTACCACCTTCACAAGTGCAGGCTCAGTGCTATGATGGGGTCTAAAACCAGTTTATTTATAACTGGTAGTTTACTGTTTAGTTTATTTATTTATATTTTCTGGGTCAAGGTTTGGCTTTTTCAAGAGAGGCTTTATTATAGCCACATTTAGTGAGTTTGGTACACATCCGGTGGATAGAGAGCCGTTTATTATGCTCAACATAGGAGGGCCAAGTACAGGAAGCGGCTCTTTCAGTAGTTTAGTTGGAATAGGGTCCAGTATGCAGCTTGAAGGTTTAGAGGCCATGATTATTTTCATCATTGTGTCAAGAGATATCATACTAAACACTTGAGTGTCTCTCTTGATTCTAGGTCCTGGCAGAGTTGTGCAGACTCAGGACAACTGAGCTTGGAAGGAATACGCAGATTTAAAGAGCAGTCCGTAATTAGCTTTCTAATAATCATGATCTTTTCCTCAAAGAAGTTCATGAATTTCATGAATTTATTACTGTTGAGGTGAATGCTTGGGGAATGCTGCTTTTTAGTTAGCTTTGCGACAGTATCAATGAGGAATTTCGGATTGTTCTTATTTTCCTCAATTAAGTTGGAAAAATAGGATGATCGAGCAGTAGTAAGGGTTTCTTCGATACTGCACGGTACTGTCTTTCCAAGCTAGTCGGAAGACTTCCAGTCTGGTGTGGGTCCATTTCCGTTCCAATTGTTTTGGAAGCTTGCTTCAGAGCTCGGGTATTTTCTGTATACCAGGGAGCTAGTTTCTTATGACAAATATTTTTTAGTTTTTAGGGGTGCAAATGCATCTAGGGTATTGCGCAAGGTTAAATTGAGTTCCTCAGTTAGGTGGTTAACAGATTTTTGTCCTCTGACGTCCTTGGGTAGATAGAGGGAGTCTGGAAGGACATCAAGGAATCTTTGTGTTGTCTGTGAATTTATAGCACAACTTTTGTTGTTCCTTGGTTGGGGTCTGAGCAGATTATTTGTTGCAATTGCAAATGTAATAAAATGGTGGTCCGAAGGTCCAGGATTATGAGGAAAAACATTAAGATCCACAACATTTATTCCATGGGACAAAACTAGGTCCAGTGTATGACTGTGACAGTGAGTAGGTCCAGAGACATGTTGGACAAAACCCACTGAGTCGATGATGGCTCCGAAAGCCTTTTGGAGTGGGTCTGTGGACTTTTCCATGTGAATATTAAAGTCACCAAAAATTGGAATATTATCTGCTATGACTACAAGGTCCGATAGGAATTCAGGGAACTCAATGAGGAATGCTGTATATGGCCCAGGAGGCCTGTAACAGTAGCTATAAAAAGTGATTGCGTAGGCTGCATAGATTTCATGACTAGAAGCTCAAAAGACGAAAACGTCATTTTTTTGTGTAAATTTAAATTCGCTGTTGTAAATGTTAGCAACACCTCCGCCTTTGCGGGATGCACGGGGGATATGGTCACTAGTGTAGCCAGGAGGTGAGGCCTCATTTAACACAGTAAATTCATCAGGCTTAAGCCATGTTTCAGTCAGGCCAATCACATCAAGATTATGATCAGGGATTAGTTCATTGACTATAATTGCCTTTGAAGTTATGGATCTAACATTAAGTAGCCCTATTTTGACATTTCACAATCTCTTTCAATAATGACAGGAATAGAGGTGGTCTTTATCCTAGTGAGATTGCTAAGGCGAACACCGCCATGTTTAGTTTTGCCCAACCTAGGTCGAGGCACAGACACGGTCTCAATGGGGATAGCTGAGCTGACTACACTGACTGTGCTAGTGGCAGACTCCACTATGCTGGCAGGCTGGCTAACAGCCTGCTGCCTGGCCTGCACCCTATTTCATTGTGGAGCTAGAGGAGTTAGAGCCCTGTCTATGTTGTTAGATAAGATGAGAGCACCCCTCCAGCTAGGATGGAGTCCATCACTCCTCAGCAGGTCAGGCTTTGTCCTGTTTGTGGGTGAGTCCCAGAAAGAGGGCCAATTATCTACAAATTCTATCTTTTGGGAGGGGCAGAAAACAGTTTTCAACCAGCGATTAAGTTGTGAGACTGCTGTAGAGCTCATCACTCCCCCTAACTGGGAGGGGGCCAGAGACAATTACTCGATGCCGACACATCTTTCTAGCTGATTTACATGCTGAAGCTATGTTGCGCTTGGTGACCTCTGACTGTTTCATCCTAAGTGTTCAGAAATTTTATTCCTATTTACAGTAAAAGTGACTCCAAAATGACACACTACATTATTTACCATTCATTTCTATTGGGCACAATATAATTGTAAACACAGCCAAAACAAACTTCAAATACACACAAGCTTGATGTAATCATTGTGTGCTAGAAATATGAGACCAAATACAAAACTTTCGACAAAATGCCAGTGAATTTGTCCAAATACAAATAGGGGGATACATAAAGTGCATTAATTTCCAAATGGTTAAATAGAAAATTATGAAAATACCATCAAATAAAAGGTGATATTCTGTACTGCCACCTCATATAAAACATTGTTTGGAGTAAAGAGACAAATTAAAAGTTTTAGCTTCACTGTACAAATACATTTATTTGTATTTTATTTAACCTTTATTTAACTAGGCAGCAGTTGGGGAGAGGATCTGAACATACCAGCATGGTTGATTGACAGAGCTCGTAAGGGGCTCTTATTTTTCTGATCAGTAAAGTAATTACGGAGGAAGCCTCATGGGTTAGCCCCATGTAATCTACTCATGGTGGGCTGATCATCATCTGATAGAGAGATTGTGGATGCCTCTCAGATAGGCTCTCAGCTAGTGGGAAGTCTCCCGCACTTCATTTTGAAAGAGACTGCTGTGTGAATGCATGCATTGTATAATTGAGTATGTGTCCTTAAACAATACTTGATTGGATTTATAAAGTGTTTTTCTACCAACTGAGGTAGTCATAGTACATAGTAGGGGGAAACTCACCTCATGCACATGCACTACCAATGTGTAGCACCCACCTGGGTGATGCACGGTGACAATTGTTTTGCCAGAATGTTCACCACACATCAGCTAATAGGTGGAGGTGTGAGGAGTGATTTACAGTAAGAAATAAGGAATGAGGGGGACGATTAGGTGGCCATGATGGAATTTGTATATATTAGTGATCCCCATTAGCTCCTGCCAAGGCTGCAGCTACTCTTCCTGGGGTCTAAACACATTAAGGCACTTACTTACATTACAGCGAAAACAAAATATTAAACAGTGAATTAATTAGATTAATATTATGGTGTTTCCATTCAAGGAAAAAGGAAACCCTCTAACCAATACCGAAATAGAGATTCAGTGAAAATAAAAATCTCATTGATCTATCAAGACCAGTCCCCATACCTGTCTCAGAGCAGTGCGAAACGGTGCTTAGATAGGATTTGACGCAATAGTTGACTATCATAACAATTGGATGACTTTGGGTGTTCCAGTAAGCAACAATTTCTTGCATTCATTAGCCTACTTTATTCCAATATTTCTGTCATTCAGTGATATTTATAACCATAGTAATTCATTATGGATCCATCCAGATGACGTTAGAAAACAATGCTTTTGGTGGACTCGCTACCTCCGCCTTTGTGCAAGGAGGAGCAGGAGGAGCACTGTCAGAGCCCTGCAAAATGACCTCAAGCAGGCCACAAATGTGCATGTGTCTGCTCAAACGGTCAGAAACAGACTCCATGAGGGTGGTATGAGGGCCCGACGTCCACAGGTGGGGGTTGTGCTTACAGCCCAACACCGTGCAGGACATTTGGCAAGTTGGATCAGCCTGTAGTGTGGTTTTCCACTTTAATTTTGAGTGTGACTCCAAATCCAGACCTCCATGGGTTGATAAATTTGATTTCCATTGATAATTTTTGTGATTTTGTTGTCAGCACATTCAACTATGTAAAGAAAAAAGTATTTAATAAGAATATTTCATTCATTCAGATCTAGGATGTGCTATTTTAGTGTTCCCTTTATTTTTTTGAGCAGTGTGTGTATATATATATATATATTTAGTTTACATTTTTTTTAAATCTAGAAGTTTAAAACCTCTTGCGACGAGCAAACCCGTATCCGGGAGCGTAATCATAGCCTCAAATGCATTAGCATAACGCAGCGGACATAAATACGCAAAACAATCGCAAATGAAATGAACTAAATATATTCAAACACAAGCTTAGCCTTTTGTTTAACAACACTGTCATCTCAGATTTTCAAAATATGCATTACAGCCAATGCTAGACAAGCATTTGTGTAAGTTTATCATGGCATAATGCTATGCTCGGCTCTGCTGGCAGCAGGCAACATTTTCACGAAAATAAGAAAGGCAACCAAATTAAATAATTTACCTTTGAAGAACTTCAGATGCTTTCACTCAGGAGACTGCCAGTTAGATAGCAAATGTTCCCTTTTTCCAAAAATATTATTTTTGTAGGCGAAATAGCTCCCGTTTCTTCATCATGCTTGGCTGAGAAATCGACCGGAAAATGCTGCAACTATAACGCCAAACTTTTTTCAAAAATTTGCTCCATAATATCGACAGAAACACGGCAAACGTTGTTTAGGATCCATCCTCAAGGTGTTTTTAACATATATATTCGATAATATATCCGTCGAGGCAATTGGTTTCTCATAAGAAGCGATTGGAAAAATGGCTACCTCAGTATTTTACGTGAGATTTTCTGCGGGAGACACCATGTGACCCCATGCTATATATGGTCCCTTACAGCCATTCTTCAATGGAAATGCCTACAAAGACGTCACAATGCTGTAGACACCTTGGGGAATATGTGGAAAATGTAAGCTCATTCGTAGCTCATTCACAGCCATATAAGGAGTCATTGGCATGAGGTGGTTTCAAAAAATGCGGCACTTCCTGGTTGGATTTTTATCTGAGTTTCGCCTGTAACATCAGTTCTGTGTTACTCACAGACAATATATTTACAGTTTTGGAAACGTCAGAGTGTTTCCTTTCCAAAGCTGTCAATTATATGCATAGTCGAGCATCTTTTTGTGACAAAATATCTTGTTTAAAACGGGAACGTTTTTCATCCCAAAATTTTAATAGCGCCCCCTAATGCATAACATAACCATGTGTGTTCTCTTGCTTTGTACTGTTCTGTAGTTTTGACCCAATGATTCGTTTGACAAACAAAGATCTTTGTGTGCTGCAGGCCCAGGCATAGATCAAAGCTGGTGAGACATTCAATGACATCATCAAGAGATATGCTGGACCCTATGTCGAATAGGTGTTTTTGGGACCACATCGTGTCTATTGTCTATTGTCTTGCTAATAGCCCTTGTGAAAAACAAGTGCTTGAAAACATGTTTTCCAGGTAAGAAACTTTTCTGTCAGGAAGTTCCTTACTTTTTCCCCCTTCCACTTGCCTCTTCCATTTTTGCGGTAACATGCTGACCACACCGCTAGCGTCACGTGCGTGACCGTTGCAAAATAAATGTATACATACATGTTATTCAATCATTGCACCCACACTGCTCGCGCGACAACAAACGTCTGCGTTGCCAAGCACTAAAATAGAAGTCAGTTCTATTTGTGACGCTGAACGCGGTGCAAGTCCTGCCTCTCCCATCTTCTCATTGGTTTATAAAAGCAGATACCCACTTGCCATCTCCTCATTAGTTATATCCATGTGTGTGATTGAAAGATGAACTTCGGTCGGTCTGTCCTGGTAATACACCTGCAAAAGTTTGATGCCAATCGCCATATAATGTCCAAAGAAGAAAAAGCCTGGAAGGAGGAGAGATGACTAGAAACGATTCGGTTGATCGTTTTATGTGTGGATACATTTTGAGTAGAGGACTTTGTGCATTTCACGTAAAATAACAACTCAACATTTATGTCCCAGGACAAATTAGCTAGGAATAGCAAGCTAGCTAAATAGGACAAATTAACTAGCAACTGCAAGCTAGCTAGCTACATTTCCATAAATGTTTAATGCTTTCGACCTGTTCCCAAATTTATGTAATTGGTTCAGAGTTTGTTTTGATATTTCAACTTGCATGTCATGATCGTGTTTGGTGTGGGGGGACAAAATCAATTTGAGCACGATCGTGCACACACATGTCCAGTTTGGGTACGGTGTAATGCTGCAATTAGTTGGTTGTAATTTTGGGTAGAGCAGACATTTCCATATATTTGTGTTTGCTGCATGTGTGACATAACTCCACCAGTCCTATTTATGATATCATTTACAAAGATCATTTTTCAATAATAAAAAAAAGGTAAAGTTTTAACCAATGAATATAGTTGAGTTTAACCACAATATTTGTTGTATTATTTATATTATTGTCTTTTCTGGTGGATTAAACTGAAATTGGAACCAATTTTCTATGGTTTGTAATAAAATGTACGATAATTTTTTTCACTATTTCCTTTTCAAATAACCAAAAGTAAGCGGTTGTAATCTGAACAAAGGGAAAAGGCCATTCTTGAACATGGGGTAAGACATTCTTATTAGTTCGGATTTAAGTATAATTTTTGTATGACTGACACCTTTAGTGAGATGTTTAATGCTTTAATATTTAATCATTTCTGCCCTCTGAATTCATATTAATTATATAAATAAGCCCACGTGCACCTTCATCAGATGAACCGCAACATGTCGGCTAAAGCGATTTAATTCATGAATGCATTTGAACATTTTTAATATTGTGATAGTGAAGAGCAAAATAATCCTAACATTTCTAAATAAAATCTGATTGATTTATCAACCAGTCCACATACTATGTCATTCGGTGATATTTATTCCCATAGTAATTCGTTATGGATCCATTAATATTTTTTAAATCCCTAAACTCTGCAAGTCTCTTGTCCTGCTGATAGTTGAAATGAACATCTGCATTTTGAAAGAGTATTTTTGTTATTATTTTATTAACGAAAGCATAAAGATGTTGAAGAAATATTGTACGGTATGTTTTATCCGACATTTTGCGGTTGCATTAGGTTAAGAGTTAGAAATGTAAAACTTTAGAGTACTTAATACATTGCAAGTTGGGGGATTTTTTTCCAGTCCTAGTCGAGCTATCCTTTTGTAAAGGTTTAAGAGTCTATTGTCCTGCTAATAGCCCAACATGGGTGGATGGCATCTTTTGTGAGGAGATTGCAAGTGAGGAGTACTGGAAAGGTGTGACTCCAGGTTACAATAGGCCATAAGTATACAGCAGATTGCCGATTGTCCTCACTTTGATTATGCTGTAATAACATACACCATGTACAGTGAGGGAAAAAAGTATTTGATCCCCCGCTGATTTTGTACGTTTGCCCACTGACAAAGAAATGATCAGTCTATAATTTTAATGGTAGGTTTATTTGAACAGTGAGAGACAGAATAACAACAACAAAAACGCATGTCAAAAATGTTATAAATTGATTTGCATTTTAATGAGGGAAATAAGTATTTGACCCCCTCTCAATCAGAAAGATTTCTGGCTCCCAGGTGTCTTTTATACAGGTAACAAACTGAGATTAGGAGCACACTCTTATTTCACGTTCAGGTGGAACATGAAATTGCGTGTCAATTCATAAACCATGTGCCATGGAATTGGTACATTGTAATATTTTCCAAACTATTTTGCAATCTACATGGCACAGCTGTCAATCTTTTGGTCCTCTTAAGGATCGGATCCTTTTTTTCAATTTATTTTTGATACCATTTGAAAGGAAACATTTTGAAGTGTGTGGAAATGTGAAATTAATGTAGGAGAATATAACACATTAGATCTGGTAAAAGATAATACTATTATTAGTATTATCTATCTATTTATTTCATAATCTTTGAAATACAAGAGAAAGGCCATTATATCACTTAGGAGTCTAGGCGCAATTTAGATTTTGGCCAATAGATGGCAGCAGTGTATGTTGCAAATTTGAGACTTTACTGTTCAAAATGTTATATCAAGTCTGCCCAGGTGTGCCTAATTGGTCAATTGATACATTTTCAAGTACATAACTGTGCACTCCTCAAACAATAGCATGGAATCTTTTCACTGAAATAGCTACTGTGAATTGGACAGTGCAGTTAGATTAACAAGAATTTAGCTTTCTGCCCATATAAGACATGTCTATATCCTGGGAAATTGTATTGTTACTTACAACGTCATGCTAATCACATTTGCAGTCATTTCAGCCGCTGTAGTAGCTGACGTTTATAGTGTTTAGTCATCTGCATACATAGACATGTCGTTAGTAAAGGTTGAACAAGTAAGGGAACTAGACAGCTGCCCTGGGGAATTCCTGATTCTACCTGGATTATGTTTGAGTGGTTTCCATTAAAGAACACCCTCTGTATTCTCTTAGACAGTTAACTCTTTATCTACAATATAGCAGGGGGTGTAAAGCCATAACACAAGATTTTCCAGCAGCAGACCATGATCGATAATGTCAAAAGCTGCACTGAATCCTAACAAAACACTCCCCACAATCGTTTAATCATCAATTGCTCTCAGCCAATCATCAGTGATTTGTGTAAGTGCTGTTCTTGTTGAATGTCCTTCCCCATTAGAGTGCTGAAATTCTGTTGTCAATTTGTTTACTGTAAAATAACATTGTATCTGGTCAAATACAATTTTTTCCTAAAGGTTGATGACAGGCTAATTGGTTGGCTATTTGAGCCAGTAAAGGGGGCTTTACTATTCTTAAGTAGGGGAATGACTTCCCTCCAGGCCTGAGGGCACACACTTTCTAGTAGGCTTAAATTGAATATTTGGCAAATAGCAGTGGCAATATCGTCCACTAGCTCTTCCATACTCACTTTACGTAAATCAAAATTACAATGCTTATCTTTCATAATTTGGTCAGATATACTTGAATGTGTTGTGTCAAGCGTTTGTAGCTAGCATGTCATGCCTACGTTTGCTAATCTTGCCAATGTAAAAATATTTAAAGTACTTTTGTGATTGATTAATGAGCCATCTGATTCAATGAATGATGGAGCTGAGTTTGCCTTTTTACTCACAATTTAATTTAAGGTGCTCCAAAGCTTTTTACTATTAATCTTTATGTAATTGATCTCTGTTTCATAGTGCTGTGTCTCTGACTATGATTAAATTATATGACATGCTATTTATTTTATCAAATTGAGTACCGAACGTTTAATTAATTACATTAATTAAACCATGCAACAATTAAACCATTAATAACCTGGGGCACAGTGGAATAATTGGATTTATATAGAGCGGCTATCTGCCGAATCCAGTCTTAAAGATCTGAAGATCTTTTATATCAATTGCAGTCAATTATTAATAGTCCCCTCGATCAGTCTCATTCTGATTGTCGTAAAGTACTTGTTTATCTGCATGAACCCTGGCTGTCACGCCCTGATCATAGAGAGCCCTCGGGTTCTCTATGGTGTTTAGGTCAGAGCGTGACTAGGGGGGTGTTCTAGTTAACCTATTTCTATGTTGTTGTGCTTGGTATGGTTCCCAATTAGAGGAAGCTGATTATCGTTGCCTCTAATTGGGGATCATATTTAAGTTCTCCATTGCTCCCACCTGAGTTGTGGGATATTGTTTTGTGTTTGTGCATGTGCACCACTACTTTCACGTTTCGTTGTTGGTTTATTGTTTTGAAGTTTCACCGAAATAGAGATGTGGAACTCTACACACGCTGCGCCTTAGTCCGCTCATTATGACGATCGTGACACTGGCTAACAAGTTGAATCAGCAATACACAAATTGCCTTATTTATTTACCAAATACCTCAATAATCACACAGAATTACATATATATACACAGGATAGATCATTCATCGATTACTAATCATGTCATGAAAAGCCCCTAGTGGGCTAATCAGATATGATGGTTGGTTACACAAAGGAAGTGGGTTGGGTTTGAATGAAAGAGCGCGGAAAGACGGAGGGACAAAGGGATTGGGTCTCTATCGGACGTTGAGAAGCTATGCTACCGCAAATACAGAATCTTATGCATTCTAATAACCGCCCATTCGGAAAAGGAAAATGCAAGATATATATTTACTCTGAGCTGCGCTTCGATAGATGGGTCGAAGATGGAAGAATGGTTTGCCCAGCACAGATCGCCATTGTCCTTTGAAGAATCTTTCTGGTTGTAGTGTTGTAGAGCGCATACATTGAAATACCCTGTCGTTCTTAAGAGATTGTCTGTCCTTTCCTAGGCCACGTACATTTACGACTGCAGCTGAGAACTTGACGTCCAGGATGCATCACATCTCCTTTAGTGAATAATAGTTCAAAGTTTATATCAAGTTGCCATAATCAGCTCGTGCTGTATTCTGGCTGCTCTAGTCGAAATTCACCATTCCAGCGTGGTGATCGTCACCTCCACGTGATCTGGTCTCATGTAAATTTCTTTAGATAGAGTAGTCGTTCAACCTTTCGCAACCACAGCTCACACCGAGGTTTGCTTAGTCTAATGTGAATTGGGTCACGGGGGCTTTTGTACTGGGGAAGAGAAAGGTGTGTTTCATCGCTCTCCAACCAATGACTGTTCACTTGGGTGTGGCCACTGAGTGAGCATAAGTTTACTTATGAAAACAATTATTTAATGTATAATGAATGAAAATCACATTTCATCTTCTCACAAATAGTTTCATATTTAAACATTTAAATTGCACACTTCCATGTGAATCTGATGACTAGAATGTGTAGACTTTCCAAGATACAATTTCCGTTGTCCTGTCATCAGATATAATGTCCCAGACAACAACGGATCTGACAACATATTCTTTAAGTACCAACGGACACTTTCAACTGGTTGGGAAAGGGAAATATTGTTCCATTCCCCAACCTTTTGATGTTACCATACTTTCTGTTATCATACTGGTAATACAGGGCTGTCCAAGAGTCCATTCGGTAGACTGAAGAGAAAAGGGGGAAAGTTATTTATGGGGGGGTCATAAACCTCACCCAACAGGGCAACGTCATTACAATAGTATAGTTTCATCTTCTTTTTGTTTAGTCACATTTCTCAATTTACAGTACTTTTGTAAATAGATTGTGGTTCCAGACTTATTTGCCATATCTTTTGCCAAACAATTTTCAAATTCTTCATCAATCCATGGGGATTGAACAGTTTTTACAGTAATTTTCTTAATGGGTAAATGCTTATTAGTAACTAGAATAAGCAATTTCATAAATGTGTCAAGTGCAGTGTCTGGTTGTTCCTCATTACACGCCACAGACTGACAAATATTCTTTACATCAACAACATAAGAATAATACCACAAAACTGATTGTATGAACTCTTATACAGTACACTATATTAGAACCAGCCTTTGAAACGTTGGTTTTCCTAGATATGGCCAGTAGCGGTGCGTGGGTAAAATCACTGGGGAAGACAAGCCCACCACCCATATTACAACCAATATGTTGTGATAACTTCCATTCATGGGAAATGTTAGCTAATTAACATTTGCCTTCTACATCTAGTTACACTACCGTTCAAAGGTTTAGGGTCACTTAGAAATGTCCTGGTTTTTTAAAGAGAAACATATTTTTGTCCATTAAAATAACATCAAATTCAGAAATACAGTGTAGACATTGTTAATGTTGTAAATTACTATTGTAGCTGGAAATGGAATATCTTCATAGGTGTATAGAGGCCCATCATCCACAACCATCACTCCTGTATTCTAACGGCACGTTGTGTTAGCTAATCTGTCATGGCCGTCGTTCAAGGAAGACCAAGGTGCAGCGTTGTGAGCGTATATTCTCTTTTATTTAGTCAAATGTCGCCAACAAAAGAACAAATAACAAATGCGATCCTGAAGCTTACAAGGGCTATAGTACCCCTAACAAAGACAACTTCCCACAATGACAACAGGGAAAAAGGCTGCCTAAGTATGATTCCCAATCAGAGACCACCCATTCGGTAGACAGCTGTCCCTGATTGAGAATCCTACCTGGCCAAAACATAGAAATACCAAAACATAGAAAACAGAACATAGAATGCCCACCCAAATCACACACTGACCTAACCAAATAGAAACATAAAAAGGCTCTCTAAGGTCAGAGCGTGACATAATCCAAGATGATAATTTTAAAAGGCTAATTGATCATTACAAAACCCTTTTGCAATTATGTTAGCTGAAAACTGTTTTTCTGATTAAATAAGCAATAAAACTGGCCTTCTGTAGACTAGCTGAGTATCTGGAGCATCAGCATTTGTGGGTTTGATTACAGGCTTAAAATGGCCAGAAACAAAACATTCTTCTGAAACTCATCAGTCTATTCTTGTTCTGAGAAATGAAGGCTATTCCATGTTCGCTGGCTTTTCTTGCTTTCAATGCTACGGGTGGCAACATGTCATACTTGATTAGACCAGCCAGCATCAATTGGATGGCCTACACGTAGAGAGACAGAGGGGCACTAATTTGCTCGCTCAGCTGCTTTCTCCTGTGAGATACATTCAGCATCTTGCGAATTGAAGGAAAATGATTAAATAGAGACTACATTTTTTATTGGTAAATGTTTTTGGGAAGCCTGGCTTCACTTGGCATCCATGAATACATGCCAGTGGATATGGTTACTAAACTCAGCAAAAGATGAAACGTCCTCCCACTGTCAACTGCATTTATTTTCAGCAACATTAACATAAATAAATAATAATATGTAAATATGTCTATGAACATAACAAGATTCAACAACTGATACATGAACTGAACAAGTTCCAGAGACATGTGACTAACAGAAATGGAATAATGTGTCCCTGAACAAAGGGGGGGTCAAAATCAAAAGTAACAGTGTGGCCACCAGCTGCATTAAGTACTGCAGTGCATCTCCGCCTCATGGACTGCTCCATATATGCCAGTTCTTGCTGTGAGATATTACCCCACTCTTCCACCAAGGCAAATGCAAGTTCACAGACATTTCTGGGGGGGAATGGCCCTAGCCCTCACCCTCCGATCCAACAGGTCCCAGACGTGCTCAATGGGATTGAGATCTGGGCTCTTCGCTGGCCATAGCAGAACAATGATATTCCTGTATTGCAGGAAATCATGCATAGAACGAACACTATGGCTGGTGGCATTGTCATGATGGAAGGTCATGTCAGGATGAGCCTGCAGGAAGGGTACCACATGAGGGAGGAGGATGTCTTCCCTGTAACGCACAGCATTGAGATTTCCTGTAATGACAACAAGCTCAGTCCGATGATGCTGTGACACACTGCTCCAGACCATGAGGGCCCTCCACCTCCAAATCGATCCCGCTCCAGAGTACAGGCCTCGGTGTAACGCTCTTTCCTCTGACGATAAACGCAAATCTGACCATCACCCCTGGTGAGACAAAACCGCGACTCGTCAATGAAGAGCACTTTTTGCCAGTCCTGTCTTGTCCAGTGACGGTGGGTTTGTGCCCATAGGCAACATTGTTGCCGGTGATGTCTGGTGAGGACCTGCCTTACAACAGGCCTACAAGCCCTCAGTCCAGCCTCTCTCAGCCTATTGCGGACAGTCTGAGCACTGATGGAGGGATTGTGCGTTCCTAGTGTAACTCGGGCAGTTGTTGTTGCCGTCCAGTACCTGTCCCGCAGGTGTGATGTTCGGATGTACCGATCCTGTGCAGGTGTTGATACACGTGGTCTGCCACTGCGAGGAACATCAGCTGTCCATCATGTCTCCCTGTAGCGCTGTTTTAGGCGTCTCACAGTACGGACATTGCAATTTATTGCCCTGGCCACATCTGCAGTCCTCATGCCTCCTTGCAGTATGCCCAAGGCACATTCACGCAGATGAGCAGGGACCCTGGGCATCTTTTTGGTGTTTTTCAGAGTCAGTAGAAAGGACTTTTTAGTGTCCAAAGTTTTCATAACTGTGACCTTAATTGCCTACCGTCTGTAAACTGTTAGTCTTAACAACCGTTCCACAGGTGCATGTTCATTAATGGTTTATGATTCATTGAACAAGCATGGGAAATAGTGTTTAAGCACTTTACAATGAAGATCTGTGAAGTTATTTGGATTTTTAGGAATAATCTTTGAAAGACATGGTCCTAAAAAAGGGATGTTTCTTTTTTTGCTGAGTGTATATTGTGATCAATACATCCGATGGATTTGGTTACTGCTTTAAAGCTATTTTTGCAGCATTTGTAAAGATGTGATCAATACATGTTGATAATTTCATTCCTGTGCTGTTTGTAACAACCCTGGTAGATTGACTGACAACCTGAACCAGGTTGCAGGCAGTGGTTACAATTTGAAGCTTTTTCTTGAGTGGGCAGTTTGATGAAAGCCAGTCAATATTGAAATCACCCCCAAAAATATATCTCTCTGTTGATTTCACATACATTATCAAGCATTTCACACATATTATCCAGATACGGAGAGTTACTAGTACTAGGGCACACCACCGCAGTGCTAACAGACCTCGTGACTATGAACCAATGATTGCTGCATACAATAGCTGTGGGATCAGCAGAGGCATTTAGGGCAGTTAGAGGGACATAAATTAGATTACTTATATTGTGGTTAAGAATTTTAGTTTTTGGACAAAAAAAGATTGGACACTTATCACTCAAGCTACAGATCAGTGATTGCACAAAGAAATAAAAAAATAAAGGATGGAAGGATGGAAAGGAAGAAGTGAAGTAAGGAATGGAGGAAGGTAAAAGAAAGGAAGGATCCTTTCCAAACAGTGCCATTGTTTCAGCCACATGGGAAATCCATCAAGTGAGGACATCTGCATTGTATATATGACAGTTCCCAGTTATGCTTATAGATAGATTAATGAGGCTGGTGGAGTGTGTAAACCTCTTAAACCATCTTGATTGGCCCTCCTCAGGCTTGCATAAGACTTGAGATGAGATTCATAGGTAATCCTAATCTCTTCCCGGCACTTTACGACACTGTGCTCACTTCAGACAGGTCTGTCCACTCTGCTGATGAGACTTCATCCTCAGTCACTCTGCAAATGATCAAGCACATTGATTTTTTTCTCTGTCTTTCAAATGGGACCAAATCCTCATCCATCACAGGAAGCTTTGACATAATTCACCAGCTATTTTCTCCAGTTGACCTGGAATAACAAAACAGACCTGGGAACATGATTCTTCCTCACGCTGAGTCACGAGCAGAGAAACAAGGCAATGGGTAGCATGATATTAATGCCCATGTCAGGGGAGGAAAATACAACAATAAACAATTCTCCAGAATACATCAAAGCTTGGGCAGAGTGAACCCTTGTGTCTTAAGGGCATGGAAACATATACTGTATGCTTCTAATGTGATATTGCCCATTTCACTGCTAGTATTTAAATCATATTTCCTTCCTGACACTCCTTGCCTCCTGCCCAGAACCAGTGTATTCCCAAGGGCCAACAGGACTGAACAGCAGCAGATGGGAGGGAAGCCACACACCCTCGCTCTCTTTGCACACACCAGATTTAGCACACACACACATACAAACCCCCTGCATGGCAACGCTTCGTGACCTAGCTTCCATATTTAGAGCAATCGCTTCATCCCTGAAGTATGTATGAAAATGAGAGAGGGCCAGAGGTTGCTGTACCAATTATGGCAGGTCTGGCAACCTCTACTATATGTACCTTGTAGTGGTGGCATGCGAATAAACTGAATTTAAACACGTTGGCCTTTCTCTAGGTTCACTGGGTCATAGTAAATGATGTCCTATGGACGTGTTTGAATAACACAAGTTTACCCCACGCTGAAGCATAAACCAGTGGGATGAATAAGTGCAATGGCACCTGGCTTCTGAGTCACTCTGGTGGGAGTGGGCGACTGCAATATGGGAGGGATGGAGAGAGAGGGGGATAATATATGTGATCAAACTATAATCTGGGGCTGTTTCATTCATGCACTGAATTTCAATGTATGAGTTCCGCCTCCACAAAATTATTACCACCCACTATGCTACCCATGATGCATTTACTTCCTGCTGTTGCAGTGGCTGTATTTTGTTTTATAGCATTATATTTAACTGCTGACAGTTTGGAAATAATACAATACATTTTTCTCCCCCATCGGGGGAAATTCAGTTGGTTCTCTCTCTCTCTTCTTTCTCTCTCTCCGCTTTACAAATGCACAGAGAAACGAGGCAAGCCGTGTCTCTTGCTGTTTCAGACTGAATGTATCCCTAATCAATTTACCCCTACCTCAGCCCCCACGTGATTATTAAAAATACTCAGCACAAATCCACACACATGGGGGGGAAGTATCAAAACTTATTACCAGCAGTTCTGCATGTTTGGCAAAAGTTATTGATAATCTGTGGGAGAATATGCCTGCTTTTAGATAAATGGTCTGTTCTCATTATCAGTTCCTTAAACCTGTGTGTCTGTCTGTTTTCCCAACATGAACATCTTATTATGATTGTAAACTGTTTATACCTATTGTGTCTTCCAATTGGTTATGAGGAAACCGGCGGTGGCAACATCATGATGCAAGCCCCAATCCCCCAGAGAGACAGAATAAGATAGACAGGGATTCACAGCTACTCTAGCCTGCTTTTTTTGGCACCAACATTACTAGTTCTTTGTTTTTTGCAGTTTTCAAAGTGAACAATACTTAATTAACTGTTCATCCCAAGTGGTGAATTTTAAAGCAATTAGTCTACACATCTAAGCAATAGCCATATCATTTATGCCCTAATATGACCCTAATATTTTCTGATAATTGATGAGCTAGATGAGGTAAATGCTCTTTATCACAAGTCAAGGCAAGCTCATACATTGGCAGACTATTGAAAAGGTGAACGTTTTTTCCTCTGTCACTCTGTTCCAGACATGAATCTACGGGAAACTGTTACTTATCAGTTCCTTTACAACATTGTCTGCATTTTCTATCAATAAATCCACAGCTATACATGTTCAGTAGCTTTACTTTAGTTGGTTTGCATTGATTTTACTGCTACTTTTTCATTTTTAAATAATTTTTGGTGGCTAGAGAGAATTTTGCTCCAGCAGATAAGCAATCTGGGTGACAGATAGCGTGTGATGTGATAGGTGCCCACAGCTCATGGGTGACTGTTTGATAGACACCTTACACAATTTTGCAAGAATTGATGTAAATCGGAGATGTGCTGCCTGCCTGGAATACCTGCATATAGCTCCAGGCATTGTTATTTTCCACAGAAACTCAGTAGCGGTAGCATTGGCACAATGCAGAAGATTTAGTGACATAATCTGAGCCACACAGTTATGCATATGGTATTGTATTAAATAGTGCATACTGTTTCACAAGTTTCTGAAAAGTCTTAGGGAGACTGAAACGTTTTAATGTATAGAAATAATTATAAGAGACTGGAATCGTGCTCTACCTCTCTCTGACGACATCAATCCTCAGGTGCACATGCTAGCATTGAAAGGCCTTGAATTATAAATCAATTCCTGCTGAATACAATTCTCTCATTCTAGCCTAGTGGTTAGTGTTGAACTAGTAACCAAAAGTTTGCAAGTTCAAATCCCCGAGCTGACAAGGTACAAATCTGCCGTTCTGCGCCTGAACAAAGCAGTTAACCCACTGTTCCTAGGCCATCATTGAAAATAAGACTTTGTTCTTAACTGACTTGCCTAGTTAAATAAAAGGTTAAATAAATATTTCACCCCCTCCACTTCTCATTCATACTTTCTTTCAGTGACTTACAGTAAGATTAGGCATACATATGATCTAAGGTATCCTAACAGGAGCAGAAACCTGTACTGTACCATCTCTAACACTCTATACAGCTGTTCCTACACAAAGTTTAAAGAGTTTAAAGATTGAAATATGCAGCACGATCGTCACAGCATTCAAACACTTAGCACTGTGGATGCTGTGTTCAACAAAAAGTCAAGCTGTTATATGTATTGCCCTGTCACATTCTCTGTATCTCCAGAATAGTCCTCATGGTTTACAAACGGGGAGGGTGGCAGATGTCAGCTGTGAGAATTAAAATGCAGCAAAGTGTCAGGGATACAGTGCCTTGCAAAAGTATTCATCCCCCTTAGCGTTTTTCCTATTTTGTTGCATTACAACCTGTAATTTAAATTGATTTTTATTTCGATTTCATGTAATGGACATACACAAATTGTGCAAATTGTGCAAATTGGTGAAGGGAAATGAAAAAAATAACTTGTTAAAAAAAATATATAACGGAAAAGTGGTGGTGCATATATATTCACCCCCTTTGCTATGAAGCCCCTAAATAAGATCTGGTGCACCAATTACCTTCAGAAGTCACAGAATTAGTTATATATATATATATATATTTTTTAATGTATCACCTTTATTTAACCAGGTAGGCCAGTTGAGAACAAGTTCTCATTTACAACTGCAACCTGGCCAAGATAAAGCAAAGCAGTGTGACACAAACAACAACACACATGGAATAACATTACACATGGACACACATGGAATAAACAAATGTACAGTCAATAACACAATAGAACAATTCTATATACAGTGTGTGCAAATGGCGTAAGGAGGTAAGGCAATAAATAGGCAATAGTAGTGACGTAATTACAATTTAGCAAATTAACACTGGAGTGATAGATTTGCCGATGATGATGTGCAGGTAGAAACTGGTATGTAAAAGAGCAAAAAAAGCAAATAAAACAATGTGGGGATGAGGTAGGTAGTTGGATGGGCTATTTACAGATGGGCTGTGTACAGTTGCAGCGATCGGTAAACTGCACAGATAGCTGATGCTTAAAGTTAGTGAGGGAGATATAAGTCTCCAACTTCAGCGATATTTGCAATTCGTTCCAGTCATTGGCAGCAGAGAACTGGAAGGAAAGGCGGCCAAAGAGGTGTAGGCTTTGGGGATGACCAGTGAGATATACCTGCGGGTGCGCATGCTACGGGTGGGTGTTGTTATGGTGACCAGTGAGCTGAGATAAGGCGGAGCTTTACCCAGAAGAGAATTACAGATGACCTGAAGCTAATGGGTCTGGCGACGAATATGTAGCGAGGGCCAGCCGACGAGAGCATAAAGGTCGCAGTGGTGGGTGGTATATGGGGCTTTGGAGACAAAGCGGATGGCACTGTGATAGACTGCAGTTTGCTGAGTATAGTGTTGGAGGCTATTTTGGAAATGACATCTCCGAAGTCAAGGATCGGTAGGATGGTCACTTTTACGAGGGTATGTTTGGCAGCGTGAGTGAAGGAGGCTTTGTTGAGAAATAGGTAGCAGATTCTAGACTTCATTTTGGATTGGAGATGTTTAATATGAGTCTGGAAGGAGAGTTCAGTCTAGACAGACACCTAGGTATTTGCAGTTGTCCACATATTCTATGTCAGAACTGTCCAGAGTAGTGATGCTAGTTGGGAGGGCGGGCGCGGGCAGCAATTGGTAGAAGTCCATGCATTTAATTTTACTAGCGTTTAAGAGCAGTTGGAGGCCACAGATAAAGTGTTGTATGGCATTGAAGCTTGGTTGGAGGTTTGTTAACACAGTGTCCAAAGACGGGCCAGATGTATACAGAATGGTGTTGGCTGCGTAGAGGTGGATCAAGGAATCACCCACAGCAAGAGCGACATCGTTGATATATACAGAGAAAATAGTCGGCCCAAGAATTGAACCCTGTGGTACCCCCATAGAGACTGCCAGAGGACAGGACAACAGGCCCTCTGACTTGACACACTGAACTCTATCAGAGAAGTAGTTGCTGAACCAGGTGAGGCAGTCATTTGAGAGACCAAGACTGTTGAGTCTGCCGATAAGAATACGGTGATTGACAGAGTCGAAAGCCTTGGCCAGGTCGATGAAGACGGCTGCACAGTACTGTCTCTTATCGATGGCGGTTATGATATCGTTTAGTACCTTGAGCATGGCTGAGGTGCATCCGTGACCAGCTAGGAAACCGGATTGAGGTACGGTGGGATTGAGATACTGTGGGATTCACAATGGTGAATTGATCTGTTTGTTAACTTGGCTTTCGAAGACTTTGGAAAGACAGGACAGGATGGATATACAGTTGAAGTCAGAAGTTTACAAACACTTATGTTGGAGTCATTAAAACTAGTTTTTAACATCATGGGAAAATCAAAAGTAATAAGACAAGACCTCATGAAGAAATTGTAGATCTCCACAAGTCTGGTCCATCCTCCGCAATTTCCAAATGCCTGAGGGTACCACTTTCATCTGTACAAACAATAGTATGCAAGTATAAACACCATGGGACCACGCAGCCATCATACCGCTCAGGAAGGAGACGCGTTCTGTCTCCTAGAGATGAACGTACTTTGTTGCAAAAAATGCAAATCAATCCCAGAACAACAGCAAAAGGCCTTGTGAAGATGCTGGCAGAAACAGGTACAAAAATATCTCTATCCACAGTAAAACGAGTCCTATATCGACATAACCTGAAAGATATCTCAGCCAGGAAGAAGACACTGCTCCAAAACAGCCATAAAAAGCCAGACTACGGTTTGCAACTGTACATGGGGACAAAGATCGTACTTTTTGAAGACATGTCCTCTGGTCTGATGAAACAAAAATAGAACTGTTTGGCCATAATGACCATCATTATGTTTGGAGGAAAAAGGGGGAGGCTTGCAAGCCAAAAAACACCATCAGTCAGGAAGTTGAAGCTTGGTCGAAAATGGGTCTTCCAAATGAACAATGACCCCAATCATACCTCCAAAGTTGTGGCAAAATGGCTTAAGGACAACAAAGTCAAGGTATTGGAGTGGCTATCACGAAACCCTGTCCTCAATCCTATAGAAAATTTGTGGGCAAAACTGAAAAAGTGTCTGCGAGCAAGGAGGCCTATAAACCGGACTCAGTTACACCAGCTCTGTCAGGAGGAATGGGCCCACATTTGTGAAAAATGTTGTTTAAATGTATTTGGCTAAGGTGTGTGTAAACTTCCGACTTCAACTGTAGGTCTGTAACAGTTTGTGTCTAGAGTGTCACCCCCTTTGAAGAGGGGGATGACCGTGGCAGCTTTCCAATCTTTAGGAATCTCGGACGATACGATAGAGATATTGAACAGACTGGTAATAGGGGTTGCAACAATGGTGGTGGATCATTTTAGAAAGAGAGGGTCCAGATTGTCTAGACCAGCTGATTTGTATGGGTCCAGGTTTTGTAGCTCTTTCAGAACATCTGCTATGTGGATTTGGGTGAAGGAGAAACTTGGGCAAGTAGCTGCAGGGCAAGTAGCTGCAAGGGTTGCGGAGCAGTTGTTCAGGGTTGGGGTAGCCAGGAGGAAACCATGGCCAGCCATTGAGAAATGCTTATTGATATTTTCGATTATCGTGGATTTATTGGTGGTGACAGTGTTTCCTAGCCTCAGTGCAGTGGGCAGCTAGTAGGAGGTGCTCTTCTTCTCCATGGACTTTACAGTGTGCCAAAACTTTTAAAAATCTAGCCTTTGCTTTCCTAACTGACTGTGTGTATTGGTTCCTGACTTCGCTGAAAATATGCGTATCACGGGGACTATTCGATGCTAGCGCAGTCCGCCACAGGATGTTTTTGTGCTGGTCGAGGGCATTCAGGTCTGGAGTGAACAAATGGCTATATCTGTTATTAGTTCTACATTTTTTAAAAGGGGCATGGTTATTTAAGATGCTGAGGAAATTACTTTTAAAGAACAACCAAGCATCCTCTACTGACGGGATGAGGTCAACATCAACATCTTTCCAGGATACCCGGGCCAGGTCGATTAGAAAGGCCTGCTCGCAGAAGTGTTTTAGGGAGCATTTGACAATGATGAGGGCTGGTCGTTCGACCGCGGACCCATAGCAGATGCAGGCAATGAGGCAGTGATCGCTGAGATCCTGATTGAAAACAGCAGAGGTGTATTTGAAGGGCAACTTGGTCAAGATAATATCTATGAGGGTGCCCATGTTTACGTATTTAGGGTTGTACCTGGTGGATTCCTTGATAATTTATGTGAGATTGAGGTCATCTAGCTTAGATTGTAGGACTACCGGGGTGTTAAATCCAGTCCGGAAGTGCCCCAGGTTTTGAAAGCACTGCGTTTCAATGACTCCCTATTCAGCTGTGAATGTACCATCAACGAGCTTGCGCTTGCTACGTATTCCCGAAGGTGTCTGCAGCATTGTGACGTAGTTTTACGCATTTCTGTTGAATAATAGCCGTAGGCGGCCACATTGCGTAAGTGGTCACATGGTGGCTCCGAGAGAGATTCTCGAGTAAAATACAGAGGTAGCCATTACTCCAATCGGTCTTACCGATAAACTAATAGTCCCGACGGATATATTATCGAATAGATATTTGAAAAACACCTTGAGGATTGATTATAAACAACATTTGCCATGTTTCTGTCGATATTATGGAGCTAATTTGGAATATTTTTCGCCGTTGTGGTGTCCGCAATTTCCGGGCGATTTCTCAGCCACACGTGAAAACATCCGAAGTTCATCAAAGGTAAACGATTTAATTTGATTGCTTTTCTGATTTCCGTGACAAGGTTGCCTGCTGCTAGCAAGACATAATGCTATGCTAGGCTATCGATAAACTTACACAAATGCTTGTCTAGCGTTGGCTATAAAGCATATTTTGAACATCTGAGATGACAGGATGATTAACAAAAGGCTAAGCTGTGTCTCAATATATTTCATTTAATTTTCATGAATAGGAATATTTTCTAGCGATATTTATGTCCGTTGCGTTATGCTAATTAGTTTCAGGCGATGACTACGCTCCCGCATGCGGGTTTGGGAGTCACAAAAGGTTAATTAAGCATATCCCAGTTTAGGTCACCTAACAGAATTATCTCTTAAGGTAGATGGGGGGCAATCAATTAACATATGGTGTCCAGGGCAAAGCTGGGAGCTGAGGGGAGTCTATAACAGGCGGGAAATAAAGTCCACCTGTGTGCAATCTAAGTGTCACATTATCTGTCACATGATCTCACTATTTATACACCTGCTCTGAAAGGCCCCAGAGTCTGTCACACCACTAAGCAAGGGGCACCACCAAGCAAGCGACACCACGAAGACCAAGGAGCTCTCCAAACAGGTCAGGGACAAAGTTGTGGAGATGTACATATCAGGGTTGGGTTATAAAAAAATATCTGAAACTTTGAACATCCCACAGAGCACCAGTAAATCCATTTTTAAAAAATGGAAAGAATATGGAACCACAACAAACCTGCCAAGAGAGGGCCTCCCACCAAAACTCAGGAACCAGGCAAGGAGGGCATTAATCAGAGAGGCAACAAAGAGACCAAAGATAACCCTGAAGCAGCTGCAAAGCTCCACAGCAGAGATTGGAGTATCTGTCCATAGGACTACTTTAAGCCGTACACTCCACAGAGCTGGGCTTTACAGAGGAGTGGACAGAAAAAGAGCCATTGCTTAAAGAAACGTTTGGTGTTCGCCAAAAGCTATGTGGGAGACTCCCCAAAAATATGGAAGAAAGTACTCTGGTCAGATGAGACTAAAAGTTAGCTTTTTGGTAATCAAGGAATATGCTATGCCTGGCACAAACCCAACACCTCCCATCCCCACAGTGAAGCATGGTGGTGGCAGCATCATGCTGTGGGGGTGTTTTTCATCGGCAGGGACTGGGAAACTGGTCAGAATTGAAGGAATGATGGATGGTGATAAATACAGGGAAATTCTGTTTCAGTCTTCCAGAGATTTGAGACTGGGACGGAGGTTCACCTTCCAGCAGGACAATGACCCTAAGCATACTGCTAAAGCAACACCCGAGTGGTTTAAGGGGAAACATATACATGTCTTGGAATGGTAAAGTCAAAGCCCAGACCTCAATCCAATTGAGAATCGGTGGTATGACTTAAAGATTGCTGTACACCAGCAGAACCCATCCAACTTGAACGAGTTATAGCAGTTTTGCCTTGAAGAATGAGTAAAAATCCAAGTGGCTAATTGTGCCAAACTTATAGAGACATACCCCAAGAGACTTGCAGCTGTAATTGCTGCAAAAGGTTGCTCTACAAAGTATTGACTTTGGTGGGGTGAATAGTTATGCATGCTCAAGTTCTGTTTTTTTGTCTTATTTCTTGTTTGTTTCACAATACATTTTTTAAAACATTTTCAGTGGTAGGCATGTTGTGTAAATCAAATGGTACAAATCCCCAACAAAATCCATTTTAATTCCAAATTGTAAGGCAACAAAATAGGAAAAATGTCAAGAGGGTTGAATACTTTCGCAAGCCACTGTAGCTGGTGTCTGGAGAGGAGAGTCCAGCTCTGAAGATGTCAGTGTTGGATACCATCCATTGCTGCATCCTGAAACACATTCTCCTCACAACCTTTAATTTAGGAGCAAAATAAAAAATAAAATGGAGGCATTTTGTGGAACACCAATTGTTTTTCTATAGTGTTTCCTTCGCAAATCCGCTCACAATAATTACCCCACATTCACAAATAGATTTAGGCAGGAAATACTGTACAGTGAAGCTAGCAGAAATTAGTGATGAATTACACATTGATTAGAATATGCTTTTAACCAAATACATTTGTGTTTTTCCTCTTTAAAACTTGTCACCTCTATGTAAAATAAATGGATTATGGGCTCGTACATTCTGTCTAAGCAGAACATTTCCACACTCTATCCATTTAGTTATTCAAATATTTAGTTGGATGATTGACTTTGCCCTTTGCAACATTTTGTTCTCTTTTGTAAACATCAATGGCCGCTAGCATTACCCCTACTGAACACAACGCTTTGCCTGTCAGTGTGGATGTCAAGGACAGCCTGCTTTGAACAGACAAGTAGCCACAGAAAGAGTTTGGTGAAAGATGACCACTGACAAGGGCAAACCGAAGAACAAAAGTCAGCTTTTTCATTTTCTCTGAAAGGGATGGATGCACACTAGTAACTAAATTACTAATCTGACTGAAATGCTGTTTTTGTATTTCACTATGTGAAATAAGATAAGATAAACCCTGTGGAAATAAATTACATATTGCATGAATATGGATGTTTACTTCAGCATTTCTGCTCACATGGTTTGGTTGGTTGGAGCCTGGTGCTGGAAACACTAAGTGCTTAGATCCATTCTTTGCATAGTTCAGAGAGCTACTCTGTTGATTGTAGGCTGCCATGTGAATGACTGCAATGTAATGCAATCAAATCACCAATTAATTTCCGATGGTACCATCGCCATTCACAGTCAGATCCCGCTCAGCTCACTTAAGCAGAAGAAGGAAGGTTATTTCTTAGTGACCTCCAAGCTGCCCTTCGGCCCTCTCTGAAACCCCCTGTCTGCCTGCCACTTGCGGTGAAACCCCCTGTCTGCCTGCCACAGCTTTTATCCACTGTGTGAATCTCAGCAGGGAACTTCAGACACAGAGAGGGACAAAGGTAATGCACAGAAAAGGGAACACTGCTGCTATAGAATCATTTGTTTCCTGGGCATTAATAAAAGCTTAATCGACACAGAAAAACTCAATTTGACACAAACAGTTGAAATGGAGATTAAATATAGGTTCAGTCAGGCACAAAAGAATAGGGAAATCTTGGTTGAAAGTGTTAGGGTTGCGTCAATTCGAATCTGGTATCAGGATAAATATGATATATACGGGCTCATATATACGGGCTCTCTGTCCCACCTCGCAGGACAAACAGAGAACTGACTTGTTCCTGACAAAAATAATATACTCTGATGACAGAAGTAGTAACTGCTTCCGAGTTGGCCTGTCAGAGTAGAGACTGGGCGTGGTTTAGACTCACCCAGCCTATCGTTGATTGTTGGCGCAGAGCTGGTCCCATCCCCCGGGCGCTCCAGCGGTCAGTCGGTGTAGTTGTGTAGAATATACAGTTATCAGGCACCTGGCTCCTGTTATCTAACAAAAGACTGTTTGTTCTCGCAACACTACGTTCTGAATGTGCTCCCCCAACTCATTGCACAGTTCCTGTCTTCATGTTATTCTGTATTTTTCCATCATGAGAAAGGCCCATGGCCCTGAAACTGTTAACCTCTAGTGACACACCATGCCGTGAGCGGGACCGTTGTCATCATCTGACACTAATTAGCATAACACAACGGACATAAATCTTCATAGAAAATATTCCTATTCATGAAAATCACAAGTGAAATATATTGGAACACAGCTTAGCCTTTTGTTAATCACCCTGTCATCTCAGATTTTCAAAATATGCTTTACAGCCAAAGCTAGACAAGCATTTGTGTAAGTTTATCGATAGCCTAGCATAGCATTATGCCTTGCTAGCAGCAGGCAACCTTGTCACGAAAATCATTAAAGCAATCAAATTCAATCGTCTACCTTTGATGAACTTCGGATGTTTTCACTCACGAGACTCCCAGGTAGATAGCCAAAGTTCATTTTTTCCAAAAATATTATTTTTGTTGGCGAAATAGCTCCGTTTGTTCTTCACGTTTGGCTGAGAAATCGACCGGAAATTGCGGTCACGACAATGCCAAAAAATATTCCAAATTAGCTCCATAATATCGACAGAAACATGGCAAACGTTGTTTAGAATCAATCCTCAAGGTGTTTTTCCAAATATCTATTAGATAATATATCCACCGGGATAATTGGTTTCTCAGTAGAAGCGATTGGAATAATGGCTACCTCTGTACTTTACGCAAGATTTTCTCCGGGAGCATCATGTGACCACTTGCGCAATGTAGCCCCCTACGGGTATTCATCAACATAAATGCGTAAAACTACGTCACAATGCTGTAGACACCTTGGGGAATACGTAGAAAGCGTAAGCTGTTTCATAGCACATTCACAGCTCAATGGGGACTCATTGGCACGCAGCGCTTTCAAAATATGGGGCACTTCCGGATTGGATTTTTCTCAGGCTTTCGCCTGCAACATCAGTTCTGTTATACTCACAGACAATATCTTTACAGTTTTGGAAACGTTAGTGTGTCTTCTATCCAAAGCTGTCAATTACTGTATATGAATATTCTAGCATCTTGTCCTGACAAAATATCCCGTTTGAAAACGGGAACGTTTTTTTTCCAAAAATGAAAAATACTGCTCCTAGAGTCGCAACAGGCTTTAACAATGTCTCAAGTCAGCTATGTTGCATAACACATATGCCCACACAAGCCAACAGCAAATAATATTCCATCACATATGATATAGTAAGGGCTATCGTGTATAACACAGAACCTCACAATCCCCCCTTTTACCCCCGAGGGGTGTAACCACACCATCCGATATACTAGGTTGCTGATGAACCCAGGAACTTTAAACCTTTATTTTGTGAATACATGAAGTGATGCACGTCCCTTTGTTGATTTAACATCCAGTGGGGCAAAAACATATTTAGTCAGCCACCAATTGTGCAAGTTCTCCCACTTAAAAAGATGAGAGGCCTGTAATTTTCATCATTGGTACACTTCAACTATGACAGACAAAATGAGAAAAAAAATCCAGAAAATCACATTGTAGGATTTTTAATAAATTTATTTGCAAATTATGGTGGAAAGTAAGTATTTGGTCACCTACAAACAAGCAAGATTTCTGGCTCTCACAGACCTGTAACTTCTTCTTTAAAACCTGTTAAGCTTCCCCCTACTTTTCGGAAATTCTGTTAAAAATCGCGCAACATTTTGGCGTCCTGCTACTCAGGCCAGGAATATAGTATATGCATATGATTAGTATGTGTGGATAGAAAACACTCAGACGTTTCCAAAACTGTTTAAATCACGGCTGTGACTATAACAGAACGTCTGTTTCATCGAAAAGCGCAGGAAAATCTGATCACTGGAGATGGGAAAAAATATCCATGCGCCACTCCCATGAATTGTTAAAGGTGAACCGTAATATATGAGGCCAAGCTTGCAGTACCTACAGCTTCCACAGGGTGTATAGAGTCTCCTCATTTGAATCTGAATTGATTCTTGGTAGATCCGACCAAAGGGAACCGATTCTCTCCGACCACCGACCCGAGGCATTGTCTCTGTGTTTTTCCGGACATTTTTCCACACGGCAGGCTATCGAATTTACATCGCCTCCTGATGATTTTTATAGCTTATTAACGTGTAGTTATACCTAAAGTTGCATTAGAAAGGTATTTCGAAGTGTTTTGTGAAAGTTTATCGTCGAATTTTTAACTTTTAAAAATGACGTTACGTTATGAAACGCTCTTTTTTCCGTTTTCCACACAGTCTTCATAGATCGATATCTAGGCTATATATGGACCGATTTAATCCAAAAAAGACCCAGTATTGATTATGGGACATCAAGGTGTGCAAAGAAAGAAGATGGTCAAAGGTAATTAATGTTTTATATTTTATTGTGCGGTTTGTGTAGCGCCGACTATGCTAATTCTTTTGTTTACATCCCCTACGGGTCTTTTGGGGTGTTGCATGCTATCAGATAATAGCTTCTCATGCTTTCGCCGAAAAGCATTTTAAAAATCTGACACTGTGGCTAGATTCACAATGACTGTAGCTTTATTTTAATACCAAACATGTGTATTTTAATGAACGTTTGCGTTTTAACTAATACTATTAGCATGTAGCGTCGCGCATGTGCATTTCTAGAGCTCTAGGTGGGACGTCTGCGTCTCAAGTAAGCTCAAGATTAAGAGGCTCCTGTCCCCCACTTGTTACCTGTATTAACCCTTTCATGCGTGAGTTCCAAATATCTCTAACGGTCACCCCAGCGTGAGTTTTTTTATGCACGTGATGTTAGAACGTTCTCTCCATTCCAGAGTGTGATTGATACGTAACAGTACATTTAATCGGCGCTGCCCTCAAACCAAAGCACGCAGCCTGTTTTTATTTGTCAATTTTAAATTATTTTCTAATAAGTTTTTTTATTTCTAATAACAGTTTGAAATGAGGTGTGTTCCGCCTCATTCATTCACATACAAGTAGTCATTTTTACTTTTGCGGACCAATTATTTTTTTGTCATTTCTGACCCGGACAAAATTCCCCAAACACTTCTCAATTGTTTGTGCAGTTCAAGTCTGCAGACATTTGCTCATCTGCCGTCCTGCACACACGTGTTCATGGTTTCCACCTGTCGCCTGCTTCGCAATCAAAGTTGTTTTCGTTACCAATAATAACTTTGGAAATGTGTGCGTTTCTATCAAAGTGCCTTATTACGTTATAATAGTTTCTGCATGTCGTTTCTACTGTAGCATAATATTTTGGGTATATTCCTTATAACCGTGGACACGCAATGTAACGTTACTCATTTCATAACATTTATGGTGTTATACTCAATGATTAGGTAGCTAGCTACATTATTCTATTAGCTCTGGAAAACAATGCTAATTGCGTCAGGGAAGTATTAGCATGTGTTGTATTTTGAAGCTACCCTGGCTTTATGACTCCCAAGTGGCACAGCGTCTCCATGCTAGAGGCGTCACTACAGACACCCATCTTCAAATCCTGACTGCATTTCTATCAAAGTAAGTGCCTTATTACGTTATAATAGTTTCTGTGTGTCGTGTTATACTGTGTCTACTGTAGCTCACTGTGTGTATGGAACATAATATATTTGTGTATATTCCTTATAACCGCGGACACGCTAGGTAACGTTACTCACCTTTTATGGTGTTATATTAAATTGTGCTTATGTAGCTAGTTACATTCTTTTATTAGCTCTGTAAAACAATGCTAAATGCATCAGAAGAAGATGTTGTATTTTGACGCTACCCTGGAAAAATTTAGAAATATCTTATACCACTTGGTCGTTTTCTGAGTGCATTCCCCAAAGCTGTTTATCATGTCAGCCTTATCCACTGCCCCCATTTTGAGGTTATAGTCAAGCACGCAGTCTGGTTTGATGTTTCTCTGTCTGGTTTGTTTCTCTCTCCCGTCAGGTGGTCCAACTTCCCTGTGGCTGACATGGTTGCTGTATGGACAGAGGAGAGGACATGGATGTCTCGTTTGTCATGGAACTTTACTGCCAGCTGTTAACATTTTTTATTTTGTATAACGGGTCATTTAGGATGGCAGTAGCGTTGTTGATGAAATGCAGTCATAGCAGCAGAACTAGAAAGCAGTCATGGGAAAAGAGGGTGGCAAAGAAGGGAGTTGCAAACATAGGATCTCTGCCCCAGTGTTCTCTTATGGAGTTCCTCTTTACGGTCACCAGAAATGTATACATTTCACTAATTGTGGCTGCTGCTGCCCCCCACCCCCACTCCAGACTGGGACTCATCAACACAAATAGCAGGGCCAGGAGGGGTGAAATGGCTGGCAGCCTTCCAGCTACCACAGAACTCCTGTACTATCGGTCTGCCTCTGTCACCACCAGCATCTTCGAAGGGAACTGGGACTTTGTCAGTCGACAAGGGATCCTCTGTCACTGTCAGAACCTGATTCCTGACATTCAGACTCATTGTCAGAATTTTTTTAAATCTCCATTTCTGAGTTGTCTCCTTTTGAAAGACATTGCTAATGCTACAGCTTAGCTCATTAGCTACGTACATAACAACACTGAATGGCTCAGAGCGGGAGTGAGAGGTTACGTGATTGACTGCCTGCACGCGCCATTTGTATCAATAAATCACTATCAGAAAATGTTTTGTGTAGTGTTCCTATATTTACTATTTTATTCACGTTTTTCAATTACCGGTGATAAAATCATGCATTCCGATTTTTGCATAGATTGTAAAGGGCACATAGTATTTGTGTAAAATAATGTTTTGAAGGTCGTACTGATTATGAGCTAAGCTAATTCCAGCTATGTGTGTGGAGCCATGTTTGTTGACATACAATGCATTCTGGGTTTCACTTGATCGTCTGTCGGACCAAAGATGCTATAGCAAAATGAGGTAAGAGTTCACAAATTTTTTGAGGACTTCCGGAAATTACTGGTGGGATGTGAACGACAGTAGATGACACCCCTTCAACATGCATACTATAAACAGACCAAACACATCTCGTCTTCTCTTATTATCTTCGGTTTCTGTGAGAAAAAAATGCATGGCTGCGCGCTGAAACTAATCTTCGGATTACTTTCGATTTCTATAAAGTGTTTTACATAGTTTATTTCGATCAATGGTGAGCTCACCCATGATGTGATTAATTATACATAGTAATTGCTATTGGCAAATTCATATTGTAGTTTATGTCAGCCTAGAGCTAGAAAATATGACAGCTTGTGTGGGGTCAATCTTTGCTCAGTTAGCGCTAGAACAACTGTAGCCTACATTTTTCAGGTTAGGATGATTGTGTTATGCTATATATACTGTACTTCTGTGAATATCTGAACATTGCATCCCAAAATAAACTGTTCACATTCTGGACATAACTTTGCAAGGACTGTGTTTGTGTAAATAGTTTCTGAAAAAAGTGTGGCCAGCTCAAACGCTGATTGTTGCATCATTCGAAACTGGCCGTTCTAAACGAGCATTCTAAATGAGTGTTCTAATCACACATGTGTGATCGTACGCTTCAGGGACCACTGTAGAACGATCACACCCGTGTGATGGTACGTGTGAAAGGGTTAATGGCACCTGTTTGAACTTGTTACCAGTATAAAATACACCTGTCCACAACCTCAAACAGTCACACTCCAAACTCCACTATGGCCAAGACCAAAGAGCTGTCAAAAGACACCAGAAAAACAATTGTAGACCTGCACCAGGCTGGGAAGACTGAATCTGCAATAGGTAAGCAGCTTGGTTTGAAGAAATCAACTGTGGGAGCAATTATTAGGAAATGGAAGACATACAAGACCACTGATAGAACTTTTTGGTAAAAACTGAGTTGCATCAAAAGAACACCATACCTACTGTGAAGCATGGGGGTGGAAACATCATGCTTTGGGGCTGTTTTTCTGCAAAGGGACCAGGACGACTGATCCATGTAAAGGAAAGAATGAATGGGGCCATGTATCGTGAGATTTTGAGTGAAAACCTCTTTCCATCAGCAAGGGCATTGAAGATGAAACGTGGCTGCTCTAGAGGAGATCTGCATGGAGGAATGGGCCAAAATACCAGCAACAGTGTGTGAAGACTTACAGAAAACGTTTGACCTCTGTCATTGCCAACAAAGGGTATATAACAAAGTATTGAGATAAACTTTGGTTATTGACCAAATACTTATTTTCCACCATCATTTGCAAATAAATTCATTAAAAACCTACAATGTGATTTTTCTGGATTTTTTTTCTCATTTTGTGTGTCATAGTTGAAGTGTACCTATCATCTTTTTAAGTGTGAGAACTTGCACAATTGGTGGCTGACTAAATACTTTTTTGCCCCACTGTATATTTAAACTTTAGTTTTTGATTCCCCCTTTTGACCCCCACAAGGGTGTCACTCATTATCCTTTATTTCAGCGGTCCCAACATAGTAATATGTTAATAGCATTTAATGAAACTAATAAACAGTTTATAATTCTTTTTCTTTTTTTTGACAGAAAAACAGAAAAAATCAACAAATGATATATGCTTTTCGACTCCCTCTTTTGACACCCACAAGGGTGTCACTTGCCAAAAATAGGATAACACTTCATTGTTTATTGACATGTTAGATATAGGATACAACTTTGGTCATGGAAAACAGAGTAAATCAAGCAAAGCATTATTATAAACCATCTGGTCCTCTCAGCTACTCCTATCCTGTACCAGGTGGGCTCCTTGCCACCCAGGGACTCTAAACTTTCACATAAGAGAGGACAAGTTATATCGTACACGCTATGTATTTAAGAAGTTATCATTCCACTACCTCACCCACAGCAAACCAGGGGTCATCCCCAGTTAGCCCCATCTTTCTCCGGAAGTTAGATTCCGTATCTGCATCTCCTTCAGGAGCATCAAGCAAGGGCATCATACCTGAAGCCTGTACCACATCTGTAACAGACTTCTTCAAACAAGGTATGATGCAAGCAGCACAACACATCAATAATAAAAATACAAGAATTAGGGTCAGAAATCCAGTAACCACCAGTGATGCATACTCACCAAGCCACACCCCCATCCAAGTAATCCAGCCAGACTCCTCCACCCCAGCCACACCCTTCATTTCTGCCGAAAGCTTTTCCAACCCAACCAATGCTTTTGATATACTCCCATCAGGACTGGTATTATTAGGTATAAATGTACAACATTTTTCACCAAACATTTTGTAAACCCCTTTCTGACTGGCCAGGCTCATATCTAAAGCTAATCTATTCTGCCTGGCGGTCCTGGTAGTAGCCTCCAATTGCTCAGCCATACACGTAATGGCAGAGTGGGTATAGTTAACAAAACGTTGTTGATTATAGTATATTTATCCATGAGGTCTGTTTGCATAGCAGGGCCAAGAATTGGTAGTAGATGCCATAAACCATCATTCCTGTTTAGGGCCTAGAATTCCTAAGAAACACCTACTGGCACACCTAGTAGGTTGAAATGTATATTATCCATTACCTCAGCCCAAGGTGCATCACGCTTATATCTGTAGTACGGGTGAACATCATTAGGTGCTTTTCTACTAGACCCCAGGAGCTGATTAGCTGTAACTTCAATAATGGTTAGTGGTATTATCAGACTGGCTAAAGCACACGTACCCTGCCAGTTACCTCTAAGGACAGGTGTTAAATGCCTGTTTGGGCCACACATCCACCATACATCAGCAACACCCTTAATTTGATTCAAGCCTTTCACTGGCCAGGTGGCATTAATGGTTATGTTATTACTACAATCTGCTGCAGGCAACCGCCCATAGTCAAAACCCCTACCTGTACCAGTGATGCAACTGTAGTTACCTCCGTACGCCTTAACACCGCATGGAGTCAAAATGTTCCTGTCCCGCTACTTTTAAGAGGTTTAGCTGCTGCTCTTTTGACAAAGATGCAAATACTTAAACAGCGACATTTCCTCCCAAAGCAGCAGGTTCCAGTACCACCATGCACTCATTCTTCCAATGCTCGATGGCCCTACACCAAAACAGGGATCTACGGCTTTACGCCTTGACGTGATTCCACCACGTTTCCTTTCCTGTCCATTTGTCTTATTTGGGCCATTGTAACCACTGTTAGTGACTTTTACTGTGGCAGCAGTGAAAGTCTGCCAAAGGGGGAGGAGTTGCAGTCTACTGCAGAGAGAGCCTGCAAAGTAATGTCATACTTTCCAGGTCCATACCCAAACAGTTCGAACTACTAATTTTAAAAATGACTCTCTCCAGAAATAAGTCTCTCACTATTGCCGCCTGCTACCGACCCCCCTCAGCTCCCACCTGTGCCCTGGACACCATTTGTGAATTGATCGCCCCCCATCTAGCTTCAGAGTTTGTTCTGTTAGGTGACCTAACCTGGGATATGCTTAACACCCCGGCAGTCCTACAATCTAAGCTAGACGCCCTCAATCTCACACAAATCATCAAGGAACCCACCAGGTACAACCCTAAATCTGTTAACAAGGGCACCCTCTTCGACGTTATCCTGACCAACTGGCGCTCCAAATACACCTCCGCTGTCTTCAACCAGGATCTCAGCGATCATTGACTCATTGCCTGTATCCGCTATGGGTCCGCAGTCAAACGACCACCCCTCATCACTGTCAAACGCTCCCTAAAACATTTCTGCGAGCAGGCCTTTCTAATCGACCTGGCCCGGGTATCCTGGTAGGATATTGACCTCATCCCATCAGTTGAGGATGCCTGGTCATTCTTTAAAAGTAACTTCCCCACCATCTTAGATAAGCATGCTCGGTTCAAAAAAAACTAAGAACAGATATAGCCCTTGGTTCACTCCAGACCTGACTGCCCTCGACCAGCACAAAAACATTCTGTGGCGGACTGCAATAGCATCGAATAGTCCCTGCAATATGCAACTGTTCAGGGAAGTTAGGAACCAATACACGCAGTCAGTCAGGAAAGCAAAGGCTAGCTTTTTCAAGGGGAAATTTGCATCCTGTAGCTCTAACTCCAAAAAGTTCTGGGACACTGTAAAGTCCATGGAGAACAAGAGCACCTCCTCCCAGCTGCCCACTGCACTGAGGCTAGGTAACACGGTCACCACCGATAAATCCATGATAATCGAAAACTTCAACAAGCATTTCTCAACGGCTGGCCATGCCTTCCTCCTGGCTACTCCAACCTCGGCCAACAGCTCCGCCCCCTCCGCAGCTACTCGCCCAAGCCTCCCCAGCTTCTCCTTTACCCAAATCCAGATAGCAGATGTTCTGAAAGAGCTGCAAAACCTGGACCCGTACAAATCAGCTGGGCTTGACAATCTGGATCCTCTATTTCTGAAACTATCCGCTGCCATTGTCGCAACCCCTATTACCAGCCTGTTCAACCTCTCTTTTATATCGTCTGAGATAGGATTGGAAAGCTGCCGCAGTCATCCCCCTCTTCAAAGGGGGAGACACCCTGGACCCAAACTGTTACAGACCTATATTCATCCTGCCCTGCCTATCTAAGGTCTTCGAAAGTCAAGTCAACAAACAGATCACTGACCATCTCGAATCCCAATGTACCTTCTCCGCTGTGCAATCTGGTTTCCGAGCCGTTCACGGGTGCACCTCAGCCACGCTCAAGGTACTAAACGATATCATAACCGCCTTCGATAAAAGACAGTACTGTGCAGCAGTCTTCATCGACCTGGCCAAGGCTTTCGACTCTGTCAATCACCATATTCTTATCGGCTGACTCAGTAGCATCGGTTTTTCTAATGACTGCCTTGCCTAGTTCACTAACTACTTCGCAGACAGAGTTCAGTGTGTCAAATCGGAGGGCATGTTGTCCGGTCCTCTGGCAGTCTCTATGGGGGTGCCACAGGGTTAAATTCTCGGGCCGACTCTTTTCTCTGTATATATCAATGATGTTGCTCTTGCTGCGGCGATTCCCTGATCCACCTCTATGCAGACGACACCATTCTGTATACTTCTGGCCCTTCCTCGGACACTGTGCTATCTAACCTACAAACAAGCTTCAATGCCATACAACACTTCTTCCGTGGCCTCCAACTGCTCTTAAACGCTAGTAAAACCAAATGCATGCTTTTCAACCGTTCGCTGCCTGCACCCGAACCCCCGACTAGCGTCACCACCCTGGATGGTTCCGACCTAGAATATGTGGACATCTATAAGTGGACATCTCCTTCCAGATTCATATCAAACATCTCCAATCTAAAATCAAATCTAGAGTCGGCTTTCTATTCCGCAACAAAGCCTCCTTCACTCACGCCGCCAAACTTACCCTAGTAAAACTGACTATCCTACCGATCCTCGACTTTGGCGATGTCATCTACAAAATAGCTTCCAATACTCTACTCAGCAAACTGGATGCAGTTTATCACAGTGCCATCCGATTTTGTTACTTTAGTACCTTATACTATCAACCACTGCGACCTGTATGCTCTAGTCGGCTGGCCCTCGCTACATATTCATCACCAGACCCACTGGCTCCAGGTCATCTACAAGTCCAAGCTAGGTAAAGCTCCACCTTATCTCAGTTCACTGGTCACGATGGCGACACCCAGCCGTAGCACGCGCTCCAGCAGGTGTATCTCACTGATCATCCCTAAAGCCAACACCTCATTTGGCCGCCTTTCCTTCCAGTTCTCTGCTGCTTGTGACAAGCAAAGAATTGCCAAAGTCGCTGAAGTTGGAGACTTTTATCTCCCTCACCAACTTTAAACATCTGCTATCTGAGCAGCTGTACATAGTCCATCGGTAAATAGCCCACCCAATTTACCTACCTCATCCCCATACTGTTTTTATTTATTTACTTTTCTGCTCTTTTGCACAGCAGTATCTCTACCTGCACATGATCATCTGATCATTTATCACTCCAGTGTTAATCTGCAAAATTGTAATTATTCGCCTACCTCATGCCTTTTGCACACATTGTATATAGACTCTTTTTTTTCCTACTGTGCTATTGACTTGTTTATTGTTTACTCCATGTGTAACTCTGTTGTTGTCTGTTCACACTGCTATGCTTTATCTTGGCCAGGTCGCAGTTGTAAATGAGAACTTGTTCTCAACTAGCCTACCTGGTTAAATAAAGGTTAAATATATATATATTTTTTAAACACTTGTACTGCTGCGGAGTAAATGGAATTAGATTCTACTCTCAACGCTGCTTGTACTATTTCATCCTAGTGAGAATGCTGATCCTCCAACCCGGCTACAGCCGTTGTGATAACAGGTTTCAAACCTGTCATCAAAGCTGACGTACATATTCCTGCATTTTGATCATATCTATCCCCCATCATCAAGTTAGTATGCAACGCAACGCATCATCCATCCGATCCACATAATCGCACACTCCATCTTTTGCACCCTGAGTACAGTTACTAATTTTACTTGCATCTGGTCGGAACAACACATTCCCAACCATAGTTAAGAATCCTTCAATTTCATCATTGGCTGTCGCTGGGTCACACGCTTCTCGTTCTGAGGACCAAGCCGACGTTCTATACCACTGTGCAAGTGTTGGCAACATGGCTCTTGGCAATAACGAGAGTACAATATGATCGTAATCATGGAAGCCAAAAATTCTACTCTGTCTCCTCAAGAAACTGATAAATTCCTGTCCCTCTCTTACTGGATCTGGTGCTTCTTTCATAATACTACACATTTCGCTCACGCTCAATGGCTGATGGTGATGCTGTATTTGTATCCGTACTTGGGGCTGTGCTTCATCTGGAATGGGGTTGTCCTCCCCTGGTACTATTTGTCCCGGATAATATGTAATCGGGGTTGTGTGTGTGTTTGTACCGGTCTCCCCTCTCTATGATTACCTGGATCATGCAACTATCCAGTTCGGGACCATAATGTGCCTGTACCCAGCCTCTCGCAACCCATATTGCTCCATATCGCCCAGTTGTGACCTGTTTCGCCTAATAGCATGGAGCGAATGGCGGAGGAGTAGCAATTGCATATACTCCGCCACGTATATTTTGATACTGTTGAAGCATAACCCTGAGTTGTTTAATTTGGTTTTGGCTATCCTCAAGGTCTTTCTCTTGATTTAGGTTTTGACTCTTTTCTAGCTCATTAGCCATTTCCTGTTTCTGTTCCTCTGATCTATGTGCATGCCCTTTGGATATTCCTAGTTTTTTATTTGTTGCCTCATTCTTGTCTACTGCCTGGTCCATTTTACCTAGCAAATCTTTATTTTTCTCTTTTTCTAGTTTTATCCGCTGCTGATAAAATGCTGTGATTAGGATGCCTGTGTATTGTGGTTTGGACCGTTCTCTGATCTCAGTGTTCCACAGTACGATTGCATCCATACACTCTTGGCTATTTTTAAACTTTCCATCTACCGGAAAATGTGTACCAATTTTGTCAAATTTCGCTAATTTTCCCCACCATTTATTTGGTTCTTGGTTTTGATCATACGCTTTTTTAGTGCTTCTAAGGCTATGGTAACATTTTCCTTTTCTATTCCCCCCTCCCCGGGAGTATCCTGGCCTTTAGAAGCCATTTCAGTTATATTGTCTCGGCGTCACCCTTCCAACAGCGTTAAGTAATAACTATCGCGCCTATTAATAATTTGGACACCTTTTTACCTTTTTAGTGCTTATTAATACTATCATTTATCAATTCACATCCCAATAGTCTTGAACCCACTGCTCTCTTTACTGATACTTCCTAATATTTGCCACACATTCAAACACACTCACACCTCTCACTTCCCGGCCCCTATAGCTGGGACTAATGTAGGACTACTCTGTTCAGGACTCCCTGAGACTTACCCTCCACAGATCTATTCTGCTCGGGACTTACTCGCTATGAGACTTACCCTCCACAGGATCTCTCCTACTCGGGACTTACTCTTTACTTATATGAAACTAGCATATACCACAAAGCTACGACCGGTCGCTACACAATGGGCCTGCCGAATTAGGTCAGTATCTGTAAGTCCATATTCTATAATTATTCAGCCTATGATTCTCATCTTCCCAAGATGTTAAAATGAGGCGGTAACAGGTGTAGGAATTTGCCTACCTTATTTGCTGTGACTTATTTCCTGTTGCACTGATCTGGGCTTTGGTTTGATTAAAAATCGTGGTGAATCCTGCGGACAACGCCAACTGTTGGGTTCTTCTTTTTCAGAGTGAATAACTCCCGGACACTAGAGAAGCTTTAACCAAGTGTAATCATTCCCCAAAGGTTCTGTATACAGCTGAAAACAGACAGCAAAAGATTTCAGACAACACAGTTTATATGCATCCTACTTAGTGCCTCAGGGCCAAAAGGGCACAGCATGGAGGTGTCGTTGTGTTCTGTGTCGCATGAACTGCACCACTTGTTCAGTTTGCCTCTGCTTTACATCAGAAAGAGACTGCTATGGGACATTGCACAGGCAGCAACATATTGTGTAGAGGACTTCCAAAGGGTGTACTGTTTTTTTTAAACATTTATTTTCTAATATTTTTGTGTGTGTGTGTGTGTTAGAATTTTTGATATGTTGTATATCGTTATTTGCACTGTTGTATTTAGTTATAGGTCATTTCACCAATTCGGCCACTTGCGTACATTTGGAAACTTGTGTGGGACACCTGGGTGACTTCATGCTAAATATCATGTAGCTCACCCATTCCTGAAATTATCAGTCTGAAACTTTGCACACATACAGATGCCCTCTTGTGTGATCCATCAAAATTATCTCCAGCATCCTATCTGACTGTGTGGCTATTCTAGTACATGTGAAAGATGATGCTACAACAATAAGAAACAGAAAACATATGCTCTTTCTTTCTCTTTTCTTCTACCAGATCTACTGTGTTATATTCTCCTACATTCAATTAACATTTCCACAAACTTCAGAATGTTTCCATTCAAATGATACCAAGAATATGCATATCCTTGCCTCTGGGGCTGAGCTACAGGCAGTTAGATTAGGGTATGTCTTCGGGTGGAAATTGAGAACAAGGGATGCAGCCATAAGAGGTTTTTAAGACACTCCTCTTTCTATCCAATCCCTACATGTTATGGCTCTCTACAGGAAAGAAGGTAACCAGATACCAACCCTGATTACTCCCTTAAGGGGAACTGACCTCACCCCTCACCTCCTGACCTCAAACCCTTCTACACCTACTCCACAGATATCTTCCCTATATCAACACATCGCTCTCCTCTCCTCCATCAAACACATTCCAAAGCCTTCTGGCTTTTTACAAACTCTTTCTATGCAAGGCTTTGTCTCTATCATTTATGTAATATCTCAATGTTCAAAGTTTATCAGATTCCAATAGTCATAATACATATCGGAGCTCAACAATCTGCCTCTTGTGTATGCATTTGGGACTCGCCTTGTGCCCTTATAATGAATGCACTTACTGCAAGTCGCTCTGGTTAAGGGCATTTGCCAAATGACAAAAAAGTTATGTGTAAATGTTTTACATACAGATCTCATATTACTGTATTGATTTGTTTTATACATTCATTTCAAAATGTATCATTTGTATAGTTCTTTTTTTTAAATGTAGTTATTTGTCACATTTGACTGTGTAAAACCTAGCAGCATTACTTATTTCTCAGAGTGAGGTGGATATATAGCATTTTGCAAAAAAACGTTGTTTGTCTCTCTGAAATGAAACGATCAGGTGATTAGATAAAAAATATATACACTGCTCAAAAAATAAAGGGAACACTTCAACAACACAATGTAACTCCAAGTCAATCACACTTCTGTGAAATCAAACTGTCCACTTAGGAAGCAACACTGATTGGCAATAAATTTCACATGCTGTTGTGCAAATGGAATAGACAACAGGTGGAAAGTATAGGCAATTAGCAAGACACCCCCAATAAAGGAGAGGTTCTGCAGGTGGTGACCACAGACCACTTCTCAGTTCCTATGCTTCCTGGCTGATGTTTTGGTCACTTTTGAATGCTGGCGGTGCTTTCACTCCAGTGGTATTACGAGACGGAGTCTACAACCCACACAAGTGGCTCAGGTAGTGCAGCTCATCCAGGATGGGACATCAATGCGAGCTGTTGCAAGAAGGTTTGCTGTGTCTGTCAGCGTAGTGTCCAGAGCATGGAGGCGCTACCAGGAGACAGACCAGTACATCAGGAGACGTGGAGGAGGCCGTAGGAGGGCAACAACCCAGCATAAGGACCGCTACCTCTGCCTTTGTGCAAGGAGGAGCAGGAGGAGCACTGCCAGAGCCTTGCAAAATGACCTCCAGCAGGCCACAAATGTGCATGTGTCTGCTCAAATGGTCAGAAACAGACTCCATGAGGGTGGTATGAGGGCTCAACGTCCACAGGTGGGGGTTGTGCTTACAGCCCAACACCATGCAGGACGTTTGGCATTTGCCAGAGAACACCAAGATTGGCAAATTCGCCACTGGCGCCCTGTGCTCTTCACAGATGAAAGCAGGTTCACACTGAGCACATGTGACAGACGTGACAGTATGGAGACGCCGTGGAGAACGTTCTGCTGCCTGCAACATCCTCCAGCATGACCGGTTTGGCAGTAGGTCAGTCATGGTGTGGGGTGGCATTTCTTTGGGGGACCGCACAGCCCTCCATATGCTCGCCAGAGGTAGACTGACTGCCATTAGGTACCGAGATGAGATCCTCAGACCCCTTGTGAGACCATATGCTGGTGCGGTTGGCCCTGGGTTCCTCCTAATGCAAGACAATGCTAGACCTCATGTGGCTGGAGTGTCCTCAGCAGTTCCTGCAAGAGGAAGGCATTGATGCTATGGACTGGCCCGCCCGTTCCCCAGACCTGAATCCAAATGAGCACATCTGGGACATCATGTCTCGCTCCATCCACCAACGCCACGTTGCACCACAGACTGTCCAGGAGTTGGCGGATGCTTTAGTCCAGGTCTGGGAGGAGATCCCTCAGGAGACCATCCGCCACCTCATCAGGAGGATGCCCAGGCGTTGTAGGGAGGTCATACAGGCACGTGGAGGCCACACACACGACTGAGCCTCATTTTGACTTGCTTTAAGGACATTACATCAAAGTTGGATCAGACTGTAGTGTGGTTTTCCACTTTAATTTTGAGTGTGACTCCAAATCCAGACCTCCATGGGTTGATAAATTTGATTTCCATTGATAATTTTTGTGATTTTGTTGTCAGCACATTCAACTATGTAAAGAAAAAAGTATTTAATACGAATATTTCATTCATTCAGATCTAGGATGTGTTTTTTAGTGTTCCCTTTATTTTTTTGAGCAGTGTACATTTATGTAATAAAAGGTAATTTACCAACATTTCTGAAATTGAATATATAGCATTTTGGATTGAAACTTTTCAATTATGACAGTTATGTATGGAAAAGATCATTTAACCTTTGTTTGCCCTGAAATTATCACTTTATTATTTTAGTGTAACTGTTTTTATTCCATTAATATTACATTTTTTTTCTTATTGTGACTTTGTATTTATCATCACAGGGAACCCATCTGGCAATCCCTGAAAAGCTCTAGTACAAAGAGGCCCTTTATTTCTCTATGCTGTGCACTTGAAGAATTCCAGGCCAGTGTCAATGTAAAATTCAAAGTGGCACTGAGGGTGAGTGGGAGCAGGCGGACAAACACAGCAGCTGTAAAAGTAATACAGTTGTCTCAGTTTGCGGCCGATGTGATATGTCAGGTGACCCTCAGGCCAGTTGATACAGAGACAGGCAGAGCCATTATTCAAGGCTGACTGGGAGCTCCTTGGTGGCCATCTCAGTGCTCAGTGCAGGGGTCGACAGGTGAAGTCATTACAGACACTTGAGATACAGTATTAGTATGGTGACGTGTGTGTGTGTGTGGGGGGGGCATGCGTGCAAGCCTGCATGTGTGAGTCACAAATGCTTTGAGGTTATACGATCATGCTTGCATGAAATCTGAGGCAGTTTTTGGCATGGTCTTTATACTCTAATTCTTACATTTCTGTGATTGCTAACTCGAAAATGTCTGGGACTATAAACCATGTCCGTTGCTCAAAACTGTGAGAAGTGGAATATATCAAAACCAACCTCTCAAGTCTATGTGATAGGAATCCTCCCTACACACGTACCTGCCTTTTTATCCTAGATAATGACCCATTAATAACTTGGGTTCCTGGGATAATCACTGTGGAAGACAACATCTTAAAAGCTATTAAAATGTCAAGACGCATTCTGTAGATCTCATTGGGATTTGTCTAATTAAGCTGTTGGAGGTTTCATGATGCATTGTCCGATCTGACAGACTGTCCTGTCCTGGATAGCGCTGGGGCAGTCTGTCCGTCAGAGAGAAGAGACCATTCCACCTGGAAGAGAACAGTCTGACTGGAAGCATTACTTACTCCTTACTGCTCTTAAAAGTACAGATTGTTGGTAGCCACGGAAACACCAGTCTGAAATAGTCTTGGCAAGTTATTTTGTGTTATTTGTAGTTATTGTGTTTATTTTCCTTAAAAAATGTTGTTGGTAGACACAGCTGTTTGAGGTAGAAAGCTTGAATACTCTGATTGCGGTCTGCCCTTCAATAAAATCACAAGTGCGCATAGTTTTTCAAGGGGGCATTTTCTCTCTCTGGAAGTGACAGACTCATTGTATTTTCATTATGTTTTTATAACTCGTCTCCCCATGACTCATCCTAAGTGCCTGTTGTGGGTCTTGGTTGACACAGCAGGCCAAGTTGACAATGCTTCCCAGCTTTCAACAGGAGCAGAGGGTGTATTTATTCTGCTGGTGGGCTGATTCATACAAAGCTGTGGATGGGATGATTCACAGGAAGATTCTCAGTTGGGAAAAAGTCTGTCCTCTCCTGCGTCCTCCTCCGTGACCCGGAAACTGATGTGGTCGCCAAATGTAGGAGTGTCAATTCATTAAAAGACAAATGGAGGAGTTTGTTCCTCTCCTCGATAGCCCACTCTGGTGGATGGATGCCCAAGTGTATCCTACCAGCGGCTATCACGGAAGAGTTTTGATACCAGTCACAACCCCTTTGAAACAGCTATTGTTTTCTCAGATGAGAAAAGCATGAACATATTAAAAATATATATAATTGTATCTATAAAACATCTAGCTCAACTAGCTACATTTATTTGTACTGCTTTAGACAGTTATTTGGGGATTTCACCCTTTTAAATGTAATTTGCATAATGATGTGCTTGTGGCAGTGGTGCAGCGCAGTTTCGTAAGGCCCCCTTCAGGGTCAGAGCAAGAATTTATCTGCAGGCCTACAAAAAGGGGGTCAGTTGCCCATCCATGGGCTAGAGTGAGAGGATTTGGCTACTTTGACACACGTCAAACCCTTTCCCACCCCGTTGGGAACCACTGTCACTTTAGGTCTGTGACGTTGTCTTAGTTATCTATTTGTCCCCATTTATATTATTCTTAAAGATAAAAATGCCTTCCACAGCTCACATACACCAAAGTCGTCTCAGTTTTGAAACTAGGCTAGAACCAGCCCTGGGACACTATACATCTAAGGGGCGTGGGTGAGTGTTCTAGTCCAATCCAGCTACAGCAGCTAAGGAATGACGCTTTGACATGTTGATGGCACAACACAAATTCTTCTAACAATATTTATGGTCTATAAAACATATATGACCGAACAATGGTTGTGTAATGACCCTTTCAAGCCTTGAGATGGGAGAAAGAGGCCCTGGATGGTGATATTTGAGGACTATAATCCCTAATATTACAGTTGGTTATACAGCGAAGGCCACCATGCTCCGGTAATGACACCCTGGGTACAATTGTATGACAGCAATCAATACTCACAATGTTTCAGCCACCTAATTCCGAATGAAAATGGAAGTACCTCAAGGAATAGTGATTTACTGAACAGTTATGGCATTTATACTTGAGTCTAGACATTTGATGAGAGAATTGACTGGCATTCCCCTTGTGTGTAAACCACATCCTCAACTCAATGATCGATTTGTCCTCCAAATTACATCTGCAGCGGTGATGCTGTGAAACACTCACCTGGTGGGTAGCACTAACCTTACAATTGCACAGTGTACAGCTGTGAGCAATGGACAGCGACAGAGCAAAAAGGGAATTTGTTTTGCCTTACTATTATCTCTTAAATACCAAATCCTGATTGCACCCCATTGCTTTGGCATTCAATATAGCTGTGTTCAACCCTGCTAACCTTCAGTGAGTAATCTGTCCTGGAACCAGTAGATAATCGTTTACAAATAATCTGGATCTCTGCAACAGAACAGAAACCTCTAATGGTATAAATGCTCTGTATTGTATCCAACCTCTTTTAATGAGCCAGGGATTTGCATTACCCAGCCGATATGATTCGCTAGTGCTTGATTCCTGCTCTAGACCAGGGGATGTGATTTCAATGCTTCCTGGACATGCAAATGCAGTATTTCCTTCCCCAAATAAGAATTCACACTCAGTGGAATTGTCAGTGGCTTAATAATAATGGATTGGATTTATAGCCCTTTCTGAGTTGTATAGGGGGTGACTCACCTCATTCACAAGGGGCGTGTCCGAACACCCAACTTGAGTTCTAAATAGTAGGCGTTTTTGGTATGCAAAAATAGAAAGAACATTTCAGAAAAATATAGTGTACTTTAAATACCAGGATGTCATACTCATTTTGTCTTTTCATCTAGTAGAATTCGCTGCACACTATTGAGGAAGAGAATCGTCTTTCGAGACCTATGTATGTTTGACAGCAGCTGATAATCAGAAAAGGATGCGTTGTACAGTAGTTTTAGTAAGTAGTAGGCAAGACAGATTTCAGACATGGCCCTTGTGTAGATGCCACCTGGGTGGCACAGCAGATTATTTAATCTCAAGATACAGTGAGGGAAAAAAGCATTTGATCCCCTGCTGATTTTGTACCTTTGCCAACTGACAAAGAAATGATAAGTCTATCATTTGAATGGTAGGTTTATTTGAACAGTGAGAGACAGAATAACAACAACAAAATCCAGAAAAACGCATGTCAAAAATGTTATAAATTGATTTGCATTTTAATGAGGGAAATATGTATTTGACCCCTCTGCAAAACATGACTTAGTACTTGGTGGCAAAACCCTTGTTGGCAATCACAGAGGTCAGACGTTTCTTGTAGTTGGCCAACAGGTTTGCACACATCTCAGGAGGGATTTTGTCCCACTCCTCTTTGCAGATCGTCTCTAACTCATTAAGGTTTCGAGGCTGACGTTTGGCAACTCGAACCTTCAGCTCCCTCCACAGATTTTCTATGGGATTAAGGTCTGGAGACTGGCTATGCCACTCCAGGACCTTAATGTGCTTCTTCTTGAGCCACTCCTTTGTTGCCTTGGCCGTGTCATTGTCATGCTGGAATACCCAGCCACGATCCATTTTCAATGCCCTGGCTGAGGGAAGGAGGTTCTCACCCAAGATTTGACGGTACATGGCCCCGTCCATCGTCCCTTTGATGCGGTGAAGTTGTCCTGTCCCCTTAGCAGAAAAACACCCCAAACACGGCGAGTTGAGTTGATGCCAAAGAGCTCCATTTTCGTCTCATCTGACCACAACACTTTCACCCAGTTGTCCTCTGAATCATTCAGATGTTCATTGGCAAACTTCGAACGGGCATGTATATGTGCTTTCTTGAGAAGGGGGATCTTGCGGGCGCTGCAGGATTTCAGTCCTTCACGGCGTAGTGTGTTACCAATTGTTTTCTTGGTGACTATGGTCCCAGCTGCCTGGGAGAGTTTGGAATCTGATTGATTGATTGCCTCTGTGGACAGGTGTCTTTTATACAGGTAACAAACTGACATTAGGAGCACTCCCTTTAATTAAGAGTGTGCTCCTAATCTCAGCTAGTTACCTGTATAAAAGACACCTGGGAGCCAGAAATCTTTCTGATTGAGAGGGGGTCAAATACTTATTTCCCTCATTGAAATGAAAATCAATTTATAACATTTTTGACATGCGTTTTTCCTGATTTTTTTGTTGTTATTCTGTCTCTCACTGTTCCAATAAACCTACCATTAAAATTATAGACTGATCATTGCTTTGTCAGTGGGAAAACGTACAAAATCAGCAGGGGATCAAATACTTTTTTCCCTCACTGTAATGAGAACAAGCGTAAGGTCTGTCCGTGGAAAGATTCCTCAGCACTGACCTGAAAAACACAAGTGCATTTCATTCATTCAACACAATGCATAAACACATAAACATGCTGTTAACAACACGCAGTATGTGCCACAGCTGAAGTGTCATTGGGTGTTATATAGAGGGGCCCATTGAACATCATCCCGTAGAGACCCAAACCTGTCTGTCAACATTTTATTTTCATCTCACCTCAAGCTTGATAATTAAATAGTAGTATGACATATGAACCCAGAGACAACCAGTACAGCAAAATGAATTCACTGATGACATAAGGTGTGCTGATAACTCATAACCATTTAATATGGTTGTATACATGAAAAGGATTAAATATCCCCTCTTTTAATTCAACAATTTCACACTAAATACAAGAGCATTGCCATAGCCTGTGCAAAATGAATAAACACTGCTCATCTTCACCTCTACCTCCCGCCTTATGCAATAAAGGAGAAACACAGTTCTCAGGGTATCATTTAAATATCATCAATAACAACTAGTAGCGGACCAAGGCACAGTGGCACAATGCCTAAAAGCCAATAGGTGGGTTGGGTTGTGGCTCTCTGGCTCTCTCCTCTCTGCCTGTCCAGGTTTCTACAGTAGGTTAGGTTCTCTGACTCAGAGCAATGTGGTGTTGGGTCCAGGAGTAATGGATAAACTCTTCAGACCATAGTGCAGATTGAAAACCTTAAGGTGTCTAATGTTATTGGAATGCCTATTAAGGAGAATAAAGCTATTGGAATGGGAAGTTGTTGACATGAATATGAAGAAAAATCAAACATGTCGCAGAGTTACAGTAATTTTAAAGATAGTGGACTGACGGAGGAGGGAATCGGTCGGTTAGCCATTCAACCGAGGTACAGGAGCCAAAATATGAAATATTAAATAAAGTCTCGCCTCATCTCATTCATGTTTTACTTCAGTCACTGGCTTGGAACATTTAATATTTTTGAGGCTTTTGTATTTTGTTAAACAACAATAAGTTCATACAACGAGACCCAATCCAAATCCTTGAAGTGAAAAAACTGGAAGGACTTTGTTGTGTTTCAAAAAGTAGCATTAATGTTGCTAATTCAGATAATGTGTCTTTAGTGGAATTAATAGAAGTAGAAGTAGGCCTGCCAGTTTAGTTATTCACAAACATTCCACATATATTCAGTCAAATGGAGTCAAATTGAGTTTCTGTATCCCAGCAATGTATTTAATAAATTAGCACTAGATTTTAGGTCAATCAAGTCTCTTGCCACTCCGAGATTGACAAGATTCATCACGCTTGACAGGGCCTCCGGATTAAACAGGAAGGAAGTAAGCTCTCCCAATACCTGGCAGGAGCTAACTTCAGCAGTTATGGAAATGAGATAGCCGACTCCCTGTGCACTGAATGCTTATGCACTGTAACATAACATCCCATCCAGTATTCCTCAAATGTGTGTGTGTGTGTGTGTGCCATGCTTATGTGCTGCAACATCCTACAGACACATATCTGAAATGATTTAATGGAACACTCCATTACTAGAAGACACACTCATCTATTTAAACATTCTGGGTAAAAATTAAGTACCTCACTGTGATTGTTTTGAATTAAAAAGTCAAAAAGAAACAAAAATTAGCTTCTTATCAAAGAGCAATTTCTCAACCAATAATTTATCTAAGATTGTCTGGGAGTGGTCTGAGTAGGGTGGGGAAAACTGAAAACTAGGTGTTATTGGCAGAGAGGTTTAAATTATCTTTCTTATTGGTCTGTTAACTCATTTCCCACTGGTGACGTCATCAGGTAGGCCAAAACTCTATCCCACCAAAACAGGCTGAAATGTCAGGTGTTTTTTTCAAGCAGCTCTTACGCTAAAATGGCATTGTCATGATTATCACAATTTCACAGTGTTATTCCAACCTCAAAGTGTGGCAATATATAAAAACACAGGAAAGTCACATTTTTGTCTACACTGGAGCTTGAAACTGTTTTTCCACTCTGCCGGTTTGATTTGTTGCTCTCTATCTAGATTGGATCTCAGTGTTTTGATAATCTCTATCGCTTAGTATGTGTGTGTTTGCGTGGCTTTGTGTATGTGCGCTTGCATGCATGTGTGAGTACCTCTGCATCAGAGGTTCCCATCAGTGTGGAGCAGCTGTGTGTTTGGAGTTGAGGTCCAGTGGTGGAATGTTCTGTCGAGAGCTGACGGGTACAAACCAATTTCTGCGACACCCTGAGTGATGTGCCTTTAAAAAGGCCCAGACAGCCCGCTTATAATGCCTCCATAAAGCTCCCTCACTTTCTCAGGTCATCAACACAAAATGCCAATAGTGATGGATTCCCCTTTTCTTGGTATTAGATATAGTATACAATTCTGGATTTTCATGGCCACCTCTTTAATCAATAGATACTTTCTTCATATTTTTCAGTGTTTCTCCTTTAGAACAAACCTGTGTCCTTAACTGATCTTCTCAGCAAGCTGCTCACCTATCGGCTAAATGGAATTAGCGATGTGTTTCAAGCCAATGAGCTGGGACAAGTAATATGCAACATCTCTGTATACAATTAAATAGCAGGTATTTGCTCTGGGTATTTTCAGGCTATGTGTTAATTGAATTTTACACCAATTTCCCAAGCTTCCCCTGCAGGACCAGTAAACATGTCTGGGATGAATAAAGGTTTTCTAGCTAATTCCACTCCATACTCAGCAGCTGAGACTGCTTATCTAGCCTGAGCGGTTCATAATAGCCAGCCCTTTTTTTATATCTTTTGGGTGAATGTGAAGATGCAATTGCCTACTTCAAATTGCATTTATGTAGCAAAGCTGTTAGTTTCGTCTACTGAATGCCGGCTTTTGGGTCAGGAATGGCCTGAAGCTACGGCAGCTAGAACGATGGCTTCCCAACAGAAGCCGAATAATAATTATATAGCTCTGGTTCTATTACCTGCGTTTGAATTTCATGGTCTTTTATGGGCGAGAGCTGCTTTGAGTGTCGTTGCAAGCCATTTATCACTTCAGCGATAGATATTGCCACCACTGCTACTAGTTAAAATGTTATGCTGAGTTTACAAATTGTGTGTAGTGCCTTGTATCTCACTGCCATATCTACCTGGGGTTGTGAGTTGTACATTTGCAACATAATCAATCACCTAGTTGCATACTTAGTTTAGCTAGCTCGCTAACTGAACACATTTCAGACAGAAATATTTCCAACCAGAGAGATTATTCCACCAATGCATATTGCATACTGACTGTCGAATGAGCTAAAGCAATTCTATAGGATTACTATTCTCTCCTCCGGCTGAAATGTTCCAATCATATCTGCTGTTAGGATATGACACATAAATATTCTGTACATAAGCGAAGATAAACCTTCAAAGAAGACAGTAGCCCAGGATTTAAAAGGCAATGTCCTTGAAAGACAATGGGGAGGTGAATATAGAGTTTGGCCCCATTACAAATTCTACCTTTTTACTGCTGTGGGTAATACTCATTGATCTATGAAATTATGAGCTACCATTAAAAAGGGCTACTTATCACATGCCTCAAACGGTCTGAACTCTCACTCGTTCAGCCGAAAAACTTAAATCCTATAGAGTAATTTATGTCTGAATGAGCGGTATTGATTGGGAGAGAGGTGTGCGTAAGTGGTTCTGAATGCTTCAGGATGCCTCTTTGCCTTTGCAAAGAGAGTAGAGTAGTAGGCATGCTTTTACATAGTCATACAATTCCACCCTCGGATGCTTTCTAATTTCACCATTCACATGCGTCAACCCCTTTTAACCTGTCTTGGGATTCCATCAGAAAGCTAAATTGATTACTAATACAACAGGTTAGACCAAGCGCTGGAACTGTATTTATTAAATTCTAATGTTATTAATGATATAATACACCAAGTGCCAGGAGAAACCAAAGGGAGGTATTTATTGTAGGTTGAATGCATAAATAGCAAGAGGTAGCTATATCTAGATTAGATGCTCGGTAAGGTATTGAATCAAACCTCTGTCATCTTAAGGACAACAACAACAACTCTGCTATACAGAGACAAACAGCAACAAACACAGACAGACACCTTATGCACATGCTTACACAAACACACACACACACACTACACATCCATTCATATTTATAGACCTGCGCCACTCTAATCTACATAGGTTCCCCCCATATCCACATCCCCTTGTACAGACACAGCTGGAGATCAGATTATTGGCAAAAGTGACCAATATTACACATCACACTGTGTCAGGACTAATAATGGGTCTCGTGACAGGGTGTCAGGTGTCACCTATCAGGTATTCTCTTGGCTGGAACACTGGCCACATGATCACGATGATATTATGCCAGTTAGTTCATAAAGTGCAAACTCCCAAAAGTGCAAACTCCAAGCCAAATCAAGCATACCCCAAATAGGAAAGCGGTTCAATAGTTCTATAGGAAAGCAGTTCAATAGTTATATAGGAAATCAGTTCAATACTTCTATAGGAAAGCAGTTCAATAGTTCTATATGTTCCCGGACAGGAGGCATTCTCCTATTTTCATTCCATGTTTTCTACTATCTCTGAGAAACACCACCCTCTCAAAAAGTACCAGGTAAGAGGTAGAGACAATCCCTGGTTTACAGGTTAATTACTGATTTGATCCGAAAACGAAATTCACAATGGGCCAAAGCCAGAAAGGGTAATTCCCAGGCTGATTGGTAGTCATTCAGGGCACTGAGAAACAAGTGCACCTTGTTAATAAAGAACTGCAAATCTAGCTTCAATTACAAATCAACCAAGGCAAACCTCAAGAACCGACGAAATGATGGAAAACCATTAAATCCATGAATGCTAACATGAAATCTACTGGTCTTCCACTGACTTTGACTTCAAATGTAATGGATGTGACTGACAAGAATAAACTGCTTGACATGTTTAATGAGCATTTTGCTAAGGCTGGGCATTTATTTGATAATGAACTTTATCCTAACATCTCGAATGAGCCTGTGAGTGAAACTGCTGCATCTATTTCATTTTACCAATGAAATAGATGGGGTGAAGATCCGTCCCAGTTGGATAACTTTCATCCCATTTCTAAACTGTCTGCACTGGCAAAAGTTTTTGAAAACCTGGTGAACTCACAGTTGAAATCATTTCTTTATAATAACTCAGTTTTATCTCAATTTCAGTTGGGTTTAAGAGCCAAGCATAGTACAAATACTGCAGTAACTAAGGTTGTAGGTGATATTCTAGACGCTCAGGACAAGGTTAATGTTTCACTTTTTATTGACTTATTGAAGACCCCGTTGACGCTGTTGACAATACCGTGCTGTTGTATAGACTAAAAAAGGTTGGTTGGATCGGACCCTTTAAAAAAATGTTTTGCCTAAAATGACATACCCAAATCGAACTGCCTGTAGCTCAGGACCTGAAGCAAGGATATGTATATATTATTGATACCATTTGAAAGGAAACACTTTGACGTTTGCGGAAATCTTAAATAATGTAGGAGAATATAACACAATAGAACTGGTAAAAGATAATACAAAGAAAAAACATGCGTTTATAAAAAATAATAATAATCTGAAATGCAAGAGAAAGACCATAATGTACTAGCCCAGGTGCAATTAAAAAGTTTGCCACTAGATGGCAGCAGTGTATATAGACTGATTAAATGCACCATTGAATTTCTGTTCAAAAGTGTGCATCAAGTCTGCCCAAATGTGCCTAATTGGTTTATTAATACATTTTCAAGTTCATAACTGTTCACTCTCCTCAAACAATTGCATGGTATTATTTCACTGTAATAGCTACTGTAAATTATACAATGCAGTTAGATTAGCAGGACTTTAAGCCTTCTGCCCATATCAGATATGTCTATGTCCTGGGAAATGTTCTTGTTACTTACAACCTCATGCTAATCACATTAGCCTATGTTAGCTCAACCATCCCGTGGGGGACACACCGATGCTGTAGAGGTTTTAAGTGTTGATGCATTGGATTGGTTCCAAAACGACCTTTCTGACAGAACACAGTGTGTAGCACAGGAGGGTATGAAATCTGAGTTTCGAAGGCTTACGAAAGGAGTTCTCCAGGGCTGAATTATAGGTCTGATCTTTTTTACACGGTATATAAATGACATAGGGAAGACTGTTGACTCTCCAAATCTCCATCTGTATGCTGATGACACAGTTATTTATTCTAGTATTGTAATATTCTCATCTAATATTGAGGAGGCTTTTTAGACCTACAGTTGGCTATTGATGCGATTCAAAGGAAACATTTTGAATCGAAACTTGTGCTTAATGCAAAATGTATGGTTTTCTCTTCTCTGAATGAAGACAGATGGAGTCACTTGGAGATTTTAACTCTAAAAGGCCAGCAAATTGATAGGGTCACTTCCTATAAGTATCTTGGCATTTGGTTAGATGAAATTCTTAATTTTAAACAGTACATTCATAACTTGACCAAGAAACTGAAGTTGAAATTGTGTTTCTATTTTAGGAACAAATTTAGCTTTTCAATGTCAGTTAGAAAGGATATTTTTCGAAGCACTTTTTAATCAGTGCTGGATTATGGTGATATTGTCTATATGCAGGCCTCAGCAAGTACCTTCAAAACTCTGGACACAGTGTATCATTGTGCTTGGAGATTTTTTACAAACGCAAGATCACTCACCCATCACTGTGATTTGTATGCCATGGTGCAATGGACCTCTCTTTCCACCAGGAGGCTAAAGCACTAGTAAACTTTTGTGTCCAAAGCATTAATAGGGCAACTCCCTTTGTATCTCTGTTCCTTACTGATCAGATCACTCACTCAATACAGTCGTCGTTTACAGTCGCTGCTGTCATTGTCTGTTCCTAAGGCTAGAACTGAGATGGGGGAAAAATATTTTTCCCATAATGCCCCTTCATCTTGCTAATCTAACTTCAAAAGTTCTTAAAGTTAGGGCAGTTAGTGTCCTTGCATGTTTTTCAGACTCTGATCAACAACACTGTTTGTGATAGCTACAGTTGTTTCTAATATTCAAATGTTTCTGTAACTTATGACACTTTGTCTTTTGTGAGTATGTTGTATTTTTTAACACATGATTTTATGTACATGCTGCTATTTCCCTGTTTTGCCTTCTTGCCAGGTCACCCTCACAAAATAGTTTTTTTTAACCACGATGGGTCTTACCTGGTTAAACAAAGGTTAGATAAAAACATCCATGCATCTGTATTTGACCCAGGTCTGTTTGGTACCTTTTAGCTATATCATTCTACATTAGGGGAGAGTAAGGTAAGTCTTGCTAAACGGTTAGTTAAACGGACAGTTCACCACAACGTACCAGAGAGTTTCCTGATTAGCAAGGGGTCGTCTGTGTTTAATTCAATTGTGTATTAAAAGCACAGTTTGAAATCATTGTGAAGGGATTTTGCCAAGGGTTTGTTTGTATGGGGAAATGGGCTTCCTGTGAAAAAGTTGTCTGAGGTTGCAACGGTAACCAAAGGGGGTGGGGCATAGCAAAGGGTCAATTTAAGTGTTTTCTTCCCAGCTGAAATGCAAGGTATTATCACTGGGATATGAGGTGTCGTAGCAGAATCAGAATTAGTTAGATAACATTGATAAATAAGATGTTTTATAAATTTTCATAAATATGCTTATGTGGGAAAGTCACTTGGGCCCCAGAGAGGGGAGAGGTCAGGATTGTCTTCATATGTGAGGTGTCATGAAGTTGGCCTGGGGATAGGTTTATGGCAGTCATAAATACCTCTTCCCCCCTTTTTCCTCTCTCTACCCTACTGATGTTACATTTGCAAAACCCTTGGTTAACATAGAGATTCTGGGAACATCAGAAGGTGGGGGGAAATGAACTATATTCTGGTAATCCGACCAACTGTATTATTGACTGTATGCTTTGTTTATTCCATGTGTAACTCTGTGTTGTTGTATGTGTCGAATTGCTATGCTTTATCTTGGCCAGGTCGCAGTTGCAAATGAGAACTTGTTCTCAACTAGCCTACCTGGTTAAATAAAGGTGAAAAAAAACTGAACATAGAGTGGGGAGAACAAATATTTGACACACTGCCGATTTTGCAGGTTTTCCTACTTACAAATCATGTAGAGGTCTGTAATTTTTATCATAGGTACACTTCAACTGTGAGAGACGGAATCTAAAACAAAAATCCAGAAAATCACATTGTATAATTTTTAAGTAATTAATTTGCATTTTATTGCATGACATAAGTATTTGATACATCAGAAAAGCAGAACTTAATATTTGGTACAGAAACCTTTGTTTGCAATTACAGAGATCATATGTTTCCTGTAGTTCTTGACCAGGTTTGCACACGCTGCAGCAGGGATTTTGGCCCACTCCTCCATACAGACCTTCTCCAAATCCTTCAGGTTTCGGGGCTGTCGCTGGGCAATACGGACTTTCAGCTCCCTCCAAAATGTTCTATTGGGTTTAGGTCTGGAGACTGGCTAGGCCACTCCAGGACCTTGAGATGCTTCTTACGGAGCCACTCCTTATAGTTGCCCTGGCTGTGTGTTTCGGGTCGTTGTCATGCTGGAAGACCCAGCCATGACCCATCTTCAATGCTCTTACTGAGGGAAGGAGGTTGTTGGCCAAGATCTTGAGATACATGGCCCCATCCATCCTCCCCTCAATACGGTGCAGTTGTCCTGTCCCCTTTGCAGAAAAGCATCCCTAAAGAATGATGTTTCCACCTCCATGCTTCACGGTTAGGAGTTTTAGACCAAAAAGCTCTATTTTTGTCTCATCAGACCACATGACCTTCTCCCATTCCTCCTCTGGATCATCCAGATGGTCATTGGCAAACTTTAGACGGGCCTGGACATGCGCTGGCTTGAGCAGGGGGACCTTACTTGCTCTGCAGGATTTTAATCCATGACGGCGTAGTTTGTTACTAATGGTTTTCTTTGAGACTGTGGTCCCAGCTCTCTTCAGGTCATTGACCAGGTCCTGCTGTGTAGTTCTGGGCTGATCCCTCACCTTCCTCATGATCATTGATGCCTCACGAGATGAGATCTTGCATGGAGCCCCAGACCAAGGGTGATTGACCGTCATCTTGAACTTCTTCCATTTTCTAATAATTGCGCCAACAGTTGTTGCCTTCTCACTATGCTGCTTGCCTAATGTCCTGTAGCCCATCCCAGCCTTGTGCAGGGTTTACAATTTTATCCCTGATGTCCTTACACCCTCTCTGGTCTTGGCCATTGTGGAGTGGTTGGACCTCTACAATCTTTGTAAGTAGGAAAACATGCAAAATTGGCAGTGTATCAAATACTTGTTCTCTGTATGCGGTGGTACTTAATGAATATGATGTCAGTTCGGTTGTCATCTGAGACATTCTCATCAATGATAAGATGACATAAACTCTACAGTGGAAAGTCTACACATCAGAGTTATCGGATTCACATGGAATTGTTGTTCAATTTAAATGTTTGAATATGAAATTATTCGGGATGAAATGTGATTTTAGCTTCTAAAATGTGAGATTTGGGTTTTCATAAGATAGGGCTCTGCTCAATCAGTGGCCCGCACCTGTGAATGGACATTGGCTATAAAACAGGAACAGACAGAGTATCCCGACTACCACACAATGACGTTACTACAACATATTCAATTTACCAGCAGAGACATTCTTCAAAGGACGAAGGACTTGGTTGGGCAACACGGCCTTCCATCTACCACCAAGCTACCGAAGCACAGCTCAGAGTAAATATTTATTGCATTTTCCTTTTCCAAATGGGCGGTAATTTAGAATGCATAAGACACTGTATTTACAATAGCACAGCTTCGGCCTTTGTTCCTCAGTCTTCCAGCTCCTTCACTCAAACCCAGCCCCTTTTCTTTTGTGTCACAAGCTGTCATATCTGTTCCCGCCCGCTTAGGGCCGTTTTCCTTTATGACGTAATTTGTAATCAAGTTATGATTTAATTATGTGTATGTGTAATTCTGTGTGATTAGTTAGGTATTTAGTAAATAAATGATTAAACCCAATTTTGTATTGCTGGTTCAACTTGTTAGCCAGGGTTCGTGCAGATAACCAAGAATTTTCAACTTTCAGATGAGTCTGAATTAAGATGACAATTAATATTGACTGCTATTGATGTAAAATATTACTAGGTCTTTAGGAGTTTATTCAGAAGATAACAGCTCTATAAATATTATTTTGTGGTGCCCAACTCTCTAGTTAATTACATTTACACGATTAGATCAATCAGGTAATATTAATTACGGGAAAATTATTTTATAGAATAGCATGTCATATCACTTAATCCGGCATAGCCAAAGACACGACAGAGGGTATCTGTTAAACCATGTGATGGGCTCCACAATGTCTGTACTCCAGTCACTCCCTACTTTTCCCATTGGGGAGAGGAGTATGGCAGTGTCTGGAACCATTGTATGTCCCCTCTGATGTCAAAACGTATCTTGATTTTTGTATATGATCTAGAGGCTCACTACTCTCCTTGAGTTTATCCAGGAAGGGTTGGATTTGAGATGGGAGTATCTAGAATTGACAATTGATATATGCCATTGGAGGAGGTAATGGTTTGGTAATATGAAGGACCAAGAACGAGAAGTAGAACCTCGTCTAAGAGAGCAAACTGAACAATAATTCATAGCTAATGCTGTCTGGCTATGGGATACTCCTCTCTCAAGTAAAAGCCTTCCTTTGTGCAGTTTTCCAAAGACCTGTTGTTCGTCATTGTAATTTGAGAGGGGTGGATCTTTGCTATAAAATATCTCAGTTGCCATTATGTTGACACTCTCAGAGAATTCATTTATAGACACTGAATTGATCTGAGAGTCACAGGGCTATGGTGAAGCTCATTTAATTAAAATATGAAGTTTATGTATAACTCTGACTGGTGTGTGGTTTGTAACTCTCCTTATTTAGTAATACAGGACATTTCCACGGCAGAGGTTACACCAGACCAGATCCTATATTAAAAGTGTTTAAAAATGTACAAAGTGTTAGAAACATGTCCCTAGTTTATCCAGTCCCTATGTCCAATTTACCCCATACTTGGGGTAAGATGTGCCAAGAGACAACGTTTGGACAAGCTATGTTTTCAAAACTGTTATGTTTAAATTAAATTAAATTATTTCCAGGGATACACAACATCCTGCAATATATATGTAGATATATTTGTTAGAAGGAATACTACATTTCCCTTGACATAGTGATGCTGAATGTAAAAACAAATGTCTCAACATACCCGACTCTCCCCTACCACATTCCGGTCAGTACAAACAGTACAAACTCCAAGCTAAATCAAACACGTTCCCAAAACATCCATGTATCTGTAAGAAACTATTTGACATTGGTATTTGAACCAGGTTTTAATTGTAACTTTTAATTACATACAATTGAATAGACTTGACATGGCAAGTGAAATCAATCATTCCACAGTACCTAACTCCATCTTCATCCCCAGCTCTGCACTGCATCAGGTAAAGTGTTGGAAAACAGTTACAGTGCCTTGCGAAAGTATTCGGCCCCTTTGAACTTTGCGACCTTTTGCCACATTTCAGGCTTCAAACATAAAGATATAAAACTGTATTTTTTTGTGAAGAATCAACAACAAGTGGGACACAATCATGAAGTGGAACGACATTTATTGGATATTTCAACCTTTTTTAACAAATCAAAAACTGAAAAATTGGGCGTGCAAAATTATTCAGCCCCTTTACTTTCAGTGCAGCAAACTCTCTCCAGAAGTTCAGTGAGGATCTCTGAATGATCCAATATTGACCTAAATGACTAATGATGATAAATACAATCCACCTGTGTGTAATCAAGTCTCCGTATAAATGCACCTGCACTGTGATAGTCTCAGAGGTCCGTTAAAAGCGCAGAGAGCATCATGAAGAACAAGGAACACACCAGGCAGGTCCGAGATACTGTTGTGAAGAAGTTTAAAGTCGGATTTGGATACAAAAAGATTTCCCAAGCTTTAAACATCCCAAGGAGCACTGTGCAAGCGATAATATTGAAATGGAAGGAGTATCAGACCACTGCAAATCTACCAAGACCTGGCCGTCCCTCTAAACTTTCAGCTCATACAAGGAGAAGACTGATCAGAGATGCAGCCAAGAGGCCCATGATCACTCTGGATGAACTGCAGAGATCTACAGCTAAGGTGGGAGACTCTGTCCATAGGACAACAATCAGTTGTATATTGCACAAATCTGGCCTTTATGGAAGAGTGGCAAGAAGAAAGCCATTTCTTAAAGATATCCATAAAAAGTGTTGTTTAAAGTTTGCCACAAGCCACCTGGGAGACACACCAAACATGTGGAAGAAGGTGCTCTGGTCAGATGAAACCAAAATTGAACTTTTTGGCAACAATGCAAAACGTTATGTTTGGCGTTAAAGCAACACAGCTCATCACCCTGAACACACCATCCCCACTGTCAAACATGGTGGTGGCAGCATCATGGTTTGGGCCTGCTTTTCTTCAGCAGGGACAGGGAAGATGGTTAAAATTGATGGGAAGATGGATGGAGCCAAATACAGGACCATTCTGGAAGAAAACCTGATGGAGTCTGCAAAAGACCTGAGACTGGGACGGAGATTTGTCTTCCAACAAGACAATGATCCAAAACATAAAGCAAAATCTACAATGGAATGCTTCAAAAATAAACATATCCAGGTGTTAGAATGGCCAAGTCCAAGTCCAGACCTGAATCCAATCGAGAATCTGTGGAAAGAACTGAAAACTGCTGTTCACAAATGCTCTCCATCCAACATCACTGAGCTCGAGCTGTTTTGCAAGGAGGAATGGGAAAAAATTTCAGTCTCTCGATGTGCAAAACTGATAGAGACATACCCCAAGCGACTTACAGCTGTAATCGCAGCAAAAGGTGGCGCTACAAAGTATTAACTTAAGGGGGCTGAATAATTTTGCACGCCCAATTTTTCAGTTTTTGATTTGTTAAAAAAGTTTGAAATATCCAAATAATGTCGTTCCACTTCATGATTGTGTCCCACTTGTTGTTGATTCTTCACAAAAAAATACAGTTTTATATCTTTATGTTTGAAGCCTGAAATGTGGCAAAAGTTTGCAAAGTTCAAGGGGGCCGAATACTTTTGCAAGGCACTGTATCTGGGTTGGTTTTCTACAGTCTCTCCTTGCAGCTGGGCTGTGCCAAAACATTATCCTACATCCTGTTAAGTGGCAAGAGTTCATTTACAAGCTGTCTGTACCCTAGCAACGATCCCTGTAATTGCTGCAGGGGTACAATATTACGATATTTGGAAAACATCCAGTCAGGGAACTTAAGGTGTCTGCCATGTCTTGCATTCCTAATGTGACCCCATTGGGTAGAAGAAGCATCCTCATATTAAGCCTGGTCACATCTATAAATACTCATATTGAAAACATTGATCAGGGGTTGAGGTCACAGGGGAAGGCAAATTGCTATCCCCTTAAAATCCTAATCTATAGTTCAGCTTCCTCCGAGGTCTACTAATGGTGCATTCACCCTGCTGCACTACAAGCCAAGGGGGCTGACACCCTGAACTGTGGACAGAAGAATGCTTCATTATCATACCAGAATCTCAGCAATAGCCGACGCATATTTTTTGCATTGTTGGCCTGTTCCAATGTAATAAGCTGTTGGAAAGGCACAATAAGGACTGATTGCTCGGTTAGTGCAGTCTGTGCAGAGAGCCCTTTGATAAATGAAAAGCAACTGAATTGTGGCAGACCGCCAGAATGAATAGGAGTGCAAATGCCATTAGATTTAGTAGAAGTGCAGCGTGCTGCCACCAATAAATAAACATAGGGAGGCAATCCAATGGGTAGTCTTTACTCAAGGATTTTAATGAAAAAAAGAATGAAAGAAAGAGAAAGAAAGAATAGATTAACGTAGCAGGGAACAAAAGGAACAACCAAATATCCACATCTGCAGAAACTTGAGAAATTTGAACTATCAAGGTTTTACTACTCAGTACTAAAATCTCTCAAGTAATACCTGAAACCTTTCCAAATTTTAACTTTGCATCCATTGGGCACTGTTAGATAGAAAGAGTTTAAGAGAGAGAGAGAGCGGGAGAGAGAGAGAGAAACAGAGAGAGAGGGAGAAAGATATATTAGAACCGAGTAAAGAGAGAGAGAGAGAGAGATCATAACTTCCATCCCTAACTCAGGTCAATAATTAAAGGAGATAATCTAGCTGATATTGAGTGTGACAGTAGGAATCCTCTCACCTGAGGTTTGGCTCAACAGCCATGGAGAGTCACATCATCTTCTTTATTACACATTACAGAAACACACAGCTTAGAAACACTATTCTATCTGCCGTTTAAGACTGCTCGAAAAATGGAGGTACTTGGCACAATATATCGAGATACATCTGCTGTTTTTTGTGTGTATATCGATTAGGGCTGTCAAATGAGTAAAATAATGAATTATGATTAATCGCATGATTTTCTGTAGTTAATCGTGATTAATCACAATTTTAGAATTTGCTCAAATTTGGCCCTAAAGAAATATTTTTCATTTAAAAAGCAGTGCATTGAGTTACAGGAATACTGTGACTGTAAGGGATGGAAACACAAAATAATCTGTGTCAGAAAAACAACATTTGCCCAATGTTTAAGTATGCCTACTCCCTCTTGTCAATGTCTTTGAAGTGTAAAACTTGAACACACACACACACATAACACATAACAACTGGCAGCTATGACTGAGTTCATGTAGGCTAATACAGATATTAGATCTAGCCAAGGCTACTTCAACATGAACTAGAATTGGCATCATTTGCTTATATCTTTTAACCTGAGAACTACAACAAAAACAGTAGCTAAATGGAATGGATGTCCTGTTCTGATTAGAATCATTGTGGAAAGTTAGAGTTATATCAAGAGGCATTCAGCCATTGCATTGTAAACATTTGTTTAGTTAGCTAGCTAACGTTAGCATAACTAGCTAGCTACATCTGTACAATTATATTTTTGCTGTTATCTAAAAAACATCTGAGAATGTGTTTATGGTTGAACTTTCTGTACATTTTCCTTCAAAATAGTTGCTCAAAGCTGCATGCATAGCTGATTTTGAGATAGACAGCGCTACATAACAGCAGCTTCCACTGTGTGTCTATGCGGAATAGGTTCCATTAACGCGTTATTGACAGCTCTAATATAGATTTTTTTTTTGTCTATTTACTGCACAAGGACATTTCTCATTAGAGCTTACAGTTTTCTAATGACCTGATTCTGGGTCTGCTTTGTCCTTATCAATACAAGCACAAAGAGCTGTGATCCTAGTTTTTCACCAGGCCATTATTCTCTCACCAAGGCTGCATCTACAGTACATGGTTGTTTGTTGATTGTTGGATTACATTTTTGTTTTATACTTTGGTGTCTGCATATTAGAATAGTCTCTCTCTCCTCATGCATAAAACCAACATCTGTCACAAACAGATTTACTCTATCGGTACGCACATACAGTGCCTATAGAAAGTCAACAACCCCTTTGTCAGGGATTTCCTCCTCTTCTTCCAAAGAGGAGAGGCGAAAAGGATCAGAGGACCAATATGCGGCGTGGTAAGTGTCCATGGTTCTTTTAATACGTAAATGTACACATGAACAACTGACTACAAAAACAAGAAACGTGAAAACCAAAAACAGCCCTATCTGGTGCAAAACACAGAGACAGGAACAATCACCCACAAACACACAGTGAAACCCAGGCTACCTAAGTATGATTCTCAATCAGAGACAACTAATGACACCTGCCTCTGATTGAGAACCATACTAGGCCGAAACAAAGAAATACCCAAATCATATAAAAACAAACATAGACTGCCCACCCCAACTCACGCCCTGACCATACTAAATAATGACAAAACACAGGAAATACATGTCAGAACATGACACCCTTGGATTTCTTCAAATTGTATTGTGTTACAAAGTGGGGTAAAAATGGATTTCATTGTCATTTTTTTAACGATCTAAACAAAATACTCTCATGTCAAAGTGGAGGATTTTTTTTTCTAAAGATGAATGAAAAATAAAACACGAATATACTCTGCACCTGTTTGGGGAATATTTGTCCCTTCTTTTCCTATTTGCCCATTCTTTTCAAAATTCTTCAAGCTCTGTCAAGGTGTTGGGGATCATAGAAATACAACATAGATTTTCAAGCAGATTTAAGTATTTAACTTGACCACTCAGGAACATTCACTTCTTGGTAAGCAACTCCAGTGTAGATTTGGCTTCGTGTTGTGGGTGAAGTTCCTGCTGAAAGTAGAATTCCTCTCCCAATGTCGGGAGCAATGCAGACAGAAGCAGGCTTTCCTCTAGGATTTTGCCTGTGGTTAGTTCCATCCAGTTTCTTTTCATCCTGAAAAACTCCCCAGTCTTTGCCAATGTCAAGCATACCCATACCATGGTTCAGCCACCACCATGATTGAAAATAAGGAGGCAGTTACTTGTATTGGATTTGCAGGGAACATAAGACTTAGCATTTAGGACAAAAATAGTATTTGTTTGCTGTGTATTACTTCAGTGCCTTGTTGCATACATGTGCATGTATTGGAATCTGTGCTTGACATTCAATACTTGACCGAGGGACCTTACAGATGTTGTATGTATGGGGCACAGAGGAAGGGGTAGTAATTCAAAAATCATGTCAACCCCTATTATTTCACACAGAGTGAGTCCATATAACGTATTATGTGATTTGTTAAGCCAAATGTAATTCTGAACTCATTTAGGCTTGATTAAGCAAAGGAGGCGAATACTTGTGCAACAACTATATTTTTGTAGATGTTTTATTCATTTGTAATAATGTGTAAAACATTCTTTTCACTTTGACATTATTGAGTATTTTGTGTTGGTCAATGAAAAAAATACATTTGAATCCATTTCAATCCCACTTTGTAATGCAACAAAATGTGAAAAATGTTCAAGTGGGTGTAAACTTTTTATAGGCACGGTACATAATTCTATAGATCAGGCTACACACACACACACACACACACACACTGCACAAAATAATAAACACATTATAAACTGAAGTGCATTTTCATGATTTAATTGGCTTTTTTATTTGTGTACAAGTCACCACAAAAATTCCATAATTAAGTAAATGAAACCACGTGAGACACACTAAAAAGTGAATTAGATTTGTCTCCCCAGATCTAATGTGAATTTATATATTATCTCGGTATTCCAGCATAAGGTAGGTTCTCCTCCATACTTTTAGATAAGCTGATGATTAAATTTGAAAAGCCGAACCGAAAATATCCCTATATGTAATTGTGTATGTGTGTGTACTTTGTAATTAAATTAGTCAACAACAGGAGATGCCGTTAGTCAACTTTTATCTTCAGATTCATAATGTTGAAAAAGACGCAAGGGCATGTCCACTGGCAAAGTACAGTCAACCGTGGTAAAGAAACCCATTCCTCATTCAACTCTTCGTAATGATAGTAGTTTTAATCAGTAACAGGGGGAGGAACACAGTGGGTACAGCGAGAAAGATGAAGACAGTGATTACTGGGCAACAAAAATAGTGTAGCATTCACAACTGTAAAGATTTAGGAAAAAGCATGTTTTTAGACAAATAATCAATTTGAACAAAAATCAAACTGCATTTACAAATGTAAATTGTCTTCACCAGGCTTCCCTGGTATGGTATATATACAGCCTAGCTGTACCCAGAGTACCCAGATCAAGGAACATTTTTGTTTTCAGAAAACGCATATTTCTATTTTCACAAAAATAATGTAGCATTCATCTAGTCAGGTCGTTCCGAGGGGAGTCGGAATTTCTGGGATGTGTGTCTTAATAGATCACATTAAGAGCATCAGGGTTGCAGACATCCTTCATGTCTTTACATGAGTCAGTGTTTCCCTCAATGTGTACTTCACTCAATCTCCCTCACCTACTGTACATCATCATTAATAGTATGCCAGCTGGAAATATCTTCAATTATTCCTTTGTGAATATTTTAAACAGTCTTTTTAGCAGCATTGATCTTCCCATAACCTCTCCCTTTTGCAAGGTGAGTGTTTCAATTACTACAGATGGTTGGAATGGGAGTGGATGTTTCATTAACCACACTGACTGTCTAACTACTGCTGGGACTTTGGAGAGGACTTTGGTTTTCCCCTGTGTAATTCAATGATCTACCTGTTCGCTGATACAGAGATACAGATACACTTAGGAAGAAAGGTCCTATCTAGAACCTAAAAGGGTTATTTGGCTGTCCCCACAGAAGAACTCTTTGAAGAACCATTTTGATTCCAGGTCGATTCCAAGTAGAACCCTTTCCACAGAGGGTTCTACTTGGAACCCAAAAGAGTTTTACCTGGAACCAAAAAGGGTTCTCCTATTGGGACAGCCGAAGAAACCCCTTTAGAACCATTTTTTTTCTAAGACTGTACATATACAGTATATTTATAAGAAGATATATGTAATCAATCAACACTTTAAGACATACAGCCATGCTTTACTGGTAAAGATAAGTATTTGTTAGATCCTTGAATACTTAAAATCACAGGTATGAAGAAAAAAAAACTGTTAACACTACCGTAGGTGTCCTTGTCAAGATTTGGCACTCTCTAATCAAAGTATTCCTCACCAAACTGCAAGTGAGTTGTGCTTATTGTGTATTCAGAGACATGACTATAGCTTTCATTCTAATCACCCTGGGCTCAATCCCCTAGCATCGTAACCCCTACCGCGACAGGGAATTCAAACTAAAGCTATGAGACCAGAATGTGTTTCTGACACCTTGTCTAGCACAGCCGAAAATAATAAAACAATTGATAAGGTCATTTGGGAGTGTTTAGTCACTGTTGAGCACCTTCTGGAGGCAGAGAGGGGAGGCAGGGGGAAAATAGAACTGTCTGTTGGAGGCGTGACAGGGTGGCGGGGTGCACCAGGCAGTCATGGGGAACTCAGCTGAGACCAGCTGTAAGTGGATCCTCCACCTGATGTCCGCATCAGTTACATCTGACTGAGTTCTGTCTCCAACGGTCTCACCCCAGAGGCTGGAGGGGTGGAGAGGCTACATAGGGGGATATGGGTGGAGAGGGAATAGGGGTGGAGAGGCTAGATAGGAGGAAAGGCCATTTTCACTGGGCTATCCAGCAAACTATGGGAGCATCCACACTGATTTTTCATTCTACTTTTGTTTCTCCCTCTCAGTGGTTAATTGATTATGCATGTTTTTATGTCAGAGGTATGATATGGTGTTGTTATACTGAGTTTGGAAAGTCCATCTGACAGTTAGCGTTCATGACAAAGCAGTGCTCCCATCATGACTCTGATATCAGCTAAGATGCAATGTATACATACGTATGTTTGAGCTTTTGTATGTGTAGACACACTGTTGTTCACAGATAACAACGGGTGAGTAGATATAGTATTTTGCTATCCCTGAATGACAATGGACCTCCTCAAGCACTGACTTAACTGAACCCAACACCACTCTGATGTCATTCAATTCCTGCAAGACCGTCATTGATCATTGTGTTAATATATGTTCCTATTCAATCATAAACACTTCACCATACAAGGCTTGGTGCTATTTTACAAACTCTCAGAAAGCAAGAGCTCTTAATACATTTGAAACAGGGTAGAGTCATAACCTTGTCTCTGCAGGGTCTACTGATCGTTGCTCAGGGAGCGCTCTCACCTGACATTCCATCTCCCCTCTCCTGTCTGCTTTCTGTGACAAGTTAGTATTGATACATTTTACATGGTATGTCAGATAGGAAGGAAATAGGAGGACAGGATTGTGCTTGAGGTTTCCTTCCAGGGGAGATTGAATATAACATTCTTAAATTGCCTTGTATGCTTTTCAGCCCTACACTGTCAGTCAGTTCTCTTCTCTTGTTTAGCCCTGCACTCCAACTCTCCCTGTCCTTCCTGAGCAATGGATACTTGCATTTGTCCAATTTAACTTTGTTGTTCTTGGATTTCAAAGAGACATTGAAGTCTTGAGTGTTCCAAATGAGTGAGCAGGGCGGTTTCACAGCACAGAGCAGCTCTGAGGAGCTGCCGTAGCTGTCACAGGGTATGAGAGATAATTTGCCAAGGTAAGGCAAATCTCCCCTCATTCCCCTCAATTCCCCCTTAATAGGACTGTCAGAGCTAGCCTCCAACCGCCTTGTGTGCACTGCTGCTGAGGCTGAGCCAGGGCTCTGGCCCCCCCTGAAGACTGCCTGCTTATTGCATGATAAATACTACCAAGGCTACTAAGTGCACAGGGCTCATTAAAATGTAAATATTGGATTGGGCCTCACATCATGTATTTCTTAAAACATATAGGGACATAAGATATCAAAGGGCCATGTCCTAATAGTTTCAAATATTGCTGGTGTAGAATAATAATGTCACAGAAGCACCATGTGCTGTTTGGGCCCAGTGAGAAGGTAGACATGGCACAGTGTTGGATGCCATCGATAGAAAGTGAATGCTTCCCTCAGGTTGTTCTGTTATTTAATCAATCTCAAGGCCTGCCCTCATGCATACATATACTTGGATTATCTGGCCATACAGTGACAGGAGAGCTTTGTTCAAATTCACTTTCTAGCTGTCCTGTTCAATTTGGGGACTGCATTTGTGATCCACAGTGAATACGGACTGCTTCCCTAAAGCCACACTTCCCCAATTATCACACTTATCCAACTCTTTTATCTTTCAATTGAAAGTTAATGTTGTGAGTTTGTGAACTATTTTTAGGGAATATCACAGATAATGTGACAGCTTCCAAAAATAGTCACTCATACTCAGTGTAATGTAGCTTTTGTATAAAACATGAACACCAACAACGAACTAGGTAGAGGATACATGGGAATATCGTACTAGCCTGGTTTCAGTATGCATTTGCTTGGTATGTTCAGATAGGATTATGCATTTTTAAATAGCCATGGTTGTCTGTCATATTTGAATAGGAAGTCATGTTAGAACAGAGGGACTATACATTATATTCGTTTCTACAAAATTGAGAGTGTTGTAGCTATTGAATAAGGCGAGAGTGGAGCTGTCCATTCAGCACCACCAGAAGAGAAGCACCAATAGGGCCAGTTTCAACACCATGGACTGTGCTAACCCAGGCTAGATCTGCATCTCAGCCTACTCTACATACACCCACCAACTGTACATTTACAGTGCTTAGCTTTACAGTATTAGCCCGTGTACCTATTTACTGCATTCTAGATACATTAAAGGTTTCAAGGTTAGTCTGGCAATGAAAAAAAGACATTTCCTCTGTATGTCCTAGAACTTTTCAATACTAAATGAATCTGAAAGTGCTTTGCATCATGAGATGAAAGACATTGTTATGTTCAAAGAGAGCTGGCACACGTTGACCTTTCATAACTGCAAGGCCAGGATGGTAATTGCTGTGAGTCTATTTCAAGTTGCAACACCATACCTTTGACTGCCTTAAAACCATTTCCCTCTTTTCATCTATGGTTAAATGATGTGCCTAGACATCCAACATTTTGAACAACGATTACATAGTGAATGTGGCAATACTTTCCACCATTTGACCCTGACTTCTCATTGCTTGATGCATCTTTTGTTTACATGACTTGTTGGCCGTGTATCATTGTCTGTCCCTTAGATCTGTAAGTGTGATATACAATCTTTGATGTAATGTATAACAGTTTTGTTATTATAATTGTTAAATACTGGCTTCCAGACGAAGTTTGCATCATCTTCAAGACCTTGGTGCTGGCCTAAAGAGCAGCAAGGGGGAACTGGCCCATATCTTAATACCTTCAGGCAATGCTTAAACCCCACACTCCAACCCGAGTACTCTGTTCTGCCACCTCTGGTCTCTTGGCCTACTTGCTACAACTGTGAAATGTTGTTGTTTCACCTAACTTAAGATGAATGCACTTATTGTAAGTCGCTCTGGATAAGAGCATCTGCAAAATGACTAAAATGGCAATGGAAATATACATAGTACACATATGGTACATGCATACATTTTTAGCTGTACCAGTGTGGCAGAGCAGGAAGATACAGTACACATTGTCTCCCTTTATCCCATTATACTTACAAACATTCTGCCTGCTGTTTCACTTGAATCAGGTCTGGACCCAGACCAACTCCATGATATTTTAATCCAAATGTGTTGGTTAATCACTGTTTTTGGCTGGATTATTCCTTTTAACAAACTGTTTGAATGGGTGAGCATTGTGTTTACAATGGGGAGGGAGAAGGAGGGTATATGTGAGTGGATGCGTACATATGTGTACGTGCATGCGTGTTTGCATATGTGTGTACGTGTGTGTATGTATATGTGTGTGTGTGTATGTGTATGTGTGTGTGCCTGCGTGGGTGTGTCTGTGTGTGATTACAGAGCATTGCACATTGGTGTGTGATGAAAAGAGGGAGATGAAAAATGGCAATACTCAAAGGGAAATTCTCTTTTAAGGAGTCTGCCAAAGATTTTGCACCTGATTCAGCAAACTGAGACTTGGTTTTAACGGGTAATCAATCACAGACTAATGCTGCAGAATGTCCTCCTTGTGTTTGCTTGTGCTTGATGCGGAAAAGGCTAACAGGATTCTGACATATCTAAATACAGATAGATCCAAGACAAATGTTGACAGAATCCTGCATGGGTTGGGTCAGCTTTAAAGCTTGAATACTATTTGTGAAGACACTCAAATATGAACCTGTAGATAGCAGACTATTTTTGGAGCTATCCAACACACACTCTCAGGGAAAGCTTGGAAGCACAACATCAGCCATAGTGCATTTCCTGCAGTCTTCAAGGGAACAACGGCAGGAGATGGCATCTAGGATACTTGTGAGAATTTGTAGGCAAGTGAGTCACTACCAACTGTTCTATTGGCCAAAGTGCAATCACTGGGAAACAAACTGGATGATCTACGGTGGAGACTATCCTACCAACAGGACATTAAAAACTGTAATTCCTTATGTTTCAAGAGTCGTGGCTGAAAGACGACATGGATAAAATAGAGCTGGCTGGATTTTCCATGCATCGGCAAGACAGAGCAGCTACGTCTGGTAAGACGAGGGGCGGGGATGGGTGTCTATTTGTCAATAACATCTAGTGCGCAATGTCTAATATTAAAAAAGTCTCAAGGTATTGCTCGCCTGAGGTAGAGTACCTCATCATAAACTGTAGACCACACTATCTACCAAGAGATCTCATCTATATAATTCTTAGCTGTCTTTTTACTACCGCAACGCAATGCTTGCACTAAGACAGCAATCAATGAGCTGTATTAGGCCATTAACAAACAAGAAAATGCTCATCCAGGAAGTACTGGTGACTCGCTCAATACGGAAGTGGTCAGATGACGTGGATGCTACTCTACAGGACAGTTTTGCAAGCACAGACTGGAATATGTTCCGGGATTCATCCAATGGTATTGATGAGTATAACAACCTCAGTCAGTTTCGTCCCCACAGTGACCGTACGTACATATCCCGACCAGAAGCCATGGATTACAGGTAACATCCGGACCGAGCTAAAGGCTAGAGCTGCCACTTTCAAGGAGCGGGACACTAATCCAGTCTCTAATAAGAAATCCTGCTATGCTCTCAGACGAACCATCAAACAGGCAAAGCGTTAATACAGGACTAAGATTGAATCCTACTACACCGGCTCTGACACTCGTCGGATGTGGCAGGGATTGCAAACTATTACGGACTACAAAGGGAAAACCAGCTGCGAACTGCCTAGTGACGTGGGCCTACCAGACGAGCTAAATGGCTTTTATGCTTGCTTCGAGGCAAGCAACACTAAAGCATGCATAAGAACACCAGCTGTTATGGATGACTTTGCGATCACGCTTTCCATAGCCGATGTCAGCAAGACCTTTAAACAGGTTAACATTCACAAGTCCACAGGGCCAGACAGATAGCCAGGATTTGAACTCCGAGCATAAACGGACTAACTGGCAAGTGTCTTCACTGACATTTTCAACCTCTTCCTGACCAAGTTTGTAATACCAACATATTTCAAGCAGTCCACCATAGTCCCTGTGCCCAAGAAAACGGAGGTAACCTGGCTAAATGACTACCAACCAGGTCAGAGTCTGGTACAGTGTCAGGGCAGGCAAAGGGTCAGAACCAGGAGGACTAGAAAAACAGAGACTAGGAAAAACTTGAGCATGGAAAAACACGCTGGTTGACTTGACAAGACAAGACGAACTGGCAACAGACAGACAGAAGACACCGGTATAAATACACAGGGAATAACGGGAAGAAATGGGAGACACCTGGTTGGGGGTGGAGACAAGCACAAGACAGGTGAAACAGGTCAGGGTGTGACAGTGAAAGTAGTTTATAAATGTACCAATGTTAAGTGTCTCTGTCCCTCTCTTTCTCCCTCTCCATCTCATCTAAGTCTCCAGTCAATAAAAAATGCAAAGCGTATATGTTTAGTCTGTGTTCCGATTTAAATAGCTAGTAAATAAATAATTAAACCAATTTCTGTAGTACTGAATCATAAATAAGGCTCTGGTTTTTGCAGATGCAAGGAGGTTATGACTGTTCAGAATGATGATATGATACGAGGTTATGATTAATAAATTGACTGTTTATAGATGAGATAGGTAAAGACTTTTTAGAGTTTAATTTGGGAGATGGTAACTATTTAAAGAACCGCGCTCGTGGTACCCAAGATCCTAATGAGTTAATTGTTACATGATCAATTTAATTGGGTAAACAATTGAACAGAGTTAGGTAATAAGATGAATGTTAAAGTCAAGTCACGACAGCCTATAGGGAGGAGGTCAGAGACCTGGCAGTGTGTTGCCAGGACAACAACCCCTCCCTCAATGTGAGCAAGTCAAAGGAGCTGATTCTGGACAACAGAAAAAGGAGTGCTGTACCGGCCCCCAATAACATTGATGGGGCTGTAGTGGAGCGTGTCGTGAGTTTCAAGTTCCTTGGTGCTCACATCACTAACAAACTATCATGGTCCAAACACACCAAGACAGTCGTGAAGAGGAAACGACAACACCTTTGCCCCTCGGGACTGAAAAGATTTGGCATGGGTCCCCAGATCCTGAAAAAGTTCTACAGCTGCACCATCGAGAGTATCCTGACCGGTTGCATCACCATCTGGTATAGCAACTGCTTGGCATCCAACTGTAAGGTGCTACAGAGGGTAGTGCGTACAGACTAGTACATCACTGGGGCCAAGCGTCCGGCCACTCAGGACCTATATACTAGGCAATGTCAGAGGAAGTTCCAAAAAATGATCACAGACTCCAGTCACCCAAGTCATACACTGTTTCTCTCTGCTACCGCACAACTTTTATTTTATTTAGCAAATATTTTCTTAACTCTATTTCTTGAACTGGATTTTTGGTTAAGGGCTTGTAAGTAAGCATTACACTGTAATATCTACACTTGTTGTATTCGGCGCATGTGACAAATACAATTTTATTTTTATTTGATTTGATTACCAGATTTTTCCCAGCAGACCTGGCATTCGTTCACACAACCCTCCAGTGCTGGCCCAACTCTCTGACCTCAAGAATACCTGCTGCCCCGAATCTTTGTTGTCAATCAACAAGTTCAAAATGTTAGTGAGTTGTCACTTTGCCATTGTATTGGTTTAAAACCCTCATATCGTATGTGAGTTGTCGCCCTGCCATGTGTATTGATTTAAAAGTATTATGCTTTGCAGCTATCTCATTTGCATGTGGCACACTACACTGTATACGGCAGAGACAACTTACCCCGAGTGCAACCAACTGTACCAGGCATATGGTTGCTTTCTCCTCCACAACATGCATTTGAATAACGGCATCATCTTCTGCTACATAAACTCATATCTGAATGATGTATATCCCCCGACGTGTAAATCACTTAAATCTCTCAGGAGATTTGTCAACATTACATTTACATTTTATGCATTTAGCATAACATAAACTTGTAATCCAGGGAATCTTGGAGCTGCATGTAGCAAAGGCTTGTTCAGGAGATTTGTTTTAAAATAGTTTTGTATCCATGGTTTCAACTGAGTATGACACAGAACAATTGGAGCTGCTGAAACATCTAGTGATAGTCCCAAGACGCCAAATAGGATATGCATGTACTATAAATAAAAATGACCAAAATAAATCATAGGTTTTTAACTGAAACCCACAACTCAATTACATTATTGTTACACTTGCTCCATTGACCACAGACTTAACCATCAGGTTAACATGTTGTAAACCATCATATAGATACAATTAATTTAAAGTAGTAGGTGTGATAGGTAGAATTATTGTAAGACGGAACAGATCACTCTTTCAGATTGCAGTTGGGATTGGTACATACAGTCATTAGTTAGATAATTGTTGTTTTTGTTGTGTTAAACAACATCCTTCAGACTGTCTCCGGACAATTTGCACAGTCAGATTGCTATTTCATTAGGCACTGTTGAATTTCTCTCCAGAAAATAACAATGTGAGCAACACATCTCCATTGGATCTGAGTGAATTCAACAGCATCTGGGAGTGTTCAACAGGCCTGGCTGGTGGTCTTGAGGAACATGGTTGCATCATTAGGCTGAAGTGGTTTGGAATCACACTGTTAAAAAAACCTGATCTGAGATGTCTGGGTATAAAACTAATGAGGCCGTTAGGGCGAGGGCCCTGGAACGATCCTCTCACACCAGCTGGAGGATACAATTAATATGTAAAGAAACCTGTTCATGGCACAACATGATCTGCAGTCTGAGAAGCATAAACATGGGCCAACTCTAAGCTGCCAGCGCTGTCTCCCGAGTCACAGGATTGAATTGGGAATCAGATCAGGGGCCTAAAACTTTGTGAAAAGTGTTGTTTGTACTGCTTTGTGAGGTCAGCAAAATAGTTTTGTGTATGTATTTAAATTTTTTGCATGTTTTATGGATTTGTTTATGCGTATGCTTCTCAACAACAGGAATGGAAAATGAATATGTTCCTTCCCTCAGTAGTTGTTTATATACTGTAGCTGTTTCTGTTTCCAACAGAATGAATGGGTTTAGAATTAGTTGATAGCATTAAAATCCCCACCAAATAAGAACGATAATACATTCAGATACATTCAACGGCTGCCTGAAAGGAAATATTAACGATTGGCATCACATTTATTTTCATGCTAGACTAGCAACACATTTGTGTAGTTTGCTGGAGAATGCTTGGGCCAGTCGATGAGAAACTAAACTTGGCAATGGTTTTAGTAGAAACCTCACCCTGTATACGAACTGGAACTGATGAAATCTAAACTCTCGCAGCAAGGGATGCCATTGATTAGAAAGAAGATACTGGCAAAATAAGTGAAATCAACCTCTAATTCAAAACTTGCTTTCCCTTGATCGGTTTGTGCTCCTGTTACTATGCTGAATTTTGTGTGATGGTCATTTGGTCATGTATGCCTGTAATATAATTTCTAATAATCACAAAAACATACTTTGATCACATAGAGAGCAAATGGAAAACATTTAATTTGTTCAGTACTGTATGAGTATCATACCAATTAATGTTTTCCTTTTTGGCTCCAAAACATAGGAAGATCGTGACAACATTGCCACTTTGAAATCAACATTACTGAAGGGGGGAATCATAATTATCATAACAATTGACCTGAAGCATCATGATTACTTAAAATACAGCACAAAAGCCAACTCATAAACACAATCCATCCCAAACCCTAATTAAATTAACAAGAAAAGAGTCTTGCTCAGTTTATACCAGTTATCTGTCTTTGTGTGAGGGATGCCAGATAGCTATTATGTACGTAATTATCACTGCACCTGCTTTCTTATGTTCAGACAGGGTCTGAAATATCGATTAATCATTGCCAGAACCCAAACCTGATGAGAACATCAATACATTTGCTGGGATTTTGAACATAAATCCTAGAGAGCGTTGCCTGATCCATAAAGTATGGCAAGGGGGAACAGCTTTACAAGCATTTACATAGAGACAACATATTGATTACAGGGCTGTGGGGCTACAGAGGGCCCTGATAGGGCAGTGTTGGGAGGGAAAAAGTACTAAAAAGCCCACATCACCAAACCCACTAGCCTATAAATCGGCTTCATCTGAATTGGAGCCTGGTAAAAATAATTGTACAAACGGCTGTGCTGATCTTTTTTTCTTTCTCTTGATCGCCTATGTTCTCGCTCTCTCTCTCTCTCTGTTCTTTTCCATAATGGGCATGGAGACAATAAAAGTTTCATCAGACTCCGTCATGGTAAATTCAATTTCTGTTATGATGCTATTAAGTTTGAAAGAGTAGAAAATAGAGTTTAGGCCAGACGAGCCGGGTAGAATCCTGAGAGACTTGGCAATGTTGGGTCCCCCTGACTCAAATCAAATCAAATCAAATTTGATTTGTCACATACACATGGTTAGCAGATGTTAATGCGAGTGTAGCGAAATGCTTGTGCTTCTAGTTCCGACAATGCAGTAATAACGAACAAGTAATCTAACTAACAATTCCAAAAAAAAACTACTGTCTTATACACAGTGTAAGGGGATAAAGAATATGTACATAAGGATATATGAATGAGTGATGGTACAGAGCAGCATAGGCAAGATACAGTAGATGATATCGAGTACAGTATATACATATGAGATGAGTATGTAAACCAAGTGGCATAGTTAAAGTGGCTAGTGATACATGTATTACATAAGGATGCAGTCGATGATATAGAGTACAGTATCTACGTATGCATATGAGATGAATAATGTAGGGTAAGTAACATTATATAAGGTAGCATTGTTTAAAGTGGCTAGTGATATATTTACATCATTTCCCATCAATTCCCATTATTAAAGTGACTGGAGTAGAGTCAGTGTCATTGACAGTGTGTTGGCAGTAGCCACTCAATGTTAGTGGTGGCTGTTTAACAGTCTGATGGCCTTGAGATTGAAGCTGTTTTTCAGTCTCTCAGTCCCAGCTTTGATGCACCTGTACTGACCTCGCCTTCTGGATGACAGCGGGGTGAACAGGCAGTGGCTCGGGTGGTTGATGTCCTTGATGATCTTTATGGCCTTCCTGTAGCATCGGGTGGTGTAGGTGTCCTGGAGGGCAGGTAGTTTGCCCCAGGTGATGCGTTGTGCAGACCTCACTACCCTCTGGAGAGCCTTACGGTTGAGGGCGGTGCAGTTGCCATACCAGGCGGTGATACAGCCCGCCAGGATGCTCTCGATTGTGCATCTGTAGAAGTTTGTGAGTGCTTTTGGTGACAAGCCAAATTTCTTCAGCCTCCTGAGGTTGAAGAGGCGCTGCTGCGCCTTCCTCACGATGCTGTCTGTGTGAGTGGACCAATTCAGTTTGTCTGTGATGTGTATGCCGAGGAACTTAAAACTTGCTACCCTCTCCACTACTGTTCCATCGATGTGGATGGGGGTGTTCCCTCTGCTGTTTCCTGAAGTCCACAATCATCTCCTTAGTTTTGTTGACGTTGAGTGTGAGGTTATTTTCCTGACACCACACTCCGAGGGCCCTCACCTCCTCCCTGTAGGCCGTCTCGTCGTTGTTGGTAATCAAGCCTACCACTGTTGTGTCGTCCGCAAACTTGATGATTGAGTTGGAGGCGTGCATGGCCACGCAGTCGTGGGTGAACAGGGAGTACAGGAGAGGGCTCAGAACGCACCCTTGTGGGGCCCCAGTGTTGAGGATCAGCGGGGAGGAGATGTTGTTGCCTACCCTCACCACCTGGGGGCGGCCCGTCAGGAAGTCCAGAACCCAGTTGCACAGGGCGGGGTCGAGACCCAGGGTCTCGAGCTTGATGATGAGCTTGGAGGGTACTATGGTGTTGAATGCCGAGCTGTAGTCGATGAACAGCATTCTCACATAGGTATTCCTCTTTTCCAGATGGGTTAGGGCAGTGTGCAGTGTGGTTGAGATTGCATCGTCTGTGGACCTATTTGGGCGGTAAGCAAATTGGAGTGGGTCTAGGGTGTCAGGTAGGGTGGAGGTGATATGGTCCTTGACTAGTCTCTCAAAGCACTTCATGATGACGGATGTGAGTGCTACGGGGTGGTAGTCGTTTAGCTCAGTTACCTTAGCTTTCTTGGGAAGAGGAACAATGGTGGCCCTCTTGAAGCATGTGGGAACAGCAGACTGGTATAGGGATTGATTGAATATATCCGTAAACACACCGGCCAGCTGGTCTGCGCATGCTCTGAGGGCGCGGCTGGGGATGCCGTCTGGGCCTGCAGCCTTGCGAGGGTTAACACGTTTAAATGTCTTACTCACTTCGGCTGCAGTGAAGGAGAGACCGCATGTTTTCGTTACAGGCCGTGTCAGTGGCACTGTATTGTCCTCAAAGCGGGCAAAAAAGTTATTTAGTCTGCCTGGGAGCAAGACATCCTGGTCCGTGACTGGGCTGGGTTTATTCCTGTTGTCCGTGATTGACTGTAGACCCTGCCACATGCCTCTTGTGTCTGAGCCGTTGAATTGAGATTCTACTTTGTCTCTGTACTGGCGCTTAGCTTGTTTGATAGCCTTGCGGAGGGAATAGCTGCACTGTTTGTATTCAGCCATGTTACCAGACACCTTGCCCTGATTAAAAGCAGTGGTTCGTGCCTTCAGTTTCACACGAATGCTGCCATCAATCCAAGGTTTCTGGTTAGGGAATGTTTTAATCGTTGCTATGGGAACGACATCTTCAACGCACGTTCTAATGAACTCGCACACCGAATCAGCGTATTCGTCAATGTTGTTGTCTGACGCAATACGAAACATCTCCCAGTCCACGTGATGGAAGCAGTCTTGGAGTGTGGAGTCAGCTTGGTCGGACCAGCGTTGGACAGACCTCAGCGTGGGAGCCTCTTGTTTTAGTTTCTGTCTGTAGGCAGGGATCAACAAAATGGAGTCGTGGTCAGCTTTTCCGAAAGGGGGCGGGGCAGGGCCTTATATGCGTCGCGGAAGTTAGAGTAACAATGATCCAGGGTCTTTCCACCCCTGGTTGCGCAATCGATATGCTGATAAAATTTAGGGAGTCTTGTTTTCAGATTAGCCTTGTTAAAATCCCCAGCTACAATGAATGCAGCCTCCGGATAAATCGTTTCCAGTTTGCAGAGAGTTAAATAAAGTTCGTTCAGAGCCATCGATGTGTCTGCTTGGGGGGATATATACGGCTGTGATTATAATCGAAGAGAATTCTCTTGGTAGATAATGCGGTCTACATTTGATTGTGAGGAATTCTAAATCAGGTGAACAGAAGGATTTGAGTTCCTGTATGTTTCTGTCATCACACCATGTCACGTTAGTCATAAGGCATACGCCCCCGCCCCTCTTCTTACCAGAAAGATGTTCGTTTCTGTCCGCGCGATGCGTGGAGAAACCCGCTGGCTGCACTGCTTCGGATTGCGTCTCTCCAGTTAGCCATGTTTCCGTGAAGCAGAGAACGTTGCAGTCTCTGATGTCCCTCTGGAATGCTACCCTTGCTCGGATTTCATCAAACTTGTTGTCAAGAGACTGGACATTGGCGAGAAGAAAGCTAGGGAGTGGTGTACGATGTGCCCGTCTCCGGAGTCTGACCAGAAGACCGCTTCGTTTCCCTCTTTTTCTGAGTCGTTTTTTCGGGTCGCTGCATGTAATCCACTCCGTTACACTGGTTGTAAGGCAGAACACAGGATCCGCATCGCGAAAAACATATTCTTGGTCGTACTGATGGTGAGTTGACGCTGATCTTATATTCAGTAGTTCTTCTCGGCTGTATGTAATGAAACCTAAGATGACCTGGGGTACTAGTGTAAGAAATAACACGTAAAAAAAACAAAAAACTGCATAGTTTCCTAGGAACGCGAAGCGAGGCGGCCATCTCTGTCGGCGCCGGAAGGCGCCGACAGAGATTGTAAACCTCTCATTGTAAACCTCTCTGTTGTCAGTGGAAGGATTCCAAAGTCTGACACAGTGTGAAAGTAATATGAATAATATCCACCAAAAACATTGGACTCGGTCCAAAGCCTATTGTATTTATCCAAACTAAAAGGCCACTTATTTGGTGACTTTAGTGGTTTGTTTAAGTGAACACTCAACTAGGCCTACTTGTGAGAAGAAACATCATGAGTTAAATTCAGGTTAATTCCAGAGCTTATACCATCCAGGGCAGCTAGAGAAGAGATTGGTTCTGTAATGTCATCTTCTATTCAATTCAAAGAGGCTTTATTGGCATGGGAAACGTGTTTACATTGCCAAAGAAAGTGAAGTTAACAATAAATAAAACAATAACAAAAACCAACAAAGCATATTCCACAAAACAAGCACAATTAACAGCACACAGTACACACACTAAAAGTCTCAAGAGAATAACAACTTCTTAAATTTTATATGACTAGCAATTAAAAAATGTGGTATAACATTTCAAATGTTACATAAGCTACTATTTGTTGTGAAAATGTGCAAATGGTAGAATGTACGAATGATGGGGGGGGTAATACATAGGCAAATAAATATAGGTTATATTTACATTGGTATTTTTGACCCACAGGTTTACCTTTTCTTCCGGCAGCAGGTCACAGATGTTGCTGCTGGGATTGCATACTGCGGTATTTTGCCTAATAGATATGCGAGTTTGTCAACATTTTATTTGTTTAGAATTCCTTGTGAGTTTTGTGTAATATGAGGGAAATATGTGTCTCTAATTTGATTGTACATTTGGCAGGAGGTTAAAAAGTGATTCATGTTTTCTCCCTAATTTTGTGGGCAGTGGCCACATATCCTGTCTTCTCTTGAGAGCCAGGTTTGCCTATGGCAACACTCTCAATAGCAAGGCTATGCTCACGGCTTTTCTTAGTTTTGGGTCAGTTAGTGGTCAGGTGTTCTCCCCCTGTGCACTCTCTTTTAGGTAGCGTTCCAATTTGCTATTTTTTGGTTGATTCTTTCCAATGTGTCTAATTGTGTTGCTGTCCTAGGGCTCCGTGGGGCCTGTTTGTATTTGTGAAAAGAGCCCCAGAACAAGCCAGCTGAGGGGACTCTTCTCTAGGTTATTTTCCTTGCAGGTTAGGGCTTTGTGCCGAAAGGTTTTGGCATTGCTTTCCTTTAGGTGGTTGTGGAATTTAACCTTTTTTGTGAGTTCCCGAATCTCTCTAACGGTCGCCCCAGAGTGAGTTGTTTTATCTCACGTGATGTCAGAATGCACTCACTGTTCCAAAATGTGATTGTTACATATGCCTCTTGGAGGGTACACAACAACCCGCTACAGCTCAACTCCCCTTGGAGTGAAAAAGTATGTGATCATAGGTGCAGGGAAGGACAACAGAGGCAGAGAAAAATATAGTTTACAGGGAATTTATTATTCCTTAATCAACACAGTGCCTGGTCAAAAATGACCCAAGGACAGCGGAGGGTCAACACTGTGTGGGGTCAAAATGACCCAAGGACAGCAAGAGGGTTAACATGGTAAGGTGGACGGAACCAAAGCAAAGAAAGTAAAAGTTAGAGTCCCCTCTTCTACCTTACCACTACTTACCTAACCTTTAGCACCACCTAGCGCGCTAACCAAAATACAGGGGGTGGTCCACCCAGATCTTACCTAATGTGCATAGACAGATTAAATACAACAGGTTATGTATGCCCGCAGACCTCTTGCCTAAACACTCCCAAGGTGCGTTCCCCTTCTCCCCTGGGAACAAATGAAATAATAATTTCTTATACTTAGTGAACAATTTCAATAACCAAAATACATCGGAAGGAGCGGCTACAAAATAATATCCACAAAACTTTTACTGACTGCCACAACAATCAACACAGGACATAAAAGAAGCGCTCTTCTGACAAAGGAACACTGGCTTTTATCAAGTGGTCTGGAGAAGGAGTTGGTCATTGAAGAGACAGCTGTTCCCCTGATGAGAGGGAGGGGTCAGAGCTCCAATCAGCGATGGGGCTGTCCAATCAGCTGCTTCAGGAATCAAAGAAGCCATTTCCTGAAATACACACACATGCAAACCCACAACAACACAGAAAGTGGGGAACGTTACATTACAGTTAACACGCGCTGCCTGTTAATTATCTATAGGCTATGTTTCAACTCGTCAATTTCAAATTATTTTCGAACAAGTTTGAATTGAGGTGTTTTCCGCCTCCTCATTAATTTGCATAGAAGAAAGCCCATTTTAGCATTGCGGTCAATTGAGGCTTTACTAAGCCAGACAAACTACTCTCTCGAGGAGAGCCCACGCACTTCACCAATATTTCTGCAGATTAAGCATGCAGACGTGTGCAGTTTTGCACAAATTGGCACATTTTCTGGCTGGCACTCGCATTGCCTTCCTTGTTGTTTTCCTTACAAATAATAACTTTGGACATGTGTACGTTCCTATCAAAGTAAGTGCCTTATTTTCTGTATGGAGCATAATGTATTTCCAGTTTTATTCACATATTTTCAAGTACTGGTGACATAATTTATATTACTGCATAGATTGTAATGGACACCTATGATGTGTGTAAAATACTTTCTTGAAGGTTGCACTGATTTATAATGAGCTAATGCTAAGTGTGGCAGCATGTTTGTTGACATTATACAATGCATTCTGGGTGTCACGTAAACGTCTGTCAGACCAAAGATGTTATCATGAGGTGAAGTTCCGGAAGGGAAGTGAATGATCATAGAAAACACACCCCTTTCAACATGCATACTGCATACAGACCAAACTCATCTTGTCTTCTCTTATTATCTTTGATTGACTGGAAAAATAAGCATGGTGCTGCGCACAAACTACCCAACATCTGATTACTTTCAATTTGTAGAAAGTGTTTTATTCAATTATTTTGATCAATGTTGTGCTGACCCATGACATGATGAATTATAAATAGTAATTGCTATTAGCTAATTCATAGGGTTGTTTCTGTCAGCTGAGAGTTATAAATATGACCACTTGTGTCACCTCCATATTTCCTCAGCACTAGGACTAATGTAGCTTACATTTTACGGTTTGGATGATTGTGTATGCTGTTGCTACTTCTGTGAAAGTTTGAACATTGCATCCAAAAATAAACGTTCAGGACATAACTTTGTAAGGACTGTGTTTGTGCAAAATGTTTCTGTGAAAAAAAACAGTGTGGTTAGCGCAAATGTTGACTGTTGCGTGAATCGAAACTTAAGCTCCAGGGACCACTGTAGAATGATCACACCCGTTTGTTGGTACATGTTAAAAGGTATTTTCTGCATTATGAACATTAGTGGGTATAGTGCTAATTCTGCTCCACGTTTTTCCAGAATTCTGCATGCAGAGCCTCACTTGGGTGTTTGTCCCATTTTGGAATTAATGGTTGGTGAGTGGAACCTAGACCTCATAACCATAGAGGGTAATGGGTTCTATAACTGATTTGAGTGTTTTTGCCAGATCCTAATTGTGATGTCACATTTTATGTTCCTTTTGATGGCATAGAATCAAATGTATTTATATAGCCCTTCGTACATCAGCTGATATCTCAAAGTGCTGTACAGAAACCCAGCCTAAAACCCCAAACAGCGAGCAATGCAGGTTTAGAAGCACAGTGTCTAGGAAAAACTCCCTAGAACGGCCAAAACCTAGGAAGAAACCTAGAGAGGAACCAGGCTATGTGGGGTGGCCAGTCCTCTTCTGGCTGTGCCGGGTAGAGATAACAGAACATGGCCAAGATGTTGAAATGTTCATAAATGACCAGCATGGTCCAATAATAATAAGGCAGAACAGTTGAAACTGGAGCAGCAGCACAGCCAGGTGGACTGGGGACAGCAAGGAGTCATCATGTCAGGTAGTCCTGAGGCATGGTCCTAGGGCTCAGGTCCTCAGAGAGAGAATTAGAGAGAGCACACTTAAATTCACACAGGACACCGAATAGGACAGGAGAAGTACTCCAGATATAACAAACTGACCCTAGCCCCCCCGACACAAACTACTGCAGCATAAATACTGGAGGCTGAATATAGAAGGCCCTTCTTGCCTTGTCTCTCAGATTTTTTAAAGCCTTGTGGAAGTTACCTGTGGTGCTGATGTTTAGGCCAAGATATGTGTAATTCTTTGTGTGCTCTAGGGCAACAGTGTCTAAATAGAATTTATGTTCGTGGTCCTGGCATCTAGACCTTTTTTGGAACACCATTCATTTTGTCTTACTGAGATTCACTGTCAGGGTCTGAGTCTGACAGAATATGTGCAGAAGATCTAGGTGATGCTGTAGACCCTCCTTGGTTGGCGACAGAAGCACCAGATCATCTGCATACAGTAGACATTTGAGTTCAGAGTAGGGTGAGGTCGGATGCTGCACTGTTCTAGTGCCCTTGTCAATTTTATTGATATAAATGTTGAAGAGGGTGGGGCTCAAGCTGCATCCCTTTCTCAAAACCTGGCCCTGAGGGAAGAAATCTGTGAGTTTATTGCACATTTTGACCACACACTTATTGTTTGTGTACATTTATTTTATAATATTGTAAGTTTTTCCCCAACACTGCGCTTTTCATCAGTTTATACAGCAGGCCTTCATGCCAAATTGAGTCGAAAGCTTTTTTGAAATCACGAAGACTTTCCTTTTGTTTTGTTTGCTTGTCAATTAGGGTGTGCAGAGTGTATACATGGTATCTCTAACAATATTTTGGTTACAAGACAATTTGACATTTGCTCAGGACATTGTTTTCACTGAGGAAATGTTGGACTCTGTTGTTGAGGTTACTGTTGACACAGGTTCAACAGTAATTATTGGGTTCAAATTTGACACATTTGTCTACTCTTTTGTGGATTGGTGTGATCAGACGTTGGTTCCAAATATTGGGGAAAATGCCAGAGTTGAGGATATTGAAGAGTTTGAGTATAGCCAACTTAAATTTGTGGTCTGTATATTTTTTATTTAGGATACCATTAACACCACAGGACTTTTTGGGTTGGAGGATTTGTATTTTGTCTTTCAATGTAATCTAATCAGTTCTGGTGGTCTTTAATAGCTGATTCAAAATGTAAATTGTCATGTATATTTTTCTAATTATATATACATGACACAATATACATTCTAATTAATATGTTTTTCTTAAAACTGCATTGTTGGTCAAGGGCTCGCAAGTAAGCATTTCACAGTTGTATTTCGGCGCATGTACCAACTGCAATTTATTTTGATTTGACTATTGCACGGAAATTGTCTAAAGGATTCTTTGGTAGTGTAGAAACCTCTCTTCTTTCCATCTATAGCATTTCTTAATAGCATGCAATTTGTTGGGCTTTGATGCCGCATGGTTGAGTATTGCTCTGTTCAAGTAGGCTGTGATTTTGCTGTGGTCTGATAGGGGTGTCAGTGGGCTGTCTGTGAACGTTCTGAGAGACTAGGTAGAGGTCTGTGATAAAGTAGTCTATAGCACTGCTGCCAAGGGATAAGCTGTAGGTGTACCTACTGTATGAGTCCCCTCGAAGTCTACCATTGACGATGTACAGAGCTGCAGGAGTTGTGACCTGTTTTTGTTGTTTATGTTGTCGTAGTTGTGTCTAGGGGGCATATGGGGAGGGAATGCTGTCACCTCTAGGTAGGTGTTTGTGCTCCTGTGTGCTGAGGGTTTCAGGTTTTTGTTCAGTTCTGGCATTTAGGTCACCACAGACTAGTATATGTCCCTGGACCTGGAAATGGTTGAGCTCCTCCTTCTAGGATGGAGAAACTGTCTTCATGAAAGTATGGGACTTCTATAGGGGGATATACAGTTGAAGTCGGAAGATTACATACACCTTAGCCAAATACATTTAAACAGTTTTACAATTCCTGACACTTAATCATAGTAAAATGTCCCTGTTTTAGGTCAGTTAGGATCACCACTTTATTTTAACATTGTGAAATGTCAGAATAAAAGTAGAGTAACTTATTTCAGCTTTTATTTCTATCATCACACTCCCAGTGGGTCAGAAGGTTACATACACTCTATTAGTATTTGGTAGCATTGCCTTTAAATTGTTTAACTTGGGTCAAATGTTCTGGGAAGCCTTCCACAATAAGTTGGTTGAATTTTTGCCCATTCCTCCTGACAGAACTGGTGTAACTGAGTCAGGTTTGTAGGCCTCATTGCTTGCACATGCTTTTTAAGTTCTGCCCACAAATGTTCTATGGAATTGAGGTCAGGGTTTTGTGACAGCCAGTCCAATACCTTGACTTTGTTGTTCTTAAGCCTTTTTTTTAAAGCCACAACTTTAGAAGTATGCTTGGGGTCATTATTCATTTGGAAGACCCATTTGCGACCAAGCTTTAAGTTCCTGACTTATGTCTTGAGATGTTGCTTCTACAGTGCCTTGCGAAAGTATTCGGCCCCCTTGAACTTTGCGACCTTTTGCCACATTTCAGGCTTCAAACATAAAGATATAAAACTGTATTTTTTTGTGAAGAATCAACAACAAGTGGGACACAATCATGAAGTGGAACGACATTTATTGGATATTTCAAACTTTTTTAACAAATCAAAAACTGAAAAATTGGGCGTGCAAAATTATTCAGCCCCCTTAAATTAATACTTTGTAGCGCCACCTTTTGCTGCGATTACAGCTGCAAGTCGCTTGGGGTATGTCTCTATCAGTTTTGCACATTGAGAGACTGACATTTTTTCCCATTCCTCCTTGCAAAACAGCTCGAGCTCAGTGAGGTTGGATGGAGAGCATTTGTGAACAGCAGTTTTCAGTTCTTTCCACAGATTCTCGATTGGATTCAGGTCTGGACTTTGGCTTGGCCATTCTAACACCTGGATATGTTTATTTTTTAACCATTCCATTGTAGATTTTGCTTTATGTTTTGGATCATTGTCTTGTTGGAAGACAAATCTCCGTCCCAGTCTCAGGTCTTTTGCAGACTCCATCAGGTTTTCTTCCAGAATGGTCCTGTATTTGGCTCCATCCATCTTCCCATCAATTTTAACCATCTTCCCTGTCCCTGCTGAAGAAAAGCAGGCCCAAACCATGATGCTGCCACCACCATGTTTGACAGTGGGGATGGTGTGGTCAGGGTGATGAGCTGTGTTGCTTTTACGCCAAACATAATGTTTTTCATTGTTGCCAAAAAGTTCAATTTTGGTTTCATCTGACCAGAGCACCTTCTTCCACATGTTTGGTGTGTCTCCCAGGTGGCTTGTGGCAAACTTTAAATGACACTTTTTATGGATATCTTTAAGAAATGGCTTTCTTCTTGCCACTCTTCCATAAAGGCCAGATTTGTGCAATATACGACTGATTGTTGTCCTATGGACAGAGTCTCCCACCTCAGCTGTAGATCTCTGCAGTTCATCCAGAGTGATCATGGGCCTCTTGGCTGCATCTCTGATCAGTCTTCTCCTTGTATGAGCTGAAAGTTTAGAGGGACGGCCAGGTTTTGGTAGATTTGCAGTGGTCTGATACTCCTTCCATTTCAATATTATCGCTTGCACAGTGCTCCTTGGGATGTTTAAAGCTTGGGAAATCTTTTTGTATCCAAATCCGGCTTTAAACTTCTTCACAACAGTATCTCGGACCTGCCTGGTGTGTTCCTTGTTCTTCATGATGCTCTCTGCGCTTTTAACGGACCTCTGAGACAATCACAGTGCAGGTGCATTTATACGGAGACTTGATTACACACAGGTGGATTGTATTTATCATCATTAGTCATTTAGGTCAACATTGGATCATTCAGAGATCCTCACTGAACTTCTGGAGAGAGTTTGCTGCACTGAAAGTAAAGGGGCTGAATAATTTTGCACGCCCAATTTTTCAGTTTTTGATTTGTTAAAGAAGTTTGAAATATCCAATAAATGTCGTTCCACTGTATATACCCACATAATTTTCCCTTACTCATGATGCCATCTATTTTGTGAAGTGCACCAGTCCCTCCTGCAGCAAAGTACCCCCACGACATGATGCTGCAACCCCCATGCATCATGGTTGGGATGGTGTTCTTCGGCTTGCAAGCATCCCCCTTTTTCCTCCAAACATAACAATGGTCATTATGGCCAAACAGCTCTATTTTTGTTTCATCAGACCAAAGGACCTTTCTCCAAAAAGTATGATCTTTGTCCCCATGTGCAGTTGCAAACCATAGTCTGGCTTTTTCATGGCGGTTTTGGAGCAGTGGCTTCTTCCTTGCTGAGCTGCCTTTCACGTTATGTCGATATTGGACTCGTTTTACTGTGTTTCCTCCAGCATCTTCACAAGGTCCTTTGCTGTTGTTCTGGGATTGATATGCACTTTTCACACCAAAGTACTGTGGCAAACCTCTTCAAGGTTAGGAGCGTTTGTCACATTAAGGGGTAAACTTTCACCAAATCACCCAAGAATGAGAGTTCTTTCGAACAGGACAGTACCTGTGTGTTTGTTTCTCCATCCTGGTCCACCCAGGCTGTAGGCGAGGTCAAGGATAGCAGGGTTCGGTACACGAATCGGGTTCTCGGTAGGTCCAGGTCCAAACGCCAACAGGTAAATCCAAAACAATCCAGCTCATACATGGTAAATCCAGCCAATCTCTATTGTCTCTTTCTCTATTGTTCATAGATCCTTCCAGCACTCTCTCTCTCTCCCTGGTTTTTCTTGGCCCTTTATCTGTGGGTCGGCTCCACCTTCTGAGGGTTCCCCTTGCTTCTGGGACTTGTAGTTTTGGCGGTTGGCCATTTTGTGATCTGTAGTTCTGACAGGGGTGGCCATTTTAGTGATCGGGCAGAGCCCGTTTATTAGTTCTGCTCTCACATATCTGCCATTTATCACTTGTCCCCCTTCTTTGCCACAGTACGTTCATCTCTAGAAGACAGAACGCATCTCCTTCCTGAGCGGTATGCCGGCTATGTGGTCCGCTGATGTTTATACTTGTGTACTATTGTTTTTACAGATGAACGTGGTACCTTCAGGCGTTTGGAAATGACTCCCAAGGATGAACCTGACTTGTGGAGGTCTACAAACATTTTTTTGAGGTCTTGGCGGATTTCTTTTGATTTCCCCATGATGTCAAGCATAGAGACAGTGAGTTTGAAGGTAGGCCTTGAAATACATCCACAGGTACACCTCCAATAGGCTAACATAGTGTTTGTTAACTTCTGATCCACTGGAATTGTGATACAGTGAACTAGAAGTTAAATAATCTCTGTAAACAATAGTTGGAAAAATTACTTGTGTCATGCACAAAGTAGATGTCCTAACCGACTTGCCAAAACTATAGTTTGTTAACAAGAAATGATTGGAGTGGTTGAAAAACAAGTTTTAATGACTCCAACCTAAGTGTATGTGAACTTCCGACTTAAACTGTACGTACCAAACGAGGACAATTTCCTCTGTTGAGATCATTTCCTTATTTATTTCTAACCTGATGTAAAAGGCTCCTGATTTTGATCAATTTAATATCGTGGGTTAGGTCTAATATATAACAGCTTAGAATACCCCCTAAGTCCCTTCCCTGTTGCACTCCTGGTAGTTTGGTGGATGGGACTACCAGCTCTCCGTAACCTAGAGAGCAACTGTCTCCTCTATACCATTGTTTTCCTGTAGAATAACAATGTCTTTATTTCCAATTTCTTTGGTGATGTCCGGGTTCCTGCTCTTTAGGCTGAAGGCAGGACCTCAGGCTTTGTGTTCCATAAAGTGTCCAATGTTGTTAGTTGTGTGGTTTGGCCTCAGACAAGTAGGTGTGAACATAACCTGCTGAGCATCTAATACTTGCCATTGGCTTGGGTTGTTGCAAGAGTAGGGGTTGGGCCTGTTTGCAGGCTCACGGCCTGGCCGTATGTGTGACTTTCATCCTGCCTCTCGCCCATCCATAAAGCGTTCTCCGAATCTTGTGAAGCGTGGGAGTGGATGGATTTCTTCATCCTTCTCGCCAGATGTGATTTGGGGTAGCTTCCCAGTAAAGCAATAAAAACAAGTAAACATCCCGGAAGAAAAGTGTTCAAAATAGCCCACAATAACATATGTAGCTTAATAAACAAGGTTCATGAAATCAAGCGGAGCTGAGCTGTTGGCCGAGGTAGGAGTAGCCGGTAGGAAGGCATAACCAGCCGTTGAGAAATGCTTGTTGAAGTTATCGATTACCATGGATGGATATTTGGTAGTCAACATTACTCAGAAATAGCATTTTAACCTCTTCGATATAGGGGGCGCTATTTTTATTTTTGGATGAAAAACGTTCCCGCTTTAAACCAGATATTTTGTCACGAAAAGATGCTCGACTATGGATATAATTGACAGCTTTGGAAAGAAAACACTCTACGTTTCCAAAACTGCAAAGATATCGTCTGTGAGTGCCACAGAACTGATGTTACAGGCGAAACTCAGATAAAAATCCAATCAGGAAGTGCCGCATTTTTTAAAATGAAACCGCCTCATGCCAATGACTCCTTATATGGCTGTGAATGAGCTACGAATGAGCTTACGTTTTCCCCAAGGTGTCTACAGCATTGTGATGTCTTTTTAGGCATTTCCATTGAATAATGGCTGTAAGGGACCATATATAGCATGTGGTCACATGGTGTCTCCCGCAGAAAACCTTGCGTAAAATACTGAGGTAGCCATTTTTTCAATCACTTCTTATGAGAAACCAACTGCCTCGACGGATATATTATCGAATACATATGTTAAAAACACCTTGAGGATGGATCGTAAACAACGTTTGCCGTGTTTCTGTCGATATTATGGAGCACATTTTGAAAAAAGTTTGCCGTTATAGTTGAAGTATTTTTTTTGGTCGATTTCTCAGTCAAGCAGCATGAACAAACGGGAGCTATTTCGCCTACAAAAATAATATTTTTGGAAAAAAGGAACATTTGCTATCTAACTGGGAGTCTCCTGAGTGAAAGCATCTGAAGTTCTTCAAAGGTAAATTATTTAATTTGGTTGCTTTTCTTATTTTTGTGAAAATGTTGCCTGCTGCCAGCAGAGCCTAGCATAGCATTATGCCATGATAAACTTACACAAATGCTTGTCTAGCATTGGCTGTAACGCATATTTTAGTAGTGCCGCCTCTATCACTGAGATGCAGTGCCTTAGACCGCTGCACTACTCGGGAGCCCTATATAGGGAAGGACATTCAACAAGTGCAGAACTCACACAAATGACTGTTGATTGGCTGAGAGAAAGCGACAATAAAAATATTGGGGGGGCTTTTTTGTTAGACTTGAGTGCAGCTTTTGACATTATCGATCATAATCTGCTGCTGGAAAAACGTATGGCTTTACACCCCCTGCTATATTGTGAATAAAGATTTAACTGTCTAACAGAACACAGAGGGTGTTCTTTAATGGAAGCTTTTCCAAAATAATCCAGGTAGAATCAGGAATTCCCCAGGGCAGCTGTCTAGGCCCCTTGGCAGCAGCTAATGGGGATCCATAATACATACACATGCGGAGATCATCTGTTCACATACTCTGCATCTAACAGGCTGACTACACCGCTCGCGCGAGTGTTGCAAAATAAATGTAGAAATCTATATTATTCAATTATTGCGCACACACTGCTCACACGCACCAATGAGCTTCTGCGTTGCGAAGGGCTAAAATAGTACTCTGGGTCTTCCTTTCCTTTGGCTGTCCTATACATATACAAATGTTGAGGGCAATGTCCTTTAGCGTCCTGGCGAAGGTAGGCACTGCTGCCTTGTAGAGGTGGACCTGATCACAAAGGCTGTCCAATTCCAGGGTGGAGCAGTTGGCTAGGTAGATGTTAGGTTTTGAGGCAAAGTCACGGGAAATGCTTGCATTTACCCACTGTATGGTAGCAGGGTGGAAGTATTTTCATGGTTGCAGGGTGGAGAAAACCACTTGTGAGTTGAGTAAAGTGGAAGAAGCTTGAGTGTTGTGGCCACACTTTCCTGCTGTTCTCCTCGGTCATTTGTGCCTGTGTGAATTATTATGTGGCTGGGTGACCTTAGTTAGTCCTCAGATAGCAGGTCTTAGGGGTCAGCTGGTAGTTTGGACAGCAGAGTTTAGCCACTGTGTGTTTGGAAAAATGTATTTTCTTCTAGTATTTCCTGTTTGAGTTCATAAGGAGTACAATCTGTGGCTTTTGTCTTCAGTTGGTGTGTAGGGGGGTTTACAGTGGGGGTCTCTTGGGTTGGTGGTTATTCATTTACATGTCCTGCTGTGATGTCGAGGCTGGGGTGAGCTGTTCTGCGATGCTGTCGAGGCTATGGTCAGGATCTGACGCGGGCTCTTCTGCTTGCTTCTCTGCGGGTGCCAATTGTCTCATGGGTTGTTCTCTGTCGCACCTCAGCTTTCTTGCCTTCTTCAGCAATCTCACCTCCTCCTCTAGTGCTCTCAACTTCTCCTGCCAGTGGGCCTCATCCTTCCAATCCTCCTCTTTTTCCTGTTGAAGTTGTCTGACCACAGTAACAGAGTGCAGACATGTCTCTCTCCCCCTCTAGCTTTACGGATCTGATTGAGGATGTGCTGGACTGTTGTCGGGGTCTGTGCTGACTGGAGTGTGTTGACCTGCTTTTTGAGCTCCACCTGCCTTACCTCCAGTTGGGTGAATGTATCTCTCATTTCAATGAGAGTGTCTTGCTCTGTGCTGGGGGGGTGTGTAACTCTACTTGGGGTTGTTTGTCTGCGGGGCTGTTTGAGGGGGTCTGTTCTGACTCACTTGGGGTAGGGGAATCGTCACCAACAGAACTTCTCCAGCTGTGAACCCTCTTTGATTCTGTGTCCTGCTGAAGCTGTTTGCGGTTGCCCTGTACTAATACTGTTCCAAACTTGTACAGGTTGACATTGGCTGTCTTAGAGTCCTCGTTGTCTAGTATCCTGAGTTTCCACCCATCGCTAATACCCCCTCTCTTGACAGAGGGGTAGTGTGTCAATATAGCACTGCGCCATGATAGGGGTTGATCTGTGTGGAAGATTAAGTTGCTTACGTTCCAATTGTTGAAGCAGTCAGCAAAAAGTGTCTGAATTGTCCATGAGGAGCTTATTTTTCTACGCTTTCCGTGCCTTCTCATTTTTTACATCCAAGGGCTACTGTACTGTGATGACCTCTGCACAGAGGGAAGCCATGGAGCAGGGAGCCAAAGTGGCCTATGCATTTGGGTGGAGGAGGCTGTGAAACTCTGCTGCCGTTGTTGGGCACCAGGGCTTTCACACCTTTTTACTTCACATATCAGTGCAAATTTAAGTTTCAGCCGGGTCTGTTCTGTCCTAACAAGCTTGGTAGCCATAACTTAGCATTCTGTCTTCATAACCGATATCTAAAGATTATTACAATGTATTTTCCTTCTTGGATTTAGTAGCTTCAGACAACATTAATCACTCAGTTCCAGGTTGGAAAATATTTTCAGGTTTCTGTTGTGCTTCATATGTTGGGTGTTGATTTGCCAGAACATTTCCTGGATAGTCCTTACCAAGGACTGGATCGTCGTTGGTAGTTGGACAAGTTATTTTGTCCAAAATCGGGTTGTAGGTTTGGAGTAAAGCATCCTATAGCATCCTATAAACAGTATGTCCTTGTGAAAAAGATATGTTTATCCAACTCTAAATCTGTCTTTTTGTAAAGAATTGCTGGAAAAATCAGGAGCTAATCTGCTCATGATCTCTGTTTGTCTCTTCAATTGAAAGGGCTTTATTGTAAACATATGTTTAAAATGGATAATAAACAATCAAAAATGAACAGTAAACATTACTCACAAAAGTTTCAAAGGAATATAGACATTTCAAATGCCATTATGGCTAGGTACAGTGTTATAAAAATGTGCAAATATTTAAAGTACAAGAGGGAAATGGTATTTGTTCTTCACTGGTTAACCTTTTCTTGTGGGCAACAGGTCACAAATCTTGCTGCTGTGATAGCACACTGGTATTTCACCCAAAACATATGGGAGTTTGTCAATATTGGATTTGTTTTCAAATTCTTTGTGGGCCTGTGTAATCCGAGGGAAATATGTGTCTCTAATATGGTTATACATTTGGCGGGATTTATACAGACTAATACTGTTGCTTCAATCTAATTATCTATATGAAATGTGTAAGAAATATAATTTACAGTAGTCCTACTTAAATTTTGGATGTTAACCAAATATATGTTAATTTTTCTAACAAAATTAAATTACAGAGCCCTCTGAAATATTGCATCATCGGTTGAGCATGAATGATCCCCCATTTTACTGGGTATAGAGTGGCTGCAGATGAGATGGAATTCTGGAGCTCTTTCCTGCACACACAGATGGGTGTTGATTACAAAATATGTATCAATACAATCAGTTTAAGTGAAAAAAGGTCAGCTAATCTCATTCAAAAGGAAATACATTGTATGCCAAGACAAGGAGCGAGTCTATCACCATCTATATCAATTGGCCCTAGTTAATTCTGTAATGCTTCTAAATGATTACCAGTATCACCCATGGGCTTCGGACGTTGAAGTAAGCTTACAGCAACAGCCAACAAAGTGAATAACAAATTGTCCTGTATGACTGGAGCTGCCGGAGATCAAACAGGTCAATGCTGGATAGATCCAGCCAAGCCTTGGGATCTTTGAAATGGAGAAAAAGTGTCAACAAATATGGATAAGAAAGGAACATCAAAACACCGGCACTGGATGCCAAGGCAATATGAATCAATACCTGACCCCAGAGCAGTGTTGTCATGTAGCTGAAATACTAAACAACATTCATCAACAGACACAGAGCTCTCTGAGACCCGTTTGGTCATTAGTTGACCAGTCACAGCTTACAGCTTACACCTTACACCTCCACTTTTCAGTTATTGTTCTCTTGCTAGATGGTCAATTTTCAGAAGAACAAATTAGGTTTGCACTTCAATACCCAAAACAGGATTGTCATTATCTAGTGTTTGTCCTGCTTCCTGTTGTGTTGTGGTGGCGGCTTAGAAGCGCTTTTAAATAAAGAAAACCACAGGACATCCTCAGCGTTCATCTGGAGGCTGTAGTGTAGATCTTGTGTATCCCTCTGTAAGTCATGTATCTCTGAGATGCGATGGGGGCCGACTATCATTGAAAAACAGTGACTATCTCCAGCTGGTTTTGAATCAGTGCCCAGTGTTCTCAACATATTGGGTTGAGACTTACAGGCCTAACCCTGTCAGCTCCTTCTCTCTGAGAACGGCTTAGTGTTGTATTGAGGATATAAACAAAAGTAGCACGCCCACTGTTTCACATCATTTAGCTCTGATTACTGCCATCATTCCAACACACACCTACTGTACCGCACCGATAAGTCTCTGGCATCTGGAAATTTAAAATTGGGAACCATACATACTGTAGTACAAATACTGAGATAGAAATTGAGAATAACCTATGAGTCTTTAAATGCTGATTATTAGCACAGGATACATTAGCTGGCGTTTGCTTTATTGGAACTTACTGGAACATGTGAGTTGACATTACAGGGAAAGAACCAACAGGAGAGCAGACATTGATGTGACTGAGATATACAGCATAGGTTATCAAGAAAATCATATAGACCATCTCAGCTTTTCTCATTCATTGACCTTCAGTATGTGCAGACTCACAATGGAATTTTCAAAGACATGTCTTGGAGAGAATATAAGAATAGTCAATACAAGCACACAGAGAGACAAACACGTATGCAGCCATGCATGCATGCATGCATGCACATACACATCAACCCAAACACACACAATCAGAAGAAAAAAACCATTGTGAAAATAAATCAGTACTTGTTGGTGGGGTTCCAGCTCACCACTCTCAGAGCTGTCCATCAGACCTCCAGGGAGACAGAGAGTAGGGTAGAGAGGTATGATGAAGGTAGAACAGGTCCTGACCCCTGTCAACACTTGGTTGACTCACACAAAACACATTTTAACACGGAGACGAGCCCAAAGAGAGCGCATAGGGTGTAGTCAGTGGAGTGCTGTTTAACAATAAGGATACTTCTACTAAGAAATCTGAAGTGGCTCACCTAGACTTTGCATTCACCTATCCAGCACCTGTCCACAGGAAAGGAGATGAGGAAAGGAAACCGTTTTAGACTACTGAGATGCAGCCCAGACATTCACTATCCCCCAGAGACCTGCCAAGCGTCATATCTCAGCAATCTGATTGAAATTAGAGGTGATGACACAGGACTATTGATTTGGAACTTAGAGTATCTGCATTTTCTAAAAGGACAGATCCAGTATTGATTAACTGTCTTTACCACAGGGATCATGTTAAGTGTTGTACAGCAGTCATCAGGACTGGACACATCTAGCAAAATAAAATTGTGGCAATACATAGCTGGAAATTACTAATTTGGCAGTGTTCAAATCTGGCTGTTTAGCCACGGCTCTACTCAGACATTATTCCATTCTGTTTTACCAGTGTGAAGACACTGACAGTATAGCAAGAGAGACACAAATTAATTTATTAGTGAATATCTGTGTGTTTAGATCGGGGTCAACCTGTGCCCGAGCATCTGCTCTTTTGCCCTCATGAAAATGTGCCCTTACAGCTCGTCTGCTGCATGCAGTGTAGCTACGGGTGCCGGGCAGAGAGTTTGAATACTGCTAGGTAGCCAGTTGGCAATTTTTGTTGTTGTATGTATCGGTCATGTTTCTCTTGAACCATTAAGGACAGAGAAGGGGGCAATTTGACTGTTAATAAGAGGCAGGTCTCAGTAGCAGAACAAACTAAAACAAGTAAAAACAAGTTTGTTTAGCTGATAGCCACTCTTTTCCCAAAGTCAATCATCTCTAGTCATTTCAAGTTAAAAGGCCAAGGAAAAACTTGCAATTGCTTGTTTACATCGTGTCATGAGTGAGTGTGTTACCTTTCAGTCAGTCAACTTCGGTAAAACATACTATGGGGTAGAGGCCTTTATGGGTCAAAAAAGTTGGACCTGTTCCAAAATGGACCTGGGCCTTTCCATTCCGGACCCGATATGCATATTTCTTTTAATATAGAGACCCGTTCTGTATAGACCTGGTCCAAGTGAGGAAAGCAGCAGAAACTTTTTATTAACTGGAGCTGATAAAGCACAAAGAAGAGAGAGAATGTGGTGATGCTTTAGCAGGGGCCGTGGTGTGTATGTAGGCTCTGTGAGTGTGTGACACGGGGTGCAAGGAGGAGGGCGAGACAGCAAGCTGACTCGCACAATATAGTAAACCAATAACTGCCATAGCTAGGTTATTTATCATCCAATATAATTAAGTAGTACCTGTATTGACTGCATCAGACTGGGAGAAGCTAGTTGGCAAGCATAATTGAGGCTGCATGCGCTTTCTCGTCCTACACAGTTACAAACAACAAAAACTCAGTTCAGAGTATTAAGTAACAGGTTACCTGTTAACTCTTGGTTGTTGTAGCCTATTCTACTCCTTTAACTTTGAATTCCATACATTTACTTCCATCTTCTTTTGACTAGATATATCCTAACTTCTGCCACACACAGAGGCTCTATGCCTGTAGCCTATTGCTGCTTTGATGACTTATGATTGGCCAACAACAGGCTACACATGCCACTCTCATGAAAAGCAAGAGCAGCAGCATATATTATGCAATTTCTATCTCTCAAGATCTCTCTCGCCCTACTGCAGCAGTGACATTTGGATCTGTACTGGTCATTCTGGACAAGTCAGTTAAAATTACACACCTGAGACCAATGACAATCATAAACTAAACTGTCCCGTAATGGTAGAGCGTGCTCACCCCCTGGACATTGGGTGCTGATGTTTTGCATTGTTCTTATAACTTTCCTAATCTCAAACAATTAGTTATTCTTGGTCTGGCTATAGCAATAAGTATGATGGCTAACTCCACTGAAATGATGAAGGCTAACAAACAAGGTTCGGGTTCGCGACCATGCCCCCGGCTGGCACTGTTCCCCTACTAGTCTGCAGCGCAGGTTCTCTTGGCAGTCGTGTAACATTCTTTAAGGGGCTTTGCGGTTTCGATAGTGACTTCCTCTCCCGGGTGCCCGTGTATCGGCTGAGTCTGAGCTTTGGGACCCAAAGATAGTTTGGGTTGCTGGTCGCATCTACGGTCTTCCAGCTCCTGTGCACTCTGTTGCAGGTTACGGGAGGGTATCCCCCCCACCACCTGCATCTGCCTTGGTTAAGCACCACTTGCCTCTCTTCCCAGGTCTGGGTCCTACCTCTGATCCATTCCTATGTAGACTTTTGAGACCCGGCTAGCTAACAAGCACTGCAGAACATGCTAGACAGGTTAGCCGAGGTGAGCTAGCTACTACCAGCTATTCCTGCCTCCCCACGATGGAGTTGCTTGGGTAACTCTTGTTTAGTATGCGTAGAGTTAAGTTGCTTGGTTATTCTAAATAGTCTATGCTGCGGTCAAAGAGGCTAGCTAGCCTTGCTTAGACTAAAAAAAACTCCTGGCTAAAATCAGCTAGCATTCATAACTTCCGGTGCATGAAGCTTACTAGTGTTCCCCTGGCACTATGCCAACCCCATTTCGATCTTCAAATCCTTTAGTTGGAGGGAGTAGAGAAAGTGGGGCTTGTGTTCCTCCGATGAGGAGCACACAATACTGTTGTTATGGCAAACAGGGTACTACATTTGAAGTTGGAAGTTTACATACACTTAGGTTGGAGTCACTAAAACTTGTTTTTCAACCATTCCAATAATTTCTTGTAAGTTTTTGCAAGTTGATTAGGACATCTACTTTGCATGAAACAAGTAATTTTTCCAACAATTGTTTAGACAGATTATTTCACTTATAATTCACTGTATCATCCTCCAGTGGGTCAGAAGTTTACATGCACTAAGTTGACTGTGCCTTTTAAACTGCTTGGAAAATTCCAGAGAAGGATGTCATGGCTTTAGAAGCTTCGGATAGGCTAACTGACATCATTTGAGTCGATTGGAGGTGTACCTGTGGATGTATTTCAAGGCCTACCTTCAAACTCAGTGCCTCTTTGCTTGACATCATGGGAAAATCAAAAGAAATCAACCAAGACCTAAAAAAAAAAGAAATTGTAGACCTCCACAAGTCAGCTTCATCCTTGGGAGCAATTTCCAAATGCCTGACGGTACCACATACATCTGTACAAACAATAGTACGCAAGTATAAACACCATGGGACCACACAGCCGTCATATCGCTCAGGGAGGTGATAGGTTCTGTCTCCTAGAGATGAACGTACTTTGGTGCGAAAAGTGCAAATCAATTCCAGAACAACAGCAAAGGACCTTGTGAAGATGCTGGAGGAAACGGGTACACAAGTATCCATATCCACAGTAAAAAGAGTCCTATATCGACAACCTGAAAGGCCGCTCAGCTAGGAAGAAGCCAATGCTCCAAAACCTCCATAAAAAAGCCAGACTACGCTTTGCAACTGCACATGGGGACAAAGATTGTACTTTTTGGAGAAATGTCCTCTGGTCTGATGAACGAAAAATAGAACTGTTTGGCCATAATGACCATTGTCATGTTTAGAGGGAAAAGGTGGAGGCTTGCAAGCTGAAGAACACCATCCCAACCGTGAAGAACGGGGGTGGCAGCATCATGTTGTGGGGTGCTTTGCTGCAGGAGGTATCATGAGGAGGGAAATTGTGGATATATTCAAGCAACATCTCAAGACATCAGTCAGGAAGTTAAAGCTTGATCTCAAATGGGTCTTCCAAATGGACAATGACCCCAAGCATACTTCCAAAGTTGTGGCAAAATGGCTTAAGGTACAGGAACTTGTGAGTTTTTTTTCTCTGCCGACTTGGAATACTTGGTCATGGAAGGTAAAAAAGATTACATTTTGAGAGAGTTCACCGCGATTATCGCCATGGCTGTGTACATTCCACCCCAAGCGAAACCAAAAAGCCTCTCAAAGATCTTCATATGACCCTGAACAACCTAGAGAATGCATTCCCGGAGGCAATGTTCATTGTTGCAGGGGAATTTAACAAAAGTAATTTGAGAACCGTGCTTCCAAATTCTTACCAACACATCAACTGTCTAACTCACCGAAATTATACTCTTGACTACTGCTTCACGCCTTTTCGACAAGGGTATAAGGCCCTCTCCTATCCTCCTTTCTGAAAATCTGACCATGTCTCTATCCTTCTCCCTGCCTACAAACAGACTCGAGGGAAGTTCCGGTGATCAGATCTGTACAGCATTGGTCCGACTAATCAGCATTAACGCTCCATGACTGTTTTGATCACATGGACTGGAATATGTTCAAGGTTGCCTCTGGAGATGATGTCAATGAATATTGCGACTCAGTCACCGGATTCATAAAAAAATGGATAGATGACAGGATTCCAAAAGTATCTTTCAAAACGTACCCCAATCAAATACTGTATATGGATAGCAGCCTTGTAGGAAAACTGAAAGAGAGCTGCTGCTTATCAACAGGGCAAGGTGACCGGGACAATAGTTTGGTTAAACAGTTCAAATATGACGTACGCAGATCAATCAAGATGGCGATACACAAGTACAGAGACAAAGTGGAGGAAAGTGGAGGTGCTCCTTACTATCACAGATGACAAAAAAAAGAAAGCCAGCCATATCACGGTCACCAATGCCACCCTGCCAGACAAGTTAAACACCCTCTTCTCAAGATTCGATCACAATGACCCTGAGCTGCCGAGGAGAGCCCCCGATGACATGTGGGCTACACACTCAGTATCCATTAAGGACGTATATAAGTCATTCAAACATCTTTACCCTTGCAAGGCTGCCGGCCCAGATGGCAGCTCTTGCAGTTCCCTCAGAGAATGTGCAGACCAGCTGGCTGTTGTGCTCTCTGACATTTTCAATCTTACCCTCTATACCCTCCTGCTTCAAGATGTCCACTATCATTCCTGTGCCCAAGAAAGGGCAAGTAACTGAAATGAATGACAACCGACCAGTAGCACTCACTTTCATCATCATGAAGTGCTTCAAAAGGCTAAGACCATATCACCTCCTCTCTCCCCGACACACTCGACCCTCATTCAATTGGCCTACCGCCCTGATAGAATCCAAGGACGACACAAATACCAATGCACTGCACACTGCTCTTAACCACCTGTACAAAAGGAATGCATATGCGAGGATGCTGTTCTTCGGCTACAGCTTAGCCTTCAATGCCATAGTGCCCTATAAGCTCATTACAAAGCTCTTAGCCCTGGGTCTGAACTCCTCCCTCTGCAACTGGGTTCTGGACTTCCTGACGGGCCGCCCCAGGTGGTGAAGGTAGGCAACGTTCCCTCCTCGGCACTGATCTTCAACACGGGGTCCCCACAAGACTGTGTCCTCAGTCCCCTCTTGTATACCCACGTTTGCTGATGACACGACAGTAGTAGGCCTTATCTCCAACAACGACGAGACAGCCTACAGGGAGGAGGTAGGCATTCTGACGATGTGGTGGTACCAGGTAAACAACCTCTTCCTCAACATTAGCAAAACAAAGGATCTAAATGTGGACTTCAGGAGGAACCAGACTGGACACGCCCCCATCCCCCTCAACGGGGCTGCAGTGGATACTGTCAATAACTTTAAATTCCTCTATGTACACATCTCAGGGAAGCTGAAATGGTCTAACCACATGTACACCGTAGTGAAGAAGGCATGACAGCGACTCTTCAACCTCCAGGATACTGAAGAAATTCGGCCTGTCCCCAAGGGCCCTACAGGAGCACCAACAAGAGCATACTGTCAGGCTGCATCATATCCTGGTACGGCAACTCCACCGCTGCGGACCGCAAGGCTCTTCAGCGGGTGATACGTGCAGCCAAACGCACCATTTGGTGCATACTGCCTCCCCTACAGGACACCTACAATACCAGGTGTCGCTGCAAGGCCAATAAGATAATCTGGGACCCCAGCCACCCAAGCCATGCCCTGTTCTCCCCTCTCCAATCACTTAGACGCAGGCAGTACAGGAGCATCATGGCAAAAACTGAAATACTGACCAATAGTTTCTACCCTCAGACCATCAGGCTGCTGAATAGCCACCACTAGTCAGCTACCTGCTCCCCCTCCCCCTATGGATTTTCTCCCTGCTACTCCACCCTCCATGAGAAGGCTGTATGCATATGTGGCAAGCATTTGAGCTGTGGTGCAAAGTTAAAGACTTGTTGCTTTTCAGTGCTCTGTAAGAGACATCCTTCTGTTCCTACAGGAGATTTTTGATCAGATGTGGGCATTCTCCATGTTAAAAGTGTACATGACTGCTATCTCAGCGTGTCATGTAGGAATTGACATAGCCTCAGCAGGGCCCACCCCCTGGTTGTGGAATTCCTGAAATACCAAGCGTTGAAAATATGCTTCCGTAACATCACGTGCATAAAAAGGCTCACGCTGGGGCGACCGTTAGAGATATTTGATATTTGGAACTCATGCATGAAAAGGTTAAACAAATCAAAATACATTTGAAATTCTTCAAAGTAGCCACTCATTGCCTTGATGACAGCTTTGAATACTCTTGGCATTCTCTCAACCAACTTCACCTGCAATGCTTTTCCAACAGTCTTGTTCCCACATGCTGAGTTCCCACATGCTGAGCACTTGTTGGCTGCTTTCATAACTAGCCTGGTTCACTAGCATTGTCACATAATGTTGTATAGCCAAAAGTAGCTAGTACCAGCTATCAACTTAGCTAACGTACTCACCATGGCGGAAATCCATTCCTGGCCATCTGGCAATATTGTTGAAATGCATTGGAAGTTTGCAACTTTTATGGAAGCATATTTTCACTCCTATTTGCCCAGCTAAATATGCATGCATCCTTATGCAGTTTTGACAACATTTTCCACTAACTCCACATGGCATCTGGCAGCGGAACACAACTCGTTGTTTCTGGGCAATTGGGCATCATTGGCAAAAATGTGCATGTAAGTAATCCATACCCAACCCTCAAGTAAGTTGTGATGTACTCACTTACAAATCTCTGTTAGGTTTGGGTAAGGTCTAAAATCAGATTTTCTGACTTTGTGGCTGTGCCAGCTAGATACCACAACTGCTTCCAGAACAAGATTCATGACAAAAAAATGCTAACCTGCATTAATTCTGACACTAGAATAAATGTTTCTGAATGGTATCGATGCCACATAGACCATTTTCTATGAAATAAGTTGTTTATTGACTTCAGTTGCGCTGTCATTACATTTTTTTTTTTAACCAAAATTGAAAACTGATTATTTTTTCAAAAACCAAACCCAAAAAGCACTAATCGCTCAGCACTATTAAGAGGTGAGAGCAGAGCACAGCACCCAGTTTTAATCTCTGCTTAATGAGCCTACTGATGAAGACAGGTACAGTGCCTTGCGAAAGTATTCGGCCCCCTTGAACTTTGCGACCTTTTGCCACATTTCAGGCTTCAAACATAAAGATATAAAACTGTATTTTTTTGTGAAGAATCAACGACAAATGCACCTGCACTGTGATAGTCTCAGAGGTCCGTTAAAAGTGCAGAGAGCATCATGAAGAACAAGGAACACACCAGGCAGGTCCGAAATACTGTTGTGAAGGAGTTTAAAGCCGGATTTGGATACAAAAAGATTTCCCAAGCTTTAAACATCCCAAGGAGCACTGTGCAAGCGATAATATTGAAATGGAAGGAGCATCAGACCACTGCAAATCTACCAAATCTGTCCGTCCCTCTAAACTTTCAGCTCATACAAGGAGAAGACTGATCAGAGATGCAGCCAAGAGGCCCATGATCACTCTGGATGAACTGCAGAGATCTACAGCTGAGGTGGGAGACTCTGTCCATAGGACAACAATCAGTCGTATATTGCACAAATCTGGCCTTCATGGAAGAGTGGCAAGAAGAAAGCCATTTCTTAAAGATATCCATAAAAAGTGTTGTTTAAAGTTTGCCACAAGCTTCCTGGGAGACACACCAAACATGTGGAAGAAGGTGCTCTGGTCAGATGAAACCAAAATTGAACTTTTTGGCAATAATGCAAAACGTTATGTTTGGCGTAAAAGCAACACAGCTCATCACCCTGACCACACCATCCCCACTGTCAAACATGGTGGTGGCAGCATCATGGTTTGGGCCTGCTTTTCTTCAGCAGGGACAGGGAAGATGGTTAAAATTGATGGGAAGATGGATGGAGCCAAATACAGGACCATTCTGGAAGAAAACCTGATGGAGTCTGCAAAAGACCTGAGACTGGGACGGAGATTTGTCTTCCAACAAGGCAATGATCCAAAACATAAAGCAAAATCTACAATGGAATGGTTCAAAAATACACATATCCAGGTGTTAGAATGGCCAAGTCAAAGTCCAGACCTGAATCCAATCGAGAATCTGTGGAAAGAACTGAAAACTGCTGTTCACAAATGCTCTCCATCCAACCTCACTGAGCTCGAGCTGTTTTGCAAGGAGGAATGGGAAAAAATTTCAGTCTCTCGATGTGCAAAACTGATAGAGACATACCCCAAGCGACTTACAGCTGTAATCGCAGCAAAAGGTGGCGCTACAAAGTATTAACTTAAGGGGGCTGAATTATTTTGCACACCCAATTTTTCAGTTTTTGATTTGTTAAAAAAGTTTGAAATATCCAATAAATGTCGTTAGACTTCATGATTGTGTCCCACTTGTTGTTGATTCTTCACAAAAAAATACAGTTTTATATCTTTATGTTTGAAGCCTGAAATGTGGCAAAAGGTCGCAAAGTTCGAGGGGGCCGAATACTTTCGCAAGGCACTGTAGGAGAGAATGTTATCTCTTCCTGTATGCCTCCTTTGTCCTGGTGAATGATTTAGCTGGAGAATAAGAGAGACACGCAGCAAACTATTCAACATATTATCACTTCATTAATAAACCTTAGGTGGCTTCAATAATTCAGCAGGTCTGCATTATTCAAATTAAATATCTGTCCTAATTACCTCCCCCCTGGCTGATTTATGAATGTGTTTTGCCTCACCGGGGGTAGAGGGGTAGTAAAGAGAGCAAGAGGGAGGAGGAGAGGACCCAGCAGATCAGGAACATTTCCAGAACACTAGCTAAAATTCCCATTAAGATCTAGATAGGGTTATTTCTAACATTCAACTAGTTTTTTTATGACATATCCTTGGAATGTTCCTACATTCACTGAAATGTTGTGCACACCTGAAACCGCTTCCACAGAGGTTCTCATTAGGTTTCAAGGTAACTTGTTCAGGAGGCTGAAGAAATTCGGCTTGTCACCAAAAGCACTCACAAACTTCTACAGATGCACAATCGAGAGCATCCTGGCGGGCTGTATCACCGCCTGGTACGGCAACTGCTCCGCCCACAACCGTAAGGCTCTCCAGAGGGTAGTGAGGTCTGCACAACGCATCACCGGGGGCAAACTACCTGCCCTCCAGGACACCTACACCACCCGATGTTACAGGAAGGCCATAAAGATCATCAAGGACATCAACCACCCGAGCCACTGCCTGTTCACCCCGCTATCATCCAGAAGGCGAGGTCAGTACAGGTGCATCAAAGCTGGGACCGAGAGACTGAAAAACAGCTTCTATCTCAAGGCCATCAGACTGTTAAACAGCCACCACTAACATTGAGTGGCTGCTGCCAACACACCGACACTGACACTGACTCAACTCCAGCCACTTTAATAATGGGAATTGATGGGAAATGATGTAAATATATCACTAGCCACTTTAAACAATGCTACCTTATATAATGTTACTCACCCTACATTATTCATCTCATATGCATACGTATATACTGTACTCTATATCATCGACTGCATCCTTATGTAATACATGTATCACTAGCCACTTTAACTATGCCACTTTGTTTACATACTCATCTCATATGTATATACTGTACTCGATACCATCTACTGTATCTTGCCTATGCTGCTCTGTACCATCACTCATTCATATATCCTTATGTACATATTCTTTATCCCCTTACACTGTGTATAAGACAGTAGTTTTGGAATTGTTAGTTAGATTACTTGTTGGTTATTACTGCATTGTCGGAACTAGAAGCACAAGCATTTCGCTACACTCGCATTCACATCTGCTAACCATGTGTATGTGACAAATAAAATTTGATTTGATTTGAACATGCCATTGGAGTGGAGTGGTGGTTGCTGATAATGGGCCTCTGTACGCCTATGTAGATATTCCATAAAAAATCTGCCGTTTTCAGTTACAATAGTCATTTACAACATTAACAATGTCTACACTGTATTTCTGATCAGTAATGATGTTATTTTAATGGACAAAAAAATTGCTTTGCTTTCAAAAACAAGGATATTTCTAAGTGACCCCAAACTTTTGAACGGTAGTGTATATTGTCATAAGTCAAGCGAAAAAGGTACAATTAGGAGGAATATGTTAGTTTATGTAGAGACAAACGTTTGTGCATATTTTTAATGCATAAAGTAAATTTACGAAAATCGCTATTTAGCATGTTATCTGACTAGCTAACATTAGCCAGCTAGCTAGTGTTATGACCGGATAATTAATTTGTCATTTGTGTTGTTTAATGCTTTAGGGACTCATGAGAATCAGCAAACCAGGCTGTCGTCTTGTGAAACAGTGGGTGTAAAGAATCTAGCTCGTTAAAGCATTTACTGCAAATTGAATGTACAATTGTGTAAGCTTGCCTTTCAATGCAGCTGAAGTAACATAGCTGGCTAAATATTTACTTGCTTATTGTGTAGTGAAGGATAAAAAATAACTATGCCTATGGATGTGTAGCTAGCTACAGAATGTAGCCCATTTGTGTATGGACTAATATTCATACAAATCTATGAACCTCAGCTATCATAGTTGTTGTCTCAACTTCAAGTCTGAATGGCATTAATGAAGCCTATGGATAGAGTAGACTATAATAACTTTATTGTGCCAAGGATGCAAGTCCTATGTACATGATTAATGATTAAAATGGCATCCGACTTGAAAACATCAAAAATATACACATTGCGAAATAGACAGACATGCCTATATTTCCCCCATAGGAAACAATGGGAAGACTGCAGAGTTCCAATATTATTTTCTTGTTGTTTACATTTTAACTATAAAACTACGTGAGCAGATCTTATTGCCAACAATAGCGAAGCAGACGTGACATTGAAAAATAAGCTGGGAATGGCACGTTCGGAAGGCGAGTTGGTGCCACCGTGCTCAATAGAACTAATAGGAGCTGGCAGGGTGAAAAATGCACTAAATTAAGGCCTGTTTTTTTTAGATTACTTCAAAACGACGGTAAGCAGCTGGGAAATATGGTCATATTATGAAACTGGGCTCCACGGCGGAAGCAATGAACTAGTTTTATCAGAAAAGAACGTTGTTAAAATTTTTGTGTCCAGCCTACTATCTACACGGATTTCAGAGCACTCTCGTCTCAGTGTACCAGAGTGCAGAATAATTCATGTACGAGCGCTCAACACCCGTTGAATATGGCCGATGTCAGTATACGTCAGAAAAATACATAATTAAATAGCTTCCAGAACAGTTAGTCAACATCAACAACGCTCTGGTTAACATGAAAACTGCCTTACCCTCTCAGCTAGGGCGAGTAAAATGGTCAGTGGTCTCATTTGTGTCTGGAAGTAGCTAGCCAACGTTAGCTTGGGTGCTTGACATCCATTGTAAGGCCAGAACGCTCAAATCAAGCCTACTCTTCGGACCGAACGTCTGGTGTGCGCTCCGAGAGCGAACGGTCTGAACAGACAATCTGACTATGTTCTGAATTTATGAGCAACAAGTTGTACAGCTCCATATTTTCAGTTTCATCCTAATGGAAACCCAGAGGGTTTTTCATTTTTCATGGAATAGAAACACCATAATATTAATCAAATAAGCAAGCACCAGTCAAAAGTTTGGATACACCTACTCATTCAAGGATTTGTATTTATTTTAATATTTTCTACATTGTGGAATAGTGAAGACATCATAACTACTGTATGAAATAACACCGGTCTCCAGGGTGCCCTGCATTCTGTAGTACAGATGTGGCCTGCTCTCCCTTATGTAAGGAATTAGGCACTTTCCCATGTTTACTACATGTATTGTAGATTGCACAGTAGCCTAATATCCTCTTGAAACTAGGGGGCACTATTTTCACTTTTGGAAAAATAACGTTCCCAAAGTAAACGGGCTATAATTGACAGCTTAGGATAGAAAACACTCTAAAGGTTCCAAAACTATAAAAATATAATCTGTGAGTGAAACAGAACTGATATTGCAGGCGAAAGCCTGAGAAAAATCCAGTGTAATATTTTTTGTCCATTGCGTTATGCTAATTAGTGTCAGTTGATGACAATTCTCCCGGATCCGGGAAATAAATAAACACATTTCGTTAATAAAATAATGATAAAAAAATACTCTTTCAAAATCCAGACGTTGATTTAGTTATGGATCCTTAACGAATTACTATGGGGAAAAATATCACTGATTTACAGAAATATTGCTACAAAATTGTCTAATGAAGGAAAACAATTTAGAATCCTCCAATCCTGTAGCCTACTCCTGACAATCACATTGTACAGCGTAATATTTTCCATTCCATCCTAATGGAAACCCTGAGGGTTTTGTGTTTCTCTGATTAGAAACACCATAATATTAATCAAATTAATTAAGCCAAATTTCTTAATCAATCCCTTATACTATGTTATTACAAAAAAGGTTTTAAATTCTCTGGTAATGCCAATACGGAATACTATCAAATGCTTCTCAAAGATTCCTTCTGGTGGTCAAACTAGCAATAACTTGCAATTATAGAAAAAAATGGCAGAGAATTAAATGACGTGCCGCAGTATGAAGCAACTTTTAAAAGAGGAACCACTGTTTATCAGTCCACCAAATCAGTCTACTCTGGCCTACTTGGAGGACACATTGAGAGTGTACATAATTTACAATGGCAAGAAGACCAAACTTATGGATAATACAAGATCTGAATTAAAATAACTGGTGGGGAAGAAATTAATCATGACATCTCTGATGTTTATTCTTGTGATTCTGAGCCTCAGCCTGAACCTACACCTCTGAGGCCACGGTCATTGGCGACCAAGTAGCTTGCAAATAAAACAAGTTCTGGCAGGCACCATGAACAAAGTGAAATTGGTGCTCCCTCTTCGCAAAATAAGGCACCTTCACAGCCATTGTATTGACGAATGACAAGACAAAAAACGGGTACTCTTACGCACTACAATCAATCAGGGGTATGTCAAAGTGTGTCAAGCAAGTGAAAGTTACAAAAATTGTGTGAAGGGATAGCAGCTAAATTAAATCTAACTGATGCCATTGCGCAAAGATGCACACGAGCATAGTTGTAACAAAGATACTCCACAAATAAAATTGATTGAACACTAGAATGTGTATTTTTGTTTTTACAGCAACATAAACTAATGAAAATGCTACTGTGTTATTTGAAATAAAATACAAATTGTATTTTAATGTTACCCAAGGCCTTCATCAAAAAATTCTAAATCTAATAGAAAAATTATCCTTGGTATGACCCTTTTAAAATGATGTTTTGGGGTTTTATATGCAAAAATTAAGAACAAGCCATTTTTATAAACCCATTCTACGTTCCTGATTGCTGCATTTTAACACAGAAAATGAACGAGCAAAACGTACACAGACCTTAATCTTACCACAGGAATCTTGACATAATGTTGTCCACAACAGGCAAATTATTTTGACCGCTGTAACAACATATAAACCAAAATGGTCAATTCTCCAGATCAACATTAACTCCCACACAGGCTGTGTTCAATTATGTACAGTATCACAATAGCTCTTTATCACTTGACTGTCATTCATAAAATCCTTTCCTGAATCTGCTAACGTTGAGCAATAATTTCCAAACATAACTAAACAGCTAGACCTCAAATGCGCATCAAACAACTATTATGCATAATTATTCAAGAACACTTTCAATGACAGTATAGATATATTGTTTGATTAATCTTGTTAAAGTTACTCTTTCATTTGAGTTTGCAAATCATGTTATTTTGGTTATGTGTGCTCATAACTGTTTTCACACCTTGATATAGGGAGATACAAAATGTTGCGAGATTACAGTGCACTTCTGAGATCTCTGTACAATAGAGTCTAACAGCAATATCCAGGAATTTTACAGGATCAAGTTCAATGTGTAATTCAGTCCTTAAATGCTTAGTATATTAGATAACGACAAACGACAGTATCAGAAAATATAAGGGAAGAAAGGTATATGTTTTATGTCAGGATTTTTGCCTAACCTGTGAAGACTCCAAGCATGAGAAAGGGTTTAAAACATTCAACTCATGAATTATATTGAATGTATCTATGTTCCCCCTTCTTATCTTAATGTAATCTTCAATTCAAGCCTACTAGAAAGTGTGTGCCCTCAGGCCTGGATGGAAGCAAAAGTCATTCCGTTATCTATGAATAGTAAAGCCCCTTTTACTGACTCAACTAGCCAAACAATGTGGTAGCAGGATTACAAGATTGTTATATTTATGCACCAAATGGTTGTTTTATTAAATAGAGTAAGGTTCTTAGGAATCTCTTTCTCCCTTTCTGAGTTAACATAGAGGAGTCATTTGAAGGTGGGCTGGCAACTGTTAAATATATGGTTTCCACTCTAGAATCCTGCACTTAGTCTGGACGTATGGTTTGGCATGGGTCCCCAGATCCTCAAAAGGTCTACAGCTGCACCATTGAGAGCATCCTGACCAGTTGCATCGCCGCCTGGTATAGCAACTGATCGGCATCTGACCATAAGGTGCTACAGAGGGTAGTGAGTACGGCCATCCAGGACTTATATTATAATTGACGGTGTCAGAGGAAAACCCATAAAATTGTCAGAGACCTAAGTCATAGACATTTTTTTTTCCTGCTACCGCATGGATGGGTTTTGCTAGAGATAGCTTGAGCTGACAATGGCTTGGTAATAAAAACCTAAAATTGGCATTTACTAGACAAGATGTGGTGTGTGTGTGACCTGAGAAAGACATAGCCTGGAAGCGTTTAGAACAATGCCTCATTGTCTCATCTTCCCAACAGTCAAGACTGTTGTGTTTACGGTTTCAATATTGCTATAATTAATCGATATTGAATAAAGATGATTGTTTGAAGAAATTACAAGTCTCTCACCCTTGAATAGAATATTCCACCACAATATTTGGTGACCCAGATGGGACACCAAACTCCATCTGCGGACTGCTCCTGAGGATCTTGGTTTAACCGTGCACGGGGGCCACACCAACTGGCTCAAGGGAAACCCGCTCTCCACGGAAGAAGAAGCCAGGGGCCTGCCTAAGATCTGAAGGAGGGTGTCAGGATGGTGGTTACAGTGTTCCAAACAGAGACAGATAAATAGGGAGAGACTAACATTTCTTGGAAATAATTTGTATAATATGTTTTTTGAAATTTGAGTTCCGAGGGATCTGCCATCTGACGTTTGTATTGGATGACGACTAGGATCAGTATGAACTAGCTAAGATTAATTAACGTTAGCATCCAGAATCTGTGTGAACTAGTTAAGACTTCGAAGCTTTGGAAACTTTGTGTGGGTCAGAGACCTGTGTGGACTCAAAAACGTGCTATAGAAATATTAGAGAATGCATTATAATGATATACTATAAGATAGTAAGATGCATCTGTAATTGTTTCAGACCAAACCCCATTTAAGAACTAAGTTCCTGAAGTTACTGCCGTTTTTTTAAGGTTATGAGATCCTGTACCATGGGTTGGTATTGTAAGATGTAAATGTATGAGTTATTTATCTCAGAACCTAACCCAGAGATAGAAATGTGAAAATATTCCTGCAGGTTATAAAAAATATTGTAGAAAAGAACTAATTGATTAAGTATGTTTTGGGAACCGTACTGTATGAATGCGAATGAGAGTTGTGTGAGTGTAGAAATACAGTGCCTTCCGAAAGTATTCGGCCCCCTTGAACTTTGCGACCTTTTGCCACATTTCAGGCTTCAAACATAAAGATATAAAACTGTATTTTTTTGTGAAGAACCAACAACAAGTGGGACACAATCTTGAAGTGGAACGACATTTATGGGATATTTCAAACTTTTTTTAACAAATCAAAAACTGAAAAATTGGGCGTGCAAAATTATTCAGCCCCTTAAGTTAATACTTTGTAGCGCCACCTTTTGCTGCGATTACAGCTGTAAGTCGCTTGGGGTATGTCTCTATCAGTTTTGCACATCGAGAGACTGAAATTTTTTCCCATTCCTCCTTGCAAAACAGCTCGAGCTCAGTGAGGTTGGATGGAGAGCATTTGTGAACAGCAGTTTTCAGTTCTTTCCACAGATTCTCGATTTGATTCAGGTCTGGACTTTGACTTGGCCATTCTAACACCTGGATATGTTTATTTTTGAACCATTCCATTGTAGATTTTGCTTTATGTTTTGGATCATTGTCTTGTTGGAAGACAAATCTCCGTCCCAGTCTCAGGTCTTTTGCAGACTCCATCAGGTTTTCTTCCAGAATGGTCCTGTATTTGGCTCCATCCATCTTCCCATCAATTTTAACCATCTTCCCTGTCCCTGCTGAAGAAAAGCAGGCCCAAACCATGATGCTGCCACCACCATGTTTGACAGTGGGGATGGTGTGGTCAGGGTGATGAGCTGTGTTGCTTTTACGCCAAACATAACATTTTGCATTGTTGCCAAAAAGTTCAATTTTGGTTTCATCTGACCAGAGCACCTTCTTCCACATGTTTGGTGTGTCTCCCAGGTGGCTTGTGGCAAACTTTAAACAATACTTTTTATGGATATCTTTAAGAAATGGCTTTCTTCTTGCCACTCTTCCATAAAGGCCAGATTTGTGCAATATACGACTGATTGCTGTCCTATGGACAGAGTCTCCCACCTCAGCTGTAGATCTCTGCAGTTCATCCAGAGTGATCATGGGCCTCTTGGCTGCATCTCTGATCAGTCTTCTCCTTGTATGAGCTGAAAGTTTAGAGGGACGGCCAGGTCTTGGTAGATTTGCAGTGGTCTGATACTCCTTCCATTTCAATACTATCGCTTGCACAGTGCTCCTTGGGATGTTTAAAGCTTGGGAAATCTTTTTGTATCCAAATCCGGCTTTAAACTTCTTCACAACAGTATCTCGGACCTGCCTGGGGTGTTCCTTGTTCTTCATGATGCTCTCTGCGCTTTTAACGGACCTCTGAGACTATCACAGTGCAGGTGCATTTATACGGAGACTTGATTACACACAGGTGGATTGTATTTATCATCATTAGTCATTTAGGTCAACATTGGATCATTCAGAGATCCTCACTGAACTTCTGGAGAGAGTTTGCTGCACTGAAAGTAAAGGGGCTGAATAATTTGGCACGCCCAATTTTTCAGGTTTTGATTTGTTAAAAAAGTTTGAAATATCCAATAAATGTCGTTCCACTTCATGATTGTGTCCCACTTGTTGTTGATTCTTCACAAAAAAATACAGTTTTATATCTTTATGTTTGAAACCTGAAATGTGGCAAAAGGTCGCAAAGTTCAAGGGGGCCGAATACTTTCGCAAGGCACTGTAAGTGTTAATTTGATTTTATTTTAAATAAGATTTAGACGTGTATAATAAGCTGATTTTCAATTTGGATAATAAGTTTTGATATGGAGCGTTATCTTGGGGTTCCGTTCAACACTGCCCATCATAGAATGTCACAGGGTGGTATTAATAAGAGCTAGATGTTATTTTAGGAAATAGCGGCAGGTCTATAATTTCTGGAAGTGGAGGGAACTGTTTATGATACGTGTGGAGCATTATTCTATAGGGCAGCATCCGGGAAACTAACTCTTTTGGGTTCCGTTGTGAGCGTATGGATGAAAAGTCATTGGAAACGGAGTGATTAATCAATTAATTAATGTGATTACCTAAGATTTCCTACTTTATATATTGATTCTGTGAAGACATAAAAAAAAGGAATGAGAAATTGTATGGGTGTATAATCGATTACTAGAGATTTGATAAAGTAATACTGGGAATATAATGAGATGCAACTTAAACAACCCATACGTGCACGTACGTAGGTTCAGAGTGGTATCTTTATGGATCATTTGTATGGTAGCAAAATTGCAAGATTATGTTATAATACTTTTATTGCATCAAATGGTTGTTTTATTCAACATAATAGAGAATTCTTAACTATTGTGTGTGTTCTACTGAGGATGGGCCTCTGGGAGATAACACTGACAGAAGATTTATGATGTCTTTTGGGTGATAAAACCAAAGGAGCATTCCAGAGCATGGGTTAATGTTTCTCTATCTATAACGTACCAGGGAGAGATGGTTCCAGTTTGGAGTCGGAGGGCTCTGGTCTATACAATGAAAACTGTTGACACAGCAGATACTGTCTGCTATATATTATAGGTATCTTTCATACAAATCTTAACCATTCTATATATCTGTTATTCATCATGTAAGTTGAAATGGGTATATCTTGGCTATGAAAAGACCTTTGTACTTTTGTCTCGGGGCTCTCAAAGAAATCATCAGAGACGGTGATTCGTCGACCAGCCATCACTATCACTATACTATAAGCTCTCAATAATAAAGATTCAGTTTAAGTATAACTCTGACTCGTGTGATAAGTTTGTCTCTCCTCATTTGATAATATAGAAATTAATCACCACATTTGTTAGAGATGAGGTTAAAGCATTATATGACTGTCTACAGGATCTGGGAAATAGTCTCAGAAAAAGATTGGCATATATTAAAACCGAGAGGAGTGGAAATAAATTCATGGAAGAGGTAGCAAATGCGCTAATAAAAGCGCACAAGCCTTCTACCAATTCGTCTCGAATATGGGAATGAAATCTTAACATGGATAAAATAGGGAATTCAGGGATGCAATTGTGACTTGGCATAATGACATAAGAGAAGAATCATTAGCTAAATACACCAGCGTATCGATGTTAGCATTCTATCAGCGTAATTGCACTTACCATACTATTTGTGAAGTTATTTGAGTATGTAGTATGCTTATTGGTTTTAAAATTGGCAGTATATATGGGCGAGAGTACAAATGATGTTATGAATAGTCAAACTTTGTGTCACGCCCTGGTCAAAGTATTTTGTGTTTATCTTTATGTATTTGGTCAGGCCAGGGTGTGGCATGGGGTTTTTGTAATTGTGGTGTGTTTGTCTTGGGGTTTTGGTGGTGGTATTGGGATTGTAGCTTAGTGGGTTGTCTAGCAAGGTCTATGGCTGTCTGGAGTGGTTCTCAATCAGAGGCAGGTGCTTATCGTTGTCTCTGATTGGGAACCATATTTAGGCAGCCATATTCTTTGAGTTTGTCGTGGGTGATTGTCCTTAGTGTCTTACTTGTACTCTCTGTTAGTTTGCACTAGATAGGCTGTTTTCGGTTTTCATTACGTTTATTGTTTTGTCGTGTTTAGTGTTTAGTCGTGTTTAGTGTTTAGTCGTGTTTACGTTTTGTTTAATAAATATGGATCGCAATCGACACGCTGCAGTTTGGTCCGACTCTCCTTCATCACCACTAGAAAACCGTTACAGAATCACCCACCACCAACGGACCAAGCAGCGTGTTAACAGGCAGGAACCACAGGAGAGGCAACAGAGGCAGCAGCAGCAGGAGCAGCAGCAGCTGCAGTGGGAGAGGCTGCACCACCTGGAGAAATGGACATGGGAGGAAGAACTGGACGGTAAAGGACCCTGGGCTCAGCCTGGAGAATATCGCCGCCCCAAGGAAGAACTGGAGGCGGCGAAAGCTGAGAGGCGCAGATATGAGGAGGCAGCACGGCGTAGCGGATGGAAGCCTGAGAATCAGCCCCAAAAATTTCTTGGGGGGCTCAGGGAGAGTGTGGCAGAGTCAGGAGTCAGACCTGAGCCAACTCTCCCTGTTTATCGTGAGGAGCCAAGGAGGAGACCAGAACCAGAGACTGTGAAGGAGTTAATGGGGAAATTGGAGGAGAGAGAAATGAGGGAGTTGCTGTGTTGGTGCTTTTTGCATGGAATTCGCCCGACGGAACGTGTTGGGGATTTGATGGCACCTGGGTTAGCGCTCCATACTCGTCCTGAGGTGCGTGTTAGTCGGCTGGTGAAGTTGGTGCCAGCCTCACGCACCAGGCCTCCTGTGCACATCCCTAGCCTTGCACATCCTGTGCCAACACTGCTCTCAAGATCTCCAGTACGCCTTCACGGTCTAGACCATCCTGTGCCACCTCCACACTCCAGTCCTCCGGTAGCAGCTCCCCGCTCCAGGCTTCCTGTGCGTGTCCTCAGTCCAGTACCACCAGTACCAGCACCACGCATCAGGCCTACAGTGCGCCTCGCCTATCTAGCGCTGTTAGAGCCTTCCTCATCTCCAGCGCTGCCGGAGTCTCCCGCCTGTTTAGCGCAGCCAGAGCCTTCCTCCTCTACAGCGCTGCCGGAGCCTCCCGCCTGTTTAGCGCAGCCAGAGCCTTTCTCCTCTACAGCGCTGCCGGAGCCTCCCGCCTGTTTAGCGCAGCCAGAGCCTTTCTCCTCTCCTACGCTGCCGGAGTCTCCCGCCTGTTCAGCGCAGCCAGAGCTGCCAGTCTACATGGAGCAGCCAGAGCTGCCAGTCTGCATGAAGCAGCCAGAGCTGTCAGTCTGCATGGAACAGCCAGAGCTGCCAGTCTGCATGAAGCAGCCAGTCTGCATGGAGCAGCCAGAGCTGTCAGTCTGCATGGAGCAGCCAGTCTGCAAGGAGCAGCCAGAGCTGTCAGTCTGCATGGAGCAGCCAGAGCTGCCAGTCTGCATGAAGCAGCCAGTCTACATGGAGCAGCCAGAGCTGCCAGTCTGCATGAAGCAGCCAGAGCTGTCAGTCTGCATGGAACAGTCAGAGCTGTCAGTCTGCATGGAGCAGCCAGAGCTGTCAGTCTACATGAAGCAGCCCGAGCTGCCAGTCTGCATGAAGCAGTCAGTCTACATGGAGCAGCCAGAGCTGTCAGTCCGCATGGAGCAGCCAGAGCTGTCAGTCTACATGAAGCAGCCCGAGCTGCCAGTCTGCATGAAGCAGCCAGTCTACATGGAGCAGCCAGAGATGTCAGTCTGCATGAAGCAGCCAGAGCTGTCAGTCTGCATGGAGCTGCCAGTCTGCATGGAGCTGCCAGTCTGCATGGAGCTGCCAGTCTGCATGGAGCTGCCAGTCTGCAAGGAGCTGCCAGTCTGCACGGAGCTGTCAGTCTGCACGGAGCTGTCAGTCTGTAAGGAGCTGTCAGTCTGCAAGGAGCTGCCAGTCAGCCCGGAGCCGCCAGAGCGGTCAGTCTGTAAGAAGCCGCCAGAGCTGTCAGCCTATATGGAGCAGCTAGTGCCGCCAGTCTGCCCAGCGCCGCCAGTGCCTCCAGTCTGCCCAGCGTCGCCAGTCTGCCCAGCGCCGTCAGTCTGCCCAGCATCGCCAGTCTGCCCAGCGTCGTCAGTCTGCCCAGCGTCGTCAGTCTGCCCAGCACCGCCAGTCTGCCCAGCACCGCCAGTATGCCCAGCGCCGCCAGTCTGCCCAGCATCGCCAGTCTGCCCAGCGCCGCCAGTCTGCCCAGCGCCGCCAGTCTGCCCAGCGCCGCCAGTCTGCCCAGCGCCGCCAGATCTACCAGTCAGCCAGACTCTTCCAGATCTGCCAGTCAACCAGACTCTTCCAGATCTGCCAGTCAACCAGACTCTTCCAGATCTGCCAGTCAACCAGACTCTTCCAGATCTGCCAGTCAACCAGACTCTTCCAGATCTGCCAGTCAACCAGACTCTTCCAGATCTGCCAGTCAACAAGACTCTTCCAGATCTGCCAGTCAGCCAGGATCTGCCAGTCAGCCAGGATCTGCCAGTCAGCCAGGATCTGCTGAAACCACCAGCCAGCCAGGAGCTGGTAGATCTATCTACCTGCCTGAGCTTCCTCTCACTCCTGAGCTTCCTCTCACTCCTGAACTTCCTCTCACTCCTGAGCTTCCTCTCACTCCTGAGCTTCCTCTCACTCCTGAGCTTTCTCTCACTCCCGAGCTTCCCCTCAGTCCCGAGCTGCCTCGGTCCCGAGCTGTCCTTCAGTCCCGATCTGCTCCTCAGTCCAGTGGGATTCTGTGTGGGGACTACTAGGCCATGGTCGGCGGCGAGGGTGGACTATCCAAGGACGAAGGGAGAGGGGACTAAGACATTAAAGGAGTGGGGTCCACGTCCCGCGCCGGAGCCGCCACCATGGACAGACGCCCACCCGGACCCTCCCTATTGTTTTGAGGTGCGTTCGGGAGTCCGCACCTTAGGGGGTTCTGTCACGCCCTGGTCAAAGTATTTTGTGTTTATCTTTATGTATTTGGTCAGGCCAGGGTGTGGCATGGGGTTTTTGTAATTGTGGTGTGTTTGTCTTGGGGTTTTGGTGGTGGTATTGGGATTGTAGCTTAGTGGGTTGTCTAGCAAGGTCTATGGCTGTCTGGAGTGGTTCTCAATCAGAGGCAGGTGCTTATCGTTGTCTCTGATTGGGAACCATATTTAGGCAGCCATATTCTTTGAGTTTGTCGTGGGTGATTGTCCTTAGTGTCTTACTTGTACTCTCTGTTAGTTTGCACTAGATAGGCTGTTTTCGGTTTTCATTACGTTTATTGTTTTGTCGTGTTTAGTGTTTAGTCGTGTTTAGTGTTTAGTCGTGTTTACGTTTTGTTTAATAAATATGGATCGCAATCGACACGCTGCAGTTTGGTCCGACTCTCCTTCATCACCACTAGAAAACCGTTACACTTTGCATCAAGCCGCATTTAAACAATCGCTAAAGAGTGTAGATTTGGGTGTTCGGTGTTGATACAACATGTAGTGAATTTGTTATTGGCGTGAAAAGACGAGGAAACTCATTAGTCAACTGTGGTAGAGCAGGGTCACAAGGCATCACATGGGAAACTACAACCAGCGAAACAAGAGGGAACATATTTGGGGGTTTTGAGTACAATGAGACTCAGGAAATCCTTAGAGATTGTCATGTTTTATCAAGGTGGGTAGAATCAGGCGCAGAGAGCCGGTTTCAGTGATTCGAACAGTTTATTCTCCGGCACACAAAAAACACGGTCAACCCAACACACAGGGTGAATAATCCAACACAGGATCAAAATAGACCAGAGAATAAAACACAAGTGCTACACCAAATGACACGAATACAAAAACAATCCCGCACAAAACAAGGGCGGACAACCTACTACATATAAGGACATTAATTAAACTAAAATACACACAGGTGAAACTAATAAGACAAAACCAACAGACAAACGAAAAAGGGATCGGTAGTGGCTAGTAGGACGGTGACGATGACCGCCAAGCACCGCCCGTATAGGCAGGAGAGCCAACTTCAGCGGAAGTCGTGACAGAGATTTTAAATCTCATGAGACACTTATTTTTTTAATTCTAAAATACATTTATTGAATTGACGAAAGGGGGGAAGAGGACAGAGTAATTAAAGTAGCCTCCCTGTGAAGGGAAGTTGTTTTGACTATAATTGTAAAAAAATAATAATAATCACCTGGTAACGTAACGAAAGACAGAGGTAGAAACATTCTTTGAAAGTTGCTGATTATTGTTACTTGGTTTTGTAGTTTAGGTAACACCAGTAAAATGAAGCAGGAAGGCAATGCCATTTAAAATTATCTGTTTCCATTACGTGGAGCAGTGTCCAGTAATTAAAGTAGATTGAAATAAGTATTGAATATTAACATGATAAGACAGCACCAACTTTTTGAAGGTTCTAAATTTGATAAACAACAGGTTTATATTTTGACTAAATTAATGCAACAGGTTGCAATGATTAGATTACCGGAAAGGGGTTATGGGTTTGTTTATTTTAGACTGTCTCGATTCCACTTAATGAAACACTGTATTCAGGCTCCCGAGTGGCGCAGCTGTCTAAAGCACTGCATCTCAGTGCAAGAGGCCTCACTACAGTCCCTGGTTCAAATCCAGGCTGAATCGCATCTGGCCGTGATTGGGAGTTCCATAGGGCGGCGCACAATTGGCCCAGCAATGTTTGGGCGGGGTAGGCCATTATTTTAAATACAAATTTGTTCTTAACTGATTTGCCTAGTTAAATAAAGGTTTTGCTAGAGATAGCTTAAGCTGACAATGGCTTGCTGATAAAAACCTAAAGTTGGCATTTCATAGACAAGATATGGTGTGTGTGACCCAAGATAGAGAGAGCCTGGAAGTGTTTAGAACAATGCCTCATTGTCTCATCTTCCTGGCATCTGGGAAACTAAGCTGGGTTGGGGGTAAAACACCATCCTGTGTAGATAACCAAGGTGACTTATAGGAGTTGGAACCAGTCTAAAGCATTTTTAGGTCCCATATAACATCTGTTTTTTCATTATCAGTTAGGCTCTCGGTTTCAATATTGCAATAATGAATCGATATTGAATAAAGATGATTGTTTGAAGAAATGACAGTCTCTCTCACTTGAATAGAATATTCCACCACAACAATCAGCCTGTTACCAACCCTTTAAACTTTTGAAAAATATTGTGCTTGACCAGATACAATGCGATTTTACAGTAAACAAATTGACAACAGACTTTCAGCGTGCTTATAGGGAAGGACATTCAACAAGCACAGCACTTACACAAATAGCTGATGGTTGGCTGAGAGAAAGTGATGATAAAAAGATTGTGGGGGCTAGTATGTTAGACTTCAGTGTGGCTATTGAAATGATCGATCATAGTCTGCTGCTGGAAAAACGTATGCGTTATGGCTTTACATTCCCTGCTATATTGTGGATAAAGAGTTAACAACTTTCTAACAGAACACAGAGGGTGTTCAATTTCTATACTGACTTGTAAATGTTAAAAGGGGAAGAAAATAAATTAGCTAGGCTACTCACTATGCCAATGATAGGCTACAGATTTGACTCACCATAATTTAAAATTGTTTTACCAATGTATCCTTCTATTAAATTACATGTTGTTCTTACTATGTATTGTATGTTTGAGGAGATGATATGCTGTTATAAATGTATGCAACTCATTAATAAATGGCCAGAAGGTTTCCACTTTCTTTTAAGGGATATGTTTTTAGAAGTTATAAATAGTGGTACCCCTAACGCATTAATAAATGGTTTCTTTAAAGGTGTCTTTTCAGCAGTTATAAATGTTGGTAACTCATTTGTTTATGATCAGTCAATTGCCACTTTAAAATAAGGTATAATTTGTAGCGGTTATAAATGTTTGTCACTTTAAAACAAGGTATACAGGTATAAATAAGGTATAAAGTCTGTCACTTTAATATAAGGTACTTTAGCAGTTGTAAATGTGGGTAAATCATTTATAGATTATTTGAGAGTTCACTCAGAGTTTAGACATACTTATAGACAGTATTGGGTACTCATCACTACATACCTGAGAAGATTCAACATTTTTTAAAACATGTACAGTCAATGAGTGGTGGGTATGAAGACTAAAACATTCATTATTGTGAGAGGATACCTGTTCCACTGTTTCACCCACCAAAGGTATTATGGTTACCATTTCACACCAGAGCGTTCATCATACTTGGACTATCACAGAAAAACGGTATGTGTTTTGATATAATCTGATAAAGGGTAATATGTTAGGAATGATGACTGAATATTTTCCTGAATGTAAATTTGTCCAGGGCATCAGGGTTTCAAAGGTGGGCCAATACACATAATGAAAATCAACCTCTTGTGTATTTAATCAATTTTAGAATAAGGCCTGGAGGCTGCCGTCTTATCGACTCTTAACCCTTGTGTGGTCTTAACATTCTGTATACTCCCCTTGTCCTAAGCGTAGAAATGACCAGCCTTCACTAAAGCAGCTTAATTAAATTTTTAACCCCAAATCTATAATAACCTGTCATTAATCACAAACTTTGTGAATATCTGGGTTTTCTCTCTTCACATTGCTGAAAGACTGCATTTAATCGGTGGACACCACACATTTTTATTACAACACACCTGTCATAATTGTTTTCTTTACTGAAGTAGAGGTTTATTATTATTTTTATTACTAAAGGTACTGCATAGGTGTGTCAGATCTCCCCAAGGAGATGTGGGTGTGGAGTCAGGTGCAGGAGAAACAAGTTCCGAAGGAAAAGGGCGTTTTATTAAACAAGCTCAAAATAACAGGACACCGGACTACAACAGTAGCCACAAAACCCCACTCAGACACAGTCCAGGGAAAACCCACGTGTTAAAATGAACTAAAGAAAACGCCACCCAAAACTAACTGACAGTCAAATGAAAACAATCCTGCACAAAACCCAAAGGAAATGTCGAGATAAATACCCCCCCCAAAATGAAACCAGGTGAAACACAAACCAGACATAACCATAAGAAAAGGAAGAAGGATCGGTGGCAGCTAGTAGACCTGCGATGACGACCACCAAGCGCCGCCCGAACAGGGAGAGGAGTCACCTTCGGTGGAATTTGTGACAAGGTGTAAACATAATTTTTTTTTGCGATAGCACTTGTACAGCCTAAGAAAGTAGCAGAAAGTTTTTATTTTTTAGAAAGAGCTTTCTTCTGGAAACCCTTCCAAATAGCCTGTGGTTGTGGAGGTGGCGTTTTTGAAACCTGGTGACCCTAAGCCACCAAGGCCTGCAATTCTTTCACAGTGATTCTTGGGGATTTTGTTGCTTCTCTCACCATCCTCCTCCCTATCCTGCGGGGAAAAATGCATATGCATCCTCTACCCGTGAGGTTTTCAACTGTTCCATATCTTTTGGATTCTTTTTATAATTGCCCTGACAGTGCTCAGTGGTATATTCAATCGTTTGTGGATCTTCTTGTAGCCATTACCAGATTTATGAAGGTCTACTACCATCTGTCTCTTTTTGAACTGCCAGTTCTTTTGTTTTCTTCATGGTGTTGGATGACAGCGGGATACTGCATCTGTGTTACCTCATTTTTATACCCTAGTGAAACAGGAAGTGATGTAATGGCTCAATATAGTTCCTTAAGTTTTAGATAAACTTAAATAAGTGGAATTTAATTTGTGGTTTAATTTTGGTAGATGTTATATACAATAATCTTTAAGGGTGCCATTAATTGTGAAACCTTGATTTGGAGGACATAGATTTTTAATTAAATCAATAAATTATTTTTGTTGGTTCCATTGAAACATTAATAAAGTACATTATTTCTCACATATTGTTTATATTTGCTTAAGCATTGTTTATGCGTTGCCAGTCAGGGGTGCCAGTAATTTTGGAGCCCATTGTATATAAAAATCCTGTTTCTTATTTTCCATAATTAGCTATTTATATTTGTAGTAATGTAGGCAATTTATGCAATGGAGTGTACCTCTCACCAGTCTAGCCATTACCAAAATTACATTATTACAAGTAATTATTATATTAGCAAACAATTGTTGTGAATAATCCTCTATTGTCCTTAACATCTTTTACTCCTTCGCAACAGTTGTGGGATACGCACATACTCATACACACTCAACCCTTTCCCCCCATACAACCATGGGCTCACATTCTCAACAGTTGCACCATCCTAGAGCCCAACTCAAGAAAGGTCTTGATTTACAAATGCATGTACAGTTGCAGCTGTATGAGAAGGGCTCCAAGACTGTGCAAAAAAATGGGCAGAAATGGAGAGATTTTATTAACCATTGTCACGTCCTAGATTATGGAGGTCAAATGTACACCTTTCCCTGAAACACCCACAACACGGTCCCCCGTATTGACCATATTTACAAGCATCCCCATGCAGTCAGAGTTTTGATTTTGTGCCACCAGGGCCACAATAATATACCCCCTCTGAATGTCCGAGTGTGACCCCCCCCCTCCCCATGGGTTACTGCAGCTAGTGTTGCCAGCACTGCCACTGCCTGGGTGGGGGCACCCCACCGGAATCCCTACTGGCTAGGTACAAGGTCGTCAAGGTTCTCATTAGCAGCTTTGAGAATTTCCTTGTACAGTATGCTCTCCCTTTAGGGGGCTTTGGCTTTGCAGGACCAAGCCTGCCAAGCAGGCTCAGAATCTTGAGGGGGCAGTGCTGCTCTAGGTCTCTGACCGCATTTTGGCTGCATACAGACCGCTTACACCAGGCCCATAAAACAGTTAGGGACTTCTCCTTAGTATCTGGGTCATTCAGGTGGGTGTATAGGGTTGTGGACTGTTCCATCAATATAGGGTCATAATTAAATAAATTAGATATATAATTTATTAAAAGAAAATTGTTCCTCATGGTAGGACAATAAATAAATAAAACGTATTATTTATTTTAAAACAGTTCCACCATGATAGGGCAATAAATAAATAAGACGTAGAATTCCTTATAAAAAGTATATCCATCATCTGAACAACATTGAAAGCTCTCTCACACCCCTGCTCACAGCAATACATTGGTTCTGGGATATGCAACCATCTAATTTCTCACTCAATGCCACACACCCAAACATAAGAAAAACAATTTAATAAAAAAATAAACATGCACCACACCATCCACACATACTGTGCCTTCTGTTTACTGAGTTTTTATCTTCACCATGTTGAATTTAGTGCTTGTGTGTTCCAATTAGTTATATTTGAAGATATATAGAAAAGCCATAGTTTTTGATTGTATTGTTACAATCCATAACCAGGCTAGAATTGTGTTTCATTATGTTCCTTGTCTATAATAACTTTGCAATTTTTAAAATAACCATGGAGTATTCTTTGTGTCGCTGAACAACTGGTTATCAATATATAGTTTATCGACGAAGAGAGCTACTCGTTTCCCTTTTAACCTATTTTCCTTGAAAATTGGACACAGAACTTTACGCCGTTCTGCAATTTCCTTCGGGAACTGGTTATTCATGCCAATTTTGGTCCCAAGTCTTACCCAGGATTTTAACCATTATTTTAACTTTAAATGAAGCAAAACTGGATCCTGGACTTCATGACGGGCCGCCCCCAGGTGGTAAGTGTAGGGTAAACAACATCCGCCACGCTGATCCTCAACACAGGGGCCGCTCAGGGGTGAGTGCTCAGCCCCCTCCTATACTCCCTGTTCACTCATGACTGCACGGCCAGGCACGACTCCAACACCATCATTAAGTTTGCTGATGACACAACAGTAGTAGGCCTGATCACAGACAACAATGAGACAGCCTATAGGAAGAAGGTCAGAGACCTGGCCGTGTGGTGCCAGGACAACAACCTCTCCCTCAATGTGATCAAGACAAAGGAGATAATTGTGGACTACAGGAAAAGGAGGATCTGTCACGCCCTGACCATAGAGAACCTTTTTCATTCTCTATTTTGCTTCGGTTGGGGTGTGACTAGGGGAGGTGTTCTAATCTAGGTTGTTTATGTCTATGTTTGCCTGGTACGGTTCCCAATCAGAGTTTGTCGTTGTCTCTGATTGGGGATCATATTTAGGCAGCCATTTCCCCACTGTGCTTTGTGGGATCTTGTTTTTGTGTTGTTGCCTGTGAGCACTCCAGAAACGTCACGTTTCGGTTATTCTTTATTGTTTTTGTGCGTTTCATTAACCTCTATATATCCAAAATGTCCTTTTACTTGGAGCGTTTGATCCAGAAAAACACCGGTTCCAACTTGCGCAACGCGACCACAAAATATCTCAAAAGTTACCTGTAAACTTTGCCAAAACATTTCAAACTACTTTTGTAATACAACTTTAGCTTTCATAGCACACAGCAAATCGTCCATTATTACCTAGTGTTGATTTTTCAGTGTAGCTATTCTAGTGTTGAACCAGGAGTGAAATTAACACTGTAACGTGTACAATTAAGACTCAGGGGTGCAAAATAACCCTTGTGTTGGCTTTATGCTATGTTCATAACCAAGCGGGAAGGTGGTCATTTCCAGTTGTGAAGTAGTAAATATGAGTTTAGTGCATTCATGTGCTTTGTACTAATTTAGAAATGCAGATTGTCTAATGGGAAACAAGCTGTGTCAATCATAAACAAAAAGTACAGATGCTCGCCAACAAATGATAGTGTTGAAAAATCATTTTAATAGATAGCTTTTCATAAATAATGTAAACAATGCTTTTATCCAGGTCATTCCGTAGTAGGTGATGTCAGAGGTCAGCATTTGGGAGAAGTCGGAGCTCAGGGATGATAGACGAGGTTCCCACTGGTCATTAACAGTTGGAGGGGCATTCAAGTGGATGTTCTCCAGTCGTATGTGGTAAATGCCGCCTTCCCACTTTTCTAACCAAAACCACATCCATCATTATCATTTTTCCCAGCATTCTCTGTTGCAGGTTAATTTTTTGAAATGGTTTGTTTCAATATCTATGTTTTTGCATTGATTAGTCAATCTTATGCTATTCAAATATAAATAATATACATTTTGCCAAACTATTCCAATCTGTAACATGGATTTGTATTGCACTTGTTACCGAAATGGTTGTTTCAGTTTAGATGCTTTAAATATTCTCATCATATGAGTCTTCCCAACTCTGGCAGCCATACTGATCTTTACAGGAAAATCAAGTGAAAACATGTGTTTTTGGAACACTTCACATGTTTTCACATGTGTAGTTTCATGTTATCACTATCTTCACAAAAGATCACATGAAAATTTGTTTTTGGAACAATTCACATGTGATCACGTGAAATTCATGTGGTTTTTCCCTGAGGAATGCAGATTGCAGGTGCATTAAAATTCAAAATGTTGTATATCCCCACTCTGTCTGAATTCCAATAGGAATTACACATCATTTTGCAAGCCAGCATAATGTGATAAAGCCTTGTGAAATGTATAATGTATTGTATTAAATAATTTAATTATAAGGATGACATAACCACTCAGCATCTTACTTGGTGAAATCCACATGACAGACAATGAACGAATGCAACAACTATGTGTTTGTCACTAGCAAACACAGTCATGGGTGGTACTAGTAACTCTAAAATTCACCCTTGGTAATATGCAAATATAAGGCTCAACAGCCTATAGCAGGGCTATTCAATTCCGGTCTTGGAGGGTCTGAATATTTCTGGTTTAGAATTTCTGTACGGTTCTTCTGGTTATCCAGGGAACCTACAATGAATCCCCTATGGCATCACTCTGAAGAACCTTATTTGGTTCCAACTCGAACCTATATTCTTAAGTGTACTATTACAATTTTATCACAAACCACTTTTAGAATCACCATTTTACTGTAATCCACTTGTACAATAGCCATTGTATGATGTATCCTTCTCAGTTCTCTGGATGCTACAGTAGCTGCTGACTAATCACAGTGGAGTACATTATCTGCTGTGTCTGCAAACGGTGGGCATTTCCCTCTGGAGCTTTTCCTAATCAGGCCTCCACGGGGTAAGTCCTCTGTGGCTGGAATGGGAGAGGGCTGAGCCTGATGTCTGCATGGTGGCGGCACAGTGTAGGTTTAGCCAATGTCCTTGAGTTTGACTGGAGGGCTGTGAGGGCCCTTCTGTACTGTGGGAGGCTGGAGCTTATGCCCTCCATGCTCAAATCAAATGTTGTTTGTCACATGCGCCAAATACAACAGGTTTAGACCTTACCGTGAAATGCTTATTTACAAGCCCTTAACATGCAGTTCACAAATATAGTTGAGAAAATATTAACTAAATAAACTATAGTGAAGAATTATTTTTATTCTAAAAGTAACACAAGAAAATGACATAACAATAATGATGCTATATACAGCCGGTATCGGTACCGAGTCAATGTGCGGGGGTACAGGTTAGTCGAGGTAATTTGTGAAGTGATTATGCATAGATAATAAACAGCGAGTAGCAGGAGTTTTTAATTGTAAAGAGGGGGAGGGGTGGGGGTCAATGTAAATAGTCTGGGTGGCCATTTGATTAGTTGTTCAGCAGTCTTATGGCTTGGGGGTAGAAGCTCTTAAGGAGCCTTTTGATCCTAGACTTGGTCGCTCTGGTATCGCTTGCCGTGCGGTAGCAGAGAGATCAGTATATGACTTGGGGGACTGGAGTCTTTGACAATTTGTTGTTCCTTCCTCTGACACGCCTAGTATATATGTCCTGGATGGCAGGAAGCTTGGCCCCAGTGATTCTACCCCCTGTAGCACATTACGGTCAGTTGCCGAGCAGTTGCGGCCCGTAAGGAAGTTCAGGATACAGTTGAAGAGGGAGGTGTTTAGTCCCAGGGTCCATAGCTTAGTGTGGGTACTATGGTGATGAACACTGAGCTATAGTCAATGAACAGCATTCTCACATAGGTGTTCCTTTTGTCCAGGTGGGAAAGGGCAGTGTGGAGTGCGATTGAGATTGCGTCATATGTGGATCTGTTGGAGCGGTATGCAAATTTGAGTGGGTCTAGGGTTTCTGGCATGATGGTGTTGATGTGTGCCGTGTTGATGTGAGCTGGGGCCCAAATTGAACTGGCCAGATGGGCACCCAGCCCCTGGCTTCCACCGGTGATCTGTCTGAACTGTGTGTGTGTGTGTGTGTGTGTGTGTGTGTGTGTGTGTGTGTGTGTGTGTGTGTGTGTGTGTGTGTGTGTGTGTGTGTGTGTGTGTGTGTGTGTGTGTGTGTGTGTGTGTGTGTGTGTGTGTGTGTGTGTGTGTGTGTGTGTGTGTGTGTGTGTGTGTGTGAGATAGAGGGTGAGACCAAGAGCAGTGGGCAAGGGTAATGGGCACAATTTGCCTCCCTTTACATCCCTGCAAATTCTGCCAGTCTGGCAAACTACCTTAGTGTGGCCCTCACAGCCTGCCATCCAGAGCTGCGGCTGCATTGCTAGGGGTAATGTAACAAACCACATTTGGCAACAGGTATGGCAGCTCTCAGCCGGGGAGTTTTGGAAAGCCGTGTGTGCCTGTGTGAGTGCATGTGTGTGGCAGCTCTCCACAGCCTGCCTGCCTGCCTGCCTGCTTGCCTGCTTGCCTGTCTGTGTTGATGCGTAATCAAATGGAAGTTAATAGGAGGTCTCTCAACACTAAAACAAAACAGGGCTTTATGTGTTCACCCTGCAGGTTTATGGACAGCGATTCATGGGCCATATGACAGTCTCTCAGTACTTTCCCTTTAATAAAATCAAACCCTGCGCTCACGTCACAACAACTGGACTTTGCTTGTTGGTATGGCATGCTCTTTCACTCTCTCTAGCAAACATTAGTGGTTCCAGTAGTTCCAGTAGGCCCATTTAGTGGTTCCAGTAGTTTCTGGCCTCCTTTGGATGTGTATGGGGTTGACAAGGAACCAGAGTAGGTCTGGGAACAATTAACTCTTCAGGAGACAAAATGTTTCCCCTTCTGGAGCGTGGGCAGTGGCTGGCTGCAGTCAGAGTGTTTTTGGATGCTTGCTGGTGTGATAACAATATGTTCCTTCTCTGTGGAGGTGAAAATTGTCTTGAAAAACAGTCTTGGAGGTCATACCAGGGTCATGTTCAGTAGACACAAAACATGGGAAATGGGGAGGTAGAACCACATTAACTTATTATTGTCAAATAAATGCTCTTTAACCCTCCTGCTGTGTTTGTTTCATGTTAATTATTATTTTGGATTATTTTGACTATAACAAACACTCAGATGAAACATATTGTGCTATTTAAGTTTAACAAGGACATTTGTTTTGAAACCATTTCACATTTTTAAATAGTGGCACAAAATAACATTTTCTTTGACTGTAACAACCTCAGCAGGGCCCTCTTCCTCATCACTGGATTGTTCCACATCGGTTGTCTCTTGGTCTGGATCATATTCTGTGTTGTCTTCAACTTCTGACACTTCCTCCTCTAATGCATCTTCACAGTCTGTTTCCTGGCCTCTCACCTCCTCACCAGTGTCATGATCAAAGATATGATCAAGAACCTCACATACACTATATCATTTGGTCAGTGTGTGCTACCACAGAATGAATTGTGAGCAAGGCCTCAAAAAAGCTTTGTATACCAGAGCTGCGATAAAGTTCTAATAATTATTGAAACAATGTTGCAGTTGCTTGTGAGAATACCAACAGGTGTGGTTCTCATAGGGGAAGATTCCCGTGTGGGTTGCCATGGAAGCCAAGAAGAGGAGTGAAGTGTGTGTGTGCTCAAACACACTTGCATGTGGGGGTCTGGGAGAGGTAGTGTGTACATCTGATGAATGGACATGTGTCATGCCCTGATCTGTTTCACCTGTCTTTGTGATTGTCTCCACCCGCCTCCAGGTGTCACCCATTTTCCCCATTAGTCCCTGGGTTATTATTCCGGTGTTCCCTGTCTGTCTGTTGCCAGTTCGTCTTGTCAAGTCAACCAGCGTGTTTTTCCGTGCTCCTGCTTTTGCTTATCTCTCTTTTGCTAGTCCTCCCGGTTTTGACCCTTGCCTGCCTTGACTCTGAACCCACCTGCCTGACCATACTGCCTGCCCTGACCTCGAGCCTGCCTGCCACTCTGTACCTCATGGACTCTGACCTTGTTTATGATCTTTTGCCTGTCCACGACCATTCTCTTGCCTGCCCCTTTGGATTATAATAAATATCAGACTCGAACCATCTGCCTCCCATGTCCTCATCAGGGTCTCGCCCTGTGCCCTTATAGGCATGGGCCTGAACTCAATTTTATACGCTAATTGTAGTCTCACCGATTTAGTTTCTAATGACCAGTCATTTTTGACCAGAAACAACATAGGTGTACAAAAGTTAAATAAAGCACCCAAAATGTAATGAAAATTATGAAAATGTATTTTGTGTGTTCAGATGCCCTGTGTGGAAAAAGCCATATAACCATATAACAATCTGATCAAGTGAACAACATTTTTCAGAGTGAACTTGTAAATCGGTCCAATTTGACCGGAAAACAACAGGAGGATTAAAATGTTTTTTTTTTTTTTTGTGATCCACACATATATTGACGTTTTATGTGAATAGAGCAACTATACTGTACCCTATTTCAGAGTCAGGGGGAAAAAACAGCTGACACGCTAACTGCGTAACAAGTTCACTGAAGCTTTACCTCTGCAGCAAAAGACACATTTTGAGCTAGTTGCTACCAGGGCCTTCTGCTCCCCTCACATGGGTTTGAACATGCGGCACACTTCAGCTAATCTGCTGGGGTTTCATTAACTCTGCTCCGTAAATAGAGGATCAAATTAATTTGGTCCGACCTAGCTGTTCATTAAAACTGTTAGAGACCAATTAATCAAAGCATTCTTTTAATCCGTCTAATTCTGAGAAATGAAGGTGTGCTTGTTCCACAGATAAACAGTCATTAGCCGTTAAATTGAACCTTTATTTAACTGGGCAAGTCAGTTAAGAACAAATTCTTATTTACAATGACAGCCTACCGGGGAACAGTGGGCCTTGCTCAGGGGCAGAATGATAGATTTTTACCTTGTCAGCTCGGGGATTCGATCCAGCAACCTTTCAGTTACTGGCCCAACGCTCTAACCTACTGCTCCTGTTACATTATAATTTTTCACCTGATGCCCACGGAAGTGACTTTCCAACTTCTTTTTGTTTCATCTCCAAGCTAGTCTCTGTAGTTTCACCCCGGTCAGCATATTAGCAGCCAACTGTGAAGCAAAAACTACCATCCAGCTACCTGACTTAAACTTCAGAGTGAACAGCTCACATAAAATGACATTCACACACGTGACTAACAAAACGCAATGTTGCCTTATCATTTGAGCCACTGACAATAATCTCAGGAATTTGTTTTTGAACGCAGTAGAAGGATTGGAAGAGACTATAAGGAGATTGCTGACCTTAACCTAACCTTAGCAGTGGGCTAAATCAGGATCACATAGTGTTTCTTGGTAGTCTTAAACAAATCTACTTTGAAACAACTGTATACATGGGCTTAAAAAAGAAGACACCTGTACTATGTCAGATAGAGTTCACATGGTATGCAAACTCAATTTAATACATTATTACACTTTATATACATCACAAGACTGAAATATAACAAAACCGTTTGACATAGAAACACCACATTTTATGAAATAATGAAAACATATTCCATCCATGAGGCCACTAGGTCATTTGACCCTTAACCCTTTAACCTAATTTTGAAATTAATTATGTGTTTACAGTTTTCCGGTCAGGAGTGTTTGTATAGTTTTTCGTATTTGGATTTGGTTGTATTCTCAATTTCTACTCTATTGTTTACAGACACACCTTTACCCAAGCTTCTCTTAACCCACATACAGTCTGATGCCCAGGATGGCCTAGGATAGTCACTTTTACCCCTACCAACATGTACATATTACCTCAACTACATTGTACCCCTGCACATGACCCAGTACTTCTTGTATAATACGTCGTTCTTATTTGTGTTACTGTTTTCTATTTTCATTTGCAAATTTTTCTTACTTTGCATTGTTGGGAAAGGGCTAGTAAGTAAGCATTTCACAGTCAAGTCTACACCTTTTTGTATTCGGCGCTTGTGACAAATACAATTTGATTTGAGTTGAACCCTCTATCCTCACCTCCTTTCCTGTATCTGGCAGGTACAACAGCCTCAGAGTGTGAGAATGTGCCCTTTCACCTCTATGCAAACTAAGGCTTTTGGAGAGTGGTGAGGCTCAACAACTCTTACCTTCATACAGGGCTTTTATACACACAGGATGCATTACATTTACCCCTAGGCTAATGGAGACAGTGACATGAATTTACCCCCTCTATCGATCTGGCCCAAGCTTACAAGACCCCAATATATTTCTGAGTTATGTTGTAAGTCTTTTATAATGACTTTACGGGCAAGTGGTAAAATAGATGTTCACTATACATCACCATTTATTAAAAGTAGAGAAAATGAGCAATTCAGAAAATGAGCAATATCATTCATATCACGATGGGAGAGATGAATTTCAAAGATTTGCTGGAGAGACATAATGGCATTGGTCTGAAGAAAACTTTCAGAAGCTTGAGACGCCTTGGCTCAGTCGCTATGTGATAGAAATGTATTGCCGTGGCAAAGCAATTTGCCACGTTTGAAAGAAAGGAAAAAAGGTGGCACGACAGGTGAGACAGCGGTGACATCCTTGTTTACTTTTAATTAAATGTTCTGCTCTCCAAATGCTATGTGTTCGTCACACCACAGCCACCAAGGTTAGTCTCACTATTGCCTCTCAGGTCAACCATCAGTCGGGAGCTACTATATTGTTTTCTTCAGCCAAAATATCTTTCCTGAGAGAAACTTCCTCCAAAAATTGTATACTGTGCTAATATCATTTTGAATGAATACCATCACACTCAACGGTCTATGCATTTGACAGTTAAAATGTAATGAATAGCAGGTTCCAAATGTCTTTATTTCTCTCTGTGTCAGTTGAAAGCTTTTGGATGCAACTATTTTTTCCATCCCACATGAAACATTTCATTCCATTGCATCCTTGTTTTTCTTTGCCACTAAAACTGATATCAGTATATTGCATCAGCTCAATATTTTGCGTTGGTATAAACAGTTGTCACAGCCGATGGCTGTGTCATTACCCTTTAAATCTCTATACGCTCTCTTTTCACAGACTGAAAGAAAGCCTTGAAAATAATACATGTTTTTTTTACAAAACACCCCTGTGTGGTGTTTTGTAAGCCTGTAAATAAATGAAGCACTGGAAATGACATGCAAAGTGAAACTTCAGAGAGGATTGGTATTCTGAAATCCTCCTCCTCTCCCCTGACCTTGTCTCACACACATTGCTCTCCTCTCTGTCACCTGTGGGCTCAGCTTGGCTTGCTATAGCAGAAATGCCTTCTGCACAAAATACAACAGATACGGTATATTGTACTCTTCACATCAGAACAGCGCATGAAAGACATTTTAATCATTACATGTTTGAAGATTTTTACGCAGCAGTTAGTGTACTTCTGTATAATCGTATACCCGTTAGTATTCGACCTAATGTAAAATAGTTACACCTGCAGCGCGCAGAAAGATGGCAACTCTCACATCCTCAAAAATGATAGATCAACCCATTTAATTTGTCCCTTCGATTAATTTATAACAACCATTCTTGCGAGTGAGTAATTTCATTGCCTCTCCTTTCTCTAAAGAAGCAATTACCTGATGTCGCTGTATCTGTCATGTCGCAGACAGTAACAGATTAAACTAATTTCTAAACTGACCTTGATTGTAGACGCTGCGATTTTAAGTGCTGATATACCGTCTGTCCCTCCATATAATGCACAGAAAAAAAACTTAATGAGTTACAAGCTAATTATGCAAATTAGCTGTTGCTGTTGGAGATTCATCTGAACGTTGCTAGTAATTTAACAAGTGTGTGATTCTGTGGAAACCAGCTCCCACTCATCAGATAGCAGACAAAAACTTAAATAAAATCAGAGGACAAAATAAAACATTCAGAATATTATCAGTTTCCATTGCAGGAGCATTGTAATTAGAACACTTTCAAAAAGCTGTCACACAGAATCACAGTAAAGATGCTGTTCCCTATTCAACATAATCCTAATCAAAATTAAAGTAGGTAAAGCACCTACCTGTCCATTTTAGGTATAGTGGAAAATGCTTTAAACACTGAAGAAAGAGCAGTACAGCATTAATAAGAATAACAACAACTCCTGAACTGCTGCAAATTGTAGCATTACTAGTGCAGATGCAAACAGAGGTCCACATGATGCTCCTCACTCTATAGACTGGTGAAATATTCTTAGCTCTGTAATGAAATGACCCCAGAAGCAGCCCATTCAATTTGAATGTGTTTCTCATTAGAGTGTTATGGCCTACACGGACTGCCTACAGACTCCCCCACTCTATCAACTGTATTAATGCAATTCGCCAGGGCAACTTCAATTAAAATAGCCTGGAAAGTTTTGAGATTTGTTATCGTATTACTTCATAAACATGTCTACAGTGTGCAGTCTGCTAGAAGGTCTGCTACAGTCTGGTCAATAATGAATGTCAAGAAGGGAGGGGGTAAATCTGACCCTTATAGCCCCAGTCACTTTTCTAAGGTAACCCCCACATTCTGTGGGTATGCTTGTCTCTCTACGCTGCCTGAGAATACAAGTGGAGTTCATCAGTCTGGAATTGAGTGCACTCCATGAAAGATCAGACAACAGATCGATGCGCTACATCCTTAAGGATGAGTCGGCTAACTCAAACAGAAAGAACATGAGCACTTTGATATACAGGGGAGGTAGGAGAACGAGTCAAATTAAATATAAAATCAAATTTCCCATACTTTGTATACAACAGGTGTAGACTAAGGGCTCTTTTTTAACAAACCTAACACAATACTAAATCTAAGGGCAGGGGTGTGTCTGAAATATTTTTGCTATTTTAACTATCACAATTATCGGCGCACTTGCTGGCGTTGGGGGCAAAAGGGCTGGGGTTTGATGAATAAACAAGTTGTGGGTGTGTCGAGGCTTGGCCCCTCACTGGCCAATCAGAACGTGCTCCTTGGCGAAATATGTGTTTGCTTCAAGATGAGTATTTACAGTCTTATGTATTTCCTTGGAATTTCCTTGGAATCAACTCCATTCCAATGTTAGTCCATTATAGTTTGTTAAATTGAAACCACTGTTTGCAATCACATCGCTTGATCAACTCCAATCAAGAGGAGCTTTTATCTCAAACAGGATTTAGATCTCGTGTCAGGGCCAAAACAATGTTCCAGGGCTAAGACAACTCTTAGAAGAATGTTTTTTTTTTAAATATTCTGTTAAGAGTTGTCTTAGCCCTGGAACATTGTGAAACGAGATCTAAATCCTGTTTGAGATAAAGCTCCTCTTGATTGATTATTTTACCTTTATTGATGTGCAAAATTTGTATTTACTCCCCCCCCTTGAGGTAATCTATTTTAGAGGTAAAGGTAAAAATGTGTCGTTCTGCCCCTGAACAAGGCAGTTAACCCACTGAACCTAGCCTGTCAATGAAAATAAGAATTTGTTCTTAACTGACTTGCCTAGTTAAATAAAGGTTAAAAAGTATACAGAACCCTGAGTTAATAGTTTGTAGAAGCACCTTTGGCAGCAATTACAGCTATGAGTCTTTCTGGGTAAGTGTCTAAGAGCTTCCAACACCTGTATTGTGCAACATTTGACAATTATTTGTCATGGTTCGTCCTAGGACCAGAGGGTGGCAGAGACTGCCATAGAGACTCTTTTTGGACTCAGGTGTGTCTTATTATTTCATGATTGTTTTCCTGTTAATGGGGTAGGCGGGACGCTCGCGTCCCACATGGCCAATAGCCAGGGAAAGTGCAGAGCGCCAAATTCAAATACATTTCTATCAAAATCTAACTTTCCTTAAATTACACATTCAAGATAGCAAATTAAAGCTACACTCCTTGTGAATCCAGCCAACATGTCAGATTTAAAAAAGGCTTTTCGGCGAAAGCATAAGTTGCTATTATCTGATGATAGCACAACAGTAAACAATGAGAGAGTAGCATATTTCAACTCTGCAGGCGCGACACAAAACGCAGAAATGAAATATAAATCATGCCTTACCTTTGACGAGCTTCTTTTGTTGGCACTCCTATATGTTCTATAAACATCACAAATGGTCCTTTTGTTCGATTAATTCCGTCGATATATATCCAAAATGTCCATTTATTTGGCGCGTTGGATCCAGAAAAACACTGCTTCCCATTTACGCAATGTCCCTACAAAATATCTCAAAAGTTACCTGTAAACTTTGCCAAAACATTTCAAACTACTTTTGTAATACAACCTTAGGTATTTCTAAACGTATATAATCAATCAAATTGAAGTTCAATACAGGAGCAAAACAAACTGATGCTACTTTTCTGGTTACGCGCCTCTATCAAAAGGTACACATGAAGTGACTCTCGTTCTGAGCTATGGTACTTCTTCATTATACAAAGGAAAAACCTCAACCAATTTCTACAAAGTGGTGACATCCAGTGGAAGCTGTAGGAACTGCAGGAAAGTCGATTAGAATTCTGGATTCCCCATGAAATCTTATTGAAAAGACAGTGTTATATTATACTCACAGACATGATTCAAACAGTTTTAGAAACTTCAGAGTGTTTTCTATCCAATACGAATAATAATACTATTTACGTTTTTCCCAAGTCGCTGATTCCTGGTATGATTCATTCTCTGCTCATGGGTTCAACTCTACCACGTCCGATTATTATTTAAAGAATTCTTCAAGCTCTGTCAAATTGGTTGTGGATCATTGTTGATCATTGCCAGACAACTGTTTTAGGGTCTTGACATAGATGTTCAAGTAGATTTAAGTTAAACTAACTCGGCCACTCTGGAATATTCATTGTCTTCTTGGTAAGCAACTCAAATGTAGATTTGGCTTTGTGTCCTGCTGAAAGGTGAATTGATCTCCCAGGCTCTGGTGGAAAGCATGCTGCACTAGGTATTCTTTGCCTGTGCTTAGCGCCATTCTGTTTCTTTTTTTTAGCACCTTTTTATCTCCCATATATCGTGATATCCAATTGCAATCTTGTCTCATCGCTGCGATTCCCCAACGGGCTTGGGAGAGGCGAAGGTCGAGTCATGCGTCCTCTGAAATATGACTCGCCACGGCTTTATTTTTGGCTGTGTCGAGCGTGTGTTTGCAATCTCGTCATGTAAAACTGTCACACTTACATTTTCCCTGTCTTATATCAGCTTGCTTGCTCTCAGATGGGCGGGGTGGAAATATTTGAGGTGTGTCCTTAAGATGATTCAAAGGGATAATTTCAGGCAGTGCTAATAGCTATATTTAAGACCAACAGAACTGTTTTTTTTGCAGTAACGCAGTTGGTTATAGCGTGCTGAATTTTGACAGCGGAAACGCAGCCTATCCAGCCGTGATGCACACTGCCCATATCCGCATGGAACAAGAGAAGCCTGATTTGCTATTGGTGACTGTAAACTTCATATTTAAAACGTTTTATTTGATTAAAAACTAAGTATAGCCTCCCCTCTGAAGTTTTTTTTTTTTTTTGTCTGTCTAATGCCATCGCAAAGTAGTCAAGACTGTCTATATGGTTTGCCTCTTGAGACCGCTTGGAAATAAATCTTAATTCTTAAAAGACTAAGCTGTTGGGTGGGGGGCCCTTTATGTATAAAAATGATTTAATAAAATGTTGAATTTGGCCTTTACTAGTATAGCCCAGAGAAACGCATTGAATAACACATTAATAAACGGCAAACAATCACAAGAAACAAGGTTTGAAGTGTTTGTCCTATATCTTGGGATATAAGCAAGCTCAGGAAATATATATTTTTATACACATTTAACTTGTGGTGTAAAAATACTTTAAAGTTCTACTTAAGTCCAAAAAAAAAAAAAAATCTGTACTTTATTTACTATTTATATTTCAAATTAGCCCAAACGGTTTGTGCACTACAAACAGAAGTTGGCACAATGACGGTACTGACTTCAGATGAGTCCCCTGACACTTGTGGGGGTCACAAAGCAAAACGGAGACCAGCATCGTGTTCGTGAGAGTCTACCCCTTTCGATTTGGAAGTTGTAGAAATTGCTTGTTTCCGTTTCATATGTTCAAAACCCAAGCCCTATCTTAGGCCTACTATAATGAAGGCTGGTTCAACAGCAATGCATGTATTTGTAATAAAAGTTGTTTTGGTTTAATTTTATTACAACTTAACGTACTAGAATGATTCACCTTCCTGGTTTTATGGTGACAACGTCCGTGACGTGCTTGCAATGCAACTTCTTGAGATGTGTGATTGCAATCGGATCCATAAGATGGTTCCGATTATGTTCATAAAACAGGCCTATTTGGGAGCAGTATAACGGTGAGTGGACATTCTCCGTTTCTATTTATATTGGATCTTTGTCCAGCTATTGTGAAAAGTTTGGATGTGCGTGAAACCCTCCATAGTCTGCGTTGTTTTAATATTAGATGCCCACGGGGAGAAATGATGGTGCCTATAAGTGTGACATAGCCAATTTTAAACTTGTTGTTGCATTGTGATTAGAATTATTCATTCTCTTTTTAGGACTTATCAATAATTTATATAATCTTGCTTATTGACCATGTTTGGCATGTCCATGCACAGCCATAATGCAATTTACAGTAGGCCGAGTGTCACGAACGTGAGGAGAGACGGACCAAGGCACAGCGGATGTTGAGTTCCACGTATTTATTATAAAGTGAAACTTTATAAAAGTTTACAAAACAATAAATCAAATAAACTAACAACAAAACGTGACTAAGTGGTGCACATGCATAAAACACAAAATAATATCCCACAAACACAAGTGGGAAAAATGCTACCTAAATATGATCCCCAATTAGAGGCAACGATTACCAGCTGCTGCCTCTAATTGGGAACCATACTAAGCACATCCTCATAGAAATATGAAAACTAGAACACCCCCCTAGTCACGCTCTGTTCTCAACACCATAGAGAACTAGTCACAGGGCTCTGTTCTCAAAACCACCAGATGGGGAGGGTAGGGGGGGTGACTAGTGTCAGTTGCGGCTCCGGTGCGGGTCGTAGCCCCAGCCCAGACCCCGGATCCGACCATCGTGCTGGGCTGAACGCTGTGCCTGGGCACCGGTGCAGAGGAAGGCTCCTGCCCTGGAGCTGGACTGGACGCCGTGCCTGGACTGGGCACCGGCGTAAAGGAAGGCTCCTGCCCTGGAGCTGGACTAGATGCCGTGCCTGGACCGGACCGTTGACCGTAGCTGGAGGTTCTGGACCATCTCAGGAGGTTCCGGACTGTGGACAGTCTCAGGAGGTTCCGGACTGTGGACCGTCTCAGGAGGTTCCGGACTGTGGATCGTCTCAGGAGGTTCCGGACTGTGGACCGTCTCAGGAGGTTCCGGACTGTGGACCGTCTCAGGAGGTTCCGGACTGTGGATCGTCTCAGGAGGTTCCGGACTGTGGACTGTCTCAGGTGGTTGTGGACTGTGGACCGTCGCAGGAGGGTTCTGGACTGTGGACCGTTGCAGGAAGCTCTGGACTGGAAACCGTCGGCGGAAGCTCTGGACTGGGAACCGTCGCCGGAGGCTCTGGACTGCGAACCGTCGCCGGAGGCTCTGGAATGTGAACCCTCGCTGGCGGCTCTGAACTGTGAACCGACGCTGGAGGCTCTGGACTGTGAACCCTCGCTGGAGAGTCTGGACTGTGAACCTTGTTGGCGGCTCTGGACTGTGAATACGCACTGGAGGCCTAGTGTGTGGAGCCGATACAGGTGGTACCGGACTGGTGACACGCACTTCAGGGCGAGTGTGTGGAGCTGGCACAGGACGTACCGGACTGGGTAGGTGCACTGGACATCTGGTGCGTGGAGCCGGCACAGGTGGTACCGGACTGGTAACACACACTTCAGGGCGAGTACGGGGAGCTGACTCAGGTGGCATTAACCTGTCTAGGACTGAGGTTCCGCCCCCGCAACAGCCAGTGAAAGTGCAGGGCGCCAAATTCAAAACAACAAAAATCTCATAATTAAAATTCCTCAAGCATACAAGTATTTTACACCATTTTAAAGATAACATTCTCTTTAATCCAGCCATATTGTCTGATTTCAAAAAGGATTTACAGCAAAAGCACCACAAAAGATTATGTTAGGTCACCACCAAGCCACAGAAAAACACAGCCATTTTTTCCAGCCAAAGAGAGGAGTCACGAAAAGCAGAAAGAGATAAAATGAATCACTAACCTTTGATGATCTTCATCAGATGACACTCATAGGACTTCATGTTACACAGTACATGCATGTTTTGTTTGATAAAGTTCATATTTATATAAAAAAATCTGAGTTTACATTGGCGCGTTATGTTCAGTAGTTCTAAAACATGCGGTGATATTGCAGAGAGCCACATCAATTTACAGAAATACTCATATTAAACATTGATAAAGATATGACTATTACACATGGAACTTTAGATTAACTTCTCCTTAAAGCAACTGCAGTGTCAGATATCAAATTATTTTAATATTATTGCAAACCATGCAATAATCTGAGGACAGCCTTTAGACAACAAAGCAGCCAAAAAGATACCCGCCATATTGGGTAGTCAACATAACTCAGAAATAGCATTTTAAATATTCACTTACCTTTGATGATCTTCATCAGAATGCACTCCCAGGAATCCCAGTTCCACCATAAATGTTTTGATTTGTTCGATAATTTCCATCAGTTATGTCCAAATATCTTCATTTGTTAGGGCGTTTGGTAAACAAATTGAAAGGCGCGTTCAGGTCGCGCCGAACGTCGGATGAAAACTTCCTTTACAGCCCGTAGAAACATGCCAACCTAAGTATGGAATCAATCTTCAGGATGTTTTTATCACAAAACTTCATTAATGTTCCAACCGGACAATTACTTTGTCTACACAAATGAAGTGGAACGTATCTACCTTTCACGTGAGCGAGCCAGACCGAGGCTGTGGCACTCTGCCAGACCACTCACTCAGAGCCCTTATGAGCCCCTCCTTTAGAATAGAATCCTCAAAATAGGTTCTAAATACTGTTGACATCTAGTGGAAGCTTTGGGAAGTGAAACATAACTAATATCACCCTGTATCTTCAATGGGGTGCTGAGTTGAAAAACTACAATTCTCAGATTTCCCACTTCCTGGTTAGATTTTTCTCAGGTTTTCGCCTGCCATATGAGTTCTGTTATACTCACAGACATGATTCAAACAGTTTTAGAAACTTGAGAGTGTTTTCTATCCAATACTACTAATAATATGCATATATTAGCATTTGGGACAGAGTAGGAGGCAGTTCACTCTGGGCAAGCTATTCATCCAAAAGTGAAAATGCTGCCCCCTATCCCAAAAAGGTTAACATGCTAATACGCTCCTTAGGGCAAATGTCGTGCATCTTCCACCAACTCCACAACTCTCTACGTTCTTTCTCCTCCAATATCTCCATCCACTCACTGACTCTCTCCGTTCACTCTCCTCCAGTTTCTCCCTCTTCTCCCAGACTGGCTCTGGTTCACTCCTCGGCTCCGCCGACCACCCCTTGTGCCTCCCCCCAAATGCAATGTTTTAGGCCGGGTTCTGGGGCTTTCCAAGCCCCAATATCAGTGTGAATGCCATTGAAGCCATGTAGTTACTGAGAACAATCTTGACTGCAAATCGGTTCAAGTTAATATATTTAGCAAAGATCAGTGTACATTTTTTATTTTGTTTCTGTTAGCCATTTAGCTTCTTGACGCTACCCAGTGGGATAAGTCAAATAATATTACAAAAAATATTCATATTCATGAAATCACAAGTGCAATATTGCAAAACATAGCTTAGCCTTTTGTTAATCCACCTGTCGTCTCAGATTTTGAAATGATGCTCTACAGCGAAAGCAATCCAAGCGTTTGTGTAAGTTTATCGATCGCATGACAAAACAGTAAGTACACTTAGCATCAGGTAGCTTGGTCACGAAAATCAGAAAGGCAATCAAATGAATCGTTTACCCTTGATGATCTTCAGATGTTTTCACTCACGAGACTCACAGTTACACATTAAATGTTCCTTTTGTTCTATAAAGATTATTTTTATCTCCAAAATACCTCTGTTTAGAAATCCACAGGAAAGAGCGGTCACAATAACGCAGACGAAAATTCCAAATAATATCCGTTATGTCCACAGAAACCTGTCAAACGTTTTTTATAATCAATCATCAGGTTGATCTTAAAATATAGAATCAATAATATATCAACCGCAACGGTCTTGTTCAGTAGGAGAGGGAAAGGAAATGGCTGTCCGAACTCTGTTGCACGAGCAAAACTCATGTGACCACCTGATGCGATGTTCTCTTTCTGGCTCATTTTTCAAAATAAAAGCCTGAAACTATGTCTGAAGACTGTTGACACCTTGAGGAAGCAATAGGAAAAGGAATCTGGTTGATATCCTTTTAAATGGAGCAATGGGAGGCTATGGAACATGGAGTTTTCAAAATAGAAGCCAATTCCTGGTTTGATTTTTCTCAAGGTTTCACCTGCAATATCAGTTATGATATATTCACACACAATATATTGACAGTTATGGAAACTAGCTTCAAGAGGTTAAAATAGATGGCAAAGAAAATGAAAACCCCAAAGATATTTCAAAATATGTTTCAGAATTCTATGGTAAACTTTATATCAGTATTGCCTGTCCTACTAGTGACATATCTGCCTTTCTAGACTCTGTCAAAGACTATGCAAAATTCATAGATGAAGACTTCCAAAAGTCTTGTGATGAAATTACTCCTGTCAATGAAATAGAAAAATGTATCAGCAAGTTAAGAGAACTAATCTCCAGGGAATGATGGCATTATTAGTGAATTCTATAAATATTTTCAGGAGGATATTATTGAATGTATATTTAATGTTTTTAAGGAGGCAATTGATTTAGAGGTCTTGCCTGTTTCTATGACACAAGGCCTCATTTCTGTAATACCCAAACCAAACAAAGATTCTATGATGTTAGAAAATTGGAGACCAATCACATTACAGGTTTTTTTGATTGCTTAAGCACGATTTTCAAAACAGGGCCTGTGTTTTCAAAACACTACACACAATTAGCACAACCACACACCCAATTAGCAAAACACTACAGATCCTTTGCAAAATTAAAAACTCTTGTAAAAACTATACACTTCTTTTTAAAAACCACACTTTGTTACCATATGAAACACACCTGTTTCATATTACTATACTCTGTTTGCACGAGTTACACTCTGCTGTGATAAACCTAAAACACTTTTAGCACTTCTACTTCCCTATGATTAGCGTAGGCTACTATCAACAAAGTACAAATATAATGTAAATTCACCAAACACTACACAAGACCAATGTTGCAGACTGAAGAAACTCATTTACACGCCCAAAATGTTGACATGGAGATTCATAATACTGTAACCAAACGTCCCTTTACGTATTGTAAGTTCAAAAAAATTTATAAAAAAATAACTAGACATTGTCTCTTCGCCTAGCTGGATCTGGCCAGAGAATTTCATCAACATCGCAGGCAATGTTGTCATTAGCAAGACACCTTGGAAAGAAACGTCTTGAATGACGAATCCATCCTTGCATTGCTGCTACCTCCATCTGGTCACAGGCCTCCTCCATGGCTTGGATGAGGGGTACCTCAGCCTGGAACGGAGATCATATACCTTCCACCGCCATGCCGAGAAAAAATATTCTATAGGGTTGAGGAATGGAGAGTATGGTGGAAGATATAGGACGGTGAAATGTGGATGTTGCTGAAACCAGTTCTGAACCAGAGCAGAGCGGTGGAAAGACACATTGTCCCAGACAACAATGTATTGCATATGATCAATTTGATTTGCTGCTGTTATGTTGTGCAATTGGTCCAAGAATGTAAGTATGAGTGCTGTGTTGTAAGGGCCCATATGGGCATGGCGGTGGAGGACCCCATTTTGTGTAATGGCTGCACAGAGTGTTATATTACCCCCACGTTGCACTGGGACATTGACTATAGCCCTGTGGCCAATGATGTTTCTTCCCCTCCTTCGTGTACTCGTCAGGTTGAACCCAGCCTCATCTACGTAAATTAAATCATGCTGGATCTCCTCTCCATCCATTCATAAAACTCTGAAAAACAGTGTCAGGCAAAATTGTGTAGTTCAGTGTAGATCTGGTAAACATATTACAGTAAAAGATTGTGAGACAGTATGCAAGATCACACTGCTAAAGTGAATACAAACCTCTGCATAATCATGCCGCAGTCGTTTCACCCTTTCAGAATTGCGCTCGAAAGGCACTCGATAAATTTGCTTCATTTGAATATGTTTTTTTTAAGGATGCGTGCCAGTGTTGATGTTGAGACCTGATGGATATCGTTGAAAATGGCGTGGTTATTGACAATGTTAGCTTGGAGCTGCTTGAGTGTTATAGCATTGTTGGCCAAAACCATGTTTACTATCTCCCTCTCTTGCTGTTCTGTGAACATAGGAGGCCTTCCCCCTTGTCGTCCCTGACCCTCAATCCTATGTAGAAAAAAACAATATACAATAGTACAGTAATTTCACAGGAAAAGGTAACAGAAGTGCTGAAAGTGCATAGAATACAGTACTGTAAGCAGTTACTGAAACCGTGCAGATTTTTTTTATATGATATTTTTACAATACCTATTTTCCAGTCGAAATGTTCTCATCACACTTGCCCCTGTATATCAGCTTAGATTTGGCTGTACTCACAGTCCAGCCTCCCTCAGCGTCTGGCCGTGGTTGACAACGTGGTCAACCAGTGTTGCACGGATCTCATTTGTCAGATTCGGTCCTCTTTGAGCACCTTCTTGTCCTCCTCCTCCTCATTCTCCTCGTTCTCCTCATTCTCCTCCTCATCTTACTCTTTCTCTGACTCTTTCCATTGTGCTTGAAGACCAATGAACTCACCTGCTGCTTTTTATAGTGCTTTATACACCTGATTAGTGTGTCTACAATTAAGCAAACGAGTGTTTGCACACCCGATGACTGTGTTGAACCAATTGGTTGGACGGTGTGGTAATTTGAGAGTCAGTGCTTTGGTATTGCAAGGACGTGACTTCATGATAGATGTTTGTGTGTAATGCATATTAGTGTGTTTAGTGTTTTGCAAATCACTGTGTGTATAGTTTTGCAACAAGTGTGAGGGTGACAATGTGCTTATAGTTGTGCAAATATGGGCTCATGTTTTGATTCTTGAGTGTAAGGTTTTGAAAATAGTGTACTACTTTTAATTTTAGTGTGTAAGCAATCCAAAAAAACTGTAATGAACAATGATGGAAAGCTACTTGCATCCATCTTTGCAGAAAGACTTACAAAAGGTCTTGACCAAATCATTGATGATACCCAGTCTGGTTTTATGAAAGGCAGACATATATGTAATAATATTCAACTAATATTGGACTTCATAGACTACAATGAGCACATTATGCAAGATAGCTTTTTGAGACTCTTCAATTTTTTGGTTTTGGTCAATATTTTCAAATTGTAATTAAAACACTTTACAATAATAGTAACAGCTCTGTTAAATTATCCCATGGAACTTCACGGAGATTCTACATTAGACGTGGAATTAAACAAGGATGCCCAATTTCTCCTTTCTTATTTTTATTGGTCACACAAGTTATGGCATTTCGTATAAATAAGGATCGTTTTAGGGGTATTCAGACACAAGACAAAGATATAAAATGTTCACAATTGGCTGACGACACCATCATTTTTTTGAAAGATCATAATGAAGTCAGGAAAGCTATTGAGTGTATTAATGCCTTCTCATATGTATCAGGTTTATCTCTGAATATTAGGAAATGTGAATTATTTGCATTGAAAAGATGTGACTTAACTTCTTGCGTTGAGCAATCCCGTATCCGGGAGCGTAATCATAGCCTCAAGCTCATTACCATAACGCAACGTTAACTATTCATGAAAATCGCAAATGAAATGAAAGAAGTATATTCACTCACAAGCTTAGCCTTTTGTTAACAACACTGTCATCACAGATTTTCAAAATATGCTTTTCAACCATAGCTACACAAGCATTTGTGTAAGAGTATTGATAGCAGCAGGCAATATTTTCACAAAAACAAGAAAAGCATTAAAATAAAATCATTTACCTTTGAAGAACTTCAGATGATTTCAATGAGGAGACAGCAAATTCAGTTAGATAGCAAATGTTCAGTTTTTCCAAAAATATTATTTGTGTAGGAGAAATCGCTCCGTTTTGTTCATCACGTTTGGCTAAGGAAAAAAAATGAAAATTCAGTCATTACAACGCCAAACTTTTTTCCAAATTAACTCCATAATATCGGCAGAAACATGGCAAACGTTGTTTAGCATCAATCCTCAAGGTGTTTTTCACATATCTATTAGATGATAAATCATTCGTGGCAGTTTGGTTTCTCCTCTGAACCAAATGGAAAAATACACGCAGCTGGAGATTCCGCAAAAATTTTGACGGAGGACACCAAGCGAGCACCTGGTAAATGTAGTCTCTTATGGTCAATCTTTACCAATGATATGCCTACAAATACGTCACAATGCTGCAAACACCTTGGGGAAACGACAGAAAGTGTAAGCTCATTCCTGGCGCATTCACAGCCATATAAGGAGACATTGGAACACAGCGCCTTCAAAATCTGGGGCATTTCCTGTTTGAAATTTCATCTTGGTTTCGCCTGTAGCATCAGTTCTGTGGCACTCACAGATAATATCTTTGCAGTTTTGGAAACGTCAGAGTGTTTTCTTTCCAAAGCTGTCAATTATATGCATAGTCGAGCATATTTTCGTGACAAAATATCTTGTTTAAAACGGGAACTTTTTTTAATCCAAAAATTAAAAGAGCGCCCCCTATATCGAAGTAGTTAAACTCAGTATGTAATATCCCTGTAAAATATATGATCACATATCTTGGTATTAAAGTTAGCAAAGATCGGAAAGAAAGGGCCAACTTATTTGGAAAGAGATTTAACTCCTGGTTACTAAAATGTATTTTTTCATCTGGACGTGCACTTTTATCAAAATCTGAAGGTCTGTTAGTAACTAAAATATATTAAATTATATTAAATTATTTAACTTCATATGGAGGAATAAACCTCATTATTTAAGAAAAGTGGGAATATGTAGGACCAAAAGTGAGGGAGGGTTGAATGCTCTGGATTTTAAAACCTCTAATATAATATTTCAGATTAAATGGATACAAAACTATTTAAGAAATAAGGATTGCATTTGGAATATCATCCCTAATTTAATATTCCAACAGATTGGTGGTCTAGAATTCTTACTCAAATGCAACTTTGATATGGGAAAAATCCCTATTATGCTTGCAAACTTTCATAAACAGGTACTTGTAACTTGGAACCTCATGTACGAACACAATTTTTCCCCACATAGGTATACAATCTGGAATAATAAAGGCATAAAATACAAAAACAAGTATTTTTTTTCCAGAACTGGTTTGACAGCAACGTTATTTGGGTTGAACAATTATTGAATAATGATGGACAACTATATGATTATCCAGAATTTATGAGAACACACAATGTTACAGTCACTCCTGAGGAGTATCAAATTGTTGTTAGAGCTGTCCCTAAAGGTGCTATTCTTCTTTTAGGAGAATATAACAATACTCCAAGTGCAACTGTTGAGGATTTTGTAGCCTCAGTAGAATTAGAAAGAATTTACATTTCAAACTATAAATGTAATAACATGTATATAAGGGGAAACTATGTCAATATGTTAAAATGTACTGGAATGCAGCCCTAGGACAAGTGAACTGGAACAAAGTTTTGTTGTTGTCTGGTAAATATTGTATATCTAATAAGGTCAAATAAGTATCATACAAACTCTTTCATAGAATCTACCCTGTAAAGACCTTTATTATACACAGATTTAAAATAGCTATTGATAACAAATGTGTATTTTGTGGTTGTGATCCAGAAACTCTTGACCATTTATTTTGGGACTGTTCTTATGTAAGAAGATTTTGGAGTGAGTTAGAAGATTTTATTTTAAAAGAAACAACTATTAATGTTAATCTGAGAAACTCTGATATTATTTTATATTTATCCAAATTACTGACTTAACTTTCATTGTTAATTTGTTTATCTTTCAGAGATTATTTATCATTAAATGAAGTGGGCAGAGAACAAACCAATTTTCACATTATTTAAGACAGAATTTAAATATTATTTTGAAATTATAAGTAAATGTAAAAACAAAAAAGCAAAATGCACCGCACCATAAAACTATTTAACAAATTGAAAATGAATCTTGATATGCAATACCCCTGTCTGTTAGGTTTATGTACTCTTGTTTGTATATTTCTGTTTTTTTTGTATTTGTTGTCTTCATAATATATATATATTTTTATTATTAATTAATAAAAAAATACAATATCAATGTAGGACAAAACAGACATCACAACAAGAGAGACAACACAACACTACATAAAGAAGAATAGCATAGCAGTTCAGTCCTCATCTTGTTGTGTCCTGTGTATATATATATATATATATATATATATATATTTACAACTTTCGTCGCATACCTTTTTATATATATTTTTTATTTTCCATGAACTCATCTTCAAAACACTCTCCTGCATCCCGCCTCACCAATTTATATATATATATAAAAAAGTATTATTTACCTCAAATCTGTAATCCTCCATAGAAGCTAGCCAGAAGCTAATCCAGAAGCTAGCCAGAAGCTAGCCTGAAGCTAACCAGAAGCTAATCAGAAACTAGTTAGCTTCTTTACTGGCTAATCGTTAGTATTCAGCTAACCATGGTTTGTGGTCATCAGCTATCCTTTAGCTCAAAAATCTATCGCCAGTTTTGTAAGGCGCGGCTTGGACCGGAACATACTGGACCTATTTTTCTCTCCATTTTCCCCAGATTTCAACCGCTAACTCTGGACATTTATACCTGGATCTCGCAGCTGGCTAGCTGCTATCCGTGTGACTATCGGTTTTCGTCGATTCCGGAGCAAACATCAATTATTTCGGAGCTAGAAAGGCTGAAGAGTTCCATCAGTCGCTCCTGTGCTACAATCACCTATCCGGACCCGTTTTACTGCCAACGCAGAGCCCCACCGGGCCTTCACAACTGGACTACCAACGTTATCTACCCGAGGTAGTTATCCGGCTGGCTCCTCCGTCGCGACGTTACCTGAACTACTCACTGGACCCTTTTAGTCATTGGCTGCTATCTGAATAGACCTAAGCATGCATAAATTGTTTTTTGAAAGTGGAGCATGAGGTGGCGCAAGGTTTCACCGCCCCCCAAACCGAAGAGTCCACTTGGCTATACTCCCAGAAAGGAAAGGGCTACTTCTTCATTACTCAAAGGAAAAACATCAACCAATTTCTAAAGACTGTTGACATCTAATGGATGCCATAGGAACTGCAAGCATATTTCTATTAAAACTGGCTTGCCATAGAAATCTAATGGAAAACAGATTGACCTCAAAAATAAATCTCCCTGGATGGATTGTGCTCAGGGTTTCGCCTGCCAAATCAGTCCTGTTATACTCACAGACATTATTCAAACAGTTTTAGAAACTTCAGTGTTTTCTATCCAAATCTACTAATAACATGCATATCTTAGCTTCTTGGCATGAGTAGCAGGCAGGTTACTTTGGGCACGCTTTTCATCCGGACGTGAAAATACTGTCCCAGAAAGGATAAGGAGCATTGGTGGCATATCTGATGGTCGAATGGTAAAGGACATCTAGCCGCTCGAGAGCACCCTTACCTGCCAATCTATAAATTACGTATCCGTAATCTAGCATGGGTAGGATGGTCATTTGAATCTGGGTTAATTTGCCAGCTGGGGTGAAAGAGGAGCAATTATGATAGAGGAAACCAAGACTAGATGTAACTTTAGCCTGCAGATTTAATATGTGCTGAGGCAAGGACAGTGCACCGTCTAGCCATACTCCAAAGTACTTGTATGGGATGACTACCTCAAGCTTTAAACCCTCAGAGGAAAGTGTTTTTTCAACGATTTCATTGAAGACATCATGGCGAATAAATCAGGAAAAGCGAAGTCCAAGTGTAAGTATACAGATTTGCACCAGATTATTACACTGTGTGGCTATTCTAGTACATGTGAAAGATGATGCTACAACAATAAAAAACAGAAAAGGTATGCTCTTTCTTTCTCTTTTCTTCCTACATCTCCTACATTCAATTAACATTTCCACAAACTTCAGAATGTTAACATTCAAATGATACCAAGTATATGCATATCCTTGTTTCTGGGGCTGAGCTACAAGCAGTTAGATTAGGGTATGTCTTCAGGCGGAAATTGAGAACAAGGGATGCAGCCATAACAAGTTAAAGTAACTAACTTTGGACTTCTGGATAGCCAGAGTGCTCGTATTTCTCATTTGCCTGAAAGAGAGCTAGTCAGCATGAGTTTTCGTGTTTCAAGCCTTTTGCCAAATGCAATTTTTGAGGTGGAGTAATCATATTGTGCAGCAATTTCATCAGGTAACATGAATACAAAGCCAGCGAGAGGTGGTTAGAATAGGATGGGAGGCCAAAAGTCAGTGTAACCAATAGAGAGTCAGAGTCCCAAGTGTGGGAACAAACAGTCTGTCCCACGGTTGGGTAAAGACAGTTTGAAGTCAACAAAGTATGCAGGAGACATGAGGCAAACAGCAAAATAGCTAAATGTACAATCATTAAAAAAAAATATATGTAACGACTTGGGGCTAGACATTGTAAGTTCCGAGTCACTCGCCCCAGTGAGTGTGTGCTGGAGGCGAACAAAATCTCGGGGGAGAGGGGTGAGTGTGGTGGGGGCACCTGTGCCAGACATGGGGAGACAGGCCAGGGCAGATGGTGAACAGATCGCCAGGTGGAATCCAGGTTGCAGCAGGCAACGGGAGTAAGTGTCACACCAACTTGGGAGAAGCTTTTATTTCTGGATGAAGATTTCTTGTAGAAAATGCCAGTGAATGGTCTTTTAAAAGCAGGAGGGGGCTTCAGAGGACACTTCAAAGACTCCTGCCACTTGTTAGGCCCAAAGGCCTTGATACCTTTTACTTCACACCTTAGTGCTAATTTAATTTCTATCTGGTCTGTCCTTGCAAGCTTGGGAGCCTTAACTCACCATTCAGTCCCCATAAAGTAAAAGATATCGTTGTAATGTACCTTATTCTACATTTTTTTATGTTTCATTTTCTTCTTCACTTTCAAAATAGCATCAGACCAAACACTACTCACTCAGTTCCATGGATGGATGGTGTCCTCAGGTCTCTGCTGTTTGTTTGCTAGAGCCCCCTCTGTATAGCTTGGAAAAAGGAAACCTTGGAAGCAGTAATCTCTCCGGTTACTTTTGGTCGAAAGTAGGTTGTTGGTTTGGAGTTTTTAATTAACAGTTTTGCTGTGGAGGGCAGCATCCTGCATATGTACCTGCCGAAAACCCCAAGTTTATCTAACTCCAAATCTATCCTTTTGTTATAAACATGTTGAAAAATGTGAGAGCTCACCTGCATCTGTGTCTCTCTCTGAGGGAGGCATTTACCCTCAAATTTGAGTTGTTATATGATTTATTTGTTAAGCTATAGAATATTTTGTCTATTTTATTAACACATTTAGTGCCATTTATATGTGCTAAGTTTAGATCACATTACTTAAGGTGATACAGAAACTTGACTTCCTCTTTGGAACTAGAGGGTTATTCAGAACCACATAATGGCGACTGATAGTTGCAAATATGAATGCTCTGGAAAACTTTGACATTTACACCAGGTATTTGCCTGGATTAAAACAATATGGACATGCAAAATGTCATTCAAGAACATTGAATATGTGACTGTCCATTTTATAAACCTGCTTTCTTCTCAGTTTGGCATACTTTTTCACAGTACAGGTTCCCCATTTGTCTTCCACTAGGCTGCTTGCTGTTAAAGCGAGTATTAATTTGCTCTAAAGAGGGTAGTCTAATTAAAAACAATTTCATTTGGATTCCGATGGCTTGCTTGAAGGTGATGGGATGAGTGACACCCATACAGATTGTGTGTGGGATTTGTTGTGGTTGTGTTGGGTAGGTCCATGGCACTCAGGTGGTGACATTGAGTGGAAATTGTTTGCTTCCAGAAATCCCCAGGCTAAGCATTCAGCTCATTCCCCTTTCTAATTAACAGTAAACAGCTCACCTTCTGTTAATGTTTCTGCTTCACTCTTTCTCTCAGGAGTAGTAGAGCATGTTTCAGGCTGTGGAGATAGAGCAAGGGCTGAATACTAACTTCTGAAACTCTGTTTTCTTGTGTAAATCTCCTGTTGGCATCAACAGATAATGTATGCAAAGATTTGATTGTTTATCTCGTGTTACGATTTTGGTTGAGGCTGGTTTTGTGGCTGGTGTTGTGGCTCTCAACACCCCTCATTATCACATCTATCACTTAGACTACGGACTACTGATTACATACACTATTGTTACTTGTTTATAGTTTACTTTAGTTAATACATTTGTTATTCGTTAATCTCCATGTTGTCTCCATTTTCGTTACGAGCCGGTTCGTGACCAGTGAGGGCTCATCCGGGATTATAAGGTTGGTTCCTAGACATTTTGGCGTATAGTATTATTATGTGTTAATGCTATTTCGGATGCGCATTGGTTGCTATGCACTGCATAGTCTATTAAGTGCCTTAGAGACATATCAGTGTTTTTGGTTGTCTAGGGATGTCATCAAATAGGTGTGTTGCATGAATAAGTATGCCAGTAGGCCCAATTCTAGTGTTGTGCTAACTGGTATGAGTAATTTGTTTGAGAGAAAATGTGGAGTTAGTGTTTTAAAACTCTGTATAGTAGGTGCTTTGTTTGCATATTTTGTGACATTGTTTTTGAGTTGCGATGTTTGGTAGGCCCAGTGTTGGTTGCCTTTGGTAGACTTGCCACTGTGGTGGATAGTTGGTTGTGTGCTGTGTTAGAGAGTAACATTGGTTAGTTTCCAGGTCCCTGCCCAGGCTGGAAACTCTTGTTCTACTTGCTGTTGGGACATCGGTCCGATGAGGTTAGTACAGTCAGTTGTGGACCTCAGTGGGAGATTTGGGGTAGGGTAGTGCTATTTTCTACCTGGTGTTATAGACTTTCTTTTCCCCTGTTAGGCTTAGTGACATGTTTCACTTTGGAATACGTTGGGCATGGTTATTTTGTTTGTTGTTTATGTGTGGTGTCTGTGGACTGAGCAGTTGTCTCGGGCACATCTGTGGCTTTGGGGGAATCCGCCAGCGTGCTGTTTTTTTCCATGCCAGCGGGTTACAGTGTGTAATGTCCCACTGCAAACCCACACGAAGACTAGGGTTGAGTTATGGTAGGATTTGGGCAAGCTCCTTATATATCTCATCTCTCTCCTGTGGTGCCCAGTGTGATTGGAGCTTCTCTTGTTGTGGTCCAATTTGGTGTGCTCAGCAGAGGGGAAGAGCGAGATTATTTTTAGTAGTTACTTGTGACTATGGTGTCTAATGTAGACCAGTTAATTCCATCAGAGGAACTATTAGAATTATGTACTAAAGAACAGCTGTTGAAGATGGCTGATCACTACCAGGTTGAAATTAGTGATAAAAGTCTTAAATTCTGTTAGGTACTAGAAGTTACCACTGGGGCAGCCATTACCGAGGACTCGCCACCTCCCCAGCCATGTCCCCGTTTTGTTACAATGGCTACTCAGTCTGTTAGTCCTAGAAGTCTGTCTTAAAAAAACAGAAATAACTGCTTCTATTACAACTGGAGAATGATTGTGTTAGGCTAGAGCATGATCGTGTAAAGTATGAAAAGGAATTGGAATTTAAACAGGATTTGGAGCGTGCTAAAATCAAGCTGCAACAAGAGTGACTACAGTTGGTTAGGGAAGGAAAGCTCTAGGGTGAGTTTGTTCTGGGAAGGTGAGCCAGATTTACCTAGTGGTTGCTCCTCTCTCGGTCGTGCCCCGGAAACATGTGACATTGTGGGAAATTAACAGCTGTTGCCAAAATTTAATGAGAAGGACCCTGAGATGTTCAAGTCAAAGTTTTGTCAAGTGCGCCGAATACAACCGGTGTAGAACGTACAGTGAAATGCTTACTTACAGGCTCTAACCAATTGTGCAAAAAAGGTGTTAGGTGAACAATAGGTAAGTAAAGAAATTAAGTAAAAAGACAGGCTATATACAGTAACGAGGCTATAACAGTAGCGAGGCTACATACAGACACCGGTTAGTCAGGCTGATTGAGGTAGTATGTACATGTAGATATGCTTAAAGTGACTATGCATATATGATGAACAGAGAGTAGCAGTAGCGTAAAAGAGGGGTTGGCGGGTGGTGGGTGGCGGGACACAATGCAGATAGCCCGGTTAGCCAATGTGCGGGAGCACTGGTTGGTCGGCCCCAATTGAGGTAGTATGTACATGAATGTATAGTTAAAGTGACTACGCATATATGATAAACAGAGAGTAGCAGCAGCATAAAAGAGGGGTTGAGGGGCACAAAATGCAAATATGATGTAAAGAAAGACATCAGCTTCATTTCCGGTCACAACTTGCAGACTTGTTTACGTGGTGCTGTGCACTTTGTTGCTAACCTTACTTTGTACCTGACAAGTTTAAGGTTTTAACTTAGTTTATATTTTTAGTTCTTCCCTCGCTCAACTTTTTTTCATTAAACTTTTTTCACTCCGGACGCTTTATCTGGACGTCTTCTGACTAGCTTGGAAAGACAGTACCTTGCAGTATTGAAGAGCCCTCACTGCTGCTCGATCATCCTATTTTTCCAACTTAATTGAGGAAAATATGAACAATCCAAAATGTATTTTTGATGCTGTCGAAAAGCTAACTAAAAAGCAGCATTCCCAAAGAGAGGATGGCTTTCAATTTAGCAGTGACAAATTCATGAACTTCTTTGAGGAAAAGATGATAGTTGAGTTGTCCGTTGTCTGCACAACTCTGCCAGGGCCTAGGATCAAGGGAGACACTCAAGTGTTTTAGTACTATATCTCTTAACACAATGATGAAAATAATCATGGCCTCTAAACCTTCAAGCTGCTTGCTGGACCCTATTCCAACTAAACTACTGAAAGAGCTGCTTCCTGTGCTTGACCCCCTATGTTGAACATAATAAACGACTCTCTATCCTCCGGATGTGTACCAAACTCACCAAAAGTGGCAGTAATAAAGCGTCTCTTGAAAAAGCCAAACCTTGACCCAGAAAATATAAAAAACTATTGGCCGATATCGAATCTCCCATTCCTCTCAAATATTTTAGAAAAATCTGTTGCGCAGTAACTCACTGCCTTCCTGAAGACAAACAATGTCTACGAAACGCTTCAGTCTGGTTTTAGACCACATCATAGCACTGAGACTGCACTTGTGAAGGTGGTAAATTACCTTTTAATGGCGTCAGACCGAGGCTCTGCATCTGTCCGGAGGATCTGTGTGGAGGATCAGTGTGGCAGATGAGTTGCTACCTACCCTCACCACCTGGGGGCGGCCTGTCAGGAAGTCCAAGATCCAGTTGCAGAGGGAGGTGTTTAGTCCCAGGATCCTTAGCTTAGTGATGAGCTTTGAGGGTACCATGGTGTTGAACACTGAGCTGTAGACAATGAAAAGCATTCGCACATAAGTGTTCCTTTTGTCCAGGTGGGAAAGGGCAGTGTGGAGTGCAATAGAGTTTGCATCATCTGTGGATCTGTTTGGGTGGTATGCAAATTGGAGTGGGTCTAGGGTTTCTGGGATAATGGTGTTGATGTGAGCCATTACCAACCTTTCAAAGCACTTCATGGCTACGGACGTGAGTGCTACTGGTCTGTAGTCATTTAGGCAGGTTGCCTTTGTGTTTTTGGGCACAGGGACTATGGTGGTCTGCTTGAAACATGTTGGTATTACAGACTCAATCAGGGACATGTTGAAAATGTCAGTAAAGACACCTGCCAGTTGGTCAGCACATGCCCGGAGCACACGTCCTGGTAATCCGTCTGGCCCCACAGCCTTGTGTATGTTGACCTGTTTAAAGGTCTTACTCACGTCGGCTACGGAGATCGGGATCACACAGTTGTCAGGAACAGCTGATGCTCTCATGTGTTCTTGCCTCGAAGCGAGCATAGAAGTGATTTAGCTCGTCAGGTAGGCTCGTGACACTGGGCAGCTCGCAGCTGTGCTTCCTTTTGTAGTCTGTAATAGTTTGCAAGCCCTGCCACATAAGACGAGCATAGGAGCTGGTGTAGTATGATTCAATCTTAGCCCTGTATTGACGCTTTGCCTGGTTGATGGTACGTCACAGGGCATAGCAGAATTTCTTGTAAGGTTCCGGGTTAGACTCCCGCACCTTGAAAGCGGCATATCTACGCTTTAGCTCAGTGCGAATGTTGCCTGTAATCCATGGTTTCTGGTTGGGGTATGTACGTATGGTCACTGTGGGGACGATGTCATTGATGCACTTATTGATGAAGCCAATGACAGATGTGGTGTGCTCCTCAATGCCATTGGAGGAATCCCGGAACATATTCCAGTCTATGATTGCAAAACAGTCCTGTAGCTTAGCATCTGCTTCATCTGACCACTTTTTAATTTATCTAGTCACTGGTGCTTCCTGCTTTAATATTTTATTGTAAGCAGGAATTAGGAGGATATAATTATGGTCAGATTTGCCAAATGGAGGGCAAGGGAGAGCTTTGTTTGCATCTATGTGTGTGGAGTATAGGTGGTCCAGAGTTCTTTTCCCTCTGGTTGCACATTTAACATGTTGATAGAACTTAGGTAAAACTGATTTAAGTTTCCCTGCATTAAAGTCCCCCGCTACTAGGAGCGCCGCCTCTGGGTGAGCTTTTTCTTGTTTGCTTATGGCGGAATACAGCTGATTCAATGCTATCCTGTGCCAGTCTCTGACTATACTTCTGCCTGGTGTGTGCAATAAATATATTTGAATTTTCTTTTTATACTCTTCTTGCACACCACCATTTCTATGAAACTACTCAATATCTAGTTCAGTTGATATGGTTTTGATATTCAGAGCTTTATGTACTGTATAGTAATAGATCAGTATTCATATAGAGTACAGTAATGCATTTCGTGTTATATTTATTGCCAAATTGAGAGAGAACTCACCCCCTCTCCCTCTCTACCTTTCACCCCCCTGTTTCCAGTGTGGAGCTTATTACCACTGATATTTCCTTTCCCCTCTCAGCCTTTCCACTGATCTGAAAAACAAGGTTAGGAGTTAATGGAATGGGATGGTAAAGAGCTTTCAAAATAATGCCTGTTGCTAATAGAAAAGTTTGTGGCACCCTGTACTGATACCTCGCTTGTCAAAAGGGTATGCCAAGGACACAAATTGAAAAATAAAAATGGAAAAATGCTTGATCTGTGTTTATATTTTTTGTCTGTTTATTCGTCCTCTCTGCTCTTGAACAAATAAATACTTCACAGAAGATGGGTAAATGGTCATGTTTACCACGCAAAACCTGTTTATGTGAGTCTGGTGTCTGCTGTGTGTCACAATATGCACTTCTGGCCTGCAGAGGCGTATCCTGTTCAACCTGCTCTTGGACCCTCTTGATGAGTTCTAAACACCTCAAGAAATACTCTGTAACCTAGTAGAGTCGTTGATGCAGATTTTTTATTAACTAGTCACACCAAGGACTCCAAACAAATCAGCACATGCAGTATGCTATATCCATGCAGTAGCAGAGCCTAAACCTGTCAGTCTACTGTCCACTGACAATCTCAAAATATCCCTGGAACATTTTAGAAGCCCACATGAATCAAGGGGCTCAGAAACACTGTACCTAAATGATTGATACATCCCTCTCCATAGAGCTTGCTCCTCAGTTCCAGTCTTGGAGCAAGTTAATGTTTTAAGCATCTCCATCCTATATATGTGTGGCACTCCTTGCTTTATAAGCTGGGCTTGTCGCTAAACTTTTCAATTAGGCACTAAGCCACCTCTGAAGAGGTTATGAGTTATGCAACACCATACATTATGTATTCAACACTCACCGTACGTTTGTACTCAGGCTTTGTGACCTTCTCTGACAAAGTGAGTGAAGATGTGCCTCGGATCAAAGTATTGTCACATTAAAGGTAGTCTGAGAACAATATAGTGTACCCTCTTCATTCTGTGTGGTCAAGCACAGAGGGAGCAGTATTGTGAACGTGCTGCCCTGATACCTGGGTAATATTGCCAACTGAGCATATCGTACTGGCTGACAGAGTAAACATCTTAACTGGGTTTTGACACCAATATGTACAGCCTGGGATAACAGTGTCTTAAAAGGCATACTTCAGAATTTTGGATACCATTTTTATGTCTCTGCGCTCAGTTTGAAGGAAGTTGTTATCTAGCGTGTCTAATGATGACTGGAAGTCTGTGGTATCTGCTAGCATAATAGCAAATAGCCATAGACCTCCAGTTATTTGACATGCTAGCAGATAACATAGACTTCCAGTCATTGTGCTAGTTAACAGTAGTTAGCATTGGCTCGCAAAACTACCTCTAACTTCCTTCATACTTGACACAGATACATAAAAATGGTATCCACAAGTTCATGTGACTCTGGGGAAGCAGATAAAGGACATTATTGCTAAAATCTTGAGGTAATCTTTTAAGTGAAATGTCAAGATGTTATAGAAAGATATATTAGAGCCACTGGCCGGGCACCGGTCTCCTTTCTCTCTTGGTAGAATGTATATATTCTGACTAGAGGTCGACTGATTATGATTTTTCAGCGCCGATACCGATACCGATTTATTGGAGGACCAAAAAAGCCAATACCGAGTAATCGGCCGATTAAAAAGAAAGTGTATTTGTAATAATGAGAATTACAACAATACTGAATGAACACTTATTTTAACTTAATATAATACATCAATAAAATCAATTTAGCCTCAAGTAAATAATGAAACATGTTCAGTTTGGTTTAAATAATGCAAAAACAAAGTGTTGGAGAAGAAAGTAAAAGTGCAATATGTGCTATGTAAGAAAGCTAACGTTTCAGTTCGTTGCTCAGAACATGAGAACATATGAAAGCTGGTGGTTCCTTTTAGCATGAGTCTTCAATATTCCCAGGTAAGAAGTTTTAGGTTGTAGTTAGTATAGGAACTATAGGACTATTTCCCTTTATACCATTTGTATTTCATTAACATTTGACTATTGGATGTTCTTATAGGCACTTTAGTATTGCCAGTGTAACAGTATAGCTTCTGTCCCTCTCTTCGCTCCTCCCTGGGCTCGAACCAGCAACACAACGACAACAGCCACCATTGAAGCAGCGTTACCCATGCAGAGCAAGGGGAACAACTACTAGAAGGCTCAGAGTGAGTGACGTTTGAAACGTTATTAACGCGCGCTAACTAGCTAGCCATTTCACTTCAGTTACACCAGCCTCATCTCTGGAGTTGATAGGCTTGAAGTCATAAACAGAGCAATGACTGAACGCACAATGAAGAGCTGCTGGCAAAACCACGAAAGTGCTGTTTGAATGAATGTTTACGTGCCTGCTTCTGCCTACCACTGCTCAGTCAGATACTTAGACACTTGTATGCTTGTATGCTTAGTCAGATTATACGCAACGCAGGACACGCTAGATAATATCTAGTAATATCATCAACCATGTGTAGTTAACTAGTGATTTATAATTGATTGTTTTTTATAAGATAAGTTTAATGCTAGCTAGCAACTTACCTTGGCTAACTGCATTCGCGTAACAGGCAGTCAGTCTCCTTGTGGAGTGCAACGAGAAGCAGGTCGTTATTGTGTTGAACTAGTTAACTGTAAGGTTGGAAGATTTGATCCCCCGAGCTGACAAGGTGAAAATCTGTCGTTCTGCCTCTGAACGAGGGAGTTAACCCACCGTTCCTAGGCCGTCATTGAAATAAGAATGTGTTCTTAACTGACTTGCCTAGTTAAATACAGGTATAAAAAATAATAATAAATAAATAAAAATCGGCAAATCGGCGCCCAAAAATACCGATTTCCGATTGTTATGAAAAATTGAAATCACCCCCCTAATTAATCGGCCATTCCGATTAATCGGCCGACCTCTAATTCTGACCCTCATAAATCATTCCCCATGGAGCCAGAGTCTCTTTGTCAGTGGGCGACACAAACACACACACAAACACAAACACACACATCCTGTGCCCATCACTGAATAAATATTCTAAGATGGGAAGGAACCCAAGTTGAAGTCAGTAGTGTATCCTGTTTTTTATTCTGCCAAATCTATTTTTTTATTTTTTTATTTTTTTATTTCACCTTTATTTAACCAGGTAGGCAAGTTGAGAACAAGTTCTCATTTACAACTGCCACCTGGCCAAGATAAAGCAAAGCAAACATAACACAAAATAAACTCTCTGTTAGTATACATTGAACACTGGCAAATGAAAACGGAAATACTCTTCAGCTGATATTGATAATATAAATGGAATTGTGCATTAGCAATTCCCACTATATGTATTGTAAAATCACAAATATAACTAGCAACTGTAGACTTCTTTCACACAGGATAAGGATGGATGATGGTCTCTTATGTTTGATTAATCTAGATTAAAACCAGTGGTGGCTGCACATGGAAACCATGTGTTTGATGTATTGGATACCATTCCACTGATTCTGTTCCAGCCATTCCCACGAACCCTCCACCCCAATTAAGGTGCCACCAACCTCCTGTGATTAAAACACATATAGGTGTGTAGGTCAAGGATATACTATATAGGGTTTCATCAGGAAATGGCATTTGTAAACATGCTAAGCTTCCTCATCCAAAATGCTATGATAAAAAAACGGTAAATGGTTTATAAATATTTCACAGTGAAATGCTTTATTGCATTGAAATCAAATCAAATGTTATTTTAACAGTTGTAGACTAACAGTGAAATGTTTAATTACGGGTCCTTTTCCAACAACGCAGAGTTAAATAGTGCCACAGTGAATTACAAATAAAAATAAAGAGTAAAATAACATGGCTATATATAAGGAGTAGAAAATAACATGGCTATATAGAGGGAGAACCAGTACCGAGTCGATGTACATATAGGTAGGGGTAAAGTGACTAGCAGCAGCGTAAGTGGTGAGTGTGAAAGTGTGTGTGTGTGGCATCAGTTTTGCATGTGTGTGCATATGTAGTGTGTGTTGGGAAATCTGTGTGAGTGTGTGGGTAGAGTCCATTGTGTGTTCATAGAGTCAGTCAAAGAGAGTCAGTTCAACAAAGGGTCAATGCAGATAGTCCGGGTAGCCATTTGATTAGCTACTTAGCATTCTTGTTTATAAGTCATATGGCTTGGGGATAGAAGCTGTTCAGTGTCCTGTTGGTTCCTGACTTGGTGCATTGGTATCGCTTGTCATGCTGGAGCAGCAAGAACAGTCTGTAGCTTGTGTGGCTGGAGTCTTTGACAATTTTTTGGGCATACCTCTGATACTGACTAGTACAGAGGTATGACCCAGTAATGTACTGGGCCATACGCACTACCCTCTGTAGCAGCTTGTGGATGGATGCCATGCAGTTGCCTTACCAAGCGGTTATGCAGCCAGTCAAGATGCTCTCAATGTTGCAGCTGTATAACTTTTTGAGGATCTGAGGGCCCATGCCAAATCTTTTCAGCCTCCCGAGGGGGAAGAGGACTAAGAAGGAATCCTACTACACCAGCTGTCATGCTCGTCGGAGTCATTCCAGACACCCTGGACCCACTACAATCGCATACCGCCCCAACAGATCCACAGGTGACACAATATATTTCGTACTCCACACTTTCCTTTCCACTTGGACAAAGGGAACACCTATGTGAGAATGCTGTTCATTGACTAAGCTCAGCGTTCAACACCATACTTCCCTTGAAGCTCATCACTAATTTAATGTCCCTGGGACACCATTCTTTGCAACTGGATCCTGGACTTCCTGATGGGTGGGGGTGAGGGTAGGCATCAACAAATCCGCCACATTGACCCTCTACACGGGGGCTTCTCAGGGGTGCGTGCTTAGTCCCCTCCTGTACTCCCTATTCACCTACGACACCATCATTAAGTTTGCCGACAACTATGAGACAGCCTATAGGGAGAGGTCAGAGACCTGGTAGTGTGGTGCCAGGACAACAACCTCTCCCTCAATGTCAGTAAGACAAAGGAGCTGATAGTGGACTACAGGAAAGGGAGGGCTGAGCATGCCCCCATTCACATCGACGGGGCTATAGCGGAGCTGGTCGGGAGCTTCAAGTTCCTAGGTGTCTTCATCACTAAAGATCTATTATGGTCCAAACACAACACAGTCGTGATAAGAGCATGACAACGCCTCTTCCCCCTAGGACATTTATTTATGTTAAGGTACAGGGAGAAATAGAAAAATACCCCTAGTTAAACGCTCTGAACTAGATGAATTATCCTGACTGGGAAAAAGAGAATGCATCTAGCCCCCTGGCTGTTCTCGCCAGGGGGTGCTTTACCTTCCACTTACATCTCCAGAGGGGGGATGGAAAGCTACAGAGCTCAGTCCCCTACAGGCGCTGGCCATAGCAGTGTGCAATGGCTAAAATTAAGTGCATTCAGACAGTAGGAGGTGGGTAGGTGGTGGAGACCAGAGATGGAACAGTGGGGGGAATGGTAGTGTATTACATTTGTTGGCATACTCGTGAGCAAGGCTTTGACCAGGAACCTAAAAACAATGTTGCTGCCACTGTACCAAAAAGCCTGTGTAATGATGTGCGCTGAGAGTCGGAAAGCAAGTTTAGGGAGTGAGTGTTTTTAATAAATAAACACAACATAATACAAAATAAGAAACACGAACAACACACAGACATGACACAGGAACAGAAACAATAACGCCTGTGGAAGGAACCACAGGAACCTCAGGAGCGGCCCGGTATCCCTGCTGATGCACGGAAACCTGTCGCCGGCTAGAGTGCGGAAACCTGACAGACCGGCTGAGGCAGGGTAGCCTGACGAGACTGTGGCGGCTGGGGAGCCTGGCGATCTGTCTGAGGCATGAGAGCCTGTAGCGGTTCCCGGACCGGACGTCATTCCCCCCCGAATTTTTATTTATTTATTTTTTATCCCTGAATCTTCCCTTTGGTGAGGCATTATTCTGTAACCATGTGCACTGAGTGTCGGGAAGCAAGTTTAGGGAGTGAGTGTTTTAATAAACAAACACAACATAATACAAAATAAGAAACACGAACAACACACAGAAATGACACAGGAACAGAAACAATAACGCCTGGGGAAGAGTCCAGGTGAGTCTGACACACAGGTACGCGTAACGATGGTGACAGGGGTGCACCATAACGAGCAGTCTGGTGACCTAGAACCCGGAGAGGGAGCACACCTGACAGCCTGGACCTGTTATCGGGGAGACCTGGGTTTAACGAGGTGGTCTGTCGCTTCAAACAAGCACATCAAAAGCTACCATGCATTGCCGCAAATAGCTGTCTGATGGTGTGATAGGGTCAGCTGGTGAAGTGAAAAGGCAACAGGGTGGTGACTTGTTTTTAGACTTCACAAATGCATGCTGTGACTCCAACTGCTTGGAATACTGTAACTGCAGACTGAGATAATGTTGGCTGCCTCCCAGCCAACATGTAATAGACCTGTGGTGTATATTCAGATAAAACTGCATGAATATCTTTCAATTACACTATAGTTCAAGAACATTGCATATTACCCACTGGGCACAAATGTCAATTCAATGTCTATTCCACATTGGTTCCACATTCCATGTCATTTCATTGAAATGACATGGAAGCATCATTGATTCAACCAATATGTGCCCAGTGGGTATGTACATGTAAACAATAACTTTTGAGACATGGGTTAAATAATGTTTCCCTGTTTCTCAGCCACATATAATTTTTCCTGTGAGCTGAAATGGACTGGGAGCTGCAAGTTTCGCTGGGCAAGACCAGGTCAGAACACTGAGAAGGAGATTGGATCTGAATTGCTCTAATGTCAGAGTCAGATAGCAAAGAGAACAAAGAGTACACACCCACCGTCACGCTGCATGCTGAAGGTGCTCTAACAAAATCACGCCGCCAGTAATGAGAGGGCTATGAGATCCCGCCTTCATAGTTTAGTCTTATAATTATTTAGAGTCTAAGACGTTGAGGGAGGGGGGGCCTAAACTGACATATTGAATTGCTTTAAGATAGTCATACTATGGATCATTTAGCTATTTGATTGTGAATTTTAGAACTTCTTTAGGTATCAAAAAAATATATAAAAAAATGAGTTGATAAAATATTGATTTTGGCCTTTATAAAGCTCATAGAAACGCATTGCATAACACATTAACACATGGGGCGGCAGCGTGGCCTAGTGGTTAGAGCGTTGGACTAGTAACCAAAAGGTTGCAAGATTGAATCCCTGAGCGGACAAGGTAGCCCAAATGGTTTTTCGGACCCTACTGAACAGAAGTTGGCACATCTACAGTACAGACTCCAGATGAGTCTCCTGCTACTTGTAGGGATTGTAGAGCAAAATGGAGAGCACCATCCTGTTCCCATCAGTGAATAGTTTGTAGGGCAAATCGTTCAGACGATACAGGTGTTTAAGTGAGAAGACTGATTTTTGGAATGTCTCATGGTCTGACAAACACCGCTCTAGCTCTGCCACCTAGCACCGCAGACGCCACTTTGCATCAATCAACTCTAGGGGGTTAAACGCTGCTGTCGTACAGCTCCACATCTACTAAACAGATACTCCTAATCGAATGGAATGCATTATGGAACAATCAGGACCCAATCAGGACTGAGCATTGCAGAGGTTAATCTGTGTTATTTGTTGTCAGTGAGAAGCGGGGGGTATGAGTATTAGGGGAGTCAGAGGGTAGCCCAACGCTCTGCAAACAGAGCCCCACCGCAGCTTGTGTTTACGTAGTTCCACAGTGGGACATTGTTTGCTTTGCTGGTGTCACAGACTTTGAGATAACCTCGCTCCAACCAGAATTTAATTAGTTAGACCCTGTGTTAGAGGGATCAAAGAGGAGGTGGGAGGGGATCACATGGGAGGGGACCACACAGGCTCTACTTTGGGCCAACTCTATCTCAAAACACAACACTGACACTGATGCAACCTACAGCTAAATAGAAAATGTTTTGGAATCCCTGCTGGACTGAAACAAACACATGACATGCATGCCTGATCAGAAAAATTAATGTGGGAAAGTAATATTAAGAAATATTATGGGACCCACCTCACAAGGAGGGTCATGAATTGACTTACAGTACATGTAAATCCTGAATTGATCAGCTTACCTACAGGATTTGGCAGATGCCTGGAAATCTAAATAATGCCCTAGAAGTTAGAATATGAGACTGGATGATGCGTCATTATCAGATGCTGTGTCAAATCTCAGATGTGCTTTTGGGCACGAACATTCAACAAATACATTTTAGAGAATCATTTGTAGACGGCAAATTGACCACAATAATTCCAAAGAGTTATAATGTATGACTAGAACATAATCATTTTAAAACTTGATTACTTTTGTATACAATCGCTCTATCATGCGTAGGAATACTTGGGAACATAATTCTTACATTAAAATCACTTGGAGCTGATTTCCTGGTGTTTTTACAGTCTATTATGTCCAACAATGAAAATATATATAATTTTATGTATTATTTATTTTTTTGCTCAGAAAAGTTGGGGTGCCAAATAAAACCACTGCCTCATGCTTCACCTCCCCATTCACTGAACCTTCTTCCAGCCAGGACAATGGCAACAATAGACAGATATACACAAAGCAAATGTTTTGCTTGATAATTATCAGCTAGATATGTGAATCATAATAATCTAGCCAGCCAGCTAGTTAGGCTGTAAGTAATTATTTGCCTGTTTAACTATGTTATGCAAGGTAGATGTAAATTTTTAATGGGAAGCTACCAATTTTTCATGGCTAGCTAGCTAGCTAGCCCTATTGACTTCCTATGGACTTACCCATTGACTGAACCGTTTTCCAGCCAGGACAATGGCAATAGAGATGAAACATGAAATACACAATGCAGGACAAAAAGGCTTCTCAACAGTTTATACCCCCAAGCCATAAGACCCCTGAAATGGCTACCCGACCTATTTGCATGGTGTGCCCCTCCCAACCCCTCTTTTTACATTGCTGCTACTCTCTGTTTATCATATATGCGTAGTCACTTTAACTATACATTCATGTACACTGTACATACTACCTCAATTGGGCCAACCAACCAGTGCTCCCGCACATTTGCTAACCGGGCTATCTGCATTGTGCCCTGCCACCCGCCAACCCCTCTTTTATGCTATGGCTACTCTGTTCATCATATATGATAGTCACTTTAACCATATCTACGTGTACATACTATCTCAATCAGCATGACTAACCGGTGTATGTATGTAGCTTCCCTTCTTTTATAGCCTCGCTACTGTATGTAGCCTGTCTTTTTACTTAATTATTTTACTTACCTATTGTTCACCTAACACCTTTTTTTGCACATGACAAATAAACTTTGATTTGAATAACTACACTGTTGTATTCATCCATTTTCCCAATCACCTTTCCATGGTTAAATGCAGTGATTTGCACTTTCTATCCAAGGTTTCTGGTGAGGGTAGGGTTTAATAGTCACAGTAGGTACAGTAGGTAAAATATCTCCAATAAACTTCCTTATAAACTCACTCACCGAATCAGCGTATACGTCAATATTATTCTCTGAGGCTACGTGGAACATGTCCCAGTTTGTGTGATCAAAACGATCTTGAAGGGTGGATTCCGATTGGTCAGACCAGCATTGAAGTAGTCCTTAGCGCGAGTACATCCTGTTTGATTTTCTGCCTTTAGGAAGGGAAGAGAAAAATGGAGTCGTGGTCAGATTTGCCAAAATGAGGGCAGGGGAGGGCCATGTATGCATTGCAGAAGTTAGAGTAGTAGTGATCCAGTGTTTTTCCAGCGCGAGTGCTACGGTCAATATGCTGATAGAATTTAGGTAGCCTTGTTCTCAAATTCGCTTTGTTAAAATCCCCAGCTACAAGAAATGCAGCCTCAGGATATATGGTTTCCAGTTTGCACAAAGTCCATTGAAGTTCCTTGAGGGCCATCGTGGTATCGACTTGAGGGAGATAATATGGTCGGCATTTGATTGTGAGGAATTCTAGGCCAGGTGAACAAAAGGACTTGAGTCCCTGTTACAATTACACCATGAGTCGTTAATCATGAAACATACACCCCCGCTCTCTTCCTGGAGAGATGCGTATTCCTGTCAGCAAGACACAAAGAATCCAGGTGGCTGTACCAACTCTGACAGCATATCCCGGGACAGCCAGGTTTCCGTGAAACAGAGTATGTTACAATCCCTGATGTCTCTCTGGAAAGCAACCCTTGCCCTAATTTCGTCTACCTTGTTATCTAGAGACTGGACATTAAACAGTAATATACTCGGAAGCAGTGGATGGTGTGCACGCCTCCGAAATCTGGCCAGAAGACTGCTCTGTCTACCTCTTCTCCAGTGGCGTTGTTTTGGATCAGCCTCTGGAGAAAGTTCAAATGCCCTGGGTGGTTTGGACAAAGGATCCGCTTCGGGAAAGTCGTATTCCTGGTCGTAGTGCTGGTAAATTAACCTCGCTCTGATATCCAATAGTTCTTCCTGGAAGTATGTAATAATACTTAAGTTTCCTAAGGACTAGAAGCGAGGCAGCCCCCTGTCGGCGCCATCTTCTTCATCTAAGAGAGGCTAAGAGCAGAGCGAAAGAGAGTGGGGAACAGTGTTTTTCTAGGTATGTGAGGTCACATGGTATCGCACCTAGGTGTGAAGGGACACTTAAATGACGTTCAGCTTATAAAGGCTTCATAAAGCCTTCACAAAATGCCTTCATAAGCATTACATACATGTTTTATAAAGTATCTATAACCGTATGTCATGCTTTATAACGTGTTCATAAATGTGGCATAACTGTGTGTCAAATGTGACATAACCCACTATGTCGAATATGATATAAACATGTGCTTTATAAAGGGTGAGATGTTGGGTTGAAGGATTGGAATACTCTAAAGTGAAGTCATGTTGGTCACATTACACCTAATCTCGTTCCCAGACACCTCCGCACAAATGTGCGGAAGGTCTGGTGTACCAACGCATCAAACTTGGCCTTCATTAGTTAGGGTTAGGTTTAAAATCAAATTCTAAGATACATTGATGGTTTAGCTATAATTCTGACTTTTTTTACTGTGTTAACTAGTAACGATGACAAATACTTTACTCAGTAAGGTCACCCCGATAGAATTATATGGTCAATCCCACTAAGGCCTACTTTGAATGGTTGATCCCAGGCTTATATGTGCTGTGTGTGCAATAGTGCAATAGCCTGGGGATGACGTTACACCAAGAAACACCTTGATGAAAGCGCCCAACATAAAGAAAATTAGTGTCTTTCTTCTCGAACCAAGTTACATGTTCCACAGTACACAAACATGCATAGAACAAAAAAGAGCCATACAGTGTTGGGCCCATCAGGTTTTTGACAACTCCCCCACTCCACTGAAAGATCGGACACAAAATATTGGCACCATTGTAACAGGTTGTAATCAAGCCCTGGTCTCCAGCATGGGAACAGAAGAGGAAAACCTGGTGCAGTGGTCTCAGGTTGGTATACTCCAAATCATGTTGGTTCTGACAGACACACAAGCTTTGCAGGTCCATCAACCCTTTAAAATGCCTCACACCCTGCAGTAACCTGTGGATCATGAGAGAACCTTCATAAAATCAACAGATCCTTATTAACCTATTTATTGACACTTCATGTACTGTCCTGGAATACTTAGTTTGAAGTGAGGCACCTACATACATAAAGACTCCATATGACATGATGCTGTACTTAAAGGAAAAATCCACCCAAAACTTCTCATTCCTTTATAATATACAGTGTTAAATAACACTAATACGTGGGAACAATATTTTTTGTGAACAAATGTTTAATTTTGGTGTTATAATAAGGTTGGTAGCAACATGGAAAATTGTTGTGGAAATCTGTTGCCGCTCAAGTCAACTACAAAATCCACAATATAATGCTCTCTCTACGGGCTGGGGGCTAGCTTTTGAGTAAATGGGAAGAGTTGCCCATGCCTCTCACACCCTGCAGTAACCTGTGGATCATGAGAGAACCTTCATAAATCAACAGATTGTGAATAACCTCTTTATTGACACTTCATGTAGTGTCCTGGAATACTTAGTTTGAAGTGAGGTGGAACCGTTCGGACGGTACAGACGTTTTTTGAATAGAGCAATTTTCGGTATGTCTCATGGTCTGACAAACACCGCTCTAGCTCTGCCACCTTTCACTGCAGATGCGAAGTAAAACATTGGTGGATGCAGTGGATTGAGACCCATCCAAAAAAAAAAGATATCTCTTAAACTGATGGATTTTGATGGGGATTTTTTTATTATGTTACTTTGATTTTCAACTCTAGGGAGTTAAAACTACTCCTTTAAATTAAGTATTTTCCTATGAGAGTCTTGGTAGGAACCGTTTGAGGATTGGAGCAGGATCTCTTTGGGTCTTGAACTTGCTTTATTAGTCACAATTAACACATTGCCTTTGGTTTCATTATTTCAATGGGTTCATGTTCAGTTCAATTGTATCAGTTACAGTGTATTTGGAAAGTATTCAGACCCCTTGACTTTTTCCACATTTTGTTTAAGTTACAGCTGTATTCTAAAATTGATTAAATCATTTTTTCCCCTCGTCAATCTACACACAATACCCCATAATGACAAAGCAAAAACTGTTTTTAGAATTGTTTTCAAGTGTATATAAAAAAACGATTTAATATCATATTTAAATAAGTATTCAGACCCTTTACTCAGTACTTTGTTGAAGCACATTTGGCAGCGATTACAGACTTAAGTCTTCTTGAGTATGACGCTATAAGCTTGGCACACCTGTATTTGGGGAGGTTCTCCCATTCTTCTCTCCAGATCCTCTCAAGCTATGTCAGATTGGATGGGACACGTTACTGCACAGCTATTTTCTGGTTTCTCCAGAGATGTTCGATCGGGTTCAAGTCCGTGCTCTGGCTGGGCCACTGAAGGACATTCAGAGACTTGTCCCGAAGCCAGCCCTGCGTTGTATTGGCTGTGTGCTTAGGGTTGTTGTCCTATTGGAAGGTGAACCTTCGCCCCAGTCTGAGGTCCTGAGTGCTTTGGACCTCAGATAATCTTGTTCCTCATGGTCTGAGAGTCTTTAGGTACCTTTTGGCAAACTCCAAGTGGGCTGTCATGTGCCTTTTACTGAGGACTGGCTTCCATCTGGCTACTAAACCATAAAGTCCCTGGTTGGTGGAGTGCTGCAGAGATGGTTGTTCTTCTGGAAGATTCTCCCATCTCCACAGAAGAACTCTAGAGCTCTGTCAGTGTGACCATCGGGTTCTTGTTCACCTCCCTCACCAAGGTCCTTTTCCCTCGTTTGCCGAGCTCTAGGAAGAATCTTGGTGGTTCCAAACTTCTTTCATTTAAGAATGATGGAGGCCAATCTGTTCTTGGGGATCTTCAATGCTGCAGAACATTTTTGTCAGACTTCCCCAGATCTGTGCCTCAACACAATCCTGTCTTGGAGCTCTGTGGACAATTTCTTTGACCTCGTGGCATGGTTTTTGCTCTGACATGCACTGTCAATTGTAGGCCCTTATATAGAGGGTGTGTGCCTTTCCAAATCATGTCCAATCAATTGAATTTACCACAGATGGACTCCGATCAAGTTGTAGAAACATCTCAAGGATGATCATCGGAAACAGGATGCATATCTGAGCTCAATTTCGAGTCTCATAGCAAAGGGTCTGAATACTTATGTAAATAAAGTATTTATTTTTATTTGTAATACATTTGCAAACATTTCTAAAAGCCTGGTTTCGCTTTGTCATTATGGGGTAATGTGTGTAGATTGCTGAGGATGTATTTGTATTTTTATCCATTTTAGAATAAGGCTGTAACATAAGAAAATGTGGGAAAGGCAAGGAGTCTAAATACTTTCCGAAGGAAGTGTAAGATACATGTCTTGATGTTAATGCATATTACATCTATGGACAACAACTGGATACTGTGAAGGCCATGTTTCTCCAATGTTAGGTTGGCTATTTCCTGTTGAACTGTAGCTGAAGTCTCTGCTGTGGCTAACTAACTTGGTTTTGGTGGGTCATAGGATAATTCAGGTGCACTGTAAAGAATACAATGCACCTTAAAAGAAGAAAGATATCTATGTTATTCTCTGTGTCTTCAGCTAAACCCTCTTTTCAATGCATGAAGTCATTGTCCAATAGATCTGCTTCTGTCATAGCACGGTAACCTGAAGACCCAATGTAACTGCAATTCAATAAAAAAGTATTTAGAGAAGTGTTCTGATTTGGATCATCTAACGTTTAGATTAGACTAGAGACACTACTACATTTAAACAGAGGTGGATTATTTCCACAGGCGTTCTGCCATCCAACATAAAAGCAGACACAAGACTTAATGATGATTGAAAGCGTTTTTCACATGAAGAACTATTTAATATTTTCCATTTAATGCATATTACCACCAGAGTAAATTATACTCCTGTAAGTAAGCAATGTATGTACTAGTGTGAGGCAATCTTACTGACTGTTCTAGCCACCTGAGTAGTCCGAAGGAGTTTTAAATTACAAAGTTTCAACTTGCACTCACTGTGGAAATGAAGTTACTCTACACTGATGAAGTGATTTGCTGTGCCAGTGAGCATTGTGTCAGTGGGTCAACAGAAGCAGCCATTTTGGGGCTCCCAAAACACAGATTAGGGTTGACATGGTGATACTTTTAGTTTACAGCTCCTGAAGAAGTTGGTAGTCTAGTAGATAAAGTGTGTTGGTTCACATTGTCAAAAACCCTACTCCAAAATCAGACTTTGGCATTTTTTTGAATTCAAGTCCATTATTTCTCTAATCTTGTCCTCCATTTCTCATTCAATTAATTGGAATTAAAACTTGTTGAGGATAGGGGGCAGTATTTTCACTTTGGATGAATTGCGTGCCCATAGTGAACTGCATCCTACTCTGTCCTAGATTGCTAATATATGCATATTATTATTACTATTGGATAGAAAACACTCTAAAACTGTTTGAATTATATATGTGAGTATAACAGAACTCATAGGGCAGGCAATCTTCCAAACAAGAAGTGAAATTCTGAATGTGGGGCAAATTTTACGTCATCGCCCCTCCTTTCCCAACAAGATATGGATGTGGTAGCACTTCATACGCCGTCCACTAGATGTCCTCATTCAGAAGAAAGTGGAATGGAGCATTTGCTGTGAACTTTGACCGAATGGGAGGGGAAATAGTCAGTGTCCCGACAGAATGCCATTTTCCTGTGGCGCATTTCTCTGTGGGTGCTACTGCCGTTCCATTTGGCTCCAGGTGAAAACGTATGATCCGGTTGGAACGTTATTGGATATATATGATAATAACATCCTGAAGATTGATTCTCTACTTAGTTTGACCAGTTTATTCGACCTGGAATATATCTTTTGGAAGTTTTCGTGCGAGTTATCCTGGACCAGCAGTCAGTTTTTGGGCACGTGAGCTGAAAGTGATAGCAAAGGCAGCTACTTGGACACTAGTATTGGACATTATGGAACAAAACAACGATGTATTGTGGAACTAGGACTCCTTGCAATATATTCTGATGAAAGATCATCAAAGGTAAGGGAATATTTATGTTGTAATTTCGTATTTCTGTTGACTCCAACATGGCGGAGAAATACTTTTACGTCTGAGCGCCGTCTCAGATTATTGCAATGTTAGGCTTTTTCCTTAACGTTTAAAAATAGTCTGACACAGCGGTTGCATTAAGAACCAGTGTATCTTTAATTATATGCAAACATGAATCTTTAGTCAAAGTTTATGATGAGTATTTCTGTTATCTGGCGTAGCTTTCTATAATTCCTCCGGATATTTTGGAGGCAGTTCTGAACATGGCGTCAATGTAAACCGAGATTTGTGGATATAAATATGCATATTATCGAACAAAACATAAATGTGTTGTGTAACATGTTATATGAGTGTCATCTGATGAAGATTTTCAAGAGGTTAGTGATTGATTTATTTTTTAATCCTGCTTTTGTGACTCTATCTTTGGCTGGAAAAAATGGCTCCGTTTTCCCTTTGATTTGGTGGTGGTCTAACATAAATATATGTTGTGTTTTCGCTGTAAAACATTTTAAAAATCGGACATGATGGGTAGATGAACAAGATGTTTATCTTTCATTTGAGGTATTGGACTTGTTAATGTGTGAAAGTTAAATATTTCTAAAGAATATTTTTTTATTCCCTGCACCACCTTTTCAGCTGAATGGGGGGACTTGCTATAACAGGTTATTAAACCTCTTAAAGCCAGGGGGCAGAATCTTCACTTTTGGATAAATAGCATGCCCAAATTCAACTTCCTGCTACTCATGCCAAGAATATAAGATATGCATATTATTCATAGATTTGGATAGAAAACACTCTGAAGTTTCTAAAACTGTTTGAATCATGTCTGTGAGTATAACAGAACTTATGTAGCAGGCAAAACCCCGAGGACTAACTGTTCAGATTTTTTGCCCCCCTCTGTTCACTATATTGTCTTTGCCATTGGATATTTAATAGGAACCCATTTTCAGTTCCTACCGCTTCCACACGATATCGCCAGTTTTTGGAATATGGTTAAGGTTATTCCTTTGTTCTATGAAGAAGTCGGCCAACTCGGAACTGGGGACACTTTTGTGAGTTGCGCAAGACGTGAACAGCAGTGCTGGTTTGTTTTCGTTCCTGTATTGAATACAGATTGCCCCGTCTACAATTTGATCGATTATTAACGTTTAAAAATACCTAACGCTGTATTACAAAAGCAGTTTGAAATATTTTGTAGTGACTTTGCGTTTTTGTAAGCTGTCTTTTTCTGGATCAAACGTGCTTTATAAATGGACATTTTCGATATATATGGACGGAATTAATCGAACAATAGTACCAATTGTGATGTTTATGGGACATATTGGAGTGCCAACAAAAGAAGCTCGTCAAAGGTAATGCATATTTTATTTCAGCGTTTTGTGTAGCACCTGCTATGCTAGCTCCTTTGTTTACTGCTGGTGAAGATGGGAGCAGGCTATCAGATAATAGCTTATTATGCTTTCGCCGAAAAGCATTTTTAAAATCTGACATGTTGGCTGGATTCACAACGAGTGTAGCTTTCATTGAGTATCTTACATGTGTGATTTAATGAAAGTTTGAATTTTATAGCATTTTATTTGAATCTCGCGCTCTGCATTTCCCCTGGCAATTGGCCAGTTGAGACGCTAGCGGCTCCCCTATCCATAAGAGTTTTTTAAAGCTTATGAATATATGTAAATTCAGAATTTTTTCTTTCTAAATTGTAAAGTATTTTGTATTTTTTTCAGCTTCCTCCAACTATCTCCTTCTTGATCTTACAAATGCCCCTTTTGCTCTCTCTTCATACATTCAGTCCATCTATAGTTGTAAAGAGAATAACTGACCCTTTCCTTCTTCATCAAGGTCCCCATAGAGATTAGAAAAAGTATTTCCTTAACAAGTTTATCTTCCCTCAATCTTTTAAATTAAGCAATTTCTTTACCTCTCTTCATGGCTGTTTGTCTTATTTCATACTTCATTGATTCCCAATATTTCCCATAAGACTTAAATAGTTGGGCTTTCCTCCAATTATCTTGTATAATATCTTTGGCATCCATCTTGAAATTATCATCTTCCAAAAGTCTACTATTGAGTTTCCAATAACTCAGATTTGGTTTAGCTTCAGATCCATTCATATCTAAAGATAAGAATATAACTTTATGATCAGTAAGAATTGATGGTTCAATTGTTACCTTGACTACAGAACTATCGAATGAATTAGAAATGAACCAGAAGTCAATTCTTGACTGTCTAAATATCCTTTTTATCAGGATATTTAGATCTCCAAATATCGACTAATCTAAGACCAAGACATAGGTTATTAAATGCAGGGTGAACAATGCTGGATCTGTTAGGAGGTAAATATCTGTCCATCATCACATTAGATACAGAATTAAAATTTCCACCTAAGTTCATTTTGATATCCTGACATACACCTATAATTCTATTAATCTCTTCTTCAAATTCTTGAAATAATATCCTGTTTTGGTTGTTGCTGGATGCATAAATATCCCCTAATAAAAACATTTCACTGTTGAAATTCACTGTTAAAATTAACCAACGTCCAGAGTGGTGAGTCTTACAGTAAATGCACATCTTAAAACTGCTACACCTGCAGAGTGGTTGTTGCCATATGATAACCAGATAGCGTTACCCCATTGATTTTTCCAAAAAGATCGATCAGAAGAACAAGCATGAGTCTCTAGTAGAAAGTAAAAGTCTGCATTAAACCGTTTGCAATACAGGAAAATAGACTTACTTTTGAGTAAATTACGAATACCCCTGACATTAATTGAACAAAGAGATAAAGACATAAACTTCAACCAACAACCTTGTTATGATAATATAAGCTTTTCCTAAGGATATGTAAGTCAAAAGGATTTACATCCCATTATTAACCACTCCAAAAAAAATAAAAAAAATAATGGTCATAAAGTTTTGTCTGCTGAGGTCAGATCCTCCGTGAACCTCAATTTTTGCTTGAAGAGGAATTCACAATTATTTGCTCGCCTCCAGGGAAGATCCCTTATAGATCTGTTGGTGAACCGGATGATGGTTGTCCTCGGTCTCTTGTCTTGATCCTTGAGTCTCCCCAAATGATGAACGATGTCTACACTTTCCTGAAGTTTGGCTTCTGATTCGGGAATGACAGCTCCACAGATGTCAACAACTCTGCATTTGATGTCCTCTGGAATTCCATGGAGCCTCAGGTTCCACCTGCGCTGGTGTCTCTCCGCCTCATTCACCTTTTACTCGAGTGCAGCCACCATCTTTTCATTTTCCTGGCAGATAACTTCCACTTTCTTCATGTCACTTTTGAGTGTTTTCAATTCTCCAAAGATAAAGTCAACAGATTATTTCATGGCCTCAATTTTCATCGTATTCTCCCTAACCATGTCCTCCAAGCCATTTGCCCTTTCTTCGATCTTTGCTGTCAAAAGCATTACAATATTGTTTTGCATCTCAAGAAGTGACATACCCTCTTGGCCTCTCATCTTTTCCCCCTGGGGCTTGACTGGAGTACCGGGGTCATAAGGTAACGGCCTGAGCTGGGGACTGGAGGGGCACAAGTTGTGAGCATTGTTGTCCGTGCTCACCAGCAGTATTTCCCCCCACAGTTACATTCTGAAGAGGAGTACCGAAATCATATTATCTTTTGTGGTTAATTGTCCATCTGATGTTCTCTCCATTTCTTTCCTTTTGGTTCTGGTCGTGGAAGTTTCCATGTACGTTCGACAAGCTAGTTTTTGAGCTAGCTAGCTTATCTGGCTATCTAGTGTTGTCGCAAACTTAGTTTTAGAGGTGAATAACTTGCAGAAAGTAATCAATTACTTTGGTAAACATACTAAACCATATTCATATGGGGTTTTGTGGCTGTAGAAATGACACAATGGTCCTTCATCTACCAAAACAAATTTTCTGCACTGACCGCCATCTTGCGCGGGCTCTTTTTTTATTTATTTAATTTATTTATTTTTCATTTTTATCCCAGGCCCTGGTCCCTGCAGGAGGCCTTTTGCCTTTTGGTAGGCCGTCATTGTAAATAAGAATTTGTTCTTAACTGACTTGCCTAGTTAAATAAAGGTTAAATAAAAAAATAAAAATGTAAACACATCAAACTCATTAATGAAAAAAAATCAGTAATAAAGTGGATTAAACTTTCACCCTAAAAATGTAATTCAGTTATGTTGTTTATCTCTGCAGGAATATTACATATTACAGTCAATGGGATATTGCATAAAGATGTATGTAACTTTTTTAAATATTGGATAACATCTGTAATATATGTTGACTTGATTTCAATGGATTATGCATCTAAAATGTCAAGACATCATCAATCAACTTAATATTATCAAAGCAGTCATAAACTGCTCAGAGATAACGTTTGATATTCAATTTGTATTTTTATTAAGAAACAATAAACATTTATTGGGACATGCAACTACTTTCACTCAAATGACTGAAATGCCAATTATGCTGAAAGATATCATGACTTTTGTTAATTTCATTTAGACTTCAAGATCATATCGGGAAAAATGTGTTTGTGTATGTGTGTGCGTGTGTGTGCGCGTGTGTTGGCTGAAAACTGGGATGGTGGACGCTGCCTGGATGAGGTGATTAATCTTGGCTGATGTTAGGACAGAGTGAGAGTGAGAGTGAGGAGAGCTCATCATGGTAATTAGAGTGCTCTATAAACCCATGTCAAACACTTGCGTTCAACACGCACAAAGTACCATCAAAGGAGCCACTTTAGTCTGTTTTGGGTACATAATTATATTATAGAAGAGATTGTCCAATTCCAAGTCATATTTGCATAGGAAACCTCTACCCCAGGCCTAAATCTCCTCCCTCTTTCCTTCAAAAAACAACAACACAGAATCCCACATTCAGTAGGTACAATCCAAACTGTTTTACAGTAAGTTAGACAACCGTTCCCTTAACGTTGGACATTAAGGAAATTCTCCCCACATACACCCCAAAAGTGTTGAGAGTTTTCCATCGATGATTTTTTTAAATTAACATGAGTTTGCTCCTCATACCCACACAACATTGCCTTCCTCTTCCACACTCAGAGGCTTCAAGCCCATACAGGGGAAAAGGGCACGTGCCCCCTCAGATTTGTCCTGCTTTTCAGATGTTAAATTAATTACCAACCTTATTTTTTAAGCCCACGTTTTATCATTATTTATAAAAAGATCTCTCAGCTGTATTTTGGAGGGTGCACACTGACTGAACTAGACAAAAAGTACCACCCCCCCATATTCTCCCAACTACATCCTTAGGTTTGCTGACAACACGATGGTGGTAGGCCTGATAACCAACAGCGATGAGACAGGGAGGAGGTCAGACACCTGGCAGTGTGGTGCCAGGACAACAACCTCTCCCTAAAGGTCAGCAAGATCAAGGAGCTAATTGTGGACTAAAGGAAACAGGGGTTGGATAACACAGCCCAATCCACATCGACAGGGCCATAGTGGAGAGGGTCAAGGCATCAAATTCCTCTGTGTCCACATCACTGAGGACTTAACATTGTCCTCTCACACCAGCACAGTCGGGTAGAAGGCACAGCAGTGCCTCATCTCCCTTAGGAGGCTGAAACGACTTGGAAATGCCCCTTAGGAACTTTTACAGCTGCACCATCAAGAGCATCCTGGTTATATTACCGTCTGGTATGGCAACTGCACTGCCCTCGACCAGAAGGCCCTACAGAGGTTGATGCAGACGTCCCAGCGCCTCTGGGGGTGATCTCCCAGCCACCAGGATGTACATGGGAGGTCTGACAAATTGCCAAAGACTCCAGCCACCCGTGACATGGACTGTTCTCCATGCTCCTGTCTGGCAGGTGGTACTAGTACATGAAGGCTCAGACCAGACTCCTAAACAGTTTCTACCCCCTGGCTAACAATTACTGCTCCCTCTAACACCTATGCTGGTGCTAAAATATAATTTATGAGATATATTTCTACCATTACGCTGCTGTTCATTGGTTATTTATTGCAATTACCAGTAGTATCTATCTATTTATCCTGCTACTGATCATTATTACTCCTCCATCCAGAGGAGATGGCTGCCGTTTTACGGGCTCCAAACCAATTGTGCTATATTGTGTTTTTTCCTGTGTTATATATACTTATATTGCACATAATATTTCTGCCACCGTGTCTTATGAATGAAAAGAGCTTCTACATATCAGGACAAAGATTTCTTCGCAAAGAATTTACTTCAGACACCCGATAAGGCCCAAATCCCCAACATTCGCATGAAGAAGGGACGGAGATGTCGGGGTGCCTTGTAAGGATCTGACGGCAGTGAGTAATCCGTTTTTACCATCAGTCCTATTAGCCAACGTGCAATCATTGGATAACAAAATGGATGAACTCCGATAAAGACTATCCTACCAACGGGACATTTAAAAACTGTAATATCTTATGTTTCACCGATTCGTGGATGAACGATGATTTGGTTTTCGGTCCGTCGGCAAGATTGAACAGCTGCCTCCGGTAAGATAAGGGGTGGCAGTCTGTGTCTATTTGTAAATGACAGCTGGTGCACAAAATCTAATATTAAGGAAATCTAATATTAAGGAAGTCTCTACCTAAGGTAGAGAATCTCACGATAAGCTGTAGACCATACTAATTACCAAGAGAGTTTTCATCTATATTTTTTGTAGCTGTCTATTTACCACCACAAACCGATGCTGGCACTAAGACTAAACAACCTGTTCATCCAGAGATGGCGTTCCTCATGGCCAGGGACTTTAAAAGAGGGACACTTAAATCCATTAGCAAACAAGAAAATGCTCATACAGAGATGGCGTTCCTCGTGGCCAGGGACTTTAAAAGAGGTACACTTAAATCCGTTTTACCTCATTTCTACCAGCATGTTACATGTGCAACCAGAGGAAGAAAAAAAACTAGACCACCTTTATTCCACACACAGAGACGCATACAAAGCTCTCGCTCACCCTACATTTGGCAAATCTGACCATAACTCTATGCTCCTGATTCATATTCACAAGCAAAAACTGAATCAGGAAGTACCCCTGACTCACTCAATAAGGAAGTGGTCAGATGACGCAGATGCTAAGCTACAGGACTTTTTTGCTAGTACAGACTGGAATATGTTCCGGGATTCTTCCGATAGCATTGAGGAGTACACCATATCAGTCACTATCGTCATCAATAAGTGCATCGATGACGTCGTCCCCACAGTAACCATACATATATACCCCAACCAGAAGCCATGGATTACAGGCAACATCCGCACTGAGCTAAAGGGTAGAACAGACGCTTTCAAGGAGCGTGACTCTAACCCGTGCGCTTATAAGAAATCATGCTATGCCCTCCGATGAACCATCAAACAAGCAAAGCGTCAATACAGAAATAAGATTGAATCGTACTACACCGGCTCCGAAGCTCGTCAGATGTGCAAACTATTACTTACTACACTACAAAAGAAAGCACAGCCATCAGCTGCCCAGTGACAAAAGCCTACCAGACGAGTTAAGTAACTTTTATGCTCACTTCGAGGCAAGCAACACTAAAGCATGCATGATAGCATCAGCTGTTCCGGACAACTGTGATCACGCTCTCCGTAGCCAATATGAGTAAGACTTTTAAACAGGTCAACATTCACAAGGCCGTAGTGCCAGACGAATTACCAGAATGTGTACTCCGAACACTCGCTGACCAATTGGCAAACGTCTTCATTGACATTTTCAATCTGTCCCAAGAACACCAAGGTAACTTGCCTAAATGACCTCCAACCCATAGCACTCACTTTCCTAGCCATGAAGTGCTTTGAAAGGCTAGTCATAGCTCACATCAACCCCATTATCCCAGAAGCACTAGACCCACTACAATTTGCATACCGCACCAACAGATCCACAGATGATGCAATCTCTATTGTACTTCACACTGCCCTTTTCCACCTTGACAAAATGAACACCTACCTGATAATACTATTCATTGGCTATAGCTCAGCGTTCAACACCATAGTGCGCTCAAAGCTCATCACTAAGCTAAAGACCCTGGGACTAAACACCTCCCTCTGCAACTGGATCCTGGACTTCCTGACGGTCCGCCCCCAGGTGGTAAGGGTAGGTACCAACACATCTAGCACGCTGATCCTCAACACGGGGGCCCCTCAGGGGTGCGTGCTCACTCCCCTCCTGTACTTCCTGTTCATCCACGACTGCATGACCAAGCACGACTCCAACACCATCATTAAGTTTGCTGACAACACAACAGTGTGAACGGTGAGCCTATAGGGAGGAGGTCAGAGACCTGGCAGTGTGGTGCCAGGACAACAACCTCTCCCTCAATGTGATCAAGACAAAGGAGATGATCATGGACTACAGGAAAAGGAGGACGAGCACGACCCCATTTTCATTGACGGGGCTGTAGTGGAGCAGGTTGAGAGCTTTAAGTTCCTTGGTGTGTTTGAACCATGATAGTTTGTTGGTGATGTGGACACCAAGGAACTTAAAGCACAGTCGTGAAGAGGGTACAACAACGCCTATTCCCCCTAAAGAGACTGAAATAATTTGGGATGGGTCCTCGGACACTCAAAAAGTTCTACAGCTTCACCATCGAGAGTATCCTGGCTGGTTGCATCACCGACTGGTATGGCAACTGCTCGGCCTCAGAGGGTAGTGCGGCCCAGTACATCATTGAGGCCAAGCATCCTGCCATCCAGGACCTCTATACCAGGCAGGGTCAGATGAAAGCCCTAAAAATTGCAAAAGACTCTTGCCACCCTAGTCATAGACTATTCTCTCTGCTACCACATTGCAAGCAGTACCGGAGTCCAGGTCCAAAAGGCTTCTTAACATTTTCTACCTCCAAGCCATAAGACTCCTGAACGGCTAATCAAATGGCTACCCGGACTATTTGCATTGTCCCCCCCACCCCCATTTTTATGCTGCTGCTACTCTCTGTTTATTTTCCATCACTTTACCTCTACCTACATGTACAATACCGTTCAAAAGTTTGGGTCATTTAGCAAAGTCCTTGTTTTTATAAGAAAATAATAAAGTGTCAAATAAAATAACATCAAATTGATCAGAAATACAGTGTAGACATTGTTAATGTTGGAAATGGCTACTGCAGCTGGAAACGGCAGATTGTTTTATGTAATGTCTACGGAGGCCAATTATCAGCAACCTTCACTCCTGTGTTCCAATGGCACGTTGTGTTAGCTAATCCAAGTTAATCATTTTAAAAGGCTAATTGATCATTAGAAAACCCTTTTGCAATTATGTTAGCACAGCTGAAAACTGTTGTCCTCATTGAAGAAGCAATAAAAATTGCATCCTTTAGACTAGTTGAGTATATGGAGCATCAGCATTTGTGGGTTAGATTACAGACTCAAAATGAATAGAAACAAATAACTTTCTTCTGAAACTCATCAGTCTATTATTGTTCTGAGAAATGAAGGCTATTCCATGCGAGAAATTGCCAAGAAACTGAAGATCTCGTACAACGCTGTGTACTACTCCCTTTACAGAACAGAACAAACTGGCTCTAAACGGAATAGAAAGAGGAGTGGGAGGCCCCAGTGCACAACTGAGCAAGAGGACAAGTACATTAGTGTCTAGTTTGGGAAACAGACGCTTCACAAGTCCTCAACTGACAGCTTTATTAAATAGTACCTGCAAAACACCAGTCTCAACAGTGAAGAGGCGACTCCGGGACGCTGGCCCTTCTAGGCAGAGTTGCAAAAAAAAAGCCATATCTCAGACTGGCCAATAAAAATCAAATATTAAGATGGGTAAAAGAACACAGACACTGGACAGAGGAGATTTGCCTAGAAGGCCAGCATCCCAGAGTCTCCTCTTCACTGTTGACGTTGAGACTGGTGTTTTGATGGGTACTATTTAATGAAGCTGCACTGTATTTCTGATCAATTTTATTGTATTTTAATGGACAAAAAATGAGCTTTGCTTTCAAAAACAAGGACATTTCTAAGTGACCCCAAACTTTTGAACAGTAGTGTATATATTACTTCAATTACCTTGCTTAAACCTGTGCCCCTGCACATTGACTCTGTACCGTTAGCCTCACTACTGTAATTTTATTGTTGCTCCTTAATTATTTTCATTTTTTTTTACTTCAGTTTATTTTAGTAAATACTTTCTTAACACTTTTCTTCAAACTGCATTGTTGGCTAAGGTCTTGAAGGTAAGCATTTCACTGTAAGGTCAACACCTGTTGTATTCCGCATGTGACAAATAAAAAACAACTTCTCAGGCACCATCTCACTGTGCTTAATTCTATGGCTCCAGGGCTCCCGATATCTCCAGCAGTGTTAAGTATACATTTCGTCTTTATCTGTTGTATAATACTGTCTTATGATAGCTAGGGCCATCTACTTTAAGTGCTGCCTGTCTTCCCCGTAGCCTACTTGGTGTGTGAACTGCTGACTGCTTATAACTGACTGCAGATGACTGTTGACACATCAACCAAGATTAAGGGGAAGGGTAATTTGTGACTTGTGTCGGTTATCAGTGGCTCTATTGGAGGGAGAGTGGTTTCTCCTCTCCTAGTCAATTGGCAATTAGTACAGGGAGGTGTGCTCTTCACCTCTGCTAGGCAATTAGCAATTAGTGTTGGTACTTCAGCCTCCCCTAGTTTCTCAGTGGCAGCTGTGTAAAACGAGGTCTTGTCAGTGGCAGTCTCTTCGCCAAAACAAAGATGGTTTTGCTGACTTCTTTGAGAAAGGAAAGACCTGAAGGCTCCAAACCACTCTCTCGCTTGAGTATCTTACCTAGTTCCTTTCTGATGAGCTAATTTGCTCTTTTGTGGTATTGGCAACTATGTGTGCGTTTTCTATACCTGATCGCTCCTATCCCTGTAGGCTTTATAAACGCTCCTTACCCCTTGGCTGCAACACTTCTAATATACCCTGCACAACCCATGTGGAATTCTGGGTCTCTGGCAGTGTTTGGAACTGCCGATCTGCGGTCAGCAATGCAGAGTTCATCTCAGCCTATGCTGCCCTTCAGTTCCTTGACTATCCTTGACAGACATGGGTCACCCCAGAGAACACTGCTGCTCTCCATCTTACTACGTTTTCTTTCATAGTTCAAGAGCATCTGGTTGTCGCGGTGGTGGCACAGGGCTCCTAACTGGAGACTTTCTCCACCCACCCCCCCTCTCACCTGTCCATCTCATTTGAATTCCATAATGTTTTTGTCACTTGTCCACTCATGCTTAACATTGTCATCTATCGCACACCAGTTGCCCTTGGAGAGTTCCTCAATGAGCTTGACACCTTGATAAGCTAATTTCCTGACAATGGCTTTGTACTTGGCTACTTCAACCTCCTGACGTCTGCCTTCTATTAATTGCTGTCCAACTCCTTCTCATCCTTGCATCTTTTGACCTCACCCTTTCCCAATCCCTTACAAGGCAGGCAATATGCTTGACCTCATCTTTACTAGAGGCTAATCACCTACTAATCTCACTGAAACTCCCCTCCAGGTCTCTGATCACTACCACTCTGCCCCTACCAGGTGGCCATGCACATTTACAATCTTGCGCTCTCCGGCTAAGTCTTTCTCCCTCCCGTCTCCTGAATCTGCCTCTTCGACTCTACTCCCCTCTCTTTCCCAACCTATGACTCGAACTGTCCCCTTTCTCCTTGCCGGCTCGGCCTTCCCCTCCTGCTCCATGACCTAATGGCGAGCTTTCAGAACAGGGCTGCAGGCAGCTGAGAAACTGAACATCCGGAGGACCTATCATCCTTTCATTCCCCCTCCATTCCCCTAATATCCACTGCTAAAGCCACTTTCTACCACTCTAAAATTCAAGCTTCTGCCTCAAATCTTAGGAAAATCATTTCCACCTCCACTTCCCTCCTTAATCTCCTCCCAATCTGCAGACAACTTTAGACCTGTATCCGTTCTTTTCTTTCCAAAACACTTGAGCTCTCTCTCTTTCTCTCTCTCTCTCTCTCTCTCTCTCACTCGCTCGCTCGCTCGCTCTCTTTCTCTCTATACACTAAGTCACTCATCTCCATCATATCCTCACATGATCTGTCCTATCATTGCTATTCAGATGCCATTCAACAACTTTTCTCCTTCCCCCTTTCTGACACCCAGGTGGCGACATGCATCTCTGTGTGCCTGGCAGATATCTCAGCTCAACAAGACGGAGCTGATCTTCCTCCCAGGGAAGGCCTGCCCACTCAGACTTCTCCATTACAGTTGACAACTCCATCACAGTTGACAAGTCCAGTCCTTACCGAATTTCAAATAATCTTGAGTGTCATCCTGGACAACACCCTGTCCTTCTCTGAAAACAGCAAAGCAGTGACTCGCTCCTGTAGGTTCATGCTCTACAACATCCATCGACTACAACCCTACACCACACAGGAAGCGTTACATGTCAAATCAAATCAAATGTATTTATAAAGCCCTTCGTACATCAGCTGATCTAAAAGTGCTGTACAGAAACCCAGCCTAAAACTCCAAACAGCAAGCAATGCAGGTGTTGAAGCACGTTGGCTAGGAAAAACTCCCTAGAAAGGCCAAAACCTAGGAAGAAACCTAGAGAGGAATCAGGCTATGAGGGGTGGCCAGTCCTCTTCTGACTGTGCCGGGTGGAGATTATAACAGAACATGGCCAAGATGTTCAAATGTTCATAAATGACCATCATGGTCAAATAATAATAATCACAGAAGTTGTCGAGGGTGCAGCAAGTCAGCACCTCAGGAGTAAATGTCAGTTGGCTTTTCATAGCCGATCATTAAGATTATCTCTACCGCTCCTGCTGTCTCTAGAGAGTTGAAAACAGCAGGTCTGGGACAGGTAGCACGTCCGGTGAACAGGTCAGGGTTCCATAGCCGCAGGCAGAACAGTTGAAACTGCAGCAGCAGCATGGCCAGGTGGCCTGGGGACAGCAAGGAGTCATCATGCCAGGCAGTCCTGAGGCATGGTCCTAGGGCTCAGGTCCTCCGAGAAAGAGAGAATTAGAGCGAGCATACTTAAATTCACACAGGACACCAGATAAGACAGGATAATTACTCCAGATATAACAGACTGACCCTAGCCCCCCGTCACAAACTACTGCAGCATAAATACTGGAGGCTGAGACAGGAGGTGTCAGGAGACACTGTGGCCCCATCCGATGATACCCCCGGACAGGTCCAAACAGGCCGGAAATAACCCTACCTACTTTGCCAAAGCACAGCCCCCACACCACTAGAGGGATATCTTCAACCACCAACTTACCATCCTGAGACAAGGCCGAGTATAGCCCACAAAGATCTCTGCCACGGCACAACCCAAGGGGGGGTGCCAACCCAGACAGGAATATCACGTCAGTGACTCAACCCACTCAAGTGACGCACCCCTCCTAGGGACGGCATAGAAGAGCACCAGTAAGCCAGTGACTCAGCCCCTGTAATAGAGTTAGAGGCAGAGAATCCCAGTGGAGAGATGTGCTAATCCAGGTATTTGTCATCTCCCATCTCTACTCCTGCGACTCTATTGGCCAATCTCTTCTCTGTCCTGGCACCCCAATGGTGGAACCAGTTTACCCCTGAAGCTAGGACAGCAGAGCCCTTGCCCATATTCTGGAAGCACCTAAAACCTTACCTCTTCAATAATCCCCCTACTCACTCATTATTTATCCTGCTAACAGTCACTTTCTCTTTGCCTACATTCACATACTGTATCTACCTCAATACTCCAGTATACCCTGCACATTGTACATTTGGTACTGTGTATATTGCTTTGGACCATGTGTATATTGCTTCCTCTTGTTTTTTTCTTAGTTAAACAGTTTTGATATTGAGTACTGCACTGTTGGCTAAGGCTTGCAAGTTAAGAATTTCACTGTACTTGTGCATTTGACAAATTGAACTTGCGCTAGTAAGTGGTTCCTTCCAAGGTGCTCTACTGAGCAAAGATATGCTAGGCAGGACGTTAGATACTCTAGTGTGTGCAGACAGTATTGTCAGTGAAGGAGGACACACAGCATTTTTTAAATTTTAGCTGCTGGTGATGGGGAGGACTCGGAGGTACAGTATGTTTGTAAATTAATTTGATCAAGCTATGTAGCTTATTGGTTTCATCTTGATGAATAAAACACATTTTTGTTCCTCTGTAAAACTAGCCACCAAGCAATTTTATGAAGTTGGCTTTAGCTAGCCAGCAAGATAGTTATGAGGTTGGGAACCTAACTACCGAATTTAGAATAGCTATGATTACTGGCATGCCTTCTGGCAAGGTTGCTAGACTTTTGAAAAGCAAGCCATTTCTAATTGTCTGAGCCCCAACCAATCAGGATGTTTAATTAGCATCTGGATATGCTACACTTGTCAGGTGGATGGATTATATTGGCATAGGAAAAATACTCACTAACAGGGATGTAAACAAATTTGTGCACTACATTTGAGAGAAATAAGCTGTTTGTGCGTATGGAACATTTCTGTGAATTCTTTATAATTTTATGTCAGCTCATGAAACGGCGTCTATATTTTAGTTAAATTTAAAATAGTATCTTTAAATGCATAAATTACTATTTAGATTGCTTATTGAAATTTACATATGTAGGAATAATGATTAATAAATGTTAAACTCTTGACAAACTATTTTATAAATGGTTCATTAAGGGACCTTAATACAAATTGTTACATGTTGTTTTCATAATACACGGTTCTTGCTCAGAATTGGCTATAACATCTGCACAAACTTCTTGGCCTTTCTTTCATATTCTGACAGTGGTTTTGAAAAGAAAAGTCACTTCCTGAATTTACTAAATTGAAATGGAAAAGACCCCAAACCTGTTGCCCCCCACTGAAGTGGACAGGAAACAGCTTTTTGTAGAAGATTAGGAATGAGAATTGAAAATTAATCGTACCAGGAAAAGCATAAAAGCTATTCTGCCATGTATAAACAACACCATGTGATCAACTATCTCAGTAAAGAGGATGTTCCTGCATCTGAGCGTTACATTGCAACCATGTTTAGCTCAATGAATCAAGTCCCATTTCATGTTAATATTTTCTATCATTTGAGATGTAATTTGTGTTGTAATGGCGTTGTTCAGCTGAAAGAGAGGCAGTCTGAGAGCGAGCAGCTTTGTGCTCTTGAATTAAAATGATTTCTTCAGTGTTAAAGCAGCATGAAATTGCATCTGTTTGGGAACGATTCCTGGGAAACACATTTCTCCAGTCAATTCCCATGTCATTGCCTAAATGATTCCACAGAATGGGAGAGCATGGAGTCTTTTCAATTAGATAATCCAGAAGGTTATGGATATGCATGTCAGTATAACATGGGGAGTGGGTTGGAGTTCACTTCACATCTACCACCGTGACAATGAGAAAACACCTCTTAGCAACAGCTTCTTTAGAAGTAAGATAATGTAAAGAGGGAGCCTTTGTTATAAAACAGAAATGTCCTCTCACTGTCAACTGTGTTAATTTTCAGCAAACTTTACGTGTAAATATTTGTATGAACTTAAGATTCAACAGCTGAGACATAAACGGAACAAGTTCCACAGACGTGACTACAGAAATGGAATAATGTGTCCCTGAACAAAAGGGGGATTCAAAATCAAAAGTAACAGTCAGTATCTGGTGTGGCCACCAGTTGCATTAAGTACTGCAGTGCATCTCCTCCTCATGGACTGCACCAGATTTGCCAGTTCTTGCTGTGAGATGTTACCCCACTCTTTCACAGAGGCACCTGCAAGTTCCCAGACATTTCTGGGGGGAATGTCCCTAGCCCTCACCCTCCGATCCAACAGGTCCCAGACGTGCTCAATGGGATTGAGATCCGGGCTCTAAACTGGCCATGGCAGAACGCTGACATTCCTGTCTTGCAGGAAATCACGCACAGAACGAGCAGCATGACTGGTGGCATTGTCATGCTGGAGGGTCATGTCAGGATGAGCCTGCAGAAAGGGTACCACATGAGGGAGGAAGATGTCTTCCCTGTAACGCACAGCATTGAGATTGCCTGCAATGACAACAAGCTCAGTCCGATGATGCTGTGACACACCGCCCCAGACGATAATGGACCCTCCACCTCCAAATTGATCCCGCTCCAGAGTACAGGCCTTGGTGTAACGCTCATTCCTTCGACAATGAATGCGAATCCGACCATCACTCCTGGTGAGACAAAACTGTGACTTGTCACTGAAGAGCACTTTTTGTTAGTCCTGTCTAGTCCAGCGATGGTGGGTTTGTGGCCATAGGCGACATTGTTGCCGGTGATGTCTGGTGAGGACCTGCCTTACAACAGGCCTACTCAGTCTAGCCTCTCTCAGCCTATTGCGGACAGTCTGAGCACTGATGGAGGGATTGTGCGTTCCTCGTGTAACTCGGGCATTTGTTGTTGCCATCCTGTACCTGTCTCGCAGGTGTGATGTTTGGATGTACCGATCCTGTGCAAGTGTTGTTACACGTGGTCTGCCACTGTGAGGACGACCAGCTGTCCGTCCTGTCTCCCTGTAGCGCTGTCTTAGGCATCTCACAGTACGGACATTGCCATTTGTTGCCCTGGCCACATCTACAGTCCTCATGCCTCCTTGCAGCATGCCTAAGACACGTTCACGCAGATTAGCAGGGACCCTGGGCATCTTTTTTTTCTTCCAGAGTCAGTAGGAAGGCGTCTTTAGTGTCCTAGGTTTTCATAACTGTGACCTTAATTGCCTACCGTCTGTAAGCTGTTAGTGTCTTAACGACCGTTCCACAGGTGCATGTTCATTCATTGTTTATGGTTCATTGAACAGGCATGGGAACAGTGTTTAAACCCTTTACAATGAAGTTCTGTGAAGTTATTTTCATTTTTACGAATGATCTTTAAAAGACAGGGTCCTGGAAAATGTCTGTTTCTTTTTTTGCTGAGTTTATAATGCAGAAATACAGAGATAGTTAATGTATATGACGGATCTCCATTATATGTATAAAAAGTATTCTCTAAACAAAAGCACTGATATAAGAACTATTTTCTGCAAAAATGTTAGTTGGAAGAACTATATAGCGGATTAGTATTTGTTTTCACTAGAGGTCGACCCATTATGATTTTTCAACGCCGATACCAATTATTGGAGGACCAAAAAATCCGATACCGGATATTAATCGGCCGATTTAAATAAAAAAATGTTTTTGTAATAATGACAATTACAACAATACTGAATGAACACTTATTTTAACTTAATATAATACATCAATAAAATCAATTTAGCCTCAAGTAAATAATGAAACATGTTCAATTTGGTTTAAACAATGCAAAAACAAAGTGTTGGAGAAGAAAGTAAAAGTGCATTATGTGCTATGTAAGAAAGCTAATGTTTCAGTTCCTTGCTCAGAACATGAGAACATATGAAAGCTGGTGGTTTCTTTTAACATAAGTCTTCAATATTTCCAGGTAAGAAGTTTTAGGTTGTAGTTATTATAGGAATTATAGGACTATTTCCCTCTATACCATTTTGTATTTCATTAACCTTTGACTATTGGATGTTCTTATAGGCACTTTAGTATTGCCCGTGTAACAGTATAGCTTCCGTCCCTCTCCTCGCTCCTCCCTGGGCTCGAACCAGCAACACAACGACAACAGCCACCATTGAAGCAGCGTTACCCATGCAGAACAAGGGGAACAACTACTAGAAGGCTCAGAGCGAGTGACGTTTGAAATGTTATTAGCGCGCGCTAACTAGCTAGCTGTTTCACTTTGATTACACCAGCCTCATCTCGGGAGTTGACAGGCTTGAAGTCATAAACAGCGCAATGCTTGAAGCACAATGATGAGCTGCTGGCAAAACGCACGAAAGTGCTGTTTGAATGAATGTTAACGCACCTGCTTCTGCCTGCCACCGCTCAGTCAGATACTTAGATACTTGTATGCTTGGATGCTCAGTCAGATTACATGCAAAGCAGGACACGCTAGATAATATATAGTAATATCATCAACCCTTTGTAGTTAACTAGTGATTATGATTGATTGTTTTTTATAAGATAAGTTTAATGCTAGCTAGCAACTTACCTTGGCTAACTGCATTCGCGTAACAGGCAGTCAGTCTCCTTGTGGAGTGCAACGAGAGGCAGGTCGTTATTACGTTGGACTAGTTAACTGTAAGGTTGCAAGATTGGTTCCCCGGGGTGACAAGGTAAAAATCTGTCTTCTGCCCCTTAACGAGGGAGTTAACCCACCATTCCTAGGCCGTCATTGAAAATAAGAATGTGTTCTTAACTGACTTGCCTAGTTAAATAGAGGTATAACAAAAAAAACACACAAAAAAATTGGTAAATCGGCGCCCAAAAATACAGATTTCCGATTGTTATGAAAACTTGAAATGGGCCCTAATTAATCGGCCATTCCGATTAATCGGTCGACCTCTAGTTTTCACCACTCTCTCTACCAGAGTACCTTTCAGCAGGGTGGCATTTCCTCCATGACTTATTAAATAGCAGCACATACAGTATGCACAGGCTGATTATTGATATGACAGATGGAAGGGATGAGTGCTAATTGAGTGCTCTTTCTATGGCTAATGGGTATATATTTGATAACAGGGTTTACTTTGCTCTCGTGTGGTTTTTGTGTGTGTTTGTCTGTGAGAGTGATATGTTAACAGTGATATAAGTCAAGATAACTTTAACAATACAGTATGATGGCGCTAAATTGGAAATCATTCTGAGAATTTCTGCTTTCCCATTATCTTCCCCAAACTCCATGATATGTTATTTAAATACATTGAGTCCAATTAGGATTTCCACTGAAAGCTAGACTGATACACCTTATGTGGTAAAATGTTGATGTCTTTGATCTCATTCGCTTCATAAATGTAACACGCAGTCTGAGTTTGTGTAAAAGTTACCCTGGGATAAATGAAATGTTGTTTTCTATTTTCTTTACTGTATAGATATAGACTGTGCTATGTTTAATTTATATTAGCCAATGAGAAAACCATCAAGGTATTGCTATATTCCTCTAGCATGTTAGTGACCCAGAGGATCCAGTGACTGTGTCACTATTTCTGGAGATACTGCAAGCTGAGTAGACTCGTCCCTTTAAATGTTAATACATTCAATGGCTAAAGAGTTCACTGAGAGATTTAAAATATGTTAATAGAAATAAAATGACTATTGATTGACACTACAGCTGCATACTTGATGTATGTTCTTCTAGTCAAGTCATACAACATTGATTACAATTTATAATGAAAAATTAATTTGTTAAGAAATATTACATGTTTTTGTGAATTATTTACCCAAATCAGTAGTGTAGGCTACAGTAACCATGACTCAATGCGCTTAACGTCACTCTGATGTCTCCAGAATACTCTAGTACACTACAAAGCCATTACACTGACGTGTGGCAAGTGAAGACAATCACAGCATTAGTGAGCTTGCCCTGTAATGAAAACTTCACCGATCTGATTTCCTGTTTAAAACACCAACGGGAGTGGCTGCGGCTGTGGCGGTAGAAGCTCTCACTCTGCCTCTCTTATCTCTCTCTCTCTTCTCCTTCTCTCTCTGCTTGGGCTGCTCATTAAAGAGCCATAAAGCAGTTTGACACACACAGGATACCAATCCATCACCACCGGGCCACTTGCTATGCGGGAAACCTCTCGGGAGGCATACGGTACAGGCTGGGGCTGTAGTGGCTGGCTGGCAAAAGGAAAAATGTCCACAACGGTCGGTGGGGCAGAGCTAGTTGTCATGTACTGAGCCGAGATGCCAAGCTAACACCCTGGAGGCGGCAGTAGAGCTGGAAACAGATCCAGGAGCAGGCTGACGTCTCACAAACTCATAAGCAAGGCAATTAGCACTAGCCCCCATGGATAACTATCACATTCCACTCCAAATTATTATTTCTCTCACTCACTTCCTCTCTCTTTCTCTCGCTTTCAATTCCCCCTCTCTCTCTCTCTCTTTCGCTCCTTAATTCTCTTTCTCTCGCTTGCCAGTTCAAGATTTATAATTCAGCCATCAATATCAAGAGCTGAGTATTGTATTGTATTCCATTCCTGCTTGGTTGTTCAGTCTGTTATTGTCCACTGGCCGCATTCCTCGTTATTTTAATTACATCTCCCAGGATATAAAATGTCATTTAGATGGCCAATTAACAAAATTGCAACCTGATCTACAGTGGAGAAACCTATGACAGCATCACTAATTAAATTGACAAAAACAAATCATTGTTAGAAGTGTGGGTAACACTGGGAAAGTAGTCTTAGGGAAATTGAGACACTGCCTAAAGACTAGAAATAGCATATAGCCTAATTATTACTATTGCTGAACCAACACAG